>NC_138197.1:14156465-14756465 GCF_964194105.1 Spermophilus citellus
TTCCATGAAAGTGTTTCTCGCCAGTCACTGCTTAGGGCTACATCAAGAGGAAACAAAACATAGAGATAGAACGTGAAACTACTTTACTGTGTCAAGTTTCAAAAAGCTAGCAGAAACCGTGTTGTATTTAGAGTTCCAAATACATGTATCAATATAGGAGAAAACAGAGTGAAATCTAAAAATTCAAACTGTTACAGGAAATGAACGCTTCAACATAGAAGAACGACATTTGGGGAACCAAGTCGCCTTCGTGTACTGATCATTACCTGAAAGTATCATCCAGTTTGGGTGAAAAAATATTTGCTGAGATTTCTGGAGATTCGTAACTTTTGGAAGCTTGGCAACCTTTTTCCATGAAAGTGTTTCTCACCAGTCACTGCTTAGGGCTACATCAAGAGGAAACAGAATATAGAGATAGAACGTGAAACTACTTTACTTTGTCAAGTTTCATGAAGCTAGCACAAACCGTGTTGGATTTAGAGTTCCAAATACATCTATCAATATAGGAGAAAACAGAGTGAAACCTAAAAATTCAAAGTGTTACTGGAAATTAACGCTTCAACATAGAAGAACGACATTTGGGGAACCAAGTCGCCTTCGTGTACTGATCATTACCTGAAAGTATCATCCAGTTTGGGTGAAAAAATATTTGCTGAGATTTCTGGAGATTCGTAATTTTTGGAAGCTTGGCAACCCCTCTCCATGAAAGTGGTTCTCGCCAGTCACTGCTTAGGGCTACAGCAAGAGGAAACAAAACATAGAGATAGAACGTGAAACTACTTTACTGTATCAAGTTTCAAGAAGCTAGCACAAACCGTGTTGGATTTAGAGTTCCAAATACATGTATCAATATAGGAGAAAACAAAGTGAAACCTAAAAATTCAAACTGTTACTGGAAATGAACGCTTCAACATAGAAGAACGAACTTTGGGGAACCAAGTCGCCTTAGTGTACTGATCATTACCTGAAAGTATCATCCAGTTTGGGTGAAAAAATATTTGCTGAGATTTCTGGAGATTCGTAATTTTTGGAAGCTTGGCAACCCCTTTCCATGAAAGTGTTTCTCTCCAGTCACTGCTTAGGGCTACATCAAGAGGAAACAAAACATAGAGATAGAACGTGAAACTACTTTACTGTGTCAAGTTTCAAGAAGCTAGCACAAACCGTTTTGGATTTAGAGTTCCAAATACATGTATCAATATAGGAGAAAACAGAGTGAAACCTAAAAATTCAAACTGTTACAGGAAATGAACGCTTCAAAATAGAAGAACGAACTTTGGGGAACCAAGTCGCCTTAGTGTACTGATCATTACCTGAAAGTATCATCCAGTTTGGGTGAAAAAATATTTGCTGAGATTTCTGGAGATTCGTAATTTTTGGAAGCTTGGCAACTCCTTTCCATGAAAGTGTTTCTCGCCAGTCACTGCTTAGGGCTACATCAAGAGGAAACAAAACATAGAGATAGAACGTGAAAGTACTTTACTGTGTCAAGTTTCAAGAAGCTAGCACAAACCGTGTTGGATTTAGAGTTCCAAATACATGTATCAATATAGGAGAAAACAGAGTGAAACCTAAAAATTCAAACTGTTACAGGAAATGAACGCTTCAACATAGAAGAACGACATTTGGGGAACCAAGTCGCCTTAGTGTACTGATCATTACCTGAAAGTATCATCCAGTTTGGGTGAAAAAATATTTGCTGAGATTTCTGGAGATTCGTAATTTTTGGAAGCTTGGCAACCCCTCTCCATGAAAGTGGTTCTCGCCAGTCACTGCTTAGGGCTACAGCAAGAGGAAACAAAACATAGAGATAGAACGTGAAACTACTTTACTGTGTCAAGTTTCAAGAAGCTAGCACAAACCGTGTTGGATTTAGAGTTCCAAATACATGTATCAATATAGGAGAAAACAGAGTGAAACCTAAAAATTCAAACTGTTACTGGAAATGAACGCTTCAACATAGAAGAACGAAATTTGGGGAACCAAGTCGCCTTAGTGTACTGATCATTACCTGAAAGTATCATCCAGTTTGGGTGAAAAAATATTTGCTGAGATTTCTGGAGATTCGTAACTTTTGGAAGCTTGGCAACCTTTTTCCATCAAAGTGTTTCTCACCAGTCACTGCTTAGGGCTACATCAAGAGGAAACAGAATATAGAGATAGAACGTGAAACTACTTTACTGTGTCAAGTTTCATGAAGCTAGCACAAACCGTGTTGGATTTAGAGTTCCAAATACATGTATCAATATAGGAGAAAACAGAGTGAAACCTAAAAATTCAAACTGTTACTGGAAATGAACGCTTCAACATAGAAGAACGAAATTTGGGGAACCAAGTCGCCTTCGTGTACTGATCATTACCTGAAAGTAATATCCAGTTTGGGTGAAAAAATATTTGCTGAGATTTCTGGAGATTCGTAACTTTTGGAAGCTTGGCAACCTTTTTCCATGAAAGTGTTTCTCACCAGTCACTGCTTAGGGCTACATCAAGAGGAAACAGAATATAGAGATAGAACGTGAAACTACTTTACTTTGTCAAGTTTCATGAAGCTAGCACAAACCGTGTTGGATTTAGAGTTCCAAATACATCTATCAATATAGGAGAAAACAGAGTGAAACCTAAAAATTCAAAGTGTTACTGGAAATGAACGCTTCAACATAGAAGAACGACATTTGGGGAACCAAGTCGCCTTCGTGTACTGATCATTACCTGAAAGTATCATCCAGTTTGGGTGAAAAAATATTTGCTGAGATTTCTGGAGATTCGTAATTTTTGGAAGCTTGGCAACCCCTCTCCATGAAAGTGGTTCTCGCCAGTCACTGCTTAGGGCTACAGCAAGAGGAAACAAAACATAGAGATAGAACGTGAAACTACTTTACTGTATCAAGTTTCAAGAAGCTAGCACAAATCGTGTTGGATTTAGAGTTCCAAATACATGTATCAATATAGGAGAAAAAAGAGTGAAACCTAAAAATTCAAACTGTTACTGGAAATGAACGCTTCAACATAGAAGAACGAACTTTGGGGAACCAAGTCGCCTTAGTGTACTGATCATTACCTGAAAGTATCATCCAGTTTGGGTGAAAAAATATTTGCTGAGATTTCTGGAGATTCGTAATTTTTGGAAGCTTGGCAACCCCTTTCCATGAAAGTGTTTCTCGCCAGTCACTGCTTAGGGCTACATCAAGAGGAAACAAAACATAGGGATAGAACGTGAAACTACTTTACTGTGTCAAGTTTCAAGAAGCTAGCACAAACCGGGTTGGATTTAGAGTTCCAAATACATGTATCAATATAGGAGAAAACAGAGTGAAACCTAAAAATTCAAACTGTTACAGGAAATGAACGCTTCAACATAGAAGAACGACATTTGGGGAACCAAGTCGCCTTAGTGTACTGATCATTACCTGAAAGTATCATCCAGTTTGGGTGAAAAAATATTTGCTGAGATTTCTGGAGATTCGTAACTTTTGGAAGCTTGGCAACCCCTTTCCATGAAAGTGTTTCTCGCCAGTCACTGCTTAGGGCTACATCAAGAGGAAACAAAACCTAGAGATAGAACGTGAAACTACTTTACTGTGTCAGGTTTCAAGAAGCTAGCACAAACCGTGTTGGATTTAGAGTTCCAAATACATGTATCAATATAGGAGAAAACAGAGTGAAACCTAAAAATTCAAACTGTTACTAGAAATGAACGCTTCAACATAGAAGAACGAAATTTGGGGAACCAAGTCGCTTTAGTGTACTGATCATTACCTGAAAGTATCATCCAGTTTGGGTGAAAAAATATTTGCTGAGATTTCTGGAGATTCGTAATTTTTGGAAGCTTGGCAACCCCTTTCCATGAAAGTGTTTCTCGCCAGTCACTGCTTAGGGCTACATCAAGAGGAAACAAAACCAAGAGATAGAACGTGAAACTACTTTACTGTGTCAAGTTTCAAGAAGCTAGCACAAACCGTGTTGGATTTAGAGTTCCAAATACATGTATCAATATAGGAGAAAACAGAGTGAAACCTAAAAATTCAAACTGTTACTGGAAATGAACGCTTCAACATAGAAGAACGAAATTTGGGGAACCAAGTCGCCTACGTGTACTGATCATTACCTGAAAGTATCATCCAGTTTGGGTGAAAAAATATTTGCTGAGATTTCTGGAGATTCGTAACTTTTGGAAGCTTGGCAACCTTTTTCCATCAAAGTGTTTCTCGCCACTCGATGCTTAGGGCTACATCAAGAGGAAACAGAATATAGAGATAGAACGTGAAACTACTTTACTTTGTCAAGTTTCATGAAGCTAGCACAAACCGTGTTGGATTTAGAGTTCCAAATACATCTATCAATATAGGAGAAAACAGAGTGAAACCTAAAAATTCAAACTGTTACTGGAAATGAACGCTTCAACATAGAAGAACGAAATTTGGGGAACCAAGTCGCCTTCGTGTACTGATCATTACCTGAAAGTAATATCCAGTTTGGGTGAAAAAATATATGCTGAGATTTCTGGAGATTCGTAACTTTTGGAAGCTTGGCAACCTTTTTCCATGAAAGTGTTTCTCACCAGTCACTGCTTAGGGCTACATCAAGAGGAAACAGAATATAGAGATAGAACGTGAAACTACTTTACTTTGTCAAGTTTCATGAAGCTAGCACAAACCGTGTTGGATTTAGAGTTCCAAATACATCTATCAATATAGGAGAAAACAGAGTGAAACCTAAAAATTCAAAGTGTTACTGGAAATGAACGCTTCAACATAGAAGAACGACATTTGGGGAACCAAGTCGCCTTCGTGTACTGATCATTACCTGAAAGTATCATCCAGTTTGGGTGAAAAAATATTTGCTGAGATTTCTGGAGATTCGTAATTTTTGGAAGCTTGGCAACCCCTCTCCATGAAAGTGGTTCTCGCCAGTCACTGCTTAGGGCTACAGCAAGAGGAAACAAAACATAGAGATAGAACGTGAAACTACTTTACTGTATCAAGTTTCAAGAAGCTAGCACAAACCGTGTTGGATTTAGAGTTCCAAATACATGTATCAATATAGGAGAAAAAAGAGTGAAACCTAAAAATTCAAACTGTTACTGGAAATGAACGCTTCAACATAGAAGAACGAACTTTGGGGAACCAAGTCGCCTTAGTGTACTGATCATTACCTGAAAGTATCATCCAGTTTGGGTGAAAAAATATTTGCTGAGATTTCTGGAGATTCGTAATTTTTGGAAGCTTGGCAACCCCTTTCCATGAAAGTGTTTCTCGCCAGTCACTGCTTAGGGCTACATCAAGAGGAAACAAAACATAGGGATAGAATGTGAAACTACTTTACTGTGTCAAGTTTCAAGAAGCTAGCACAAACCGGGTTGGATTTAGAGTTCCAAATACATGTATCAATATAGGAGAAAACAGAGTGAAACCTAAAAATTCAAACTGTTACAGGAAATGAACGCTTCAACATAGAAGAACGACATTTGGGGAACCAAGTCGCCTTAGTGTACTGATCATTACCTGAAAGTATCATCCAGTTTGGGTGAAAAAATATTTGCTGAGATTTCTGGAGATTCGTAACTTTTGGAAGCTTGGCAACCCCTTTCCATGAAAGTGTTTCTCGCCAGTCACTGCTTAGGGCTACATCAAGAGGAAACAAAACCTGGAGATAGAACGTGAAACTACTTTACTGTGTCAAGTTTCAAGAAGCTAGCACAAACCGTGTTGGATTTAGAGTTCCAAATACATGTATCAATATAGGAGAAAACAGAGTGAAACCTAAAAATTCAAACTGTTACTGGAAATGAACGCTTCAACATAGAAGAACGAAATTTGGGGAACCAAGTCGCCTTAGTGTACTGATCATTACCTGAAAGTATCATCCAGTTTGTGTGAAAAAATATTTGCTGAGATTTCTGGAGATTCGTAATTTTTGGAAGCTTGGCAACCCCTCTCCATGAAAGTGTTTCTCGCCAGTCACTGCTTAGGGCTACAGCAAGAGGAAACAAAACATAGAGATAGAACGTGAAACTACTTTACTGTGTCAAGTTTCAAGAAGCTAGCACAAACCGTGTTGGATTTAGAGTTCCAAATACATGTATCAATATAGGAGAAAACAGAGTGAAACCTAAAAATTCAAACTGTTACTGGAAATGAATGCTTCAACATAGAAAAACTAAATTTGGGGAACCAAGTCACCTTAGTGTACTGATCATTACCTGAAAGTATCATCCAGTTTGGGTGAAAAAATATTTGCTGAGATTTCTGGAGATTCGTAATTTTTGGAAGCTTGGCAACCCCTTTCCATGAAAGTGTTTCTCGCCAGTCACTGCTTAGGGCTACATCAAGAGGAAACAAAAGCTAGAGATAGAACGTGAAACTACTTTACTGTGTCAAGTTTCAAGAAGCTAGCACAAACCGTGTTGGATTTAGAGTTCCAAATACATCTATCAATATAGGAGAAAACAGAGGGAAACCTAAAAATTCAAACTGTTACAGGAAATGAACGCTTCAACATAGAAGAACGACATTTGGGGAACCAAGTCGCCTTAGTGTACTGATCATTACCTGAAAGTATCATCCAGTTTGGGTGAAAAAATATTTGCTGAGATTTCTGGAGATTCGTAACTTTTGGAAGCTTGGCAACCTTTTTCCATGAAAGTGTTTCTCACCAGTCACTGCTTAGGGCTACATCAAGAGGAAACAGAATATAGAGATAGAACGTGAAACTACTTTACTTTGTCAAGTTTCATGAAGCTAGCACAAACCGTGTTGGATTTAGAGTTCCAAATACATCTATCAATATAGGAGAAAACAGAGTGAAACCTAAAAATTCAAACTGTTACTGGAAATGAACGCTTCAACATAGAAGAACGACATTTGGGGAACCAAGTCGCCTTCGTGTACTGATCATTACCTGAAAGTATCATCCAGTTTGGGTGAAAAAATATTTGCTGAGATTTCTGGAGATTCGTAATTTTTGGAAGCTTGGCAACCCCTTTCCATGAAAGTGTTTCTCGCCAGTCACTGCTTAGGGCTACATCAAGAGGAAACAAAACATAGAGATAGAACGTGAAACTACTTTACTGTGTCAAGTTTCAAGAAGCTAGCAGAAACCGTGTTGCATTTAGAGTTCCAAATACATGTATCAATATAGGAGAAAACAGAGTGAAATCTAAAAATTCAAACTGTTACAGGAAATGAACGCTTCAACATAGAAGAACGACATTTGGGGAACCAAGTTGCCTTAGTGTACTGATCATTACCTGAAAGTATCATCCAGTTTGGGTGAAAAAATATTTGCTGAGATTTCTGGAGATTCATAACTTTTGGAAGCTTGGCAACCTTTTTCCATGAAAGTGTTTCTCACCAGTCACTGCTTAGGGCTACATCAAGAGGAAACAGAATATAGAGATAGAACGTGAAACTACTTTACTTTGTCAAGTTTCATGAAGCTAGCACAAACCGTGTTGGATTTAGAGTTCCAAATACATCTATCAATATAGGAGAAAACAGAGTGAAACCTAAAAATTCAAAGTGTTACTGGAAATTAACGCTTCAACATAGAAGAACGACATTTGGGGAACCAAGTCGCCTTCGTGTACTGATCATTACCTGAAAGTATCATCCAGTTTGGGTGAAAAAATATTTGCTGAGATTTCTGGAGATTCGTAACTTTTGGAAGCTTGGCAACCCCTTTCCATGAAAGTGTTTCTCGCCAGTCACTGCTTAGGGCTACATCAAGAGGAAACAAAACCTAGAGATAGAACGTGAAACTACTTTACTGTGTCAAGTTTCAAGAAGCTAGCACAAACCGTGTTGGATTTAGAGTTCCAAATACATGTATCAATATAGGAGAAAACAGAGTGAAACCTAAAAATTCAAACTGTTACTGGAAATGAACGCTTCAACATAGAAGAACGAAATTTGGGGAACCAAGTCGCCTTAGTGTACTGATCATTACCTGAAAGTATCATCCAGTTTGGGTGAAAAAATATTTGCTGAGATTTCTGGAGATTCGTAATTTTTGGAAGCTTGGCAACCCCTCTCCATGAAAGTGTTTCTCGCCAGTCACTGCTTAGGGCTACAGCAAGAGGAAACAAAACATAGAGATAGAACGTGAAACTACTTTACTGTGTCAAGTTTCAAGAAGCTAGCACAAACCGTGTTGGATTTAGAGTTCCAAATACATGTATCAATATAGGAGAAAACAGAGTGAAACCTAAAAATTCAAACTGTTACTGGAAATGAACGCTTCAACATAGAAGAACGAAATTTGGGGAACCAAGTCACCTTAGTGTACTGATCATTACCTGAAAGTATCATCCAGTTTGGGTGAAAAAATATTTGCTGAGATTTCTGGAGATTCGTAATTTTTGGAAGCTTGGCAACCCCTTTCCATGAAAGTGTTTCTCGCCAGTCACTGCTTAGGGCTACATCAAGAGGAAACAAAAGCTAGAGATAGAACGTGAAACTACTTTACTGTGTCAAGTTTCAAGAAGCTAGCACAAACCGTGTTGGATTTAGAGTTCCAAATACATCTATCAATATAGGAGAAAACAGAGGGAAACCTAAAAATTCAAAGTGTTACAGGAAATGAACGCTTCAACATAGAAGAACGACATTTGGGGAACCAAGTCGCCTTAGTGTACTGATCATTACCTGAAAGTATCATCCAGTTTGGGTGAAAAAATATTTGCTGAGATTTCTGGAGATTCGTAACTTTTGGAAGCTTGGCAACCTTTTTCCATGAAAGTGTTTCTCACCAGTCACTGCTTAGGGCTACATCAAGAGGAAACAGAATATAGAGATAGAACGTGAAACTACTTTACTTTGTCAAGTTTCATGAAGCTAGCACAAACTGTGTTGGATTTAGAGTTCCAAATACATCTATCAATATAGGAGAAAACAGAGTGAAACCTAAAAATTCAAAGTGTTACTGGAAATGAACGCTTCAACATAGAAGAACGACATTTGGGGAACCAAGTCGCCTTCGTGTACTGATCATTACCTGAAAGTATCATCCAGTTTGGGTGAAAAAATATTTGCTGAGATTTCTGGAGATTCGTAATTTTTGGAAGCTTGGCAACCCCTTTCCATGAAAGTGTTTCTCGCCAGTCACTGCTTAGGGCTACATCAAGAGGAAACAAAACATAGAGACAGAACGTGAAACTACTTTACTGTGTCAAGTTTCAAGAAGCTAGCACAAACCGTGTTGGATTTAGAGTTCCAAATACACGTATCAATATATGAGAAAACAGAGTGAAACCTAAAAATTCAAACTGTTACTGGAAATGAACGCTTCAACATAGAAGAACGACATTTGGGGAACCAAGTCGCCTTAGTGTACTGATCATTACCTGAAAGTATCATCCAGTTTGGGTGAAAAAATATTTGCTGAGATTTCTGGAGATTCATAACTTTTGGAAGCTTGGCAACCTTTTTCCATGAAAGTGTTTCTCACCAGTCACTGCTTAGGGCTACATCAAGAGGAAACAGAATATAGAGATAGAACGTGAAACTACTTTACTTTGTCAAGTTTCATGAAGCTAGCACAAACCGTGTTGGATTTAGAGTTCCAAATACATCTATCAATATAGGAGAAAACAGAGTGAAACCTAAAAATTCAAAGTGTTACTGGAAATTAACGCTTCAACATAGAAGAACGACATTTGGGGAACCAAGTCGCCTTCGTGTACTGATCATTACCTGAAAGTATCATCCAGTTTGGGTGAAAAAATATTTGCTGAGATTTCTGGAGATTCGTAATTTTTGGAAGCTTGGCAACCCCTCTCCATGAAATTGGTTCTCGCCAGTCACTGCTTAGGGCTACAGCAAGAGGAAACAAAACATAGAGATAGAACGTGAAACTACTTTACTGTATCAAGTTTCAAGAAGCTAGCACAAACCCTGTTGGATTTAGAGTTCCAAATACATGTATCAATATAGGAGAAAACAAAGTGAAACCTAAAAATTCAAACTGTTACTGGAAATGAACGCTTCAACATAGAAGAACGAACTTTGGGGAACCAAGTCGCCTTAGTGTACTGATCATTACCTGAAAGTATCATCCAGTTTGGGTGAAAAAATATTTGCTGAGATTTCTGGAGATTCGTAACTTTTGGAAGCTTGGCAACCTTTTTCCATGAAAGTGTTTCTCGCCAGTCACTGCTTAGGGCTACATCAAGAGGAAACAAAACATAGAGATAGAACGTGAAACTACTTTACTGTGTCAAGTTTCAAGAAGCTAGCACAAACCGTGTTGGATTTAGAGTTCCAAATACATGTATCAATATAGGAGAAAACAGAGTGAAACCTAAAAATTCAAACTGTTACAGGAAATGAACGCTTCAACATAGAAGAACGACATTTGGGGAACCAAGTCGCCTTAGTGTACTGATCATTACCTGAAAGTATCATCCAGTTTGGGTGAAAAAATATTTGCTGAGATTTCTGGAGATTCGTAATTTTTGGAAGCTTGGCAACCCCTTTCCATGAAAGTGTTTCTCGCCAGTCACTGCTTAGGGCTACATCAAGAGGAAACAAAACATAGAGAGAGAAGTTGAAACTACTTTACTGTGTCAAGTTTCAAGAAGCTAGCACAAACCGTGTTGGATTTAGAGTTCCAAATACATCTATCAATATAGGAGAAAACAGAGTGAAACCTAAAATTCAAACTGTTACTGGAAATGAACGCTTCAACATAGAAGAACGAAATTTGGGGAACCAAGTCGCCTTAGTGTACTGATCATTACCTGAAAGTATCATCCAGTTTGGGTGAAAAAATATTTGCTGAGATTTCTGGAGATTCGTAACTTTTGGAAGCTTGGCAACCTTTTTCCATGAAAGTGTTTCTCACCAGTCACTGCTTAGGGCTACATCAAGAGGAAACAGAATATAAAGATAGAACGTGAAACTACTTTACTGTGTCAAGTTTCAAGAAGCTAGCACAAACCGTGTTGGATTTAGAGTTCCAAATACATGTATCAATATAGGAGAAAACAGAGTGAAACCTAAAAATTCAAACTGTTACTGGAAATGAACGCTTCAACATAGAAGAAGGAAATTTGGGGAACCAAGTCGCCTTAGTGTACTGATCATTACCTGAAAGTATCATCCAGTTTGGGTGAAAAAATATTTGCTGAGATTTCTGGAGATTCGTAACTTTTGGAAGCTTGGCAACCTTTTTCCATGAAAGTGTTTCTCACCAGTCACTGCTTAGGGCTACATCAAGAGGAAACAGAATATAGAGATAGAACGTGAAACTACTTTACTTTGTCAAGTTTCATGAAGCTAGCACAAACCGTGTTGGATTTAGAGTTCCAAATACATCTATCAATATAGGAGAAAACAGAGTGAAACCTAAAAATTCAAAGTGTTACTGGAAATTAACGCTTCAACATAGAAGAACGACATTTGGGGAACCAAGTCGCCTTCGTGTACTGATCATTACCTGAAAGTATCATCCAGTTTGGGTGAAAAAATATTTGCTGAGATTTCTGGAGATTCGTAATTTTTGGAAGCTTGGCAACCCCTCTCCATGAAAGTGGTTCTCGCCAGTCACTGCTTAGGGCTACAGCAAGAGGAAACAAAACATAGAGATAGAACGTGAAACTACTTTACTGTATCAAGTTTCAAGAAGCTAGCACAAACCCTGTTGGATTTAGAGTTCCAAATACATGTATCAATATAGGAGAAAACAAAGTGAAACCTAAAAATTCAAACTGTTACTGGAAATGAACGCTTCAACATAGAAGAACGAACTTTGGGGAACCAAGTCGCCTTAGTGTACTGATCATTACCTGAAAGTATCATCCAGTTTGGGTGAAAAAATATTTGCTGAGATTTCTGGAGATTCGTAACTTTTGGAAGCTTGGCAACCTTTTTCCATGAAAGTGTTTCTCGCCAGTCACTGCTTAGGGCTACATCAAGAGGAAACAAAACATAGAGATAGAACGTGAAACTACTTTACTGTGTCAAGTTTCAAGAAGCTAGCACAAACCGTGTTGGATTTAGAGTTCCAAATACATGTATCAATATAGGAGAAAACAGAGTGAAACCTAAAAATTCAAACTGTTACAGGAAATGAACGCTTCAAAATAGAAGAATGAACTTTGGGGAACCAAGTCGCCTTAGTGTACTGATCATTACCTGAAAGTATCATCCAGTTTGGGTGAAAAAATATTTGCTGAGATTTCTGGAGATTCATAATTTTTGAAAGCTTGGCAACTCCTTTCCATGAAAGTGTTTCTCGCCAGTCACTGCTTAGGGCTACATCAAGAGGAAACAAAACATAGAGATAGAACGTGAAAGTACTTTACTGTGTCAAGTTTCAAGAAGCTAGCACAAACCGTGTTGGATTTAGAGTTCCAAATACATGTATCAATATAGGAGAAAACAGAGTGAAACCTAAAAATTCAAACTGTTACAGGAAATGAACGCTTCAACATAGAAGAACGACATTTGGGGAACCAAGTCGCCTTAGTGTACTGATCATTACCTGAAAGTATCATCCAGTTTGGGTGAAAAAATATTTGCTGAGATTTCTGGAGATTCGTAATTTTTGGAAGCTTGGCAACCCCTTTCCATGAAAGTGTTTCTCGCCAGTCACTGCTTAGGGCTACATCAAGAGGAAACAAAACATAGAGAGAGAAGTTGAAACTACTTTACTGTGTCAAGTTTCAAGAAGCTAGCACAAACCGTGTTGGATTTAGAGTTCCAAATACATCTATCAATATAGGAGAAAACAGAGTGAAACCTAAAAATTCAAACTGTTACTGGAAATGAACGCTTCAACATAGAAGAACGAAATTTGGGGAACCAAGTCGCCTTAGTGTACTGATCATTACCTGAAAGTATCATCCAGTTTGGGTGAAAAAATATTTGCTGAGATTTCTGGAGATTCGTAATTTTTGGAAGCTTGGCAACCCCTTTCCATGAAAGTGTTTCTCGCCAGTCACTGCTTAGGGCTACATCAAGAGGAAACAAAACATAGAGAGAGAACTTGAAACTACTTTATTGTGTCAAGTTTCAAGAAGCTAGCACAAACCGTGTTGGATTTAGAGTTCCAAATACATCTATCAATATAGGAGAAAACAGAGTGAAACCTAAAAATTCAAACTGTTACAGGAAATGAACGCTTCAACATAGAAGAACGACATTTGGGGAACCAAGTCGCCTTAGTGTACTGATCATTACCTGAAAGTATCATCCAGTTTGGGTGAAAAAATATTTGCTGAGATTTCTGGAGATTCGTAACTTTTGGAAGCTTGGCAACCTTTTTCCATGAAAGTGTTTCTCACCAGTCACTGCTTAGGGCTACATCAAGAGGAAACAGAATATAGAGATAGAACGTGAAACTACTTTACTGTGTCAAGTTTCAAGAAGCTAGCACAAACCGTGTTGGATTTAGAGTTCCAAATACATGTATCAATATAGGAGAAAACAGAGTGAAACCTAAAAATTCAAACTGTTACAGGAAATGAACGCTTCAAAATAGAAGAACGAACTTTGGGGAACCAAGTCGCCTTAGTGTACTGATCATTACCTGAAAGTATCATCCAGTTTGGGTGAAAAAATATTTGCTGAGATTTCTGGAGATTCGTAATTTTTGGAAGCTTGGCAACCCCTTTCCATGAAAGTGTTTCTCGCCAGTCACTGCTTAGGGCTACATCAAGAGGAAACAAAACATAGAGATAGAACGTGAAAGTACTTTACTGTGTCAAGTTTCAAGAAGCTAGCACAAACCGTGTTGGATTTAGAGTTCCAAATACATGTATCAATATAGGAGAAAACAGAGTGAAACCTAAAAATTCAAACTGTTACAGGAAATGAATGCTTCAACATAGAAGAACGACATTTGGGGAACCAAGTCGCCTTAGTGTACTGATCATTACCTGAAAGTATCATCCAGTTTGGGTGAAAAAATATTTGCTGAGATTTCTGGAGATTCGTAATTTTTGGAAGCTTGGCAACCCCTTTCCATGAAAGTGTTTCTCGCCAGTCACTGCTTAGGGTACATCAAGAGGAAACAAAACATATAGAGAGAACTTGAAACTACTTTACTGTGTCAAGTTTCAAGAAGCTAGCACAAACCGTGTTGGATTTAGAGTTCCAAATACATCTATCAATATAGGAGAAAACAGAGTGAAACCTAAAAATTCAAACTGTTAGTGGAAATGAACGCTTCAACATAGAAGAACGAAATTTGGGGAACCAAGTCGCCTTAGTGTACTGATCATTACCTGAAAGTATCATCCAGTTTGGGTGAAAAAATATTTGCTGAGATTTTTGGAGATTCGTAATTTTTGGAAGCTTGGCAACCCCTCTCCATGAAAGTGGTTCTCGCCAGTCACTGCTTAGGGCTACAGCAAGAGGAAACAAAACATAGAGATAGAACGTGAAACTACTTTACTGTATCAAGTTACAAGAAGCTAGCACAAACCGTGTTGGATTTAGAGTTCCAAATACATGTATCAATATAGGAGAAAACAGAGTGAAACCTAAAAATTCAAACTGTTACTGGAAATGAACGCTTCAACATAGAAGAACGAAATTTGGGGAACCAAGTCGCCTTAGTGTACTGATCATTACCTGAAAGTATCATCCAGTTTGGGTGAAAAAATGTTTGCTGAGATTTCTGGAGATTCGTAATTTTTGGAAGCTTGGCAACCCCTTTCCATGAAAGTGTTTCTCGCCAGTCACTGCTTAGGGCTACATCAAGAGGAAACAAAAGCTAGAGATAGAACGTGAAACTACTTTACTGTGTCAAGTTTCAAGAAGCTAGCACAAACCGTGTTGGATTTAGAGTTCCAAACACATCTATCAATATAGGAGAAAACAGAGTGAAACCTAAAAATTCAAACTGTTACAGGAAATGAACGCGTCAACATAGAAGAACGACATTTGGGGAACCAAGTCGCCTTAGTGTACTGATCATTACCTGAAAGTATCATCCAGTTTGGGTGAAAAAATATTTGCTGAGATTTTTGGAGATTCGTAATTTTTGGAAGCTTGGCAACCCCTCTCCATGAAAGTGGTTCTCGCCAGTCACTGCTTAGGGCTACAGCAAGAGGAAACAAAACATAGAGATAGAACGTGAAACTACTTTACTGTATCCAGTTTCAAGAAGCTAGCACAAACCGTGTTGGATTTAGAGTTCCAAATACATGTATCAATATAGGAGAAAACAGAGTGAAACCTAAAAATTCAAACTGTTACTGGAAATGAACGCTTCAACATAGAAGAACGAAATTTGGGGAACCAAGTCGCCTTAGTGTACTGATCATTACCTGAAAGTATCATCCAGTTTGGGTGAAAAAATATTTGCTGAGATTTCTGGAGATTCGTAATTTTTGGAAGCTTGGCAACCCCTTTCCATGAAAGTGTTTCTCGCCAGTCACTGCTTAGGGCTACATCAAGAGGAAACAAAAGCTAGAGATAGAACGTGAAACTACTTTACTGTGTCAAGTTTCAAGAAGCTAGCACAAACCGTGTTGGATTTAGAGTTCCAAATACATCTATCAATATAGGAGAAAACAGAGTGAAACCTAAAAATTCAAACTGTTACAGGAAATGAATGCTTCAACATAGAAGAACGACATTTGGGGAACCAAGTCGCCTTAGTGTACTGATCATTACCTGAAAGTATCATCCAGTTTGGGTGAAAAAATATTTGCTGAGATTTCTGGAGATTCGTAACTTTTGGAAGCTTGGCAACCTTTTTCCATGAAAGTGTTTCTCACCAGTCACTCCTTAGGGCTACATCAAGAGGAAACAGAATATAGAGATAGAACGTGAAACTACTTTACTTTGTCAAGTTTCATGAAGCTAGCACAAACCGTGTTGGATTTAGAGTTCCAAATACATCTATCAATATAGGAGAAAACAGAGTGAAACCTAAAAATTCAAAGTGTTACTGGAAATGAACGCTTCAACATAGAAGAACGACATTTGGGGAACCAAGTCGCCTTCGTGTACTGATCATTACCTGAAAGTATCATCCAGTTTGGGTGAAAAAATATTTGCTGAGATTTCTGGAGATTCGTAATTTTTGGAAGCTTGGCAACCCCTCTCCATGAAAGTGGTTCTCGCCAGTCACTGCTTAGGGCTACATCAAGAGGAAACAAAACATAGAGATAGAACGTGAAACTACTTTACTGTGTCAAGTTTCAAGAAGCTAGCACAAACCGTGTTGCATTTAGAGTTCCAAATACATGTATCAATATAGGAGAAAACAGAGTGAAACCTAAAAATTCAAACTGTTACTGGAAATGAACGCTTCAACATAGAAGAACGAAATTTGGGGAACCAAGTCGCCTTAGTGTACTGATCATTACCTGAAAGTATCATCCAGTTTGGGTGAAAAAATATTTGCTGAGATTTCTGGAGATTCGTAACTTTTGGAAGCTTGGAAACCTTTTTCAATGAAAGTGTTTCTCGCCAGTCACTGCTTAGGGCTACATCAAGAGGAAACAAAAGCTAGAGATAGAACGTGAAACTACTTTACTGTGTCAAGTTTCAAGAAGCTAGCACAAACCGTGTTGGATTTAGAGTTCCAAATACATCTATCAATATAGGAGAAAACAGAGTGAAACCTAAAAATTCAAACTGTTACAGGAAATGAACGCTTCAACATAGAAGAACGACATTTGGGGAACCAAGTCGCCTTAGTGTACTGATCATTACCTGAAAGTATCATCCAGTTTGGGTGAAAAAATATTTGCTGAGATTTCTGGAGATTCGTAACTTTTGGAAGCTTGGCAACCTTTTTCCATGAAAGTGTTTCTCACCAGTCACTGCTTAGGGCTACATCAAGAGGAAACAGAATATAGAGATAGAACGTGAAACTACTTTACTTTTTCAAGTTTCATGAAGCTAGCACAAACCGTGTTGGATTTAGTGTTCCAAATACATCTATCAATATAGGAGAAAACAGAGTGAAACCTAAAAATTCAAAGTGTTACTGGAAATGAACGCTTCAACATAGAAGAACGACATTTGGGGAACCAAGTCGCCTTCGTGTACTGATCATTACCTGAAAGTATCATCCAGTTTGGGTGAAAAAATATTTGCTGAGATTTCTGGAGATTCGTAATTTTTGGAAGCTTGGCAACCCCTTTCCATGAAAGTGTTTCTCGCCAGTCACTGCTTAGGGCTACATCAAGAGGAAACAAAACATAGAGATAGAACGTGAAAGTACTTTACTGTGTCAAGTTTCAAGAAGCTAGCACAAACCGTGTTGGATTTAGAGTTCCAAATACATGTATCAATATAGGAGAAAACAGAGTGAAACCTAAAAATTCAAACTGTTACAGGAAGTGAACGCTTCAACATAGAAGAACGACATTTGGGGAACCAAGTCGCCTTAGTGTACTGATCATTACCTGAAAGTATCATCCAGTTTGGGTGAAAAAATATTTGCTGAGATTTCTGGAGATTCGTAATTTTTGGAAGCTTGGCAACCCCTTTCCATGAAAGTGTTTCTCGCCAGTCACTACTTAGGGCTACATCAAGAGGAAACAAAACATAGAGAGAGAACTTGAAACTACTTTACTGTGTCAAGTTTCAAGAAGATAGCACAAACCGTGTTGGATTTAGAGTTCCAAATACATCTATCAATATAGGAGAAAACAGAGTGAAACCTAAAAATTCAAACTGTTACTGGAAATGAACGCTTCAACATAGAAGAACGAAATTTGGGGAACCAAGTCGCCTTAGTGTACTGATCATTACCTGAAAGTATCATCCAGTTTGGGTGAAAAAATATTTGCTGAGATTTTTGGAGATTCGTAATTTTTGGAAGCTTGGCAACCCCTCTCCATGAAAGTGGTTCTCGCCAGTCACTGTTTAGGGCTACAGCAAGAGGAAACAAAACAAAGAGATAGAACGTGAAACTACTTTACTGTATCAAGTTTCAAGAAGCTAGCACAAACCGTGTTGGATTTAGAGTTCCAAATACATGTATCAATATAGGAGAAAAGAGAGTGAAACCTAAAAATTCAAACTGTTACTGGAAATGAACGCTTCAACATAGAAGAACGAAATTTGGGGAACCAAGTCGCCTTCGTGTACTGATCATTACCTGAAAGTATCATCCAGTTTGGGTGAAAAAATATTTGCTGAGATTTCTGGAGATTCGTAACTTTTGGAAGCTTGGCAAACTTTTTCCATGAAAGTGTTTCTCGCCAGTCACTGCTTAGGGCTACATCAAGAGGAAACAGAATATAGAGATAGAACGTGAAACTACTTTACTTTGTCAAGTTTCATGAAGCTAGCACAAACCGTGTTGGATTTAGAGTTCCAAATACATGTATCAATATAGGAGAAAACAGAGTGAAACCTAAAAATTCAAACTGTTACTGGAAATGAACACTTCAACATAGAAGAACGAAATTTGGGGAACCAAGTCGCCTTCGTGTACTGATCATTACCTGAAAGTATCATCCAGTTTGGGTGAAAAAATATTTGCTGAGATTTCTGGAGATTCGTAACTTTTGGAAGCTTGGCAACCTTTTTCCATGAAAGTGTTTCTCACCAGTCACTGCTTAGGGCTACATCAAGAGGAAACAGAATATAGAGATAGAACGTGAAACTACTTTACTTTTTCAAGTTTCATGAAGCTAGCACAAACCGTGTTGGATTTAGTGTTCCAAATACATCTATCAATATAGGAGAAAACAGAGTGAAACCTAAAAATTCAAAGTGTTACTGGAAATGAACGCTTCAACATAGAAGAACGACATTTGGGGAACCAAGTCGCCTTCGTGTACTGATCATTACCTGAAAGTATCATCCAGTTGGGTGAAAAAATATTTGCTGAGATTTCTGGAGATTCGTAATTTTTGGAAGCTTGGCAACCCCTTTCCATGAAAGTGTTTCTCGCCAGTCACTGCTTAGGGCTACATCAAGAGGAAACAAAACATAGAGATAGAACGTGAAAGTACTTTACTGTGTCAAGTTTCAAGAAGCTAGCACAAACCGTGTTGGATTTAGAGTTCCAAATACATGTATCAATATAGGAGAAAACAGAGTGAAACCTAAAAATTCAAACTGTTACAGGAAGTGAACGCTTCAACATAGAAGAACGACATTTGGGGAACCAAGTCGCCTTAGTGTACTGATCATTACCTGAAAGTATCATCCAGTTTGGGTGAAAAAATATTTGCTGAGATTTCTGGAGATTCGTAATTTTTGGAAGCTTGGCAACCCCTTTCCATGAAAGTGTTTCTCGCCAGTCACTACTTAGGGCTACATCAAGAGGAAACAAAACATAGAGAGAGAACTTGAAACTACTTTACTGTGTCAAGTTTCAAGAAGCTAGCACAAACCGTGTTGGATTTAGAGTTCCAAATACATCTATCAATATAGGAGAAAACAGAGTGAAACCTAAAAATTCAAACTGTTACTGGAAATGAACGCTTCAACATAGAAGAACGAAATTTGGGGAACCAAGTCGCCTTAGTGTACTGATCAATACCTGAAAGTATCATCCAGTTTGGGTGAAAAAATATTTGCTGAGATTTCTGGAGATTCGTAATTTTTGGAAGCTTGGCAACCCCTCTCCATGAAAGTGGTTCTCGCCAGTCACTGCTTAGGGCTACATCAAGAGGAAACAAAACATAGAGATAGAACGTGAAACTACTTTACTGTATCAAGTTTCAAGAAGCTAGCACAAACCGTGTTGGATTTAGAGTTCCAAATACATGTATCAATATAGGAGAAAAGAGAGTGAAACCTAAAAATTCAAACTGTTACTGGAAATGAACGCTTCAACATAGAAGAACGAAATTTGGGGAACCAAGTCGCCTTCGTGTACTGATCATTACCTGAAAGTATCATCCAGTTTGGGTGAAAAAATATTTGCTGAGATTTCTGGAGATTCGTAACTTTTGGAAGCTTGGCAAACTTTTTCCATGAAAGTGTTTCTCGCCAGTCACTGCTTAGGGCTACATCAAGAGGAAACAGAATATAGAGATAGAACGTGAAACTACTTTACTTTGTCAAGTTTCATGAAGCTAGCACAAACCGTGTTGGATTTAGAGTTCCAAATACATGTATCAATATAGGAGAAAACAGAGTGAAACCTAAAAATTCAAACTGTTACTGGAAATGAACACTTCAACATAGAAGAACGAAATTTGGGGAACCAAGTCGCCTTCGTGTACTGATCATTACCTGAAAGTATCATCCAGTTTGGGTGAAAAAATATTTGCTGAGATTTCTGGAGATTCGTAACTTTTGGAAGCTTGGCAACCTTTTTCCATGAAAGTGTTTCTCGCCAGTCACTGCTTAGGGCTACATCAAGAGGAAACAAAACATAGAGATAGAACGTGAAACTACTTTACTGTGTCAAGTTTCAAAAAGCTAGCAGAAACCGTGTTGGATTTAGAGTTCCAAATACATGTATCAATATAGGAGAAAACAGAGTGAAATCTAAAAATTCAAACTGTTACAGGAAATGAACGCTTCAACATAGAAGAACGACATTTGGGGAACCAAGTCGCCTTAGTGTACTGATCATTACCTGAAAGTATCATCCAGTTTGGGTGAAAAAATATTTGCTGAGATTTCTGGAGATTCGTAACTTTTGGAAGCTTGGCAACCTTTTTCCATGAAAGTGTTTCTCACCAGTCACTGCTTAGGGCTACATCAAGAGGAAACAGAATATAGAGATAGAACGTGAAACTACTTTACTTTGTCAAGTTTCATGAAGCTAGCACAAACCGTGTTGGATTTAGAGTTCCAAATACATCTATCAATATAGGAGAAATCAGAGTGAAACCTAAAAATTCAAAGTGTTACTGGAAATTAACGCTTCAACATAGAATAACGACATTTGGGGAACCAAGTCGCCTTCGTGTACTGATCATTACCTGAAAGTATCATCCAGTTTGGGTGAAAAAATATTTGCTGAGATTTCTGGAGATTCGTAATTTTTGGAAGCTTGGCAACCCCTCTCCATGAAAGTGGTTCTCGCCAGTCACTGCTTAGGGCTACAGCAAGAGGAAACAAAACATAGAGATAGAACGTGAAACTACTTTACTGTATCAAGTTTCAAGAAGCTAGCACAAACCGTGTTGGATTTAGAGTTCCAAATACTTGTATCAATATAGGAGAAAACAAAGTGAAACCTAAAAATTCAAACTGTTACTGGAAATGAACGCTTCAACATAGAAGAACGAACTTTGGGGAACCAAGTCGCCTTAGTGTACTGATCATTACCTGAAAGTATCATCCAGTTTGGGTGAAAAAATATTTGCTGAGATTTCTGGAGATTCGTAATTTTTGGAAGCTTGGCAACCCCTTTCCATGAAAGTGTTTCTCGCCAGTCACTGCTTAGGGCTACATCAAGAGGAAACAAAACATAGAGATAGAACGTGAAACTACTTTACTGTGTCAAGTTTCAAGAAGCTAGCACAAACCGTGTTGGATTTAGAGTTCCAAATACATGTATCAATATAGGAGAAAACAGAGTGAAACCTAAAAATTCAAACTGTTACAGGAAATGAACGCTTCAAAATAGAAGAACGAACTTTGGGGAACCAAGTCGCCTTAGTGTACTGATCATTACCTGAAAGTATCATCCAGTTTGGGTGAAAAAATATTTGCTGAGATTTCTGGAGATTCGTAATTTTTGGAAGCTTGGCAACTCCTTTCCATGAAAGTGTTTCTCGCCAGTCACTGCTTAGGGCTACATCAAGAGGAAACAAAACATAGAGATAGAACGTGAAAGTACTTTACTGTGTCAAGTTTCAAGAAGCTAGCACAAACCGTGTTGGATTTAGAGTTCCAAATACATGTATCAATATAGGAGAAAACAGAGTGAAACCTAAAAATTCAAACTGTTACAGGAAATGAACGCTTCAACATAGAAGAACGACATTTGGGGAACCAAGTCGCCTTAGTGTACTGATCATTACCTGAAAGTATCATCCAGTTTGGGTGAAAAAATATTTGCTGAGATTTCTGGAGATTCGTAATTTTTGGAAGCTTGGCAACCCCTTTCCATGAAAGTGTTTCTCGCCAGTCACTGCTTAGGGCTACATCAAGAGGAAACAAAACATAGAGAGAGAACTTGAAACTACTTTACTGTGTCAAGTTTCAAGAAGCTAGCACAAACCGTGTTGGATTTAGAGTTCCAAATACATCTATCAATATAGGAGAAAACAGAGTGAAACCTAAAAATTCAAACTGTTACTGGAAATGAACGCTTCAACATAGAAGAACGAAATTTGGGGAACCAAGTCGCCTTAGTGTACTGATCATTACCTGAAAGTATCATCCAGTTTGGGTGAAAAAATATTTGCTGAGATTTCTGGAGATTCGTAATTTTTGGAAGCTTGGCAACCCCTTTCCATGAAAGTGTTTCTCGCCAGTCACTGCTTAGGGCTACATCAAGAGGAAACAAAACATAGAGAGAGAACTTGAAACTACTTTACTGTGTCAAGTTTCAAGAAGCTAGCACAAACCGTGTTGGATTTAGAGTTCCAAATACATCTATCAATATAGGAGAAAACAGAGTGAAACCTAAAAATTCAAACTGTTACAGGAAATGAACGCTTCAACATAGAAGAACGACATTTGGGGAACCAAGTCGCCTTAGTGTACTGATCATTACCTGAAAGTATCATCCAGTTTGGGTGAAAAAATATTTGCTGAGATTTCTGGAGATTCGTAACTTTTGGAAGCTTGGCAACCTTTTTCCATGAAAGTGTTTCTCACCAGTCACTGCTTAGGGCTACATCAAGAGGAAACAGAATATAGAGATAGAACGTGAAACTACTTTACTTTGTCAAGTTTCATGAAGCTAGCACAAACCGTGTTGGATTTAGAGTTCCAAATACATCTATCAATATAGGAGAAAACAGAGTGAAACCTAAAAATTCAAACTGTTACTGGAAATGAACGCTTCAACATAGAAGAACGAAATTTGGGGAACCAAGTCGCCTTAGTGTACTGATCATTACCTGAAAGTATCATCCAGTTTGGGTGAAAAAATATTTGCTGAGATTTCTGGAGATTCGTAATTTTTGGAAGCTTGGCAACCCCTTTCCATGAAAGTGTTTCTCGCCAGTCACTGCTTAGGGCTACATCAAGAGGAAACAAAACATAGAGAGAGAACTTGAAACTACTTTATTGTGTCAAGTTTCAAGAAGCTAGCACAAACCGTGTTGGATTTAGAGTTCCAAATACATCTATCAATATAGGAGAAAACAGAGTGAAACCTAAAAATTCAAACTGTTACAGGAAATGAACGCTTCAACATAGAAGAACGACATTTGGGGAACCAAGTCGCCTTAGTGTACTGATCATTACCTGAAAGTATCATCCAGTTTGGGTGAAAAAATATTTGCTGAGATTTCTGGAGATTCGTAACTTTTGGAAGCTTGGCAACCTTTTTCCATGAAAGTGTTTCTCACCAGTCACTGCTTAGGGCTACATCAAGAGGAAACAGAATATAGAGATAGAACGTGAAACTACTTTACTGTGTCAAGTTTCAAGAAGCTAGCACAAACCGTGTTGGATTTAGAGTTCCAAATACATGTATCAATATAGGAGAAAACAGAGTGAAACCTAAAAATTCAAACTGTTATAGGAAATGAACGCTTCAAAATAGAAGAACGAACTTTGGGGAACCAAGTCGCCTTAGTGTACTGATCATTACCTGAAAGTATCATCCAGTTTGGGTGAAAAAATATTTGCTGAGATTTCTGGAGATTCGTAATTTTTGGAAGCTTGGCAACCCCTTTCCATGAAAGTGTTTCTCGCCAGTCACTGCTTAGGGCTACATCAAGAGGAAACAAAACATAGAGATAGAACGTGAAAGTACTTTACTGTGTCAAGTTTCAAGAAGCTAGCACAAACCGTGTTGGATTTAGAGTTCCAAATACATGTATCAATATAGGAGAAAACAGAGTGAAACCTAAAAATTCAAACTGTTACAGGAAATGAATGCTTCAACATAGAAGAACGACATTTGGGGAACCAAGTCGCCTTAGTGTACTGATCATTACCTGAAAGTATCATCCAGTTTGGGTGAAAAAATATTTGCTGAGATTTCTGGAGATTCGTAATTTTTGGAAGCTTGGCAAACCCTTTCCATGAAAGTGTTTCTCGCCAGTCACTCCTTAGGGCTACATCAAGAGGAAACAAAACTTATAGAGAGAACTTGAAACTACTTTACTGTGTCAAGTTTCAAGAAGCTAGCACAAACCGTGTTGGATTTAGAGTTCCAAATACATGTATCAATATAGGAGAAAACAGAGTGAAACCTAAAAATTCAAACTGTTACTGGAAATGAACGCTTCAACATAGAAGAACGAAATTTGGGGAACCAAGTCGCCTTAGTGTACTGATCATTACCTGAAAGTATCATCCAGTTTGGGTGAAAAAATATTTGCTGAGATTTCTGGAGATTCGTAATTTTTGGAAGCTTGGCAACCTTTTTCCATGAAAGTGTTTCTCACCAGTCACTGCTTAGGGCTACATCAAGAGGAAACAGAATATAGAGATAGAACGTGAAACTACTTTACTTTGTCAAGTTTCATGAAGCTAGCACAAACCGTGTTGGATTTAGAGTTCCAAATACATCTATCAATATAGGAGAAAACAGAGTGAAACCTAAAAATTCAAAGTGTTACTGGAAATGAACGCTTCAACATAGAAGAACGACATTTGGGGAACCAAGTCGCCTTCGTGTACTGATCATTACCTGAAAGTATCATCCAGTTTGGGTGAAAAAATATTTGCTGAGGTTTCTGGAGATTCGTAATTTTTGGAAGCTTGGCAACCCCTCTCCATGAAAGTGGTTCTCGCCAGTCACTGCTTAGGGCTACATCAAGAGGAAACAAAACATAGAGAGAGAACTTGAAACTACTTTACTGTGTCAAGTTTCAAGAAGATAGCACAAACCGTGTTGGATTTAGAGTTCCAAATACATCTATCAATATAGGAGAAAACAGAGTGAAACCTAAAAATTCAAAGTGTTACTGGAAATGAACGCTTCAACACAGAAGAACGAGATTTGGGGAACCAAGTCGCCTTCCTGTACTGATCATTACCTGAAAGTATCATCCAGTTTGGGTGAAAATATATTTGCTGAGATTTCTGGAGATTCGTAATTTTTGGAAGCTTGGCAACCCCTCTCCATGAAAGTGGTTCTCGCCAGTCACTGCTTAGGGCTACATCAAGAGGAAACAAAACATAGAGATAGAACGTGAAACTACTTTACTGTATCAAGTTTCAAGAAGCTAGCACAAACCGTGTTGGATTTAGAGTTCCAAATACATGTATCAATATAGGAGAAAACAGAGTGAAACCTAAAAATTCAAACTGTTACAGGAAATGAACGCTTCAAAATAGAAGAACGAACTTTGGGGAACCAAGTCGCCTTAGTGTACTGATCATTACCTGAAAGTATCATCCAGTTTGGGTGAAAAAATATTTGCTGAGATTTCTGGAGATTCGTAATTTTTGGAAGCTTGGCAACCCCTTTCCATGAAAGTGTTTCTCGCCAGTCACTGCTTAGGGCTACATCAAGAGGAAACAAAACATAGAGATAGAACGTGAAAGTACTTTACTGTGTCAAGTTTCAAGAAGCTAGCACAAACCGTGTTGGATTTAGAGTTCCAAATACATGTATCAATATAGGAGAAAACAGAGTGAAACCTAAAAATTCAAACTGTTACAGGAAATGAATGCTTCAACATAGAAGAACGACATTTGGGGAACCAAGTCGCCTTAGTGTACTGATCATTACCTGAAAGTATCATCCAGTTTGGGTGAAAAAATATTTGCTGAGATTTCTGGAGATTCGTAATTTTTGGAAGCTTGGCAACCCCTTTCCATGAAAGTGTTTCTCGCCAGTCACTGCTTAGGGTACATCAAGAGGAAACAAAACATATAGAGAGAACTTGAAACTACTTTACTGTGTCAAGTTTCAAGAAGCTAGCACAAACCGTGTTGGATTTAGAGTTCCAAATACATCTATCAATATAGGAGAAAACAGAGTGAAACCTAAAAATTCAAACTGTTAGTGGAAATGAACGCTTCAACATAGAAGAACGAAATTTGGGGAACCAAGTCGCCTTAGTGTACTGATCATTACCTGAAAGTATCATCCAGTTTGGGTGAAAAAATATTTGCTGAGATTTTTGGAGATTCGTAATTTTTGGAAGCTTGGCAACCCCTCTCCATGAAAGTGGTTCTCGCCAGTCACTGCTTAGGGCTACAGCAAGAGGAAACAAAACATAGAGATAGAACGTGAAACTACTTTACTGTATCAAGTTACAAGAAGCTAGCACAAACCGTGTTGGATTTAGAGTTCCAAATACATGTATCAATATAGGAGAAAACAGAGTGAAACCTAAAAATTCAAACTGTTACTGGAAATGAACGCTTCAACATAGAAGAACGAAATTTGGGGAACCAAGTCGCCTTAGTGTACTGATCATTACCTGAAAGTATCATCCAGTTTGGGTGAAAAAATGTTTGCTGAGATTTCTGGAGATTCGTAATTTTTGGAAGCTTGGCAACCCCTTTCCATGAAAGTGTTTCTCGCCAGTCACTGCTTAGGGCTACATCAAGAGGAAACAAAAGCTAGAGATAGAACGTGAAACTACTTTACTGTGTCAAGTTTCAAGAAGCTAGCACAAACCGTGTTGGATTTAGAGTTCCAAACACATCTATCAATATAGGAGAAAACAGAGTGAAACCTAAAAATTCAAACTGTTACAGGAAATGAACGCGTCAACATAGAAGAACGACATTTGGGGAACCAAGTCGCCTTAGTGTACTGATCATTACCTGAAAGTATCATCCAGTTTGGGTGAAAAAATATTTGCTGAGATTTTTGGAGATTCGTAATTTTTGGAAGCTTGGCAACCCCTCTCCATGAAAGTGGTTCTCGCCAGTCACTGCTTAGGGCTACAGCAAGAGGAAACAAAACATAGAGATAGAACGTGAAACTACTTTACTGTATCCAGTTTCAAGAAGCTAGCACAAACCGTGTTGGATTTAGAGTTCCAAATACATGTATCAATATAGGAGAAAACAGAGTGAAACCTAAAAATTCAAACTGTTACTGGAAATGAACGCTTCAACATAGAAGAACGAAATTTGGGGAACCAAGTCGCCTTAGTGTACTGATCATTACCTGAAAGTATCATCCAGTTTGGGTGAAAAAATATTTGCTGAGATTTCTGGAGATTCGTAATTTTTGGAAGCTTGGCAACCCCTTTCCATGAAAGTGTTTCTCGCCAGTCACTGCTTAGGGCTACATCAAGAGGAAACAAAAGCTAGAGATAGAACGTGAAACTACTTTACTGTGTCAAGTTTCAAGAAGCTAGCACAAACCGTGTTGGATTTAGAGTTCCAAATACATCTATCAATATAGGAGAAAACAGAGTGAAACCTAAAAATTCAAACTGTTACAGGAAATGAATGCTTCAACATAGAAGAACGACATTTGGGGAACCAAGTCGCCTTAGTGTACTGATCATTACCTGAAAGTATCATCCAGTTTGGGTGAAAAAATATTTGCTGAGATTTCTGGAGATTCGTAACTTTTGGAAGCTTGGCAACCTTTTTCCATGAAAGTGTTTCTCACCAGTCACTCCTTAGGGCTACATCAAGAGGAAACAGAATATAGAGATAGAACGTGAAACTACTTTACTTTGTCAAGTTTCATGAAGCTAGCACAAACCGTGTTGGATTTAGAGTTCCAAATACATCTATCAATATAGGAGAAAACAGAGTGAAACCTAAAAATTCAAAGTGTTACTGGAAATGAACGCTTCAACATAGAAGAACGACATTTGGGGAACCAAGTCGCCTTCGTGTACTGATCATTACCTGAAAGTATCATCCAGTTTGGGTGAAAAAATATTTGCTGAGATTTCTGGAGATTCGTAATTTTTGGAAGCTTGGCAACCCCTCTCCATGAAAGTGGTTCTCGCCAGTCACTGCTTAGGGCTACATCAAGAGGAAACAAAACATAGAGATAGAACGTGAAACTACTTTACTGTGTCAAGTTTCAAGAAGCTAGCACAAACCGTGTTGCATTTAGAGTTCCAAATACATGTATCAATATAGGAGAAAACAGAGTGAAACCTAAAAATTCAAACTGTTACTGGAAATGAACGCTTCAACATAGAAGAACGAAATTTGGGGAACCAAGTCGCCTTAGTGTACTGATCATTACCTGAAAGTATCATCCAGTTTGGGTGAAAAAATATTTGCTGAGATTTCTGGAGATTCGTAACTTTTGGAAGCTTGGAAACCTTTTTCAATGAAAGTGTTTCTCGCCAGTCACTGCTTAGGGCTACATCAAGAGGAAACAAAAGCTAGAGATAGAACGTGAAACTACTTTACTGTGTCAAGTTTCAAGAAGCTAGCACAAACCGTGTTGGATTTAGAGTTCCAAATACATCTATCAATATAGGAGAAAACAGAGTGAAACCTAAAAATTCAAACTGTTACAGGAAATGAACGCTTCAACATAGAAGAACGACATTTGGGGAACCAAGTCGCCTTAGTGTACTGATCATTACCTGAAAGTATCATCCAGTTTGGGTGAAAAAATATTTGCTGAGATTTCTGGAGATTCGTAACTTTTGGAAGCTTGGCAACCTTTTTCCATGAAAGTGTTTCTCACCAGTCACTGCTTAGGGCTACATCAAGAGGAAACAGAATATAGAGATAGAACGTGAAACTACTTTACTTTTTCAAGTTTCATGAAGCTAGCACAAACCGTGTTGGATTTAGTGTTCCAAATACATCTATCAATATAGGAGAAAACAGAGTGAAACCTAAAAATTCAAAGTGTTACTGGAAATGAACGCTTCAACATAGAAGAACGACATTTGGGGAACCAAGTCGCCTTCGTGTACTGATCATTACCTGAAAGTATCATCCAGTTTGGGTGAAAAAATATTTGCTGAGATTTCTGGAGATTCGTAATTTTTGGAAGCTTGGCAACCCCTTTCCATGAAAGTGTTTCTCGCCAGTCACTGCTTAGGGCTACATCAAGAGGAAACAAAACATAGAGATAGAACGTGAAAGTACTTTACTGTGTCAAGTTTCAAGAAGCTAGCACAAACCGTGTTGGATTTAGAGTTCCAAATACATGTATCAATATAGGAGAAAACAGAGTGAAACCTAAAAATTCAAACTGTTACAGGAAGTGAACGCTTCAACATAGAAGAACGACATTTGGGGAACCAAGTCGCCTTAGTGTACTGATCATTACCTGAAAGTATCATCCAGTTTGGGTGAAAAAATATTTGCTGAGATTTCTGGAGATTCGTAATTTTTGGAAGCTTGGCAACCCCTTTCCATGAAAGTGTTTCTCGCCAGTCACTACTTAGGGCTACATCAAGAGGAAACAAAACATAGAGAGAGAACTTGAAACTACTTTACTGTGTCAAGTTTCAAGAAGATAGCACAAACCGTGTTGGATTTAGAGTTCCAAATACATCTATCAATATAGGAGAAAACAGAGTGAAACCTAAAAATTCAAACTGTTACTGGAAATGAACGCTTCAACATAGAAGAACGAAATTTGGGGAACCAAGTCGCCTTAGTGTACTGATCATTACCTGAAAGTATCATCCAGTTTGGGTGAAAAAATATTTGCTGAGATTTTTGGAGATTCGTAATTTTTGGAAGCTTGGCAACCCCTCTCCATGAAAGTGGTTCTCGCCAGTCACTGTTTAGGGCTACAGCAAGAGGAAACAAAACAAAGAGATAGAACGTGAAACTACTTTACTGTATCAAGTTTCAAGAAGCTAGCACAAACCGTGTTGGATTTAGAGTTCCAAATACATGTATCAATATAGGAGAAAAGAGAGTGAAACCTAAAAATTCAAACTGTTACTGGAAATGAACGCTTCAACATAGAAGAACGAAATTTGGGGAACCAAGTCGCCTTCGTGTACTGATCATTACCTGAAAGTATCATCCAGTTTGGGTGAAAAAATATTTGCTGAGATTTCTGGAGATTCGTAACTTTTGGAAGCTTGGCAAACTTTTTCCATGAAAGTGTTTCTCGCCAGTCACTGCTTAGGGCTACATCAAGAGGAAACAGAATATAGAGATAGAACGTGAAACTACTTTACTTTGTCAAGTTTCATGAAGCTAGCACAAACCGTGTTGGATTTAGAGTTCCAAATACATGTATCAATATAGGAGAAAACAGAGTGAAACCTAAAAATTCAAACTGTTACTGGAAATGAACACTTCAACATAGAAGAACGAAATTTGGGGAACCAAGTCGCCTTCGTGTACTGATCATTACCTGAAAGTATCATCCAGTTTGGGTGAAAAAATATTTGCTGAGATTTCTGGAGATTCGTAACTTTTGGAAGCTTGGCAACCTTTTTCCATGAAAGTGTTTCTCACCAGTCACTGCTTAGGGCTACATCAAGAGGAAACAGAATATAGAGATAGAACGTGAAACTACTTTACTTTTTCAAGTTTCATGAAGCTAGCACAAACCGTGTTGGATTTAGTGTTCCAAATACATCTATCAATATAGGAGAAAACAGAGTGAAACCTAAAAATTCAAAGTGTTACTGGAAATGAACGCTTCAACATAGAAGAACGACATTTGGGGAACCAAGTCGCCTTCGTGTACTGATCATTACCTGAAAGTATCATCCAGTTGGGTGAAAAAATATTTGCTGAGATTTCTGGAGATTCGTAATTTTTGGAAGCTTGGCAACCCCTTTCCATGAAAGTGTTTCTCGCCAGTCACTGCTTAGGGCTACATCAAGAGGAAACAAAACATAGAGATAGAACGTGAAAGTACTTTACTGTGTCAAGTTTCAAGAAGCTAGCACAAACCGTGTTGGATTTAGAGTTCCAAATACATGTATCAATATAGGAGAAAACAGAGTGAAACCTAAAAATTCAAACTGTTACAGGAAGTGAACGCTTCAACATAGAAGAACGACATTTGGGGAACCAAGTCGCCTTAGTGTACTGATCATTACCTGAAAGTATCATCCAGTTTGGGTGAAAAAATATTTGCTGAGATTTCTGGAGATTCGTAATTTTTGGAAGCTTGGCAACCCCTTTCCATGAAAGTGTTTCTCGCCAGTCACTACTTAGGGCTACATCAAGAGGAAACAAAACATAGAGAGAGAACTTGAAACTACTTTACTGTGTCAAGTTTCAAGAAGCTAGCACAAACCGTGTTGGATTTAGAGTTCCAAATACATCTATCAATATAGGAGAAAACAGAGTGAAACCTAAAAATTCAAACTGTTACTGGAAATGAACGCTTCAACATAGAAGAACGAAATTTGGGGAACCAAGTCGCCTTAGTGTACTGATCATTACCTGAAAGTATCATCCAGTTTGGGTGAAAAAATATTTGCTGAGATTTTTGGAGATTCGTAATTTTTGGAAGCTTGGCAACCCCTCTCCATGAAAGTGGTTCTCGCCAGTCACTGCTTAGGGCTACAGCAAGAGGAAACAAAACATAGAGATAGAACATGAAACTACTTTACTGTGTCAAGTTTCAAGAAGCTAGCACAAACCGTGTTGGATTTAGAGTTCCAAATACATCTATCAATATAGGAGAAAACAGAGTGAAACCTAAAAATTCAAACTGTTACTGGAAATGAACGCTTCAACATAGAAGAACGAAATTTGGGGAACCAAGTCGCCTACGTGTACTGATCATTACCTGAAAGTATCATCCAGTTTGGGTGAAAAAATATTTGCTGAGATTTCTGGAGATTCGTAACTTTTGGAAGCTTGGCAACCTTTTTCCATGTAAGTGTTTCTCGCCAGTCACTGCTTAGGGCTACATCAAGAGGAAACAAAACATAGAGATAGAACGTGAAACTACTTTACTGTGTCAAGTTTCAAAAAGCTAGCAGAAACCGTGTTGGATTTAGAGTTCCAAATACATGTATCAATATAGGAGAAAACAGAGTGAAATCTAAAAATTCAAACTGTTACAGGAAATGAACGCTTCAACATAGAAGAACGACATTTGGGGAACCAAGTCGCCTTAGTGTACTGATCATTACCTGAAAGTATCATCCAGTTTGGGTGAAAAAATATTTGCTGAGATTTCTGGAGATTCGTAACTTTTGGAAGCTTGGCAACCTTTTTCCATGAAAGTGTTTCTCACCAGTCACTGCTTAGGGCTACATCAAGAGGAAACAGAATATAGAGATAGAACGTGAAACTACTTTACTTTGTCAAGTTTCATGAAGCTAGCACAAACCGTGTTGGATTTAGAGTTCCAAATACATCTATCAATATAGGAGAAATCAGAGTGAAACCTAAAAATTCAAAGTGTTACTGGAAATTAACGCTTCAACATAGAAGAACGACATTTGGGGAACCAAGTCGCCTTCGTGTACTGATCATTACCTGAAAGTATCATCCAGTTTGGGTGAAAAAATATTTGCTGAGATTTCTGGAGATTCGTAATTTTTGGAAGCTTGGCAACCCCTCTCCATGAAAGTGGTTCTCGCCAGTCACTGCTTAGGGCTACAGCAAGAGGAAACAAAACATAGAGATAGAACGTGAAACTACTTTACTGTATCAAGTTTCAAGAAGCTAGCACAAACCGTGTTGGATTTAGAGTTCCAAATACTTGTATCAATATAGGAGAAAACAAAGTGAAACCTAAAAATTCAAACTGTTACTGGAAATGAACGCTTCAACATAGAAGAACGAACTTTGGGGAACCAAGTCGCCTTAGTGTACTGATCATTACCTGAAAGTATCATCCAGTTTGGGTGAAAAAATATTTGCTGAGATTTCTGGAGATTCGTAATTTTTGGAAGCTTGGCAACCCCTTTCCATGAAAGTGTTTCTCGCCAGTCACTGCTTAGGGCTACATCAAGAGGAAACAAAACATAGAGATAGAACGTGAAACTACTTTACTGTGTCAAGTTTCAAGAAGCTAGCACAAACCGTGTTGGATTTAGAGTTCCAAATACATGTATCAATATAGGAGAAAACAGAGTGAAACCTAAAAATTCAAACTGTTACAGGAAATGAACGCTTCAAAATAGAAGAACGAACTTTGGGGAACCAAGTCGCCTTAGTGTACTGATCATTACCTGAAAGTATCATCCAGTTTGGGTGAAAAAATATTTGCTGAGATTTCTGGAGATTCGTAATTTTTGGAAGCTTGGCAACTCCTTTCCATGAAAGTGTTTCTCGCCAGTCACTGCTTAGGGCTACATCAAGAGGAAACAAAACATAGAGATAGAACGTGAAAGTACTTTACTGTGTCAAGTTTCAAGAAGCTAGCACAAACCGTGTTGGATTTAGAGATCCAAATACATGTATCAATATAGGAGAAAACAGAGTGAAACCTAAAAATTCAAACTGTTACAGGAAATGAACGCTTCAACATAGAAGAACGACATTTGGGGAACCAAGTCGCCTTAGTGTACTGATCATTACCTGAAAGTATCATCCAGTTTGGGTGAAAAAATATTTGCTGAGATTTCTGGAGATTCGTAATTTTTGGAAGCTTGGCAACCCCTTTCCATGAAAGTGTTTCTCGCCAGTCACTGCTTAGGGCTACATCAAGAGGAAACAAAACTTATAGAGAGAACTTGAAACTACTTTACTGTGTCAAGTTTCAAGAAGCTAGCACAAACCGTGTTGGATTTAGAGTTCCAAATACATCTATCAATATAGGAGAAAACAGAGTGAAACCTAAAAATTCAAACTGTTACTGGAAATGAACGCTTCAACATAGAAGAACGAAATTTGGGGAACCAAGTCGCCTTAGTGTACTGATCATTACCTGAAAGTATCATCCAGTTTGGGTGAAAAAATATTTGCTGAGATTTCTGGAGATTCGTAATTTTTGGAAGCTTGGCAACCCCTTTCCATGAAAGTGTTTCTCGCCAGTCACTGCTTAGGGCTACATCAAGAGGAAACAAAACATAGAGAGAGAACTTGAAACTACTTTACTGTGTCAAGTTTCAAGAAGCTAGCACAAACCGTGTTGGATTTAGAGTTCCAAATACATCTATCAATATAGGAGAAAACAGAGTGAAACCTAAAAATTCAAACTGTTACAGGAAATGAACGCTTCAACATAGAAGAACGACATTTGGGGAACCAAGTCGCCTTAGTGTACTGATCATTACCTGAAAGTATCATCCAGTTTGGGTGAAAAAATATTTGCTGAGATTTCTGGAGATTCGTAACTTTTGGAAGCTTGGCAACCTTTTTCCATGAAAGTGTTTCTCACCAGTCACTGCTTAGGGCTACATCAAGAGGAAACAGAATATAGAGATAGAACGTGAAACTACTTTACTTTGTCAAGTTTCATGAAGCTAGCACAAACCGTGTTGGATTTAGAGTTCCAAATACATCTATCAATATAGGAGAAAACAGAGTGAAACCTAAAAATTCAAACTGTTACTGGAAATGAACGCTTCAACATAGAAGAACGAAATTTGGGGAACCAAGTCGCCTTAGTGTACTGATCATTACCTGAAAGTATCATCCAGTTTGGGTGAAAAAATATTTGCTGAGATTTCTGGAGATTCGTAATTTTTGGAAGCTTGGCAACCCCTTTCCATGAAAGTGTTTCTCGCCAGTCACTGCTTAGGGCTACATCAAGAGGAAACAAAACATAGAGAGAGAACTTGAAACTACTTTATTGTGTCAAGTTTCAAGAAGCTAGCACAAACCGTGTTGGATTTAGAGTTCCAAATACATCTATCAATATAGGAGAAAACAGAGTGAAACCTAAAAATTCAAACTGTTACAGGAAATGAACGCTTCAACATAGAAGAACGACATTTGGGGAACCAAGTCGCCTTAGTGTACTGATCATTACCTGAAAGTATCATCCAGTTTGGGTGAAAAAATATTTGCTGAGATTTCTGGAGATTCGTAACTTTTGGAAGCTTGGCAACCTTTTTCCATGAAAGTGTTTCTCACCAGTCACTGCTTAGGGCTACATCAAGAGGAAACAGAATATAGAGATAGAACGTGAAACTACTTTACTGTGTCAAGTTTCAAGAAGCTAGCACAAACCGTGTTGGATTTAGAGTTCCAAATACATGTATCAATATAGGAGAAAACAGAGTGAAACCTAAAAATTCAAACTGTTATAGGAAATGAACGCTTCAAAATAGAAGAACGAACTTTGGGGAACCAAGTCGCCTACGTGTACTGATCATTACCTGAAAGTATCATCCAGTTTGGGTGAAAAAATATTTGCTGAGATTTCTGGAGATTCGTAATTTTTGGAAGCTTGGCAACCTTTTTCCATGAAAGTGTTTCTCACCAGTCACTGCTTAGGGCTACATCAAGAGGAAACAGAATATAGAGATAGAACGTGAAACTACTTTACTTTGTCAAGTTTCATGAAGCTAGCACAAACCGTGTTGGATTTAGAGTTCCAAATACATCTATCAATATAGGAGAAAACAGAGTGAAACCTAAAAATTCAAAGTGTTACTGGAAATGAACGCTTCAACATAGAAGAACGACATTTGGGGAACCAAGTCGCCTTCGTGTACTGATCATTACCTGAAAGTATCATCCAGTTTGGGTGAAAAAATATTTGCTGAGGTTTCTGGAGATTCGTAATTTTTGGAAGCTTGGCAACCCCTCTCCATGAAAGTGGTTCTCGCCAGTCACTGCTTAGGGCTACATCAAGAGGAAACAAAACATAGAGATAGAACGTGAAACTACTTTACTGTATCAAGTTTCAAGAAGCTAGCACAAACCGTGTTGCATTTAGAGTTCCAAATACATGTATCAATATAGGAGAAAACAGAGTGAAACCTAAAAATTCAAACTGTTACTGGAAATGAACGCTTCAACATAGAAGAACGAAATTTGGGGAACCAAGTCGCCTTAGTGTACTGATCATTACCTGAAAGTATCATCCAGTTTGGGTGAAAAAATATTTGCTGAGATTTCTGGAGATTCGTAACTTTTGGAAGCTTGGAAACCTTTTTCAATGAAAGTGTTTCTCGCCAGTCACTGCTTAGGGCTACATCAAGAGGAAACAAAAGCTAGAGATAGAACGTGAAACTAGTTTACTGTGTCAAGTTTCAAGAAGCTAGCACAAACCGTGTTGGATTTAGAGTTCCAAATACATCTATTAATATAGGAGAAAACAGAGTGAAACCTAAAAATTCAAACTGTTACAGGAAATGAACGCTTCAACATAGAAGAACGACATTTGGGGAACCAAGTCGCCTTAGTGTACTGATCATTACCTGAAAGTATCATCCAGTTTGGGTGAAAAAATATTTGCTGAGATTTCTGGAGATTCGTAACTTTTGGAAGCTTGGCAACCTTTTTCCATGAAAGTGTTTCTCACCAGTCACTGCTTAGGGCTACATCAAGAGGAAACAGAATATAGAGATAGAACGTGAAACTACTTTACTTTGTCAAGTTTCATGAAGCTAGCACAAACCGTGTTGGATTTAGTGTTCCAAATACATCTATCAATATAGGAGAAAACAGAGTGAAACCTAAAAATTCAAAGTGTTACTGGAAATGAACGCTTCAACATAGAAGAACGACATTTGGGGAACCAAGTCGCCTTCGTGTACTGATCATTACCTGAAAGTATCATCCAGTTTGGGTGAAAAAATATTTGCTGAGATTTCTGGAGATTCGTAATTTTTGGAAGCTTGGCAACCCCTTTCCATGAAAGTGTTTCTCGCCAGTCACTGCTTAGGGCTACATCAAGAGGAAACAAAACATAGAGATAGAACGTGAAAGTACTTTACTGTGTCAAGTTTCAAGAAGCTAGCACAAACCGTGTTGGATTTAGAGTTCCAAATACATGTATCAATATAGGAGAAAACAGTGAAACCTAAAAATTCAAACTGTTACAGGAAGTGAACGCTTCAACATAGAAGAACGACATTTGGGGAACCAAGTCGCCTTAGTGTACTGATCATTACCTGAAAGTATCATCCAGTTTGGGTGAAAAAATATTTGCTGAGATTTCTGGAGATTCGTAATTTTTGGAAGCTTGGCAACCCCTTTCCATGAAAGTGTTTCTCGCCAGTCACTGCTTAGGGCTACATCAAGAGGAAACAAAACATAGAGATAGAACGTGAAACTACTTTACTGTGTCAAGTTTCAAGAAGCTAGCACAAACCGTGTTGGATTTAGAGTTCCAAATACATCTATCAATATAGGAGAAAACAGAGTGAAACCTAAAAATTCAAACTGTTACTGGAAATGAACGCTTCAACATAGAAGAACGAAATTTGGGGAACCAAGTCGCCTTAGTGTACTGATCATTACCTGAAAGTATCATCCAGTTTGGGTGAAAAAATATTTGCTGAGATTTTTGGAGATTCGTAATTTTTGGAAGCTTGGCAACCCCTCTCCATGAAAGTGGTTCTCGCCAGTCACTGCTTAGGGCTACAGCAAGAGGAAACAAAACATAGAGATAGAACGTGAAACTACTTTACTGTATCAAGTTTCAAGAAGCTAGCACAAACCGTGTTGGATTTAGAGTTCCAAATACATGTATCAATATAGGAGAAAAGAGAGTGAAACCTAAAAATTCAAACTGTTACTGGAAATGAACGCTTCAACATAGAAGAACGAAATTTGGGGAACCAAGTCGCCTACGTGTACTGATCATTACCTGAAAGTATCATCCAGTTTGGGTGAAAAAATATTTGCTGAGATTTCTGGAGATTCGTAACTTTTGGAAGCTTGGCAACCTTTTTCCATGAAAGTGTTTCTCGCCAGTCACTGCTTAGGGCTACATCAAGAGGAAACAGAATATAGAGATAGAACGTGAAACTACTTTACTTTGTCAAGTTTCATGAAGCTAGCACAAACCGTGTTGGATTTAGAGTTCCAAATACATGTATCAATATAGGAGAAAACAGAGTGAAACCTAAAAATTCAAACTGTTACTGGAAATGAACACTTCAACATAGAAGAACGAAATTTGGGGAACCAAGTCGCCTTCGTGTACTGATCATTACCTGAAAGTATCATCCAGTTTGGGTGAAAAAATATTTGCTGAGATTTCTGGAGATTCGTAACTTTTGGAAGCTTGGCAACCTTTTTCCATGAAAGTGTTTCTCGCCAGTCACTGCTTAGGGCTATATCAAGAGGAAACAGAATATAGAGATAGAACGTGAAACTACTTTACTTTGTCAAGTTTCATGAAGCTAGCACAAACCGTGTTGGATTTAGAGTTCCAAATACATCTATCAATATAGGAGAAAACAGAGTGAAACCTAAAAATTCAAAGTGTTACTGGAAATGAACGCTTCAACACAGAAGAACGACATTTGGGGAACCAAGTCGCCTTCGTGTACTGATCATTACCTGAAAGTATCATCCAGATTGGGTGAAAATATATTTGCTGAGATTTCTGGAGATTCGTAATTTTTGGAAGCTTGGCAACCCCTCTCCATGAAAGTGGTTCTCGCCAGTCACTGCTTAGGGCTACATCAAGAGGAAACAAAACATAGAGATAGAACGTGAAACTACTTTACTGTATCAAGTTTCAAGAAGCTAGCACAAACCGTGTTGGATTTAGAGTTCCAAATACATGTATCAATATAGGAGAAAACAGAGTGAAACCTAAAAATTCAAACTGTTACTGGAAATGAACGCTTCAACATAGAAGAACGAACTTTGGGGAACCAAGTCGCCTTAGTGTACTGATCATTACCTGAAAGTATCATCCAGTTTGGGTGAAAAAATATTTGCTGAGATTTCTGGAGATTCGTAATTTTTGGAAGCTTGGCAACCCCTTTCCATGAAAGTGTTTCTCGCCAGTCACTGCTTAGGGCTACAGCAAGAGGAAACAAAACATAGAGAGAGAACTTGAAACTACTTTACTGTGTCAAGTTTCAAGAAGCTAGCACAAACCGTGTTGGATTTAGAGTTCCAAATACATCTATCAATATAGGAGAAAACAGAGTGAAACCTAAAAATTCAAACTGTTACTGGAAATGAACGCTTCAACATAGAAGAACGAAATTTGGGGTCCCAAGTCGCCTTAGTGTACTGATCATTACCTGAAAGTATCATCCAGTTTGGGTGAAAAAATATTTGCTGAGATTTTTGGAGATTCGTAATTTTTGGAAGCTTGGCAACCCCTCTCCATGTAAGTGGTTCTCGCCAGTCACTGCTTAGGGCTACAGCAAGAGGAAACAAAACATAGAGATAGAACGTGAAACTACTTTACTGTATCAAGTTTCAAGAAGCTAGCACAAACCGTGTTGCATTTAGAGTTCCAAATACATGTATCAATATAGGAGAAAACAGAGTGAAACCTAAAAATTCAAACTGTTACTGGAAATGAACGCTTCAACATAGAAGAACGAAATTTGGGGAACCAAGTCGCCTTAGTGTACTGATCATTACCTGAAAGTATCATCCAGTTTGGGTGAAAAAATATTTGCTGAGATTTCTGGAGATTCGTAACTTTTGGAAGCTTGGAAACCTTTTTCAATGAAAGTGTTTCTCGCCAGTCACTGCTTAGGGCTACATCAAGAGGAAACAAAAGCTAGAGATAGAACGTGAAACTAGTTTACTGTGTCAAGTTTCAAGAAGCTAGCACAAACCGTGTTGGATTTAGAGTTCCAAATACATCTATTAATATAGGAGAAAACAGAGTGAAACCTAAAAATTCAAACTGTTACAGGAAATGAACGCTTCAACATAGAAGAACGACATTTGGGGAACCAAGTCGCCTTAGTGTACTGATCATTACCTGAAAGTATCATCCAGTTTGGGTGAAAAAATATTTGCTGAGATTTCTGGAGATTCGTAACTTTTGGAAGCTTGGCAACCTTTTTCCATGAAAGTGTTTCTCACCAGTCACTGCTTAGGGCTACATCAAGAGGAAACAGAATATAGAGATAGAACGTGAAACTACTTTACTTTGTCAAGTTTCATGAAGCTAGCACAAACCGTGTTGGATTTAGTGTTCCAAATACATCTATCAATATAGGAGAAAACAGAGTGAAACCTAAAAATTCAAAGTGTTACTGGAAATGAACGCTTCAACATAGAAGAACGACATTTGGGGAACCAAGTCGCCTTCGTGTACTGATCATTACCTGAAAGTATCATCCAGTTTGGGTGAAAAAATATTTGCTGAGATTTCTGGAGATTCGTAATTTTTGGAAGCTTGGCAACCCCTTTCCATGAAAGTGTTTCTCGCCAGTCACTGCTTAGGGCTACATCAAGAGGAAACAAAACATAGAGATAGAACGTGAAAGTACTTTACTGTGTCAAGTTTCAAGAAGCTAGCACAAACCGTGTTGGATTTAGAGTTCCAAATACATGTATCAATATAGGAGAAAACAGTGAAACCTAAAAATTCAAACTGTTACAGGAAGTGAACGCTTCAACATAGAAGAACGACATTTGGGGAACCAAGTCGCCTTAGTGTACTGATCATTACCTGAAAGTATCATCCAGTTTGGGTGAAAAAATATTTGCTGAGATTTCTGGAGATTCGTAATTTTTGGAAGCTTGGCAACCCCTTTCCATGAAAGTGTTTCTCGCCAGTCACTGCTTAGGGCTACATCAAGAGGAAACAAAACATAGAGATAGAACGTGAAACTACTTTACTGTGTCAAGTTTCAAGAAGCTAGCACAAACCGTGTTGGATTTAGAGTTCCAAATACATCTATCAATATAGGAGAAAACAGAGTGAAACCTAAAAATTCAAACTGTTACTGGAAATGAACGCTTCAACATAGAAGAACGAAATTTGGGGAACCAAGTCGCCTTAGTGTACTGATCATTACCTGAAAGTATCATCCAGTTTGGGTGAAAAAATATTTGCTGAGATTTTTGGAGATTCGTAATTTTTGGAAGCTTGGCAACCCCTCTCCATGAAAGTGGTTCTCGCCAGTCACTGCTTAGGGCTACAGCAAGAGGAAACAAAACATAGAGATAGAACGTGAAACTACTTTACTGTATCAAGTTTCAAGAAGCTAGCACAAACCGTGTTGGATTTAGAGTTCCAAATACATGTATCAATATAGGAGAAAAGAGAGTGAAACCTAAAAATTCAAACTGTTACTGGAAATGAACGCTTCAACATAGAAGAACGAAATTTGGGGAACCAAGTCGCCTACGTGTACTGATCATTACCTGAAAGTATCATCCAGTTTGGGTGAAAAAATATTTGCTGAGATTTCTGGAGATTCGTAACTTTTGGAAGCTTGGCAACCTTTTTCCATGAAAGTGTTTCTCGCCAGTCACTGCTTAGGGCTACATCAAGAGGAAACAGAATATAGAGATAGAACGTGAAACTACTTTACTTTGTCAAGTTTCATGAAGCTAGCACAAACCGTGTTGGATTTAGAGTTCCAAATACATGTATCAATATAGGAGAAAACAGAGTGAAACCTAAAAATTCAAACTGTTACTGGAAATGAACACTTCAACATAGAAGAACGAAATTTGGGGAACCAAGTCGCCTTCGTGTACTGATCATTACCTGAAAGTATCATCCAGTTTGGGTGAAAAAATATTTGCTGAGATTTCTGGAGATTCGTAACTTTTGGAAGCTTGGCAACCTTTTTCCATGAAAGTGTTTCTCGCCAGTCACTGCTTAGGGCTATATCAAGAGGAAACAGAATATAGAGATAGAACGTGAAACTACTTTACTTTGTCAAGTTTCATGAAGCTAGCACAAACCGTGTTGGATTTAGAGTTCCAAATACATCTATCAATATAGGAGAAAACAGAGTGAAACCTAAAAATTCAAAGTGTTACTGGAAATGAACGCTTCAACACAGAAGAACGACATTTGGGGAACCAAGTCGCCTTCGTGTACTGATCATTACCTGAAAGTATCATCCAGTTTGGGTGAAAATATATTTGCTGAGATTTCTGGAGATTCGTAATTTTTGGAAGCTTGGCAACCCCTCTCCATGAAAGTGGTTCTCGCCAGTCACTGCTTAGGGCTACATCAAGAGGAAACAAAACATAGAGATAGAACGTGAAACTACTTTACTGTATCAAGTTTCAAGAAGCTAGCACAAACCATGTTGGATTTAGAGTTCCAAATACATGTATCAATATAGGAGAAAACAGAGTGAAACCTAAAAATTCAAACTGTTACTGGAAATGAACGCTTCAACATAGAAGAACGAACTTTGGGGAACCAAGTCGCCTTAGTGTACTGATCATTACCTGAAAGTATCATCCAGTTTGGGTGAAAAAATATTTGCTGAGATTTCTGGAGATTCGTAATTTTTGGAAGCTTGGCAACCCCTTTCCATGAAAGTGTTTCTCGCCAGTCACTGCTTAGGGCTACAGCAAGAGGAAACAAAACATAGAGAGAGAACTTGAAACTACTTTACTGTGTCAAGTTTCAAGAAGCTAGCACAAACCGTGTTGGATTTAGAGTTCCAAATACATCTATCAATATAGGAGAAAACAGAGTGAAACCTAAAAATTCAAACTGTTACTGGAAATGAACGCTTCAACATAGAAGAACGAAATTTGGGGTCCCAAGTCGCCTTAGTGTACTGATCATTACCTGAAAGTATCATCCAGTTTGGGTGAAAAAATATTTGCTGAGATTTTTGGAGATTCGTAATTTTTGGAAGCTTGGCAACCCCTCTCCATGTAAGTGGTTCTCGCCAGTCACTGCTTAGGGCTACAGCAAGAGGAAACAAAACATAGAGATAGAACGTGAAACTACTTTACTGTATCAAGTTTCAAGAAGCTAGCACAAACCGTGTTGGATTTAGAGTTCCAAATACATGTATCAATATAGGAGAAAACAGAGTGAAACCTAAAAATTCAAACTGTTACTGGAAATGAACGCTTCAACATAGAAGAACGAAATTTGGGGAACCAAGTCGCCTTAGTGTACTGATCATTACCTGAAAGTATCATCCAGTTTGGGTGAAAAAATATTTGCTGAGATTTCTAGAGATTCGTAATTTTTGGAAGCTTGGCAACCCCTCTCCATGAAAGTGTTTCTCGCCAGTCACTGCTTAGGGCTACATCAAGAGGAAACAAAACCTAGAGATAGAACGTGAAACTACTTTACTGTGTCAAGTTTCAAGAAGCTAGCACAAACAGTGTTGGATTTAGAGTTCCAAATACATCTATCAATATAGGAGAAAACAGAGTGAAACCTAAAAATTCAAACTGTTACTGGAAATGAACGCTTCAACATAGAAGAACGAAATTTGGGGAACCAAGTCGCCTACGTGTACTGATCATTACCTGAAAGTATCATCCAGTTTGGGTGAAAAAATATTTGCTGAGATTTCTGGAGATTCGTAACTTTTGGAAGCTTGGCAACCTTTTTCCATGAAAGTGTTTCTCGCCAGTCACTGCTTAGGGCTACATCAAGAGGAAACAGAATATAGAGATAGAACGTGAAACTACTTTACTTTGTCAAGTTTCATGAAGCTAGCACAAACCGTGTTGGATTTAGAGTTCCAAATACATGTATCAATATAGGAGAAAACAGAGTGAAACCTAAAAATTCAAACTGTTACTGGAAATGAACGCTTCAACATAGAAGAACGAAATTTGGGGAACCAAGTCGCCTTCGTGTACTGATCATTACCTGAAAGTATCATCCAGTTTGGGTGAAAAAAATATTTGCTGAGATTTCTGGAGATTCGTAACTTTTGGAAGCTTGGCAACCTTTTTCCATGAAAGTGTTTCTCGCCAGTCACTGCTTAGGGCTACATCAAGAGGAAACAGAATATAGAGATAGAACGTGAAACTACTTTACTGTGTCAAGTTTCATGAAGCTAGCACAAACCGTGTTGGATTTAGAGTTCCAAATACATCTATCAATATAGGAGAAAACAGAGTGAAACCTAAAAATTCAAAGTGTTACTGGAAATGAACGCTTCAACATAGAAGAACGACATTTGGGGAACCAAGTCGCCTTCGTGTACTGATCATTACCTGAAAGTATCATCCAGTTTGGGTGAAAAAATATTTGCTGAGATTTCTGGAGATTCGTAATTTTTGGAAGCTTGGCAACCCCTCTCCATGAAAGTGGTTCTCGCCAGTCACTGCTTAGGGCTACATCAAGAGGAAACAAAACATAGAGATAGAACGTGAAACTACTTTACTGTATCAAGTTTCAAGAAGCTAGCACAAACCGTGTTGTATTTAGAGTTCCAAATACATGTATCAATATAGGAGAAAACAGAGTGAAACCTAAAAATTCAAACTGTTACTGGAAATGAACGCTTCAACATAGAAGAACGACATTTGGGGAACCAAGTCGCCTTAGTGTACTGATCATTACCTGAAAGTATCATCCAGTTTGGGTGAAAAAATATTTGCTGAGATTTCTGGAGATTCGTAATTTTTGGAAGCTTGGCAACCCCTTTCCATGAAAGTGTTTCTCGCCAGTCACTGCTTAGGGCTACATCAAGAGGAAACAAAACATAGAGATAGAACGTGAAACTACTTTACTGTGTCAAGTTTCAAGAAGCTAGCACAAACCGTGTTGGATTTAGAGTTCCAAATACATCTATCAATATAGGAGAAAACAGAGTGAAACCTAAAAATTCAAACTGTTACTGGAAATGAACGCTTCAACATAGAAGAACGAAATTTGGGGAACCAAGTCGCCTTAGTGTACTGATCATTACCTGAAAGTATCATCCAGTTTGGGTGAAAAAATATTTGCTGAGATTTTTGGAGATTCGTAATTTTTGGAAGCTTGGCAACCCCTCTCCATGAAAGTGGTTCTCGCCAGTCACTGCTTAGGGCTACAGCAAGAGGAAACAAAACATAGAGATAGAACGTGAAACTACTTTACTGTATCAAGTTTCAAGAAGCTAGCACAAACCGTGTTGGATTTAGAGTTCCAAATACATCTATCAATATAGGAGAAAACAGAGTGAAACCTAAAAATTCAAACTGTTACTGGAAATGAACGCTTCAACATAGAAGAACGAAATTTGGGGAACCAAGTCGCCTACGTGTACTGATCATTACCTGAAAGTATCATCCAGTTTGGGTGAAAAAATATTTGCTGAGATTTCTGGAGATTCGTAATTTTTGGAAGCTTGGCAACCCCTTTCCATGAAAGTGTTTCTCGCCAGTCACTGCTTAGGGCTACATCAAGAGGAAACAAAACATAGAGATAGAACGTGAAACTACTTTACTGTGTCAAGTTTCAAGAAGCTAGCACAAACCGTGTTGGATTTAGAGTTCCAAATACATCTATCAATATAGGAGAAAACAGAGTGAAACATAAAAATTCAAACTGTTACAGGAAATGAACGCTTCAACATAGAAGAACGACATTTGGGGAACCAAGTCGCCTTAGTGTACTGATCATTACCTGAAAGTATCATCCAGTTTGGGTGAAAAAATATTTGCTGAGATTTCTGGAGATTCGTAACTTTTGGAAGCTTGGCAACCTTTTTCCATGAAAGTTTTTCTCACCAGTCACTGCTTAGGGCTACATCAAGAGGAAACAGAATATAGAGATAGAACGTGAAACTACTTTACTTTGTCAAGTTTCATGAAGCTAGCACAAACCGTGTTGGATTTAGAGTTCCAAATACATCTATCAATATAGGAGAAAACAGAGTGAAACCTAAAAATTCAAAGTGTTACTGGAAATGAACGCTTCAACATAGAAGAACGACATTTGGGGAACCAAGTCGCCTTCGTGTACTGATCATTACCTGAAAGTATCATCCAGTTTGGGTGAAAAAATATTTGCTGAGATTTCTGGAGATTCGTAATTTTTGGACGCTTGGCCACCCCTCTCCATGAAAGTGGTTCTCGCCAGTCACTGCTTAGGGCTACAGCAAGAGGAAACAACACATAGAGATAGAACGTGAAACTACTTTACTGTATCAAGTTTCAAGAAGCTAGCACAAACCGTGTTGGATTTAGAGTTCCAAATACATGTATCAATATAGGAGAAAACAGAGTGAAACCTAAAAATTCAAAGTGTTACTGGAAATGAACGCTTCAACATAGAAGAACGAACTTTGGGGAACCAAGTCGCCTTAGTGTACTGATCATTACCTGAAAGTATCATCCAGTTTGGGTGAAAAAATATTTGCTGAGAATTCTGGAGATTCGTAATTTTTGGAAGCTTGGCAAACCCTTTCCATGAAAGTGTTTCTCGCCAGTCACTGCTTAGGGCTACATCAAGAGGAAACAAAAGCTAGAGATAGAACGTGAAACTACTTTACTGTGTCAAGTTTCAAGAAGCTAGCACAAACCGTGTTGGATTTAGAGTTCCAAATACATGTATCAATATAGGAGAAAACAGAGTGAAACCTAAAAATTCAAACTGTTACAGGAAATGAACGCTTCAACATAGAAGAACGACATTTGGGGAACCAAGTCGCCTTAGTGTACTGATCATTACCTGAAAGTATCATCCAGTTTGGGTGAAAAAATATTTGCTGAGATTTCTGGAGATTCGTAACTTTTGGAAGCTTGGCAACCTTTTTCCATGAAAGTGTTTCTCACCAGTCACTGCTTAGGGCTACATCAAGAGGAAACAGAATATAGAGATAGAACGTGAAACTACTTTACTTTGTCAAGTTTCATGAAGCTAGCACAAACCGTGTTGGATTTAGAGTTCCAAATACATCTATCAATATAGGAGAAAACAGAGTGAAACCTAAAAATTCAAACTGTTACTGGAAATGAACGCTTCAACATAGAAGAACGACATTTGGGGAACCAAGTCGCCTTCGTGTACTGATCATTACCTGAAAGTATCATCCAGTTTGGGTGAAAAAATATTTGCTGAGATTTCTGGAGATTCGTAATTTTTGGACGCTTGGCAAACCCTCTCCATGAAAGTGGTTCTCGCCAGTCACTGCTTAGGGCTACAGCAAGAGGAAACAAAACATAGAGATAGAACGTGAAACTACTTTACTGTATCAAGTTTCAAGAAGCTAGCACAAACCGTGTTGGATTTAGAGTTCCAAATACATGTATCAATATAGGAGAAAACAGAGTGAAACCTAAAAATTCAAACTGTTACTGGAAATGAACGCTTCAACATAGAAGAACGAACTTTGGGGAACCAAGTCGCCTTAGTGTACTGATCATTACCTGAAAGTATCATCCAGTTTGGGTGAAAAAATATTTGCTGAAATTTCTGGAGATTCGTAATTTTTGGAAGCTTGGCAACCCCTTTCCATGTAAGTGTTTCTCGCCAGTCACTGCTTAGGGCTACATCAAGAGGAAACAAAACATAGAGATAGAACGTGAAACTACTTTACTGTGTCAAGTTTCAAGAAGCTAGCACAAACCGTGTTGGATTTAGAGTTCCAAATACATGTATCAATATAGGAGAAAACAGAGTGAAACCTAAAAATTCAAACTGTTACAGGAAATGAACGCTTCAAAATAGAAGAACGAACTTTGGGGAACCAAGTCGCCTTAGTGTACTGATCATTACCTGAAAGTATCATCCAGTTTGGGTGAAAAAATATTTGCTGAGATTTCTGGAGATTCGTAATTTTTGGAAGCTTGGCAACCCCTTTCCATGAAAGTGTTTCTCGCCAGTCACTGCTTAGGGCTACATCAACAGGAAACAAAACATAGAGATAGAACATGAAAGTACTTTACTGTGTCAAGTTTCAAGAAGCTAGCACAAACCGTGTTGGATTTAGAGTTCCAAATACATGTATCAATATAGGAGAAAACAGAGTGAAACCTAAAAAGTCAAACTGTTACAGGAAATGAACGCTTCAACATAGAAGAACGACATTTGGGGAACCAAGTCGACTTAGTGTACTGATCATTACCTGAAAGTATCATCCAGTTTGGGTGAAAAAATATTTGCTGAGATTTCTGGAGATTCGTAATTTTTGGAAGCTTGGCAACCCCTTTCCATGAAAGTGTTTCTCGCCAGTCACTGCTTAGGGCTACATCAAGAGGAAACAAAACATAGAGAGACAACGTGAAACTACTTTACTGTATCAAGTTTCAAGAAGCTAGCACAAACCGTGTTGGATTTAGAGTTCCAAATACACGTATCAATATAGGAGAAAACAGAGTGAAACCTAAAAATTCAAACTGTTACTGGAAATGAACGCTTCAACATAGAAAAACGAACTTTGGGGAACCAAGTCGCCTTAGTGTACTGATCATTACCTGAAAGTATCATCCAGTTTGGGTGAAAAAATATTTGCTGAGATTTCTGGAGATTCGTAATTTTTGGAAGCTTGGCAACCCCTTTCCATGAAAGTGTTTCTCGCCAGTCACTGCTTAGGGCTACAGCAAGAGGAAACAAAACATAGAGAGAGAACTTGAAACTACTTTACTGTGTCAAGTTTCAAGAAGCTAGCACAAACCGTGTTGGATTTAGAGTTCCAAATACATCTATCAATATAGGAGAAAACAGAGTGAAACCTAAAAATTCAAACTGTTACTGGAAATGAACGCTTCAACATAGAAGAACGAAATTTGGGGAACCAAGTCGCCTTAGTGTACTGATCATTACCTGAAAGTATCATCCAGTTTGGGTGAAAAAATATTTGCTGAGATTTCTGGAGATTCCTAATTTTTGGAAGCTTGGCAACCCCTCTCCATGAAAGTGGTTCTCGCCAGTCACTGCTTAGGGCTACAGCAAGAGGAAACAAAACATAGAGATAGAACGTGAAACTACTTTACTGTATCAAGTTTCAAGAAGCTAGCACAAACCGTGTTGGATTTAGAGTTCCAAATACATGTATGAATATAGGAGAAAACAGAGTGAAACCTAAAAATTCAAACTGTTACTGGAAATGAACGCTTCAACATAGAAGAACGAACTTTGGGGAACCAAGTCGCCTTAGTGTACTGATCATTACCTGAAAGTATCATCCAGTTTGGGTGAAAAAATATTTCCTGAGATTTCTGGAGATTCGTAATTTTTGGAAGTTTGGCAAGCCCTCTCCATGAAAGTGGTTCTCGCCAGTCACTGTTTAGGGCTACATCAAGAGGAAACAAAAGCTAGAGATAGAACGTGAAACTTCTTTACTGTGTCAAGTTTCAAGAAGCTAGCACAAACCGTGTTGGATTTAGAGTTCCAAATACATCTATCAATATAGGAGAAAACAGAGTGAAACCTAAAAATTCAAACTGTTACAGGAAATGAACGCTTCAACATAGAAGAACGACATTTGGGGAACCAAGTCGCCTTTGTGTACTGATCATTACCTGAAAGTATCATCCAGTTTGGGTGAAAAAATATTTGCTGAGATTTCTGGAGATTCGTAACTTTGGAAGCTTGGCAACCTTTTTCCATGAAAGTGTTTCTCACCAGTCACTGCTTAGGGCTACATCAAGAGGAAACAGAATATAGAGATAGAACGTGAAACTACTTTACTTTGTCAAGGTTCATGAAGCTAGCACAAACCGTGTTGGATTTAGAGTTCCAAATACATCTATCAATATAGGAGAAAACAGAGTGAAACCTAAAAATTCAAAGTGTTACTGGAAATGAACGCTTCAACATAGAAGAACGACATTTGGGGAACCAAGTCGCCTTCGTGTACTGATCATTACCTGAAAGTATCATCCAGTTTGGGTGAAAAAATATTTGCTGAGATTTCTGGAGATTCGTAATTTTTGGAAGCTTGGCAACCCCTCTCCATGAAAGTGGTTCTCGCCAGTCACTGCTTAGGGCTACATCAAGAGGAAACAAAACATAGAGATAGAACGTGAAACTACTTTACTGTATCAAGTTTCAAGAAGCTAGCACAAACCGTGTTGGATTTAGAGTTCCAAATACACGTATCAATATAGGAGAAAACAGAGTGAAACCTAAAAATTCAAACTGTTACTGGAAATGAACGCTTCAACATAGAAGAACGAACTTTGGGGAACCAAGTCGCCTTAGTGTACTGATCATTACCTGAAAGTATCATCCAGTTTGGGTGAAAAAATATTTGCTGAGATTTCTGGAGATTCGTAATTTTTGGAAGCTTGGCAACCCCTTTCCATGAAAGTGTTTCTCGCCAGTCACTGCTTAGGGCTACATCAAGAGGAAACAAAAGCTAGAGATAGAACGTGAAACTACTTTACTGTGTCAAGTTTCAAGAAGCTAGCACAAACCGTGTTGGATTTAGAGTTCCAAATACATGTATCAATATAGGAGAAAACAGAGTGAAACCTAAAAATTCAAACTGTTACAGGAAATGAACGCTTCAACATAGAAGAACGACATTTGGGGAACCAAGTCGCCTTCGTGTACTGATCATTACCTGAAAGTATCATCCAGTTTGGGTGAAAAAATATTTGCTGAGATTTCTGGAGATTCGTAATTTTTGGAAGCTTGGCAACCCCTCTCCATGAAAGTGGTTCTCGCCAGTCACTGCTTAGGGCTACAGCAAGAGGAAAGAAAACATAGAAATACAACGTGAAACTACTTTACTGTATCAAGTTTCAAGAAGCTAGCACAAACCGTGTTGGATTTAGAGTTCCAAATACATGTATCAATATAGGAGAAAACAGAGTGAAACCTAAAAATTCAAACTGTTACTGGAAATGAACGCTTCAACATAGAAGAACGAACTTTGGGGAACCAAGTCGCCTTAGTGTACTGATCATTACCTGAAAGTATCATCCAGTTTGGGTGAAAAAATATTTCCTGAGATTTCTGGAGATTCGTAATTTTTGGAAGCTTGGCAACCCCTTTCCATGAAAGTGTTTCTCGCCAGTCACTGCTTAGGGCTACATCAAGAGGAAACAAAACATAGAGATAGAACTTGAAACTACTTTACTGTATCAAGTTTCAAGAAGCTAGCACAAACCGTGTTGGATTTAGAGTTCCAAATACATGTATCAATATAGGAGAAAACAGAGTGAAACCTAAAAATTCAAACTGTTACAGGAAATGAACGCTTCAACATAGAAGAACGACATTTGGGGAACCAAGTCGCCTTCGTGTACTGATCATTACCTGAAAGTATCATCCAGTTTGGGTGAAAAAATATTTGCTGAGATTTCTGGAGATTCGTAATTTTTGGAAGCTTGGCAACCCCTTTCCATGAAAGTGTTTCTCGCCAGTCACTCCTTAGGGCTACATCAAGAGGAAACAAAACCTAGAGATAGAACGTGAAACTACTTTACTGTGTCAAGTTTCAAGAAGCTAGCACAAACCGTGTTGGATTTAGAGTTCCAAATACATCTATCAATATAGGAGAAAACAGAGTGAAACCTAAAAATTCAAAGTGTTACTGGAAATGAACGCTTCAACATAGAAGAACGACATTTGGGGAACCAAGTCGCCTTCGTGTACTGATCATTACCTGAAAGTATCATCCAGTTTGGGTGAAAAAATATTTGCTGAGATTTCTGGAGATTCGTAATTTTTGGAAGCTTGGCAACCCCTCTCCATGAAAGTGGTTCTCGCCAGTCACTGCTTAGGGCTACAGCAAGAGGAAACAAAACATAGAAATACAACGTGAAACTACTTTACTGTATCAAGTTTCAAGAAGCTAGCACAAACCGTGTTGGATTTAGAGTTCCAAATACATGTATCAATATAGGAGAAAACAGAGTGAAACCTAAAAATTCAAACTGTTACTGGAAATGAACGCTTCAACATAGAAGAACGAACTTTGGGGAACCAAGTCGCCTTAGTGTACTGATCATTACCTGAAAGTATCATCCAGTTTGGGTGAAAAAATATTTCCTGAGATTTCTGGAGATTCGTAATTTTTGGAAGCTTGGCAACCCCTTTCCATGAAAGTGTTTCTCGCCAGTCACTGCTTAGGGCTACATCAAGAGGAAACAAAACATAGAGATAGAACTTGAAACTACTTTACTGTATCAAGTTTCAAGAAGCTAGCACAAACCGTGTTGGATTTAGAGTTCCAAATACATGTATCAATATAGGAGAAAACAGAGTGAAACCTAAAAATTCAAACTGTTACAGGAAATGAACGCTTCAACATAGAAGAACGACATTTGGGGAACCAAGTCGCCTTCGTGTACTGATCATTACCTGAAAGTATCATCCAGTTTGGGTGAAAAAATATTTGCTGAGATTTCTGGAGATTCGTAATTTTTGGAAGCTTGGCAACCCCTTTCCATGAAAGTGTTTCTCGCCAGTCACTCCTTAGGGCTACATCAAGAGGAAACAAAACCTAGAGATAGAACGTGAAACTACTTTACTGTGTCAAGTTTCAAGAAGCTAGCACAAACCGTGTTGGATTTAGAGTTCCAAATACATCTATCAATATAGGAGAAAACAGAGTGAAACCTAAAAATTCAAACTGTTACAGGAAATGAACGCTTCAACATAGAAGAACGAAATTTGGGGAACCAAGTCGCCTACGTGTACTGATCATTACCTGAAAGTATCATCCAGTTTGGGTGAAAAAATATTTGCTGAGATTTCTGGAGATTCGTAACTTTTGGAAGCTTGGCAACCTTTTTCCATCAAAGTGTTTCTCGCCACTCGATGCTTAGGGCTACATCAAGAGGAAACAGAATATAGAGATAGAACGTGAAACTACTTTACTTTGTAAGTTTCATGAAGCTAGCACAAACCGTGTTGGATTTAGAGTTCCAAATACATCTATCAATATAGGAGAAAACAGAGTGAAACCTAAAAATTCAAACTGTTACTGGAAATGAACGCTTCAACATAGAAGAACGAAATTTGGGGAACCAAGTCGCCTTCGTGTACTGATCATTACCTGAAAGTATCATCCAGTTTGGGTGAAAAAATATTTGCTGAGATTTCTGGAGATTCGTAACTTTTGGAAGCTTGGCAACCTTTTTCCATGAAAGTGTTTCTCACCAGTCACTGCTTAGGGCTACATCAAGAGGAAACAGAATATAGAGATAGAACGTGAAACTACTTTACTTTGTCAAGTTTCATGAAGCTAGCACAAACCGTGTTGGATTTAGAGTTCCAAATACATCTATCAATATAGGAGAAAACAGAGTGAAACCTAAAAATTCAAAGTGTTACTGGAAATGAACGCTTCAACATAGAAGAACGACATTTGGGGAACCAAGTCGCCTTCGTGTACTGATCATTACCTGAAAGTATCATCCAGTTTGGGTGAAAAAATATTTGCTGAGATTTCTGGAGATTCGTAATTTTTGGAAGCTTGGCAACCCCTCTCCATGAAAGTGGTTCTCGCCAGTCACTGCTTAGGGCTACAGCAAGAGGAAACAAAACATAGAGATAGAACGTGAAACTACTTTACTGTATCAAGTTTCAAGAAGCTAGCACAAACCGTGTTGGATTTAGAGTTCCAAATACATGTATCAATATACGAGAAAACAGAGTGAAACCTAAAAATTCAAACTGTTACTGGAAATGAACGCTTCAACATAGAAGAACGAACTTTGGGGAACCAAGTCGCCTTAGTGTACTGATCATTACCTGAAAGTATCATCCAGTTTGGGTGAAAAAATATTTGCTGAGATTTCTGGAGATTCGTAATTTTTGGAAGCTTGGCAACCCCTTTCCATGAAAGTGTTTCTCGCCAGTCACTGCTTAGGGCTACATCAACAGGAAACAAAACATAGAGATAGAACATGAAAGTACTTTACTGTGTCAAGTTTCAAGAAGCTAGCACAAACCGTGTTGGATTTAGAGTTCCAAATACATGTATCAATATAGGAGAAAACAGAGTGAAACCTAAAAAGTCAAACTGTTACAGGAAATGAACGCTTCAACATAGAAGAACGACATTTGGGGAACCAAGTCGACTTAGTGTACTGATCATTACCTGAAAGTATCATCCAGTTTGGGTGAAAAAATATTTGCTGAGATTTCTGGAGATTCGTAATTTTTGGAAGCTTGGCAACCCCTTTCCATGAAAGTGTTTCTCGCCAGTCACTGCTTAGGGCTACATCAAGAGGAAACAAAACATAGAGAGACAACGTGAAACTACTTTACTGTATCAAGTTTCAAGAAGCTAGCACAAACCGTGTTGGATTTAGAGTTCCAAATACACGTATCAATATAGGAGAAAACAGAGTGAAACCTAAAAATTCAAACTGTTACTGGAAATGAACGCTTCAACATAGAAAAACGAACTTTGGGGAACCAAGTCGCCTTAGTGTACTGATCATTACCTGAAAGTATCATCCAGTTTGGGTGAAAAAATATTTGCTGAGATTTCTGGAGATTCGTAATTTTTGGAAGCTTGGCAACCCCTTTCCATGAAAGTGTTTCTCGCCAGTCACTGCTTAGGGCTACAGCAAGAGGAAACAAAACATAGAGAGAGAACTTGAAACTACTTTACTGTGTCAAGTTTCAAGAAGCTAGCACAAACCGTGTTGGATTTAGAGTTCCAAATACATCTATCAATATAGGAGAAAACAGAGTGAAACCTAAAAATTCAAACTGTTACTGGAAATGAACGCTTCAACATAGAAGAACGAAATTTGGGGAACCAAGTCGCCTTAGTGTACTGATCATTACCTGAAAGTATCATCCAGTTTGGGTGAAAAAATATTTGCTGAGATTTCTGGAGATTCCTAATTTTTGGAAGCTTGGCAACCCCTCTCCATGAAAGTGGTTCTCGCCAGTCACTGCTTAGGGCTACAGCAAGAGGAAACAAAACATAGAGATAGAACGTGAAACTACTTTACTGTATCAAGTTTCAAGAAGCTAGCACAAACCGTGTTGGATTTAGAGTTCCAAATACATGTATGAATATAGGAGAAAACAGAGTGAAACCTAAAAATTCAAACTGTTACTGGAAATGAACGCTTCAACATAGAAGAACGAACTTTGGGGAACCAAGTCGCCTTAGTGTACTGATCATTACCTGAAAGTATCATCCAGTTTGGGTGAAAAAATATTTCCTGAGATTTCTGGAGATTCGTAATTTTTGGAAGTTTGGCAAGCCCTCTCCATGAAAGTGGTTCTCGCCAGTCACTGTTTAGGGCTACATCAAGAGGAAACAAAAGCTAGAGATAGAACGTGAAACTTCTTTACTGTGTCAAGTTTCAAGAAGCTAGCACAAACCGTGTTGGATTTAGAGTTCCAAATACATCTATCAATATAGGAGAAAACAGAGTGAAACCTAAAAATTCAAACTGTTACAGGAAATGAACGCTTCAACATAGAAGAACGACATTTGGGGAACCAAGTCGCCTTTGTGTACTGATCATTACCTGAAAGTATCATCCAGTTTGGGTGAAAAAATATTTGCTGAGATTTCTGGAGATTCGTAACTTTGGAAGCTTGGCAACCTTTTTCCATGAAAGTGTTTCTCACCAGTCACTGCTTAGGGCTACATCAAGAGGAAACAGAATATAGAGATAGAACGTGAAACTACTTTACTTTGTCAAGGTTCATGAAGCTAGCACAAACCGTGTTGGATTTAGAGTTCCAAATACATCTATCAATATAGGAGAAAACAGAGTGAAACCTAAAAATTCAAAGTGTTACTGGAAATGAACGCTTCAACATAGAAGAACGACATTTGGGGAACCAAGTCGCCTTCGTGTACTGATCATTACCTGAAAGTATCATCCAGTTTGGGTGAAAAAATATTTGCTGAGATTTCTGGAGATTCGTAATTTTTGGAAGCTTGGCAACCCCTCTCCATGAAAGTGGTTCTCGCCAGTCACTGCTTAGGGCTACATCAAGAGGAAACAAAACATAGAGATAGAACGTGAAACTACTTTACTGTATCAAGTTTCAAGAAGCTAGCACAAACCGTGTTGGATTTAGAGTTCCAAATACACGTATCAATATAGGAGAAAACAGAGTGAAACCTAAAAATTCAAACTGTTACTGGAAATGAACGCTTCAACATAGAAGAACGAACTTTGGGGAACCAAGTCGCCTTAGTGTACTGATCATTACCTGAAAGTATCATCCAGTTTGGGTGAAAAAATATTTGCTGAGATTTCTGGAGATTCGTAATTTTTGGAAGCTTGGCAACCCCTTTCCATGAAAGTGTTTCTCGCCAGTCACTGCTTAGGGCTACATCAAGAGGAAACAAAAGCTAGAGATAGAACGTGAAACTACTTTACTGTGTCAAGTTTCAAGAAGCTAGCACAAACCGTGTTGGATTTAGAGTTCCAAATACATGTATCAATATAGGAGAAAACAGAGTGAAACCTAAAAATTCAAACTGTTACAGGAAATGAACGCTTCAACATAGAAGAACGACATTTGGGGAACCAAGTCGCCTTCGTGTACTGATCATTACCTGAAAGTATCATCCAGTTTGGGTGAAAAAATATTTGCTGAGATTTCTGGAGATTCGTAATTTTTGGAAGCTTGGCAACCCCTCTCCATGAAAGTGGTTCTCGCCAGTCACTGCTTAGGGCTACAGCAAGAGGAAACAAAACATAGAAATACAACGTGAAACTACTTTACTGTATCAAGTTTCAAGAAGCTAGCACAAACCGTGTTGGATTTAGAGTTCCAAATACATGTATCAATATAGGAGAAAACAGAGTGAAACCTAAAAATTCAAACTGTTACTGGAAATGAACGCTTCAACATAGAAGAACGAACTTTGGGGAACCAAGTCGCCTTAGTGTACTGATCATTACCTGAAAGTATCATCCAGTTTGGGTGAAAAAATATTTCCTGAGATTTCTGGAGATTCGTAATTTTTGGAAGCTTGGCAACCCCTTTCCATGAAAGTGTTTCTCGCCAGTCACTGCTTAGGGCTACATCAAGAGGAAACAAAACATAGAGATAGAACTTGAAACTACTTTACTGTATCAAGTTTCAAGAAGCTAGCACAAACCGTGTTGGATTTAGAGTTCCAAATACATGTATCAATATAGGAGAAAACAGAGTGAAACCTAAAAATTCAAACTGTTACAGGAAATGAACGCTTCAACATAGAAGAACGACATTTGGGGAACCAAGTCGCCTTCGTGTACTGATCATTACCTGAAAGTATCATCCAGTTTGGGTGAAAAAATATTTGCTGAGATTTCTGGAGATTCGTAATTTTTGGAAGCTTGGCAACCCCTTTCCATGAAAGTGTTTCTCGCCAGTCACTCCTTAGGGCTACATCAAGAGGAAACAAAACCTAGAGATAGAACGTGAAACTACTTTACTGTGTCAAGTTTCAAGAAGCTAGCACAAACCGTGTTGGATTTAGAGTTCCAAATACATCTATCAATATAGGAGAAAACAGAGTGAAACCTAAAAATTCAAAGTGTTACTGGAAATGAACGCTTCAACATAGAAGAACGACATTTGGGGAACCAAGTCGCCTTCGTGTACTGATCATTACCTGAAAGTATCATCCAGTTTGGGTGAAAAAATATTTGCTGAGATTTCTGGAGATTCGTAATTTTTGGAAGCTTGGCAACCCCTCTCCATGAAAGTGGTTCTCGCCAGTCACTGCTTAGGGCTACAGCAAGAGGAAACAAAACATAGAAATACAACGTGAAACTACTTTACTGTATCAAGTTTCAAGAAGCTAGCACAAACCGTGTTGGATTTAGAGTTCCAAATACATGTATCAATATAGGAGAAAACAGAGTGAAACCTAAAAATTCAAACTGTTACTGGAAATGAACGCTTCAACATAGAAGAACGAACTTTGGGGAACCAAGTCGCCTTAGTGTACTGATCATTACCTGAAAGTATCATCCAGTTTGGGTGAAAAAATATTTCCTGAGATTTCTGGAGATTCGTAATTTTTGGAAGCTTGGCAACCCCTTTCCATGAAAGTGTTTCTCGCCAGTCACTGCTTAGGGCTACATCAAGAGGAAACAAAACATAGAGATAGAACTTGAAACTACTTTACTGTATCAAGTTTCAAGAAGCTAGCACAAACCGTGTTGGATTTAGAGTTCCAAATACATGTATCAATATAGGAGAAAACAGAGTGAAACCTAAAAATTCAAACTGTTACAGGAAATGAACGCTTCAACATAGAAGAACGACATTTGGGGAACCAAGTCGCCTTCGTGTACTGATCATTACCTGAAAGTATCATCCAGTTTGGGTGAAAAAATATTTGCTGAGATTTCTGGAGATTCGTAATTTTTGGAAGCTTGGCAACCCCTTTCCATGAAAGTGTTTCTCGCCAGTCACTCCTTAGGGCTACATCAAGAGGAAACAAAACCTAGAGATAGAACGTGAAACTACTTTACTGTGTCAAGTTTCAAGAAGCTAGCACAAACCGTGTTGGATTTAGAGTTCCAAATACATCTATCAATATAGGAGAAAACAGAGTGAAACCTAAAAATTCAAACTGTTACAGGAAATGAACGCTTCAACATAGAAGAACGAAATTTGGGGAACCAAGTCGCCTACGTGTACTGATCATTACCTGAAAGTATCATCCAGTTTGGGTGAAAAAATATTTGCTGAGATTTCTGGAGATTCGTAACTTTTGGAAGCTTGGCAACCTTTTTCCATCAAAGTGTTTCTCGCCACTCGATGCTTAGGGCTACATCAAGAGGAAACAGAATATAGAGATAGAACGTGAAACTACTTTACTTTGTAAGTTTCATGAAGCTAGCACAAACCGTGTTGGATTTAGAGTTCCAAATACATCTATCAATATAGGAGAAAACAGAGTGAAACCTAAAAATTCAAACTGTTACTGGAAATGAACGCTTCAACATAGAAGAACGAAATTTGGGGAACCAAGTCGCCTTCGTGTACTGATCATTACCTGAAAGTATCATCCAGTTTGGGTGAAAAAATATTTGCTGAGATTTCTGGAGATTCGTAACTTTTGGAAGCTTGGCAACCTTTTTCCATGAAAGTGTTTCTCACCAGTCACTGCTTAGGGCTACATCAAGAGGAAACAGAATATAGAGATAGAACGTGAAACTACTTTACTTTGTCAAGTTTCATGAAGCTAGCACAAACCGTGTTGGATTTAGAGTTCCAAATACATCTATCAATATAGGAGAAAACAGAGTGAAACCTAAAAATTCAAAGTGTTACTGGAAATGAACGCTTCAACATAGAAGAACGACATTTGGGGAACCAAGTCGCCTTCGTGTACTGATCATTACCTGAAAGTATCATCCAGTTTGGGTGAAAAAATATTTGCTGAGATTTCTGGAGATTCGTAATTTTTGGAAGCTTGGCAACCCCTCTCCATGAAAGTGGTTCTCGCCAGTCACTGCTTAGGGCTACAGCAAGAGGAAACAAAACATAGAGATAGAACGTGAAACTACTTTACTGTATCAAGTTTCAAGAAGCTAGCACAAACCGTGTTGGATTTAGAGTTCCAAATACATGTATCAATATACGAGAAAACAGAGTGAAACCTAAAAATTCAAACTGTTACTGGAAATGAACGCTTCAACATAGAAGAACGAACTTTGGGGAACCAAGTCGCCTTAGTGTACTGATCATTACCTGAAAGTATCATCCAGTTTGGGTGAAAAAATATTTGCTGAGATTTCTGGAGATTCGTAATTTTTGGAAGCTTGGCAACCCCTTTCCATGAAAGAGTTTCTCGCCAGTCACTGCTTAGGGCTACATCAAGAGGAAACAAAACATAGAGATAGAACGTGAAACTACTTTACTGTGTCAAGTTTCAAGAAGCTAGCACAAACCGTGTTGGATTTAGAGTTCCAAATACATGTATCAATATAGGAGAAAACAGAGTGAAACCTAAAAATTCAAACTGTTACAGGAAATGAACGCTTCAACATAGAAGAACGACATTTGGGGAACCAAGTCGCCTTCGTGTACTGATCATTACCTGAAAGTATCATCCAGTTTGGGTGAAAAAATATTTGCTGAGATTTCTGGAGATTCGTAATTTTTGGAAGCTTGGCAACCCCTCTCCATGAAAGTGGTTCTCGCCAGTCACTGCTTAGGGCTACAGCAAGAGGAAACAAAACATAGAGATAGAACGTGAAACTACTTTACTGTGTCAAGTTTCAAGAAGCTAGCACAAACCGTGTTGGATTTAGAGTTCCAAATACATGTATCAATATAGGAGAAAACAGAGTGAAACCTAAAAATTCAAACTGTTACAGGAAATGAACGCTTCAACATAGAAGAACGACATTTGGGGAACCAAGTCGCCTTCGTGTACTGATCATTACCTGAAAGTATCATCCAGTTTGGGTGAAAAAATATTTGCTGAGATTTCTGGAGATTCGTAATTTTTGGAAGCTTGGCAACCCCTTTCCATGAAAGTGTTTCTCGCCAGTCACTGCTTAGGGCTACATCAAGAGGAAACAAAACCTAGAGATAGAACGTGAAACTACTTTACTGTGTCAAGTTTCAAGAAGCTAGCACAAACCGTGTTGGATTTAGAGTTCCAAATACATCTATCAATATAGGAGAAAACAGAGTGAAACCTAAAAATTCAAACTGTTACTGGAAATGAACGCTTCAACATAGAAGAACGAAATTTGGGGAACCAAGTCGCCTACGTGTACTGATCATTACCTGAAAGTATCATCCAGTTTGGGTGAAAAAATATTTGCTGAGATTTCTGGAGATTCGTAACTTTTGGAAGCTTGGCAACCTTTTTCCATCAAAGTGTTTCTCGCCACTCGATGCTTAGGGCTACATCAAGAGGAAACAGAATATAGAGATAGAACGTGAAACTACTTTACTTTGTCAAGTTTCATGAAGCTAGCACAAACCGTGTTGGATTTAGAGTTCCAAATACATCTATCAATATAGGAGAAAACAGAGTGAAACCTAAAAATTCAAACTGTTACTGGAAATGAACGCTTCAACATAGAAGAACGAAATTTGGGGAACCAAGTCGCCTTCGTGTACTGATCATTACCTGAAAGTATCATCCAGTTTGGGTGAAAAAATATTTGCTGAGATTTCTGGAGATTCGTAACTTTTGGAAGCTTGGCAACCTTTTTCCATGAAAGTGTTTCTCACCAGTCACTGCTTAGGGCTACATCAAGAGGAAACAGAATATAGAGATAGAACGTGAAACTACTTTACTTTGTCAAGTTTCATGAAGCTAGCACAAACCGTGTTGGATTTAGAGTTCCAAATACATCTATCAATATAGGAGAAAACAGAGTGAAACCTAAAAATTCAAAGTGTTACTGGAAATGAACGCTTCAACATAGAAGAACGACATTTGGGGAACCAAGTCGCCTTCGTGTACTGATCATTACCTGAAAGTATCATCCAGTTTGGGTGAAAAAATATTTGCTGAGATTTCTGGAGATTCGTAATTTTTGGAAGCTTGGCAACCCCTCTCCATGAAAGTGGTTCTCGCCAGTCACTGCTTAGGGCTACAGCAAGAGGAAACAAAACATAGAGATAGAACGTGAAACTACTTTACTGTATCAAGTTTCAAGAAGCTAGCACAAACCGTGTTGGATTTAGAGTTCCAAATACATGTATCAATATACGAGAAAACAGAGTGAAACCTAAAAATTGAAACTGTTACTGGAAATGAACGCTTCAACATAGAAGAACGAACTTTGGGGAACCAAGTCGCCTTAGTGTACTGATCATTACCTGAAAGTATCATCCAGTTTGGGTGAAAAAATATTTGCTGAGATTTCTGGAGATTCGTAATTTTTGGAAGCTTGGCAACCCCTTTCCATGAAAGTGTTTCTCGCCAGTCACTGCTTAGGGCTACATCAAGAGGAAACAAAACATAGAGATAGAATGTGAAACTACTTTACTGTGTCAAGTTTCAAGAAGCTAGCACAAACCGTGTAGGATTTAGAGTTCCAAATACATGTATCAATATAGGAGAAAACAGAGTGAAACCTAAAAATTCAAACTGTTACAGGAAATGAACGCTTCAACATAGAAGAACGACATTTGGGGAACCAAGTCGCCTTCGTGTACTGATCATTACCTGAAAGTATCATTCAGTTTGTGTGAACAAATATTTGCTGAGATTTCTGGAGATTCGTAATTTTTGGAAGCTTGGCAACCCCTCTCCATGAAAGTGGTTCTCGCCAGTCACTGCTTAGGGCTACAGCAAAAGGAAACAAAACATAGAGATAGAACGTGAAACTACTTTACTGTGTCAAGTTTCAAGAAGCTAGCACAAACCGTGTTGGATTTAGAGTTCCAAATACATGTATCAATATAGGAGAAAACAGAGTGAAACCTAAAAATTCAAACTGTTACAGGAAATGAACGCTTCAACATAGAAGAACGACATTTGGGGAACCAAGTCGCCTTAGTGTACTGATCATTACCTGAAAGTATCATCCAGTTTGGGTGAAAAAATATTTGCTGAGATTTCTGGAGATTCGTAACTTTTGGAAGCTTGGCAACCTTTTTCCATGAAAGTGTTTCTCACCAGTCACTGCTTAGGGCTACATCAAGAGGAAACAGAATATAGAGATAGAACGTGAAACTACTTTACTTTGTCAAGTTTCATGAAGCTAGCACAAACCGTGTTGGATTTAGAGTTCCAAATACATCTATCAATATAGGAGAAAACAGAGTGAAACCTAAAAATTCAAAGTGTTACTGGAAATGAACGCTTCAACATAGAAGAACGACATTTGGGGAACCAAGTCGCCTTCGTGTACTGATCATTACCTGAAAGTATCATCCAGTTTGGGTGAAAAAATATTTGCTGAGATTTCTGGAGATTCGTAATTTTTGGAAGCTTGGCAACCCCTCTCCATGAAAGTGGTTCTCGCCAGTCACTGCTTAGGGCTACAGCAAGAGGAAACAAAACATACAGATAGAACGTGAAACTACTTTACTGTATCAAGTTTCAAGAAGCTAGCACAAACCGTGTTGGATTTAGAGTTCCAAATACATGTATCAATATACGAGAAAACAGAGTGAAACCTAAAAATTCAAACTGTTACTGGAAATGAACGCTTCAACATAGAAGAACGAACTTTGGGGAACCAAGTCGCCTTAGGGTACTGATCATTACCTGAAAGTATCATCCAGTTTGGGTGAAAAAATATTTGCTGAGATTTCTGGAGATTCGTAATTTTTGGAAGCTTGGCAACCCCTTTCCATGAAAGTGTTTCTCGCCAGTCACTGCTTAGGGCTACATCAAGAGGAAACAAAACATAGAGATAGAACGTGAAACTACTTTACTGTGTCAAGTTTCAAGAAGCTAGCACAAACCGTGTTGGATTTAGAGTTCCAAATACATGTATCAATATAGGAGAAAACAGAGTGAAACCTAAAAATTCAAACTGTTACAGGAAATGAACGCTTCAAAATAGAAGAACGAACTTTGGGGAACCAAGTCGCCTTAGTGTACTGATCATTACCTGAAAGTATCATCCAGTTTGGGTGAAAAAATATTTGCTGAGATTTCTGGAGATTCGTAATTTTTGGAAGCTTGGCAACCCCTTTCCATGAAAGTGTTTCTCGCCAGTCACTGTTTAGGGCTACATCAAGAGGAAACAAAACATAGAGATAGAACGTGAAAGTACTTTACTGTGTCAAGTTTCAAGAAGCTAGCACAAACCGTGTTGGATTTAGAGTTCCAAATACATGTATCAATATAGGAGAAAACAGAGTGAAACCTAAAAATTCAAACTGTTACAGGAAATGAACGCTTCAACATAGAAGAACGACTTTTGGGGAACCAAGTCGCCTTAGTGTACTGATCATTACCTGAAAGTATCATCCAGTTTGGGTGAAAAAATATTTGCTGAGATTTCTGGAGATTCGTAATTTTTGGAAGCTTGGCAACCCCTTTCCATGAAAGTGTTTCTCGCCAGTCACTGCTTAGGGCTACATCAAGAGGAAACAAAACATAGAGAGAGAACTTGAAACTACTTTACTGTGTCAAGTTTCAAGACGCTAGCACAAACCGTGTTGGATTTAGAGTTCCAAATACATCTATCAATATAGGAGAAAACAGAGTGAAACCTAAAAATTCAAACTGTTACAGGAAATGAACGCTTCAACATAGAAGAACGAAATTTGGGGAACCAAGTCACCTTAGTGTACTGATCATTACCTGAAAGTATCATCCAGTTTGGGTGAAAAAATATTTGCTGAGATTTTTGGAGATTCGTAATTTTTGGAAGCTTGGCAACCCCTCTCCATGAAAGTGGTTCTCGCCAGTCACTGCTTAGGGCTACAGCAAGAGGAAACAAAACATAGAGATAGAACTCGAAACTACTTTACTGTATCAAGTTTCAAGAAGCTAGCACAAACCGTGTTGGATTTAGAGTTCCAAATACATGTATCAATATAGGAGAAAACAGAGTGAAACCTAAAAATTCAAACTGTTACTGGAAATGAACGCTTCAACATAGAAGAACGAAATTTGGGGAACCAAGTCGCCTTAGTGTACTGATCATTACCTGAAAGTATCATCCAGTTTGGGTGAAAAAATATTTGCTGAGATTTCTGGAGATTCGTAATTTTTGGAAGCTTGGCAACCCCTTTCCATGAAAGTGTTTCTCGCCAGTCACTGCTTAGGGCTACATCAAGAGGAAACAAAACCTAGAGATAGAACGTGAAACTACTTTACTGTGTCAAGTTTCAAGAAGCTAGCACAAACCTTGTTGGATTTAGAGTTCCAAATACATCTATCAATATAGGAGAAAACAGAGTGAAACCTAAAAATTCAAACTGTTACTGGAAATGAACGCTTCAACATAGAAGAACGAAATTTGGGGAACCAAGTCGCCTACGTGTACTGATCATTACCTGAAAGTATCATCCAGTTTGGGTGAAAAAATATTTGCTGAGATTTCTGGAGATTCGTAACTTTTGGAAGCTTGGCAACCTTTTTCCATGAAAGTGTTTCTCGCCAGTCACTGCTTAGTGCTACATCAAGAGGAAACAGAATACAGAGATAGAACGTGAAACTACTACTTTGTCAAGTTTCATGAAGCTAGCACAAACCGTGTTGGAATTAGAGTTCCAAATACATCTATCAATATAGGAGAAAACAGAGTGAAACCTAAAAATTCAAACTGTTACTGGAAATGAACGCTTCAACATAGAAGAACGAAATTTGGGGAACCAAGTCGCCTTCGTGTACTGATCATTACCTGAAAGTATCATCCAATTTGGGTGAAAAAATATTTGCTGAGATTTCTGGAGATTCGTAACTTTTGGAAGCTTGGCAACCTTTTTCCATGAAAGTGTTTCTCACCAGTCACTGCTTAGGGCTACATCAAGAGGAAAAAGAATATAGAGATAGAACGTGAAACTACTTTACTTTGTCAAGTTTCATGAAGCTAGCACAAACCGTGTTGGATTTAGAGTTCCAAATACATCTATCAATATAGGAGAAAACAGAGTGAAACCTAAAAATTCAAACTGTTACTGGAAATGAACGCTTCAACATAGAAGAACGACATTTGGGGAACCAAGTCGCCTTCGTGTACTGATCATTACCTGAAAGTATCATCCAGTTTGGGTGAAAAAATATTTGCTGAGATTTCTGGAGATTCGTAATTTTTGGAAGCTTGGCAACCCCTCTCCATGAAAGTGGTTCTCGCCAGTCACTGCTTAGGGCTACAGCAAGAGGAAACAAAACATAGAGATAGAACGTGAAACTACTTTACTGTGTCAAGTTTCAAGAAGCTAGCACAAACCATGTTTGATTTAGAGTTCCAAATACATGTATCAATATAGGAGAAAACAGAGTGAAACCTAAAAATTCAAACTGTTACAGGAAATGAACGCTTCAACATAGAAGAACGAAATTTGGGGAACCAAGTCGCCTTAGTGTACTGATCATTACCTGAAAGTATTATCCAGTTTGGGTGAAAAAATATTTGCTGAGATTTCTGGAGATTCGTAACTTTTGGAAGCTTGGCAACCTTTTTCCATGAAAGTGTTTCTCACCAGTCACTGCTTAGGGCTACATCAAGAGGAAACAGAATGTAGAGATAGAACGTGAAACTACTTTACTTTGTCAAGTTTCATGAAGCTAGCACAAACCGTGTTGGATTTAGACTTCCAAATACATCTATCAATATAGGAGAAAACAGAGTGAAACCTAAAAATTCAAAGTGTTACTGGAAATGAACGCTTCAACATAGAAGAACGACATTTTGGGAACCAAGTCGCCTTCGTGTACTGATCATTACCTGAAAGTATCATCCAGTTTGGGTGAAAAAATATTTGCTGAGATTTCTGGAGATTCGTAATTTTTGGAAGCTTGGCAACCCCTCTCCATGAAAGTGGTTCTCGCCAGTCACTGCTTAGGGCTACAGCAAGAGGAAACAAAACATAGAGATAGAACGTGAAACTACGTTACTGTATGAAGTTTCAAGAAGCTAGCACAAACCGTGTTGGATTTAGAGTTCCAAATACATGTATCAATATAGGAGAAAACAGAGTGAAACCTAAAAATTCAAACTGTTACTGGAAATGAACGCTTCAACATAGAAGAACGAACTTTGGGGAACCAAGTCGCCTTAGTGTACTGATCATTACCTGAAAGTATCATCCAGTTTGGGTGAAAAAATATTTGCTGAGATTTCTGGAGATTCGTAATTTTTGGAAGCTTGGCAACCCCTCTCCATGAAAGTGGTTCTCGCCAGTCACTGCTTAGGGCTACAGCAAGAGGAAACAAAACATAGAGATAGAAAGTGAAACTACTTTACTGTGTCAAGTTTCAAGAAGCTAGCACAAACCGTGTTGGATTTAGAGTTCCAAATACATGTATCAATATAGGAGAAAACAGAGTGAAACCTAAAAATTCAAACTGTTACAGGAAATGAACGCTTCAACATAGAAGAACGACATTTGGGGAACCAAGTCGCCTTAGTGTACTGATCATTACCTGAAAGTATCATCCAGTTTGGGTGAAAAAATATTTGCTGAGATTTCTGGAGATTCGTAATTTTTGGAAGCTTGGCAACCCCTTTCCATGAAAGTGTTTCTCGCCAGTCACTGCTTAGGGCTACATCAAGAGGAAACAAAACCTAGAGATAGAACGTGAAACTACTTTACTTTGTCAAGTTTCAAGAAGCTAGCACAAACCGTGTTGGATTTAGAGTTCCAAATACATGTATCAATATAGGAGAAAACAGAGTGAAACCTAAAAATTCAAACTGTTACTGGAAATGAACGCTTCAACATAGAAGAACGACTTTTGGGGAACCAAGTCGCCTTAGTGTACTGATCATTACCTGAAAGTATCATCCAGTTTGGGTGAAAAAATATTTGCTGAGATTTCTGGAGATTCGTAATTTTTGGAAGCTTGGCAACCCCTTTCCATGAAAGAGTTTCTCGCCAGTCACTGCTTAGGGCTACATCAAGAGGAAACAAAACATAGAGATAGAACGTGAAACTACTTTACTGTGTCAAGTTTCAAGAAGCTAGCACAAACCGTGTTGGATTTAGAGTTCCAAATACATGTATCAATATAGGAGAAAACAGAGTGAAACCTAAAAATTCAAACTGTTACAGGAAATGAACGCTTCAACATAGAAGAACGACATTTGGGGAACCAAGTCGCCTTCGTGTACTGATCATTACCTGAAAGTATCATCCAGTTTGGGTGAAAAAATATTTGCTGAGATTTCTGGAGATTCGTAATTTTTGGAAGCTTGGCAACCCCTCTCCATGAAAGTGGTTCTCGCCAGTCACTGCTTAGGGCTACAGCAAGAGGAAACAAAACATAGAGATAGAACGTGAAACTACTTTACTGTGTCAAGTTTCAAGAAGCTAGCACAAACCGTGTTGGATTTAGAGTTCCAAATACATGTATCAATATAGGAGAAAACAGAGTCAAACCTAAAAATTCAAACTGTTACAGGAAATGAACGCTTCAACATAGAAGAACGACATTTGGGGAACCAAGTCGCCTTCGTGTACTGATCATTACCTGAAAGTATCATCCAGTTTGGGTGAAAAAATATTTGCTGAGATTTCTGGAGATTCGTAATTTTTGGAAGCTTGGCAACCCCTTTCCATGAAAGTGTTTCTCGCCAGTCACTGCTTAGGGCTACATCAAGAGGAAACAAAACCTAGAGATAGAACGTGAAACTACTTTACTGTGTCAAGTTTCAAGAAGCTAGCACAAACCGTGTTGGATTTAGAGTTCCAAATACATCTATCAATATAGGAGAAAACAGAGTGAAACCTAAAAATTCAAACTGTTACTGGAAATGAACGCTTCAACATAGAAGAACGAAATTTGGGGAACCAAGTCGCCTACGTGTACTGATCATTACCTGAAAGTATCATCCAGTTTGGGTGAAAAAATATTTGCTGAGATTTCTGGAGATTCGTAACTTTTGGAAGCTTGGCAACCTTTTTCCATCAAAGTGTTTCTCGCCACTCGATGCTTAGGGCTACATCAAGAGGAAACAGAATATAGAGATAGAACGTGAAACTACTTTACTTTGTCAAGTTTCATGAAGCTAGCACAAACCGTGTTGGATTTAGAGTTCCAAATACATCTATCAATATAGGAGAAAACAGAGTGAAACCTAAAAATTCAAACTGTTACTGGAAATGAACGCTTCAACATAGAAGAACGAAATTTGGGGAACCAAGTCGCCTTCGTGTACTGATCATTACCTGAAAGTATCATCCAGTTTGGGTGAAAAAATATTTGCTGAGATTTCTGGAGATTCGTAACTTTTGGAAGCTTGGCAACCTTTTTCCATGAAAGTGTTTCTCACCAGTCACTGCTTAGGGCTACATCAAGAGGAAACAGAATATAGAGATAGAACGTGAAACTACTTTACTTTGTCAAGTTTCATGAAGCTAGCACAAACCGTGTTGGATTTAGAGTTCCAAATACATCTATCAATATAGGAGAAAACAGAGTGAAACCTAAAAATTCAAAGTGTTACTGGAAATGAACGCTTCAACATAGAAGAACGACATTTGGGGAACCAAGTCGCCTTCGTGTACTGATCATTACCTGAAAGTATCATCCAGTTTGGGTGAAAAAATATTTGCTGAGATTTCTGGAGATTCGTAATTTTTGGAAGCTTGGCAACCCCTCTCCATGAAAGTGGTTCTCGCCAGTCACTGCTTAGGGCTACAGCAAGAGGAAACAAAACATAGAGATAGAACGTGAAACTACTTTACTGTATCAAGTTTCAAGAAGCTAGCACAAACCGTGTTGGATTTAGAGTTCCAAATACATGTATCAATATACGAGAAAACAGAGTGAAACCTAAAAATTGAAACTGTTACTGGAAATGAACGCTTCAACATAGAAGAACGAACTTTGGGGAACCAAGTCGCCTTAGTGTACTGATCATTACCTGAAAGTATCATCCAGTTTGGGTGAAAAAATATTTGCTGAGATTTCTGGAGATTCGTAATTTTTGGAAGCTTGGCAACCCCTTTCCATGAAAGTGTTTCTCGCCAGTCACTGCTTAGGGCTACATCAAGAGGAAACAAAACATAGAGATAGAATGTGAAACTACTTTACTGTGTCAAGTTTCAAGAAGCTAGCACAAACCGTGTAGGATTTAGAGTTCCAAATACATGTATCAATATAGGAGAAAACAGAGTGAAACCTAAAAATTCAAACTGTTACAGGAAATGAACGCTTCAACATAGAAGAACGACATTTGGGGAACCAAGTCGCCTTCGTGTACTGATCATTACCTGAAAGTATCATTCAGTTTGTGTGAACAAATATTTGCTGAGATTTCTGGAGATGCGTAATTTTTGGAAGCTTGGCAACCCCTCTCCATGAAAGTGGTTCTCGCCAGTCACTGCTTAGGGCTACAGCAAAAGGAAACAAAACATAGAGATAGAACGTGAAACTACTTTACTGTGTCAAGTTTCAAGAAGCTAGCACAAACCGTGTTGGATTTAGAGTTCCAAATACATGTATCAATATAGGAGAAAACAGAGTGAAACCTAAAAATTCAAACTGTTACAGGAAATGAACGCTTCAACATAGAATAACGACATTTGGGGAACCAAGTCGCCTTAGTGTACTGATCATTACCTGAAAGTATCATCCAGTTTGGGTGAAAAAATATTTGCTGAGATTTCTGGAGATTCGTAACTTTTGGAAGCTTGGCAACCTTTTTCCATGAAAGTGTTTCTCACCAGTCACTGCTTAGGGCTACATCAAGAGGAAACAGAATATAGAGATAGAACGTGAAACTACTTTACTTTGTCAAGTTTCATGAAGCTAGCACAAACCGTGTTGGATTTAGAGTTCCAAATACATCTATCAATATAGGAGAAAACAGAGTGAAACCTAAAAATTCAAAGTGTTACTGGAAATGAACGCTTCAACATAGAAGAACGACATTTGGGGAACCAAGTCGCCTTCGTGTACTGATCATTACCTGAAAGTATCATCCAGTTTGGGTGAAAAAATATTTGCTGAGATTTCTGGAGATTCGTAATTTTTGGAAGCTTGGCAACCCCTCTCCATGAAAGTGGTTCTCGCCAGTCACTGCTTAGGGCTACAGCAAGAGGAAACAAAACATACAGATAGAACGTGAAACTACTTTACTGTATCCAGTTTCAAGAAGCTAGCACAAACCGTGTTGGATTTAGAGTTCCAAATACATGTATCAATATACGAGAAAACAGAGTGAAACCTAAAAATTCAAACTGTTACTGGAAATGAACGCTTCAACATAGAAGAACGAACTTTGGGGAACCAAGTCGCCTTAGGGTACTGATCATTACGTGAAAGTATCATCCAGTTTGGGTGAAAAAATATTTGCTGAGATTTCTGGAGATTCGTAATTTTTGGAAGCTTGGCAACCCCTTTCCATGAAAGTGTTTCTCGCCAGTCACTGCTTAGGGCTACATCAAGAGGAAACAAAACATAGAGATAGAACGTGAAACTACTTTACTGTGTCAAGTTTCAAGAAGCTAGCACAAACCGTGTTGGATTTAGAGTTCCAAATACATGTATCAATATAGGAGAAAACAGAGTGAAACCTAAAAATTCAAACTGTTACAGGAAATGAACGCTTCAAAATAGAAGAACGAACTTTGGGGAACCAAGTCGCCTTAGTGTACTGATCATTACCTGAAAGTATCATCCAGTTTGGGTGAAAAAATATTTGCTGAGATTTCTGGAGATTCGTAATTTTTGGAAGCTTGGCAACCCCTTTCCATGAAAGTGTTTCTCGCCAGTCACTGTTTAGGGCTACATCAAGAGGAAACAAAACATAGAGATAGAACGTGAAAGTACTTTACTGTGTCAAGTTTCAAGAAGCTAGCACAAACCGTGTTGGATTTAGAGTTCCAAATACATGTATCAATATAGGAGAAAACAGAGTGAAACCTAAAAATTCAAACTGTTACAGGAAATGAACGCTTCAACATAGAAGAACGACTTTTGGGGAACCAAGTCGCCTTAGTGTACTGATCATTACCTGAAAGTATCATCCAGTTTGGGTGAAAAAATATTTGCTGAGATTTCTGGAGATTCGTAATTTTTGGAAGCTTGGCAACCCCTTTCCATGAAAGTGTTTCTCGCCAGTCACTGCTTAGGGCTACATCAAGAGGAAACAAAACATAGAGAGAGAACTTGAAACTACTTTACTGTGTCAAGTTTCAAGACGCTAGCACAAACCGTGTTGGATTTAGAGTTCCAAATACATCTATCAATATAGGAGAAAACAGAGTGAAACCTAAAAATTCAAACTGTTACAGGAAATGAACGCTTCAACATAGAAGAACGAAATTTGGGGAACCAAGTCACCTTAGTGTACTGATCATTACCTGAAAGTATCATCCAGTTTGGGTGAAAAAATATTTGCTGAGATTTTTGGAGATTCGTAATTTTTGGAAGCTTGGCAACCCCTCTCCATGAAAGTGGTTCTCGCCAGTCACTGCTTAGGGCTACAGCAAGAGGAAACAAAACATAGAGATAGAACTCGAAACTACTTTACTGTATCAAGTTTCAAGAAGCTAGCACAAACCGTGTTGGATTTAGAGTTCCAAATACATGTATCAATATAGGAGAAAACAGAGTGAAACCTAAAAATTCAAACTGTTACTGGAAATGAACGCTTCAACATAGAAGAACGAAATTTGGGGAACCAAGTCGCCTTAGTGTACTGATCATTACCTGAAAGTATCATCCAGTTTGGGTGAAAAAATATTTGCTGAGATTTCTGGAGATTCGTAATTTTTGGAAGCTTGGCAACCCCTTTCCATGAAAGTGTTTCTCGCCAGTCACTGCTTAGGGCTACATCAAGAGGAAACAAAACCTAGAGATAGAACGTGAAACTACTTTACTGTGTCAAGTTTCAAGAAGCTAGCACAAACCTTGTTGGATTTAGAGTTCCAAATACATCTATCAATATAGGAGAAAACAGAGTGAAACCTAAAAATTCAAACTGTTACTGGAAATGAACGCTTCAACATAGAAGAACGAAATTTGGGGAACCAAGTCGCCTACGTGTACTGATCATTACCTGAAAGTATCATCCAGTTTGGGTGAAAAAATATTTGCTGAGATTTCTGGAGATTCGTAACTTTTGGAAGCTTGGCAACCTTTTTCCATGAAAGTGTTTCTCGCCAGTCACTGCTTAGTGCTACATCAAGAGGAAACAGAATACAGAGATAGAACGTGAAACTACTACTTTGTCAAGTTTCATGAAGCTAGCACAAACCGTGTTGGAATTAGAGTTCCAAATACATCTATCAATATAGGAGAAAACAGAGTGAAACCTAAAAATTCAAACTGTTACTGGAAATGAACGCTTCAACATAGAAGAACGAAATTTGGGGAACCAAGTCGCCTTCGTGTACTGATCATTACCTGAAAGTATCATCCAATTTGGGTGAAAAAATATTTGCTGAGATTTCTGGAGATTCGTAACTTTTGGAAGCTTGGCAACCTTTTTCCATGAAAGTGTTTCTCACCAGTCACTGCTTAGGGCTACATCAAGAGGAAAAAGAATATAGAGATAGAACGTGAAACTACTTTACTTTGTCAAGTTTCATGAAGCTAGCACAAACCGTGTTGGATTTAGAGTTCCAAATACATCTATCAATATAGGAGAAAACAGAGTGAAACCTAAAAATTCAAACTGTTACTGGAAATGAACGCTTCAACATAGAAGAACGACATTTGGGGAACCAAGTCGCCTTCGTGTACTGATCATTACCTGAAAGTATCATCCAGTTTGGGTGAAAAAATATTTGCTGAGATTTCTGGAGATTCGTAATTTTTGGAAGCTTGGCAACCCCTCTCCATGAAAGTGGTTCTCGCCAGTCACTGCTTAGGGCTACAGCAAGAGGAAACAAAACATAGAGATAGAACGTGAAACTACTTTACTGTGTCAAGTTTCAAGAAGCTAGCACAAACCGTGTTTGATTTAGAGTTCCAAATACATGTATCAATATAGGAGAAAACAGAGTGAAACCTAAAAATTCAAACTGTTACAGGAAATGAACGCTTCAACATAGAAGAACGAAATTTGGGGAACCAAGTCGCCTTAGTGTACTGATCATTACCTGAAAGTATTATCCAGTTTGGGTGAAAAAATATTTGCTGAGATTTCTGGAGATTCGTAACTTTTGGAAGCTTGGCAACCTTTTTCCATGAAAGTGTTTCTCGCCAGTCACTGCTTAGGGCTACATCAAGAGGAAACAGAATGTAGAGATAGAACGTGAAACTACTTTACTTTGTCAAGTTTCATGAAGCTAGCACAAACCGTGTTGGATTTAGACTTCCAAATACATCTATCAATATAGGAGAAAACAGAGTGAAACCTAAAAATTCAAAGTGTTACTGGAAATGAACGCTTCAACATAGAAGAACGACATTTTGGGAACCAAGTCGCCTTCGTGTACTGATCATTACCTGAAAGTATCATCCAGTTTGGGTGAAAAAATATTTGCTGAGATTTCTGGAGATTCGTAATTTTTGGAAGCTTGGCAACCCCTCTCCATGAAAGTGGTTCTCGCCAGTCACTGCTTAGGGCTACAGCAAGAGGAAACAAAACATAGAGATAGAACGTGAAACTACGTTACTGTATGAAGTTTCAAGAAGCTAGCACAAACCGTGTTGGATTTAGAGTTCCAAATACATGTATCAATATAGGAGAAAACAGAGTGAAACCTAAAAATTCAAACTGTTACTGGAAATGAACGCTTCAACATAGAAGAACGAACTTTGGGGAACCAAGTCGCCTTAGTGTACTGATCATTACCTGAAAGTATCATCCAGTTTGGGTGAAAAAATATTTGCTGAGATTTCTGGAGATTCGTAATTTTTGGAAGCTTGGCAACCCCTCTCCATGAAAGTGGTTCTCGCCAGTCACTGCTTAGGGCTACAGCAAGAGGAAACAAAACATAGAGATAGAAAGTGAAACTACTTTACTGTGTCAAGTTTCAAGAAGCTAGCACAAACCGTGTTGGATTTAGAGTTCCAAATACATGTATCAATATAGGAGAAAACAGAGTGAAACCTAAAAATTCAAACTGTTACAGGAAATGAACGCTTCAACATAGAAGAACGACATTTGGGGAACCAAGTCGCCTTAGTGTACTGATCATTACCTGAAAGTATCATCCAGTTTGGGTGAAAAAATATTTGCTGAGATTTCTGGAGATTCGTAATTTTTGGAAGCTTGGCAACCCCTTTCCATGAAAGTGTTTCTCGCCAGTCACTGCTTAGGGCTACATCAAGAGGAAACAAAACCTAGAGATAGAACGTGAAACTACTTTACTTTGTCAAGTTTCAAGAAGCTAGCACAAACCGTGTTGGATTTAGAGTTCCAAATACATGTATCAATATAGGAGAAAACAGAGTGAAACCTAAAAATTCAAACTGTTACTGGAAATGAACGCTTCAACATAGAAGAACGAAATTTGGAGAACGAAGTCGCCTTAGTGTACTGATCATTACCTGAAAGTATCATCCAGTTTGGGTGAAAAAATATTTGCTGAGATTTCTGGAGATTCGTAACTTTTGGAAGCTTGGCAACCTTTTTCCATGAAAGTGTTTCTCACCAGTCACTGCTTAGGGCTACATCAAGAGGAAACAGAATATAGAGATAGAACGTGAAACTACTTTACTTTGTCAAGTTTCATGAAGCTAGCACAAACCGTGTTGGATTTAGAGTTCCAAATACATCTATCAATATAGGAGAAAACAGAGTGAAACCTAAAAATTCAAAGTGTTACTGGAAATGAACGCTTCAACATAGAAGAACGACATTTGGGGAACCAAGTCGCCTTCGTGTACTGATCATTACCTGAAAGTATCATCCAGTTTGGGTGAAAAAATAGTTGCTGAGATTTCTGGAGATTCGTAATTTTTGGAAGCTTGGCAACCCCTCTCCATGAAAGTGGTTCTCGCCAGTCACTGCTTAGGACTACAGCAAGAGGAAACAAAACATAGAGATAGAATGTGAAACTACTTTACTGTGTCAAGTTTCAAGAAGCTAGCACAAACCGTGTTGGATTTAGAGTTCCAAATACATGTATCAATATAGGAGAAAACAGAGTGAAACCTAAAAATTCAAACTGTTACAGGAAATGAACTCTTCAACATAGAAGAACGACATTTGGGGAACCAAGTCGCCTTAGTGTACTGATCATTACCTGTAAGTATCATCCAGTTTGGGTGAAAAAATATTTGCTGAGATTTCTGGAGATTCGTAACTTTTGGAAGCTTGGCAACCTTTTTCCATGAAAGTGTTTCTCACCAGTCACTGCTTAGGGCTACATCAAGAAGAAACAGAATATAGAGATAGAACGTGAAACTACTTTACTTTGTCAAGTTTCATGAAGCTAGCACAAACCGTGTTGGATTTAGAGTTCCAAATACATCTATCAATATAGGAGAAAACAGAGTGAAACCTAAAAATTCAAAGTGTTACTGGAAATGAACGCTTCAACATAGAAGAACGACATTTGGGGAACCAAGTCGCCTTCGTGTACTGATCATTACCTGAAAGTATCATCCAGTTTGGGTGAAAAAATATTTGCTGAGATTTCTGGAGATTCGTAATTTTTGGAAGCTTGGCAACACCTCTCCATGAAAGTGGTTTTCGCCAGTCACTGCTTAGGGCTACAGCAAGAGGAAACAAAACATAGAGATAGAACGTGAAACTACTTTACTGTATCAAGTTTCAAGAAGCTAGCACAAACCGTGTTGGATTTAGAGTTCCAAATACATGTATCAATATAGGAGAAAACAGAGTGAAACCTAAAAATTCAAACTGTTACTGGAAATGAACGCTTCAACATAGAAGAACGAAATTTGGGGAACCAAGTCGCCTTCGTGTACTGATCATTACCTGAAAGTATCATCCAGTTTGGGTGAAAAAATATTTGCTGAGATTTCTGGAGATTCGTAACTTTTGGAAGCTTGGCAACCTTTTTCCATGAAAGTGTTTCTCACCAGTCACTGCTTAGGGCTACATCAAGAGGAAACAGAATATAGAGATAGAACGTGAAACTACTTTACTTTGTCAAGTTTCATGAAGCTAGCACAAACCGTGTTGGATTTAGAGTTCCAAATACATCTATCAATATAGGAGAAAACAGAGTGAAACCTAAAAATTCAAAGTGTTACTGGAAATGAACGCTTCAACATAGAAGAACGACATTTGGGGAACCAAGTCGCCTTCGTGTACTGATCATTACCTGAAAGTATCATCCAGTTTGGGTGAAAAAATATTTGCTGAGATTTCTGGAGATTCGTAATTTTTGGAAGCTTGGCAACACCTCTCCATGAAAGTGGTTTTCGCCAGTCACTGCTTAGGGCTACAGCAAGAGGAAACAAAACATAGAGACAGAACGTGAAACTACTTTACTGTATCAAGTTTCAAGAAGCTAGCACAAACCGTGTTGGATTTAGAGTTCCAAATACATGTATCAATATAGGAGAAAACAGAGTGAAACCTAAAAATTCAAACTGTTACTGGAAATGAACGCTTCAACATAGAAGAACGAACTTTGGGGAACCAAGTCGCCTTAGTGTACTGATCATTACCTGAAAGTATCATCCAGTTTGGGTGAAAAAATATTTGCTGAGATTTCTGGAGATTCGTAACTTTTGGAAGCTTGGAAACCTTTTTCCATGAAAGTGTTTCTCACCAGTCACTGCTTAGGGCTACATCAAGAGGAAACAGAATATAGAGATAGAACGTGAAACTACTTTACTTTGTCAAGTTTCATGAAGCTAGCACAAACCGTGTTGGATTTAGAGTTCCAAATACATCTATCAATATAGGAGAAAACAGAGTGAAACCTAAAAATTCAAAGTGTTACTGGAAATGAACGCTTCAACATAGAAGAACGACATTTGGGGAACCAAGTCGCCTTCGTGTACTGATCATTACCTGAAAGTATCATCCAGTTTGGGTGAAAAAATATTTGCTGAGATTTCTGGAGATTCGTAACTTTTGGAAGCTTGGCAACCTTTTTCCATGAAAGTGTTTCTCACCAGTCACTGCTTAGGGCTACATCAAGAGGAAACAGAATATAGAGATAGAACGTGAAACTACTTTACTTTGTCAAGTTTCATGAAGCTAGCACAAACCGTGTTGGATTTAGAGTTCCAAATACATCTATCAATATAGGAGAAAACAGAGTGAAACCTAAAAATTCAAAGTGTTACTGGAAATGAACGCTTCAACATAGAAGAACGACATTTGGGGAACCAAGTCGCCTTCGTGTACTGATCATTACCTGAAAGTATCATCCAGTTTGGGTGAAAAAATATTTGCTGAGATTTCTGGAGATTCGTAATTTTTGGAAGCTTGGCAACACCTCTCCATGAAAGTGGTTTTCGCCAGTCACTGCTTAGGGCTACAGCAAGAGGAAACAAAACATAGAGACAGAACGTGAAACTACTTTACTGTATCAAGTTTCAAGAAGCTAGCACAAACCGTGTTGGATTTAGAGTTCCAAATACATGTATCAATATAGGAGAAAACAGAGTGAAACCTAAAAATTCAAACTGTTACTGGAAATGAACGCTTCAACATAGAAGAACGAACTTTGGGGAACCAAGTCGCCTTAGTGTACTGATCATTACCTGAAAGTATCATCCAGTTTGGGTGAAAAAATATTTGCTGAGATTTCTGGAGATTCGTAACTTTTGGAAGCTTGGAAACCTTTTTCCATGAAAGTATTTCTCACCAGTCACTGCTTAGGGCTACATCAAGAGGAAACAGAATATAGAGATAGAACGTGAAACTACTTTACTTTGTCAAGTTTCATGAAGCTAGCACAAACCGTGTTGGATTTAGAGTTCCAAATACATCTATCAATATAGGAGAAAACAGAGTGAAACCTAAAAATTCAAAGTGTTACTGGAAATGAACGCTTCAACATAGAAGAACGACATTTGGGGAACCAATTCGCCTTCGTGTACTGATCATTACCTGAAAGTATCATCCAGTTTGGGTGAAAAAATATTTGCTGAGATTTCAGGAGATTCGTAATTTTTGGAAGCTTGGCAACCCCTCTCCATGAAAGTGGTTCTCGCCAGTCACTGCTTAGGGCTACAGCAAGAGGAAACAAAACATAGAGATAGAACGTGAAACTACTATACTGTATCAAGTTTCAAGAAGCTAGCACAAACCGTGTTGGATTTAGAGTTCCAAATACATGTATCAATATAGGAGAAAACAGAGTGAAACCTAAAAATTCAAACTGTTACTGGAAATGAACGCTTCAACATAGAAGAACGACATTTGGGGAACCAAGTCGCCTTAGTGTACTGATCATTACCTGAAAGTATCATCCAGTTTGGGTGAAAAAATATTTGCTGAGATTTCTGGAGATTCGTAACTTTTGGAAGCTTGGCAACCTTTTTCCATGAAAGTGTTTCTCACCAGTCACTGCTTAGGGCTACATCAAGAGGAAACAGAATATCGAGATAGAACGTGAAACTACTTTACTTTGTCAAGTTTCATGAAGCTAGCACAAACCGTGTTGGATTTAGACTTCCAAATACATCTATCAATATAGGAGAAAACAGAGTGAAACCTAAAAATTCAAAGTGTTACTGGAAATGAACGCTTCAACATAGAAGAACGACATTTGGGGAACCAAGTCGCCTTCGTGTACTGATCATTACCTCAAGTATCATCCAGTTTGGGTGAAAAAATATTTGCTGAGATTTCTGGAGATTCGTAATTTTTGGAAGCTTGGCAACCCCTTTCCATGAAAGTGTTTCTCGCCAGTCACTGCTTAGGGCTACATCAAGAGGAAACAAAACATAGAGATAGAACGTGAAAGTACTTTACTGTGTCAAGTTTCAAGAAGCTAGCACAAACCGTGTTGGATTTAGAGTTCCAAATACATGTATCAATATAGGAGAAAACAGAGTGAAACCTAAAAATTCAAACTGTTACAGGAAATGAACGCTTCAACATAGAAGAACGACATTTGGGGAACCAAGTCGCCTTAGTGTACTGATCATTACCTGAAAGTATCATCCAGTTTGGGTGAAAAAATATTTGCTGAGATTTCTGGAGATTCGTAACTTTTGGAAGCTTGGCAACCTTTTTCCATGAAAGTGTTTCTCACCAGTCACTGCTTAGGGCTACATCAAGAGGAAACAGAATATAGAGATAGAACGTGAAACTACTTTACTTTGTCAAGTTTCATGAAGCTAGCACAAACCGTGTTGGATTTAGAGTTCCAAATACATCTATCAATATAGGAGAAAACAGAGTGAAACCTAAAAATTCAAAGTGTTACTGGAAATGAACGCTTCAACATAGAAGAACGACATTTGGGGAACCAAGTCGCCTTCGTGTACTGATCATTACCTGAAAGTATCATCCAGTTTGGGTGAAAAAATATTTGCTGAGATTTCTGGAGATTCGTAATTTTTGGAAGCTTGGCAACCCCTCTCCATGAAAGTGGTTCTCGCAAGTCACTGCTTAGGGCTACAGCAAGAGGAAACAAAACATAGAGATAGAACGTGAAACTACTTTACTGTATCAAGTTTCAAGAAGCTAGCACAAACCGTGTTGGATTTAGAGTTCCAAATACATGTATCAATATAGGAGAAAACAGAGTGAAACCTAAAAATTCAAACTGTTACTGGAAATGAACGCTTCAACATAGAAGAACGAAATTTGGGGAACCAAGTCGCCTTCGTGTACTGATCATTACCTGAAAGTATCATCCAGTTTGGGTGAAAAAATATTTGCTGAGATTTCTGGAGATTCGTAACTTTTGGAAGCTTGGCAACCTTTTTCCATGAAAGTGTTTCTCACCAGTCACTGCTTAGGGCTACATCAAGAGGAAACAGAATATAGAGATAGAACGTGAAACTACTTTACTTTGTCAAGTTTCATGAAGCTAGCACAAACCGTGTTGGATTTAGAGTTCCAAATACATCTATCAATATAGGAGAAAACAGAGTGAAACCTAAAAATTCAAAGTGTTACTGGAAATGAACGCTTCAACATAGAAGAACGACATTTGGGGAACCAAGTCGCCTTCGTGTACTGATCATTACCTGAAAGTATCATCCAGTTTGGGTGAAAAAATATTTGCTGAGATTTCTGGAGATTCGTAATTTTTGGAAGCTTGGCAACACCTCTCCATGAAAGTGGTTTTCGCCAGTCACTGCTTAGGGCTACAGCAAGAGGAAACAAAACATAGAGACAGAACGTGAAACTACTTTACTGTATCAAGTTTCAAGAAGCTAGCACAAACCGTGTTGGATTTAGAGTTCCAAATACATGTATCAATATAGGAGAAAACAGAGTGAAACCTAAAAATTCAAACTGTTACTGGAAATGAACGCTTCAACATAGAAGAACGAACTTTGGGGAACCAAGTCGCCTTAGTGTACTGATCATTACCTGAAAGTATCATCCAGTTTGGGTGAAAAAATATTTGCTGAGATTTCTGGAGATTCGTAACTTTTGGAAGCTTGGAAACCTTTTTCCATGAAAGTGTTTCTCACCAGTCACTGCTTAGGGCTACATCAAGAGGAAACAGAATATAGAGATAGAACGTGAAACTACTTTACTTTGTCAAGTTTCATGAAGCTAGCACAAACCGTGTTGGATTTAGAGTTCCAAATACATGTATCAATATAGGAGAAAACAGAGTGAAACCTAAAAATTCAAAGTGTTACTGGAAATGAACGCTTCAACATAGAAGAACAACATTTGGGGAACCAAGTCGCCTTCGTGTACTGATCATTACCTGAAAGTATCATCCAGTTTGGGTGAAAAAATATTTGCTGAGATTTCTGGAGATTCGTAACTTTTGGAAGCTTGGCAACCTTTTTCCATGAAAGTGTTTCTCACCAGTCACTGCTTAGGGCTACATCAAGAGGAAACAGAATATAGAGATAGAACGTGAAACTACTTTACTTTGTCAAGTTTCATGTAGCTAGCACAAACCGTGTTGGATTTAGAGTTCCAAATACATCTATCAATATAGGAGAAAACAGAGTGAAACCTAAAAATTCAAAGTGTTACTGGAAATGAACGCTTCAACATAGAAGAACGAACTTTGGGGAACCAAGTCGCCTTAGTGTACTGATCATTACCTGAAAGTATCATCCAGTTTGGGTGAAAAAATATTTGCTGAGATTTCTGGAGATTCGTAACTTTTGGAAGCTTGGAAACCTTTTTCCATGAAAGTATTTCTCACCAGTCACTGCTTAGGGCTACATCAAGAGGAAACAGAATATAGAGATAGAACGTGAAACTACTTTACTTTGTCAAGTTTCATGAAGCTAGCACAAACCGTGTTGGATTTAGAGTTCCAAATACATCTATCAATATAGGAGAAAACAGAGTGAAACCTAAAAATTCAAAGTGTTACTGGAAATGAACGCTTCAACATAGAAGAACGACATTTGGGGAACCAAGTCGCCTTCGTGTACTGATCATTACCTGAAAGTATCATCCAGTTTGGGTGAAAAAATATTTGCTGAGATTTCAGGAGATTCGTAATTTTTGGAAGCTTGGCAACCCCTCTCCATGAAAGTGGTTCTCGCCAGTCACTGCTTAGGGCTACAGCAAGAGGAAACAAAACATAGAGATAGAACGTGAAACTACTATACTGTATCAAGTTTCAAGAAGCTAGCACAAACCGTGTTGGATTTAGAGTTCCAAATACATGTATCAATATAGGAGAAAACAGAGTGAAACCTAAAAATTCAAACTGTTACTGGAAATGAACGCTTCAACATAGAAGAACGACATTTGGGGAACCAAGTCGCCTTAGTGTACTGATCATTACCTGAAAGTATCATCCAGTTTGGGTGAAAAAATATTTGCTGAGATTTCTGGAGATTCGTAACTTTTGGAAGCTTGGCAACCTTTTTCCATGAAAGTGTTTCTCACCAGTCACTGCTTAGGGCTACATCAAGAGGAAACAGAATATCGAGATAGAACGTGAAACTACTTTACTTTGTCAAGTTTCATGAAGCTAGCACAAACCGTGTTGGATTTAGACTTCCAAATACATCTATCAATATAGGAGAAAACAGAGTGAAACCTAAAAATTCAAAGTGTTACTGGAAATGAACGCTTCAACATAGAAGAACGACATTTGGGGAACCAAGTCGCCTTCGTGTACTGATCATTACCTGAAAGTATCATCCAGTTTGGGTGAAAAAATATTTGCTGAGATTTCTGGAGATTCGTAATTTTTGGAAGCTTGGCAACCCCTCTCCATGAAAGTGGTTCTCGCCAGTCACTGCTTAGGGCTACAGCAAGAGGAAACAAAACATAGAGATAGAACGTGAAACTACTTTACTGTGTCAAGTTTCAAGAAGCTAGCACAAACCGTGTTGGATTTAGAGTTCCAAATACATGTATCAATATAGGAGAAAACAGAGTGAAACCTAAAAATTCAAACTGTTACAGGAAATGAACGCTTCAAAATAGAAGAACGAACTTTGGCGAACCAAGTCGCCTTAGTGTAGTGATCATTACCTGAAAGTATCATCCAGTTTGGGTGAAAAAATATTTGCTGAGATTTCTGGAGATTCGTAATTTTTGGAAGCTTGGCAACCCCTTTCCATGAAAGTGTTTCTCGCCAGTCACTGCTTAGGGCTACATCAAGAGGAAACAAAACATAGAGATAGAACGTGAAAGTACTTTACTGTGTCAAGTTTCAAGAAGCTAGCACAAACCATGTTGGATTTAGAGTTCCAAGTACATGTATCAATATAGGAGAAAACAGAGTGAAACCTAAAAATTCAAACTGTTACAGGAAATGAACGCTTCAACATAGAAGAACGACATTTGGGGAACCAAGTCGCCTTAGTGTACTGATCATTACCTGAAAGTATCATCCAGTTTGGGTGAAAAAATATTTGCTGAGATTTCTGGAGATTCGTAATTTTTGGAAGCTTGGCAACCCCTTTCCATGAAAGTGTTTCTCGCCAGTCACTGCTTAGGGCTACATCAAGAGGAAACAAAACATAGAGAGAGAACTTGAAACTACTTTACTGTGTCAAGTTTCAAGAAGCTAGCACAAACCGTGTTGGATTTAGAGTTCCAAATACATCTATCAATATAGGAGAAAACAGAGTGAAACCTAAAAATTCAAACTGTTACTGGAAATGAACGCTTCAACATAGAAGAACGAAATTTGGGGAACCAAGTCGCCTTAGTGTACTGATCATTACCTGAAAGTATCATCCAGTTTGGGTGAAAAAATATTTGCTGAGATTTTCGGAGATTCGTAATTTTTGGAAGCTTGGCAACCCCTCTCCATGAAAGTGGTTCTCGCCAGTCACTGCTTAGGGCTACAGCAAGAGGAAACAAAACATAGAGATAGAACGTGAAACTACTTTACTGTATCGAGTTTCAAGAAGCTAGCACAAACCGTGTTGGATTTAGAGTTCCAAATACATGTATCAATATAGGAGAAAACAGAGTGAAACCTAAAAATTCAAACTGTTACTGGAAATGAACGCTTCAACATAGAAGAACGAAATTTGGGGAACCAAGTCGCCTTCGTGTACTGATCATTACCTGAAAGTATCATCCAGTTTGGGTGAAAAAATATTTGCTGAGATTTCTGGAGATTCGTAATTTTTGGAAGCTTGGCAACCCCTTTCCATGAAAGTGTTTCTCGCCAGTCACTGCTTAGGGCTACATCAACAGGAAATAAAAGCTAGAGATAGAACATGAAACTACTTTACTTTGTCAAGTTTCATGAAGCTAGCACAAACCGTGTTGGATTTAGAGTTCCAAATACATCTATCAATATAGGAGAAAACAGAGTGAAACCTAAAAATTCAAAGTGTTACTGGAAATGAACGCTTCAACATAGAAGAACGACATTTGGGGAACCAAGTCGCCTTCGTGTACTGATCATTACCTGAAAGTATCATCCAGTTTGGGTGAAAAAATATTTGCTGAGATTTCTGGAGATTCGTAATTTTTGGAAGCTTGGCAACCCCTTTCCATGAAAGTGTTTCTCGCCAGTCACTGCTTAGGGCTACATCAAGAGGAAACAAAACATAGAGATAGAACGTGAAAGTACTTTACTGTGTCAAGTTTCAAGAAGCTAGCACAAACCGTGTTGGATTTAGAGTTCCAAATACATGTATCAATATAGGAGAAAACAGAGTGAAACCTCAAAATTCAAACTGTTACAGGAAATGAACGCTTCAACATAGAAGAACGACATTTGGGGAACCAAGTCGCCTTAGTGTACTGATCATTACCTGAAAGTATCATCCAGTTTGGGTGAAAAAATATTTGCTGAGATTTCTGGAGATTCGTAACTTTTGGAAGCTTGGCAACCTTTTTCCATGAAAGTGTTTCTCACCAGTCACTGCTTAGGGCTACATCAAGAGGAAACAGAATATAGAGATAGAACGTGAAACTACTTTACTTTGTCAAGTTTCATGAAGCTAGCACAAACCGTGTTGGATTTAGAGTTCCAAATACATCTATCAATATAGGAGAAAACAGAGTGAAACCTAAAAATTCAAAGTGTTACTGGAAATGAACGCTTCAACATAGAAGAACGACATTTGGGGAACCAAGTCGCCTTCGTGTACTGATCATTACCTGAAAGTATCATCCAGTTTGGGTGAAAAAATATTTGCTGAGATTTCTGGAGATTCGTAATTTTTGGAAGCTTGGCAACCCCTCTCCATGAAAGTGGTTCTCGCCAGTCACTGCTTAGGGCTACAGCAAGAGGAAACAAAACATAGAGATAGAACGTGAAACTACTTTACTGTATCAAGTTTCAAGAAGCTAGCACAAACCGTGTTGGATTTAGAGTTCCAAATACATGTATCAATATAGGAGAAAACAAAGTGAAACCTAAAAATTCAAACTGTTACTGTTAATGAACGCTTCAACATAGAAGAACGAACTTTGGGGAACCAAGTCGCCTTAGTGTACTGATCATTACCTGAAAGTATCATCCAGTTTGGGTGAAAAAATATTTGCTGAGATTTCTGGAGATTCGTAATTTTTGGAAGCTTGGCAACCCCTTTCCATGAAAGTGTTTCTCGCCAGTCACTGCTTAGGGCTACATCAAGAGGAAACAAAACATAGAGAGAGAACTTGAAACTACTTTACTGTGTCAAGTTTCAAGAAGCTAGCACAAACCGTGTTGGATTTAGAGTTCCAAATACATCTATCAATATAGGAGAAAACAGAGTGAAACCTAAAAATTCAAACTGTTACTGGAAATGAACGCTTCAACATAGAAGAACGAAATTTGGGGAACCAAGTCGCCTTAGTGTACTGATCATTACCTGAAAGTATCATCCAGTTTGGGTGAAAAAATATTTGCTGAGATTTTTGGAGATTCGTAATTTTTGGAAGCTTGGCAACCCCTCTCCATGAAAGTGGTTCTCGCCAGTCACTGCTTAGGGCTACAGCAAGAGGAAACAAAACATAGAGATGGAACGTGAAACTACTTTACTGTATCGAGTTTCAAGAAGCTTGCACAAACCGTGTTGGATTTAGAGTTCCAAATACATGTATCAATATAGGAGAAAACAGAGTGAAACCTAAAAATTCAAACTGTTACTGGAAATGAACGCTTCAACATAGAAGAACGAAATTTGGGGAACCAAGTCGCCTTAGTGTACTGATCATTACCTGAAAGTATCATCCAGTTTGGGTGAAAAAATGTTTGCTGAGATTTTCGGAGATTCGTAATTTTTGGAAGCTTGGCAACCCCTCTCCATGAAAGTGGTTCTCGCCAGTCACTGCTTAGGGCTACAGCAAGAGGAAACAAAACATAGAGATAGAACGTGAAACTACTTTACTGTATCAAGTTTCAAGAAGCTAGCACAAACCGTGTTGGATTTAGAGTTCCAAATACATGTATCAATATAGGAGAAAACAAAGTGAAACCTAAAAATTCAAACTGTTACTGTTAATGAACGCTTCAACATAGAAGAACGAACTTTGGGGAACCAAGTCGCCTTAGTGTACTGATCATTACCTGAAAGTATCATCCAGTTTGGGTGAAAAAATATTTGCTGAGATTTCTGGAGATTCGTAATTTTTGGAAGCTTGGCAACCCCTTTCCATGAAAGTGTTTCTCGCCAGTCACTGCTTAGGGCTACATCAAGAGGAAACAAAACATAGAGAGAGAACTTGAAACTACTTTACTGTGTCAAGTTTCAAGAAGCTAGCACAAACCGTGTTGGATTTAGAGTTCCAAATACATCTATCAATATAGGAGAAAACAGAGTGAAACCTAAAAATTCAAACTGTTACTGGAAATGAACGCTTCAACATAGAAGAACGAAATTTGGGGAACCAAGTCGCCTTAGTGTACTGATCATTACCTGAAAGTATCATCCAGTTTGGGTGAAAAAATATTTGCTGAGATTTTCGGAGATTCGTAATTTTTGGAAGCTTGGCAACCCCTCTCCATGAAAGTGGTTCTCGCCAGTCACTGCTTAGGGCTACAGCAAGAGGAAACAAAACATAGAGATAGAACGTGAAACTACTTTACTGTATCGAGTTTCAAGAAGCTAGCACAAACCGTGTTGGATTTAGAGTTCCAAATACATGTATCAATATAGGAGAAAACAGAGTGAAACCTAAAAATTCAAACTGTTACTGGAAATGAACGCTTCAACATAGAAGAACGAAATTTGGGGAACCAAGTCGCCTTCGTGTACTGATCATTACCTGAAAGTATCATCCAGTTTGGGTGAAAAAATATTTGCTGAGATTTCTGGAGATTCGTAATTTTTGGAAGCTTGGCAACCCCTTTCCATGAAAGTGTTTCTCGCCAGTCACTGCTTAGGGCTACATCAACAGGAAATAAAAGCTAGAGATAGAACATGAAACTACTTTACTTTGTCAAGTTTCATGAAGCTAGCACAAACCGTGTTGGATTTAGAGTTCCAAATACATCTATCAATATAGGAGAAAACAGAGTGAAACCTAAAAATTCAAAGTGTTACTGGAAATGAACGCTTCAACATAGAAGAACGACATTTGGGGAACCAAGTCGCCTTCGTGTACTGATCATTACCTGAAAGTATCATCCAGTTTGGGTGAAAAAATATTTGCTGAGATTTCTGGAGATTCGTAATTTTTGGAAGCTTGGCAACCCCTTTCCATGAAAGTGTTTCTCGCCAGTCACTGCTTAGGGCTACATCAAGAGGAAACAAAACATAGAGATAGAACGTGAAAGTACTTTACTGTGTCAAGTTTCAAGAAGCTAGCACAAACCGTGTTGGATTTAGAGTTCCAAATACATGTATCAATATAGGAGAAAACAGAGTGAAACCTCAAAATTCAAACTGTTACAGGAAATGAACGCTTCAACATAGAAGAACGACATTTGGGGAACCAAGTCGCCTTAGTGTACTGATCATTACCTGAAAGTATCATCCAGTTTGGGTGAAAAAATATTTGCTGAGATTTCTGGAGATTCGTAACTTTTGGAAGCTTGGCAACCTTTTTCCATGAAAGTGTTTCTCACCAGTCACTGCTTAGGGCTACATCAAGAGGAAACAGAATATAGAGATAGAACGTGAAACTACTTTACTTTGTCAAGTTTCATGAAGCTAGCACAAACCGTGTTGGATTTAGAGTTCCAAATACATCTATCAATATAGGAGAAAACAGAGTGAAACCTAAAAATTCAAAGTGTTACTGGAAATGAACGCTTCAACATAGAAGAACGACATTTGGGGAACCAAGTCGCCTTCGTGTACTGATCATTACCTGAAAGTATCATCCAGTTTGGGTGAAAAAATATTTGCTGAGATTTCTGGAGATTCGTAATTTTTGGAAGCTTGGCAACCCCTCTCCATGAAAGTGGTTCTCGCAAGTCACTGCTTAGGGCTACAGCAAGAGGAAACAAAACATAGAGATAGAACGTGAAACTACTTTACTGTATCAAGTTTCAAGAAGCTAGCACAAACCGTGTTGGATTTAGAGTTCCAAATACATGTATCAATATAGGAGAAAACAAAGTGAAACCTAAAAATTCAAACTGTTACTGTTAATGAACGCTTCAACATAGAAGAACGAACTTTGGGGAACCAAGTCGCCTTAGTGTACTGATCATTACCTGAAAGTATCATCCAGTTTGGGTGAAAAAATATTTGCTGAGATTTCTGGAGATTCGTAATTTTTGGAAGCTTGGCAACCCCTTTCCATGAAAGTGTTTCTCGCCAGTCACTGCTTAGGGCTACATCAAGAGGAAACAAAACATAGAGAGAGAACTTGAAACTACTTTACTGTGTCAAGTTTCAAGAAGCTAGCACAAACCGTGTTGGATTTAGAGTTCCAAATACATCTATCAATATAGGAGAAAACAGAGTGAAACCTAAAAATTCAAACTGTTACTGGAAATGAACGCTTCAACATAGAAGAACGAAATTTGGGGAACCAAGTCGCCTTAGTGTACTGATCATTACCTGAAAGTATCATCCAGTTTGGGTGAAAAAATATTTGCTGAGATTTTTGGAGATTCGTAATTTTTGGAAGCTTGGCAACCCCTCTCCATGAAAGTGGTTCTCGCCAGTCACTGCTTAGGGCTACAGCAAGAGGAAACAAAACATAGAGATGGAACGTGAAACTACTTTACTGTATCGAGTTTCAAGAAGCTAGCACAAACCGTGTTGGATTTAGAGTTCCAAATACATGTATCAATATAGGAGAAAACAGAGTGAAACCTAAAAATTCAAACTGTTACTGGAAATGAACGCTTCAACATAGAAGAACGAAATTTGGGGAACCAAGTCGCCTTAGTGTACTGATCATTACCTGAAAGTATCATCCAGTTTGGGTGAAAAAATGTTTGCTGAGATTTCTGGAGATTCGTAATTTTTGGAAGCTTGGCAACCCCTTTCCATGAAAGTGTTTCTCGCCAGTCACTGCTTAGGGCTACATCAAGAGGAAACAAAAGCTAGAGATAGAACGTGAAACTACTTTACTGTGTCAAGTTTCAAGAAGCTAGCACAAACCGTGTTGGATTTAGAGTTCCAAATACATGTATCAATATAGGAGAAAACAGAGTGAAACCTAAAAATTCAAACTGTTACAGGAAATGAACGCTTCAACATAGAAGAACGACATTTGGGGAACCAAGTCGCCTTAGTGTACTGATCATTACCTGAAAGTATCATCCAGTTTGGGTGAAAAAATATTTGCTGAGATTTCTGGAGATTCGTAATTTTTGGAAGCTTGGCAACCCCTTTCCATGAAAGTGTTTCTCGCCAGTCACTGCTTAGGGCTACATCAAGAGGAAACAAAACATAGAGATAGAACGTGAAACTACTTTACTGTGTCAAGTTTCAAGAAGCTAGCACAAACCGTGTTGGATTTAGAGTTCCAAATACATGTATCAATATAGGAGAAAACAGAGTGAAACCTAAAAATTCAAACTGTTACAGGAAATGAACGCTTCAACATAGAAGAACGACATTTGGGGAACCAAGTCGCCTTAGTGTACTGATCATTACCTGAAAGTATCATCCAGTTTGGGTGAAAAAATATTTGCTGAGATTTCTGGAGATTCGTAATTTTTGGAAGCTTGGCAACCCCTTTCCATGAAAGTGTTTCTCGCCAGTCACTGCTTAGGGCTACATCAAGAGGAAACAAAACATAGAGAGAGAACTTGAAACTACTTTACTGTGTCAAGTTTCAAGAAGCTAGCACAAACCGTGTTGGATTTAGAGTTCCAAATACATGTATCAATATAGGAGAAAACAGAGTGAAACCTAAAAATTCAAACTGTTACAGGAAATGAACGCTTCAACATAGAAGAACGACATTTGGGGAACCAAGTCGCCTTAGTGTACTGATCATTACCTGAAAGTATCATCCAGTTTGGGTGAAAAAATATTTGCTGAGATTTCTGGAGATTCGTAATTTTTGGAAGCTTGGCAACCCCTTTCCATGAAAGTGTTTCTCGCCATTCACTGCTTAGGGCTACATCAAGAGGAAACAAAACATAGAGAGAGAACTTGAAGCTACTTTACTGTGTCAAGTTTCAAGAAGCTAGCACAAACCGTGTTGGATTTAGAGTTCCAAATACATCTATCAATATAGGAGAAAACAGAGTGAAACCTAAAAATTCAAACTGTTACTGGAAATGAACGCTTCAACATAGAAGAACGAAATTTGGGGAACCAAGTCGCCTTAGTGTACTGATCATTACCTGAAAGTATCATCCTGTTTGGGTGAAAAAATATTTGCTGAGATTTCTGGAGATTCGTAACTTTTGGAAGCTTGGAAACCTTTTTCCATGAAAGTGTTTCTCACCAGTCACTGCTTAGGGCTACATCAAGAGGAAACAGAATATAGAGATAGAACGTGAAACTACTTTACTTTGTCAAGTTTCATGAAGCTAGCACAAACCGTGTTGGATTTAGAGTTCCAAATACATCTATCAATATAGGAGAAAACAGAGTGAAACCTAAAAATTCAAAATGTTACTGGAAATGAACGCTTCAACATAGAAGAACAACATTTGGGGAACCAAGTCGCCTTCGTGTACTGATCATTACCTGAAAGTATCATCCAGTTTGGGTGAAAAAATATTTGCTGAGATTTCTGGAGATTCGTAACTTTTGGAAGCTTGGCAACCTTTTTCCATGAAAGTGTTTCTCACCAGTCACTGCTTAGGGCTACATCAAGAGGAAACAGAATATAGAGATAGAACGTGAAACTACTTTACTTTGTCAAGTTTCATGTAGCTAGCACAAACCGTGTTGGATTTAGAGTTCCAAATACATGTATCAATATAGGAGAAAACAAAGTGAAACCTAAAAATTCAAACTGTTACTGGAAATGAACGCTTCAACATAGAAGAACGAACTTTGGGGAACCAAGTCGCCTTAGTGTACTGATCATTACCTGAAAGTATCATCCAGTTTGGGTGAAAAAATATTTGCTGAGATTTCTGGAGATTCGTAATTTTTGGAAGCTTGGCAACCCCTTTCCATGAAAGTGTTTCTCGCCAGTCACTGCTTAGGGCTACATCAAGAGGAAACAAAACATAGAGATAGAACGTGAAAGTACATTACTGTGTCAAGTTTCAAGAAGCTAGCACAAACCGTGTTGGATTTAGAGTTCCAAATACATGTATCAATATAGGAGAAAACAGAGTGAAACCTAAAAATTCAAACTGTTACAGGAAATGAATGCTTCAACATAGAAGAACGACATTTGGGGAACCAAGTCGCCTTAGTGTACTGATCATTACCTGAAAGTATCATCCAGTTTGGGTGAAAAAATATTTGCTGAGATTTCTGGAGATTCGTAATTTTTGGAAGCTTGGCAACCCCTTTCCATGAAAGTGTTTCTCGCCAGTCACTGCTTAGGGCTACATCAAGAGGAAACAAAACGTAGAGAGAGAACTTGAAACTACTTTACTGTGTCAAGTTTCAAGAAGCTAGCACAAACCGTGTTGGATTTAGAGTTCCAAATACATCTATCAATATAGGAGAAAACAGAGTGAAACCTAAAAATTCAAACTGTTACTGGAAATGAACGCTTCAACATAGAAGAACGAAATTTGGGGAACCAAGTCGCCTTAGTGTACTGATCATTACCTGAAAGTATCATCCAGTTTGGGTGAAAAAATATTTGCTGAGATTTTTGGAGATTCGTAATTTTTGGAAGCTTGGCAACCCCTCTCCATGAAAGTGGTTCTCGCCAGTCACTGCTTAGGGCTACAGCAAGAGGAAACAAAACATAGAGATAGAACGTGAAACTACTTTACTGTATCAAGTTTCAAGAAGCTAGCACAAACCGTGTTGGATTTAGAGTTCCAAATACATGTATCAATATAGGAGAAAACAGAGTGAAACCTAAAAATTCAAACTGTTACTGGAAATGAACGCTTCAACATAGAAGAACGAAATTTGGGGAACCAAGTCGCCTTAGTGTACTGATCATTACCTGAAAGTATCATCCAGTTTGGGTGAAAAAATGTTTGCTGAGATTTCTGGAGATTCGTAATTTTTGGAAGCTTGGCAACCCCTTTCCATGAAAGTGTTTCTCGCCAGTCACTGCTTAGGGCTACATCAAGATGAAACAAAAGCTAGAGATAGAACGTGAAACTACTTTACTGTGTCAAGTTTCAAGAAGCTAGCACAAACCGTGTTGGATTTAGAGTTCCAAATACATGTATCAATATAGGAGAAAACAGAGTGAAACCTAAAAATTCAAACTGTTACAGGAAATGAACGCTTCAACATAGAAGAACGACATTTTGGGAACCAAGTCGCCTTAGTATACTGATCATTACCTGAAAGTATCATCCAGTTTGGGTGAAAAAATATTTGCTGAGATTTCTGGAGATTCGTAATTTTTGGAAGCTTGGCAACCCCTTTCCATGAAAGTGTTTCTCGCCAGTCACTGCTTAGGGCTACATCAAGAGGAAACAAAACATAGAGATAGAACGTGAAACTACTTTACTGTGTCAAGTTTCAAGAAGCTAGCACAAACCGTGTTGGATTTAGAGTTCCAAATACATGTATCAATATAGGAGAAAACAGAGTGAAACCTAAAAATTCAAACTGTTACAGGAAATGAACGCTTCAACATAGAAGAACGACATTTGGGGAACCAAGTCGCCTTAGTGTACTGATCATTACCTGAAAGTATCATCCAGTTTGGGTGAAAAAATATTTGCTGAGATTTCTGGAGATTCGTAATTTTTGGAAGCCTGGCAACCCCTTTCCATGAAAGTGTTTCTCGCCAGTCACTGCTTAGGGCTACATCAAGAGGAAACAAAACATAGAGATAGAACGTGAAACTACTTTACTGTATCAAGTTTCAAGAAGCTAGCACAAACCGTGTTGGATTTAGAGTTCCAAATACATGTATCAATATAGGAGAAAACAGAGTGAAACCTAAAAATTCAAACTGTTACTGGAAATGAACGCTTCAACATAGAAGAACGAAATTTGGGGAACCAAGTCGCCTTAGTGTACTGATCATTACCTGAAAGTATCATCCAGTTTGGGTGAAAAAATATTTGCTGAGATTTCTGGAGATTCGTAATTTTTGGAAGCTTGGCAACCCCTTTCCATGAAAGTGTTTCTCGCCAGTCACTGCTTAGGGCTACATCAAGAGGAAACAAAAGCAAGAGATAGAACGTGAATCTACTTTACTGTGTCAAGTTTCAAGAAGCTAGCACAAACCGTGTTGGATTTAGAGTTCCAAATACATCTATCAATATAGGAGAAAACAGAGTGAAACATAAAAATTCAAAGTGTTACTGGAAATGAACGCTTCAACATAGAAGAACGACATTTGGGGAACCAAGTCGCCTTCGTGTACTGTTCATTACCTGAAAGTATCATCCAGTTTGGGTGAAAAAATATTTGCTGAGATTTCTGGAGATTCGTAATTTTTGGAAGCTTGGCAACCCCTCTCCATGAAAGTGGTTCTCGCCAGTCACTGCTTAGGGCTACATCAAGAGGAAACAAAACATAGAGAGAGAACGTGAAACTACTTTACTGTATCAAGTTTCAAGAAGCTAGCACAAACCGTGTTGGATTTAGAGTTCCAAATACATCTATCAATATAGGAGAAAACAGAGTGAAACCTAAAAATTCAAACTGTTACTGGAAATGAACGCTTCAACATAGAAGAACGACATTTGGGGAACCAAGTCGCCTTAGTGTACTGATCATTACCTGAAAGTATCATCCAGTTTGGGTGAAAAAATATTTGCTGAGATTTCTGGAGATTCGTAATTTTTGGAAGCTTGGCAACCCCTTTCCATGAAAGTGTTTCTCGCCAGTCACTGCTTAGGGCTACAGCAAGAGGAAACAAAAGCTAGAGATAGAACGTGAAAGTACTTTACTGTGTCAAGTTTCAAGAAGCTAGCACAAACCGTGTTGGATTTAGAGTTCCAAATACATCTATCAATATAGGAGAAAACAGAGTGAAACCTAAAAATTCAAACTGTAACAGGAAATGAACGCTTCAACATAGAAGAACGACATTTGGGGAACCAAGTCGCCTTAGTGTACTGATCATTACCTGAAAGTATCATCCAGTTTGGGTGAAAAAATATTTGCTGAGATTTCTGGAGATTCGTAACTTTTGGAAGCTTGGCAACCTTTTTCCATGAAAGTGTTTCTCACCAGTCACTGCTTAGGGCTACATCAAGAGGAAACAGAATATAGAGATAGAACGTGAAACTACTTTACTTTGTCAAGTTTCATGAAGCTAGCACAAACCGTGTTGGATTTAGTGTTCCAAATACATCTATCAATATAGGAGAAAACAGAGTGAAACCTAAAAATTCAAAGTGTTACTGGAAATGAACGCTTCAACATAGAAGAACGACATTTGGGGAACCAAGTCGCCTTCGTGTACTGATCATTACCTGAAAGTATCATCCAGTTTGGGTGAAAAAATATTTGCTGAGATTTCTGGAGATTCGTAATTTTTGGAAGCTTGGCAACCCCTTTCCATGAAAGTGTTTCTCGCCAGTCACTGCTTAGGGCTACATCAAGAGGACACAAAACATAGAGAGAGAACTTGAAACTACTTTACTGTGTCAAGTTTCAAGAAGCTAGCACAAACCGTGTTGGATTTAGAGTTCCAAATACATCTATCAATATAGGAGAAAACAGAGTGAAACCTAAAAATTCAAACTGTTACTGGAAATGAACGCTTCAACATAGAAGAACGAAATTTGGGGAACCAAGTCGCCTTAGTGTACTGATCATTACCTGAAAGTATCATCCTGTTTGGGTGAAAAAATATTTGCTGAGATTTCTGGAGATTCGTAACTTTTGGAAGCTTGGCAACCTTTTTCCATGAAAGTGTTTCTCACCAGTCACTGCTTAGGGCTACAGCAAGAGGAAACAAAACATAGAGATAGAACGTGAAACTACTTTACTGTGTCAAGTTTCAAGAAGCTAGCACAAACCGTGTTGGATTTAGAGTTCCAAATACATGTATCAATATAGGAGAAAACAAAGTGAAACCTAAAAATTCAAACTGTTACTGGAAATGAACGCTTCAACATAGAAGAACGAACTTTGGGGAACCAAGTCGCCTTAGTGTACTGATCATTACCTGAAAGTATCATCCAGTTTGGGTGAAAAAATATTTGCTGAGATTTCTGGAGATTCGTAATTTTTGGAAGCTTGGCAACCCCTTTCCATGAAAGTGTTTCTCGCCAGTCACTGCTTAGGGCTACATCAAGAGGAAACAAAACATAGAGATAGAACGTGAAAGTACATTACTGTGTCAAGTTTCAAGAAGCTAGCACAAACCGTGTTGGATTTAGAGTTCCAAATACATGTATCAATATAGGAGAAAACAGAGTGAAACCTAAAAATTCAAACTGTTACAGGAAATGAATGCTTCAACATAGAAGAACGACATTTGGGGAACCAAGTCGCCTTAGTGTACTGATCATTACCTGAAAGTATCATCCAGTTTGGGTGAAAAAATATTTGCTGAGATTTCTGGAGATTCGTAATTTTTGGAAGCTTGGCAACCCCTTTCCATGAAAGTGTTTCTCGCCAGTCACTGCTTAGGGCTACATCAAGAGGAAACAAAACGTAGAGAGAGAACTTGAAACTACTTTACTGTGTCAAGTTTCAAGAAGCTAGCACAAACCGTGTTGGATTTAGAGTTCCAAATACATCTATCAATATAGGAGAAAACAGAGTGAAACCTAAAAATTCAAACTGTTACTGGAAATGAACGCTTCAACATAGAAGAACGAAATTTGGGGAACCAAGTCGCCTTAGTGTACTGATCATTACCTGAAAGTATCATCCAGTTTGGGTGAAAAAATATTTGCTGAGATTTTTGGAGATTCGTAATTTTTGGAAGCTTGGCAACCCCTCTCCATGAAAGTGGTTCTCGCCAGTCACTGCTTAGGGCTACAGCAAGAGGAAACAAAACATAGAGATAGAACGTGAAACTACTTTACTGTATCAAGTTTCAAGAAGCTAGCACAAACCGTGTTGGATTTAGAGTTCCAAATACATGTATCAATATAGGAGAAAACAGAGTGAAACCTAAAAATTCAAACTGTTACTGGAAATGAACGCTTCAACATAGAAGAACGAAATTTGGGGAACCAAGTCGCCTTAGTGTACTGATCATTACCTGAAAGTATCATCCAGTTTGGGTGAAAAAATGTTTGCTGAGATTTCTGGAGATTCGTAATTTTTGGAAGCTTGGCAACCCCTTTCCATGAAAGTGTTTCTCGCCAGTCACTGCTTAGGGCTACATCAAGAGGAAACAAAAGCTAGAGATAGAACGTGAAACTACTGTACTGTGTCAAGTTTCAAGAAGCTAGCACAAACCGTGTTGGATTTAGAGTTCCAAATACATGTATCAATATAGGAGAAAACAGAGTGAAACCTAAAAATTCAAACTGTTACAGGAAATGAACGCTTCAACATAGAAGAACGACATTTTGGGAACCAAGTCGCCTTAGTATACTGATCATTACCTGAAAGTATCATCCAGTTTGGGTGAAAAAATATTTGCTGAGATTTCTGGAGATTCGTAATTTTTGGAAGCTTGGCAACCCCTTTCCATGAAAGTGTTTCTCGCCAGTCACTGCTTAGGGCTACATCAAGAGGAAACAAAACATAGAGATAGAACGTGAAACTACTTTACTGTGTCAAGTTTCAAGAAGCTAGCACAAACCGTGTTGGATTTAGAGTTCCAAATACATGTATCAATATAGGAGAAAACAGAGTGAAACCTAAAAATTCAAACTGTTACAGGAAATGAACGCTTCAACATAGAAGAACGACATTTGGGGAACCAAGTCGCCTTAGTGTACTGATCATTACCTGAAAGTATCATCCAGTTTGGGTGAAAAAATATTTGCTGAGATTTCTGGAGATTCGTAATTTTTGAAGCCTGGCAACCCCTTTCCATGAAAGTGTTTCTCGCCAGTCACTGCTTAGGGCTACATCAAGAGGAAACAAAGCATAGAGATAGAACGTGAAACTACTTTACTGTATCAAGTTTCAAGAAGCTAGCACAAACCGTGTTGGATTTAGAGTTCCAAATACATGTATCAATATAGGAGAAAACAGAGTGAAACCTAAAAATTCAAACTGTTACTGGAAATGAACGCTTCAACATAGAAGAACGAAATTTGGGGAACCAAGTCGCCTTAGTGTACTGATCATTACCTGAAAGTATCATCCAGTTTGGGTGAAAAAATATTTGCTGAGATTTCTGGAGATTCGTAATTTTTGGAAGCTTGGCAACCCCTTTCCATGAAAGTGTTTCTCGCCAGTCACTGCTTAGGGCTACATCAAGAGGAAACAAAAGCAAGAGATAGAACGTGAAAGTACTTTACTGTGTCAAGTTTCAAGAAGCTAGCACAAACCGTGTTGGATTTAGAGTTCCAAATACATGTATCAATATAGGAGAAAACAGAGTGAAACCTAAAAATTCAAACTGTTACAGGAAATGAACGCTTCAACATAGAAGAACGACATTTGGGGAACCAAGTCGCCTTAGTGTACTGATCATTACCTGAAAGTATCATCCAGTTTGGGTGAAAAAATATTTGCTGAGATTTCTGGAGATTCGTAACTTTTGGAAGCTTGGCAACCTTTTTCCATGAAAGTGTTTCTCACCAGTCACTGCTTAGGGCTACATCAAGAGGAAACAGAATATAGAGATAGAACGTGAAACTACTTTACTTTGTCAAGTTTCATGAAGCTAGCACAAACCGTGTTGGATTTAGAGTTCCAAATACATCTATCAATATAGGAGAAAACAGAGTGAAACCTAAAAATTCAAAGTGTTACTGGAAATGAACGCTTCAACATAGAAGAACGACATTTGGGGAACCAAGTCGCCTTAGTGTACTGATCATTACCTGAAAGTATCATCCAGTTTGGGTGAAAAAATATTTGCTGAGATTTCTGGAGATTCGTAATTTTTGGAAGCTTGGCAACCCCTCTCCATGAAAGTGGTTCTCGCCAGTCACTGCTTAGGGCTACATCAAGAGGAAACAAAACATAGAGATAGAACGTGAAACTACTTTACTGTGTCAAGTTTCAAGAAGCTAGCACAAACCGTGTTGGATTTAGAGTTCCAAATACATCTATCAATATAGGAGAAAACAGAGTGAAACCTAAAAATTCAAACTGTTACTGGAAATGAACGCTTCAACATAGAAGAACGAAATTTGGGGAACCAAGTCGCCTTAGTGTACTGATCATTACCTGAAAGTATCATCCAGTTTGGGTGAAAAAATATTGGCTGAGATTTTTGGAGATTCGTAATTTTTGGAAGCTTGGCAACCCCTCTCCATGAAAGTGGTTCTCGCCAGTCACTGCTTAGGGCTACAGCAAGAGGAAACAAAACATAGAGATAGAACGTGAAACTACTTTACTGTATCAAGTTTCAAGAAGCTAGCACAAACCGTGTTGGATTTAGAGTTCCAAATACATGTATCAATATAGGAGAAAACAGAGTGAAACCTAAAAATTCAAACTGTTACTGGAAATGAACGCTTCAACATAGAAGAACGAAATTTGGGGAACCAAGTCGCCTTAGTGTACTGATCATTACCTGAAAGTATCATCCAGTTTGGGTGAAAAAATGTTTGCTGAGATTTCTGGAGATTCGTAATTTTTGGAAGCTTGGCAACCCCTTTCCATGAAAGTGTTTCTCGCCAGTCACTGCTTAGGGCTACATCAAGAGGAAACAAAAGCTAGAGATAGAACGTGAAACTACTGTACTGTGTCAAGTTTCAAGAAGCTAGCACAAACCGTGTTGGATTTAGAGTTCCAAATACATGTATCAATATAGGAGAAAACAGAGTGAAACCTAAAAATTCAAACTGTTACAGGAAATGAACGCTTCAACATAGAAGAACGACATTTTGGGAACCAAGTCGCCTTAGTATACTGATCATTACCTGAAAGTATCATCCAGTTTGGGTGAAAAAATATTTGCTGAGATTTCTGGAGATTCGTAATTTTTGGAAGCTTGGCAACCCCTTTCCATGAAAGTGTTTCTCGCCAGTCACTGCTTAGGGCTACATCAAGAGGAAACAAAACATAGAGATAGAACGTGAAACTACTTTACTGTGTCAAGTTTCAAGAAGCTAGCACAAACCGTGTTGGATTTAGAGTTCCAAATACATGTATCAATATAGGAGAAAACAGAGTGAAACCTAAAAATTCAAACTGTTACTGGAAATGAACGCTTCAACATAGAAGAACGAAATTTGGGGAACCAAGTCGCCTTAGTGTACTGATCATTACCTGAAAGTATCATCCAGTTTGGGTGAAAAAATATTTGCTGAGATTTCTGGAGATTCGTAATTTTTGGAAGCTTGGCAACCCCTTTCCATGAAAGTGTTTCTCGCCAGTCACTGCTTAGGGCTACATCAAGAGGAAACAAAAGCAAGAGATAGAACGTGAAAGTACTTTACTGTGTCAAGTTTCAAGAAGCTAGCACAAACCGTGTTGGATTTAGAGTTCCAAATACATGTATCAATATAGGAGAAAACAGAGTGAAACCTAAAAATTCAAACTGTTACAGGAAATGAACGCTTCAACATAGAAGAACGACATTTGGGGAACCAAGTCGCCTTAGTGTACTGATCATTACCTGAAAGTATCATCCAGTTTGGGTGAAAAAATATTTGCTGAGATTTCTGGAGATTCGTAACTTTTGGAAGCTTGGCAACCTTTTTCCATGAAAGTGTTTCTCACCAGTCACTGCTTAGGGCTACATCAAGAGGAAACAGAATATAGAGATAGAACGTGAAACTACTTTACTTTGTCAAGTTTCATGAAGCTAGCACAAACCGTGTTGGATTTAGAGTTCCAAATACATCTATCAATATAGGAGAAAACAGAGTGAAACCTAAAAATTCAAAGTGTTACTGGAAATGAACGCTTCAACATAGAAGAACGACATTTGGGGAACCAAGTCGCCTTAGTGTACTGATCATTACCTGAAAGTATCATCCAGTTTGGGTGAAAAAATATTTGCTGAGATTTCTGGAGATTCGTAATTTTTGGAAGCTTGGCAACCCCTCTCCATGAAAGTGGTTCTCGCCAGTCACTGCTTAGGGCTACATCAAGAGGAAACAAAACATAGAGATAGAACGTGAAACTACTTTACTGTATCAAGTTTCAAGAAGCTAGCACAAACCGTGTTGGATTTAGAGTTCCAAATACATGTATCAATATAGGAGAAAACAGAGTGAAACCTAAAAATTCAAACTGTTACTGGAAATGAACGCTTCAACATAGAAGAACGACATTTGGGGAACCAAGTCGCCTTAGTGTACTGATCATTACCTGAAAGTATCATCCAGTTTGGGTGAAAAAATATTTGCTGAGATTTCTGGAGATTCGTAATTTTTGGAAGCTTGGCAACCCCTTTCCATGAAAGTGTTTCTCGCCAGTCACTGCTTAGGGCTACAGCAAGAGGAAACAAAAGCTAGAGATAGAACGTGAAAGTACTTTACTGTGTCAAGTTTCAAGAAGCTAGCACAAACCGTGTTGGATTTAGAGTTCCAAATACATCTATCAATATAGGAGAAAACAGAGTGAAACCTAAAAATTCAAACTGTTACAGGAAATGAACGCTTCAACATAGAAGAACGACATTAGGGGAACCAAGTCGCCTTAGTGTACTGATCATTACCTGAAAGTATCATCCAGTTTGGGTGAAAAAATATTTGCTGAGATTTCTGGAGATTCGTAACTTTTGGAAGCTTGGCAACCTTTTTCCATGAAAGTGTTTCTCACCAGTCACTGCTTAGGGCTACATCAAGAGGAAACAGAATATAGAGATAGAACGTGAAACTACTTTACTTTGTCAAGTTTCATGAAGCTAGCACAAACCGTGTTGGATTTAGTGTTCCAAATACATCTATCAATATAGGAGAAAACAGAGTGAAACCTAAAAATTCAAAGTGTTACTGGAAATGAACGCTTCAACATAGAAGAACGACATTTGGGGAACCAAGTCGCCTTCGTGTACTGATCATTACCTGAAAGTATCATCCAGTTTGGGTGAAAAAATATTTGCTGAGATTTCTGGAGATTCGTAATTTTTGGAAGCTTGGCAACCCCTTTCCATGAAAGTGTTTCTCGCCAGTCACTGCTTAGGGCTACATCAAGAGGAAACAAAACATTGAGATAGAACGTGAAAGTACTTTACTTTGTCAAGTTTCATGAAGCTAGCACAAACCGTGTTGGATTTAGAGTTCCAAATACATGTATCAATATAGGAGAAAACAGAGTGAAACCTAAAAATTCAAACTGTTACTGGAAATGAACGCTTCAACATAGAAGAACGAAATTTGGGGAACCAAGTCGCCTTCGTGTACTGATCATTACCTGAAAGTATCATCCAGTTTGGGTGAAAAAATATTTGCTGAGATTTCTGGAGATTCGTAACTTTTGGAAGCTTGGCAACCCCTTTCCATGAAAGTGTTTCTCGCCAGTCACTGCTTAGGGCTACATCAAGAGGAAACAGAATATAGAGATAGAACGTGAAACTACTTTACTTTGTCAAGTTTCATGAAGCTAGCACAAACCGTTTTGGATTTAGAGTTCCAAATACATCTATCAATATAGGAGAAAACAGAGTGAAACCTAAAAATTCAAACTGTTACAGGAAATGAACGCTTCAACATAGAAGAACGACATTTGGGGAACCAAGTCGCCTTAGTGTACTGATCATTACCTGAAAGTATCATCCAGTTTGGGTGAAAAAATATTTGCTGAGATTTCTGGAGATTCGTAATTTTTGGAAGCTTGGCAACCCCTTTCCATTAAAGTGTTTCTCGCCAGTCACTGCTTAGGGCTACATCAAGAGGAAACAAAACATAGAGAGAGAACTTGAAACTACTTTACTGTGTCAAGTTTCAAGAAGCTAGCACAAACCGTGTTGGATTTAGAGTTCCAAATACATGTATCAATATAGGAGAAAACAGAGTGAAACCTAAAAATTCAAACTGTTACTGGAAATGAACGCTTCAACATAGAAGAACGAAATTTGGGGAACCAAGTCGCCTTAGTGTACTGATCATTACCTGAAAGTATCATCCAGTTTGGGTGAAAAAATATTTGCTGAGATTTTTGGAGATTCGTAATTTTTTAAGCTTGGCAACCCCTCTCCATGAAAGTGGTTCTCGCCAGTCACTGCTTAGGGCTACAGCAAGAGGAAACAAAACATAGAGATAGAACGTGAAACTACTTTACTGTATCAAGTTTCAAGAAGCTAGCACAAACCGTGTTGGATTTAGAGTTCCAAATACATGTATCAATATAGGAGAAAAGAGAGTGAAACCTAAAAATTCAAACTGTTACTGGAAATGAACGCTTCAACATAGAAGAACGACATTTGGGGAACCAAGTCGCCTTAGTGTACTGATCATTACCTGAAAGTATCATCCAGTTTGGGTGAAAAAATATTTGCTGAGATTTCTGGAGATTCGTAATTTTTGGAAGCTTGGAAACCCCTTTCCATGAAAGTGTTTCTCGCCAGTCACTGCTTAGGGCTATATCAAGAGGAAACAAAACCTAGAGATAGAACGTGAAACTACTTTACTGTGTCAAGTTTCAAGAAGCTAGCACAAACCGTGTTGGATTTAGAGTTCCAAATACATCTATCAATATAGGAGAAAACAGAGTGAAACCTAAAAATTCAAACTGTTAATGGAAATGAACGCTTCAACATAGAAGAACGAAATTTGGGGAACCAAGTCGCCTACGTGTACTGATCATTACCTGAAAGTATCATCCAGTTTGGGTGAAAAAATATTTGCTGAGATTTCTGGAGATTCGTAACTTTTGGAAGCTTGGCAACCTTTTTCCATGAAAGTGTTTCTCGCCAGTCACTGCTTAGGGCTACATCAAGAGGAAACAGAATATAGAGATAGAACGTGAAACTACTTTACTTTGTCAAGTTTCATGAAGCTAGCACAAACCGTGTTGGATTTAGAGTTCCAAATTCATCTATCAATATAGGAGAAAACAGAGTGAAACCTAAAAATTCAAAGTTTTACTGGAAATGAACGCTTCAACATGGAAGAACGACATTTGGGGAACCAAGTCGCCTTCGTGTACTGATCATTACCTGAAAGTATCATCCAGTTTGGGTGAAAATATATTTGCTGAGATTTCTGAGATTCGTAGTTTTTGGAAGCTTGGCAACCCCTCTCCATGAAAGTGGTTCTCGCCAGTCACTGCTTAGGGCTACATCAAGAGGAAACAAAACATAGAGATAGAACGTGAAACTACTTTACTGTATCAAGTTTCAAGAAGCTAGCACAAACCGTGTTGGATTTAGAGTTCCAAATACATGTATCAATATAGGAGAAAACAGAGTGAAACCTAAAAATTCAAACTGTTACTGGAAATGAACGCTTCAACATAGAAGAACGAACTTTGGGGAACCAAGTCGCCTTAGTGTACTGATCATTACCTGAAAGTATCATCCAGTTTGGGTGAAAAAATGTTTGCTGAGATTTCTGGAGATTCGTAATTTTTGGAAGCTTGGAAACCCCTTTCCATGAAAGTGTTTCTCGCCAGTCACTGCTTAGGGCTACATCAAGAGGAAACAGAATATAGAGATAGAACGTGAAACTACTTTACTTTGTCAAGTTTCATGAAGCTAGCACAAACCGTGTTGGATTTAGAGTTCCAAATACATCTATCAATATAGGAGAAAACAGAGTGAAACCTAAAAATTCAAACTGTTACTGGAAATGAACGCTTCAACATAGAAGAACGAAATTTGGGGAACCAAGTCGCCTTAGTGTACTGATCATTACCTGAAAGTATCATCCAGTTTGGGTGAAAAAATATTTGCTGAGATTTTTGGAGATTCGTAATTTTTTAAGCTTGGCAACCCCTCTCCATGAAAGTGGTTCTCGCCAGTCACTGCTTAGGGCTACAGCAAGAGGAAACAAAACATAGAGATAGAACGTGAAACTACTTTACTGTATCAAGTTTCAAGAAGCTAGCACAAACCGTGTTGGATTTAGAGTTCCAAATACATGTATCAATATAGGAGAAAAGAGAGTGAAACCTAAAAATTCAAACTGTTACTGGAAATGAACGCTTCAACATAGAAGAACGACATTTGGGGAACCAAGTCGCCTTAGTGTACTGATCATTACCTGAAAGTATCATCCAGTTTGGGTGAAAAAATATTTGCTGAGATTTCTGGAGATTCGTAATTTTTGGAAGCTTGGAAACCCCTTTCCATGAAAGTGTTTCTCGCCAGTCACTGCTTAGGGCTACATCAAGAGGAAACAAAACCTAGAGATAGAACGTGAAACTACTTTACTGTGTCAAGTTTCAAGAAGCTAGCACAAACCGTGTTGGATTTAGAGTTCCAAATACATCTATCAATATAGGAGAAAACAGAGTGAAACCTAAAAATTCAAACTGTTAATGGAAATGAACGCTTCAACATAGAAGAACGAAATTTGGGGAACCAAGTCGCCTACGTGTACTGATCATTACCTGAAAGTATCAACCAGTTTGGGTGAAAAAATATTTGCTGAGATTTCTGGAGATTCGTAACTTTTGGAAGCTTGGCAACCTTTTTCCATGAAAGTGTTTCTCACCAGTCACTGCTTAGGGCTACATCAAGAGGAAACAGAATATAGAGATAGAACGTGAAACTACTTTACTTTGTCAAGTTTCATGAAGCTAGCACAAACCGTGTTGGATTTAGTGTTCCAAATACATCTATCAATATAGGAGAAAACAGAGTGAAACCTAAAAATTCAAAGTGTTACTGGAAATGAACGCTTCAACATAGAAGAACGACATTTGGGGAACCAAGTCGCCTTCGTGTACTGATCATTACCTGAAAGTATCATCCAGTTTGGGTGAAAAAATATTTGCTGAGATTTCTGGAGATTCGTAATTTTTGGAAGCTTGGCAACCCCTTTCCATGAAAGTGTTTCTCGCCAGTCACTGCTTAGGGCTACATCAAGAGGAAACAAAACATTGAGATAGAACGTGAAAGTACTTTACTTTGTCAAGTTTCATGAAGCTAGCACAAACCGTGTTGGATTTAGAGTTCCAAATACATGTATCAATATAGGAGAAAACAGAGTGAAACCTAAAAATTCAAACTGTTACTGGAAATGAACGCTTCAACATAGAAGAACGAAATTTGGGGAACCAAGTCGCCTTCGTGTACTGATCATTACCTGAAAGTATCATCCAGTTTGGGTGAAAAAATATTTGCTGAGATTTCTGGAGATTCGTAACTTTTGGAAGCTTGGCAACCCCTTTCCATGAAAGTGTTTCTCGCCAGTCACTGCTTAGGGCTACATCAAGAGGAAACAGAATATAGAGATAGAACGTGAAACTACATTACTTTGTCAAGTTTCATGAAGCTAGCACAAACCGTTTTGGATTTAGAGTTCCAAATACATCTATCAATATAGGAGAAAACAGAGTGAAACCTAAAAATTCAAACTGTTACAGGAAATGAACGCTTCAACATAGAAGAACGACATTTGGGGAACCAAGTCGCCTTAGTGTACTGATCATTACCTGAAAGTATCATCCAGTTTGGGTGAAAAAATATTTGCTGAGATTTCTGGAGATTCGTAATTTTTGGAAGCTTGGCAACCCCTTTCCATTAAAGTGTTTCTCGCCAGTCACTGCTTAGGGCTACATCAAGAGGAAACAAAACATAGAGAGAGAACTTGAAACTACTTTACTGTGTCAAGTTTCAAGAAGCTAGCACAAACCGTGTTGGATTTAGAGTTCCAAATACATCTATCAATATAGGAGAAAACAGAGTGAAACCTAAAAATTCAAACTGTTACTGGAAATGAACGCTTCAACATAGAAGAACGAAATTTGGGGAACCAAGTCGCCTTAGTGTACTGATCATTACCTGAAAGTATCATCCAGTTTGGGTGAAAAAATATTTGCTGAGATTTTTGGAGATTCGTAATTTTTTAAGCTTGGCAACCCCTCTCCATGAAAGTGGTTCTCGCCAGTCACTGCTTAGGGCTACAGCAAGAGGAAACAAAACATAGAGATAGAACGTGAAACTACTTTACTGTATCAAGTTTCAAGAAGCTAGCACAAACCGTGTTGGATTTAGAGTTCCAAATACATGTATCAATATAGGAGAAAAGAGAGTGAAACCTAAAAATTCAAACTGTTACTGGAAATGAACGCTTCAACATAGAAGAACGACATTTGGGGAACCAAGTCGCCTTAGTGTACTGATCATTACCTGAAAGTATCATCCAGTTTGGGTGAAAAAATATTTGCTGAGATTTCTGGAGATTCGTAACTTTTGGAAGCTTGGCAACCTTTTTCCATGAAAGTGTTTCTCGCCAGTCACTGCTTAGGGCTACATCAAGAGGAAACAGAATATAGAGATAGAACGTGAAACTACTTTACTTTGTCAAGTTTCATGAAGCTAGCACAAACCGTGTTGGATTTAGAGTTCCAAATTCATCTATCAATATAGGAGAAAACAGAGTGAAACCTAAAAATTCAAAGTGTTACTGGAAATGAACGCTTCAACATGGAAGAACGACATTTGGGGAACCAAGTCGCCTTCGTGTACTGATCATTACCTGAAAGTATCATCCAGTTTGGGTGAAAATATATTTGCTGAGATTTCTGAGATTCGTAGTTTTTGGAAGCTTGGCAACCCCTCTCCATGAAAGTGGTTCTCGCCAGTCACTGCTTAGGGCTACATCAAGAGGAAACAAAACATAGAGATAGAACGTGAAACTACTTTACTGTATCAAGTTTCAAGAAGCTAGCACAAACCGTGTTGGATTTAGAGTTCCAAATACATGTATCAATATAGGAGAAAACAGAGTGAAACCTAAAAATTCAAACTGTTACTGGAAATGAACGCTTCAACATAGAAGAACGAACTTTGGGGAACCAAGTCGCCTTAGTGTACTGATCATTACCTGAAAGTATCATCCAGTTTGGGTGAAAAAATGTTTGCTGAGATTTCTGGAGATTCGTAATTTTTGGAAGCTTGGCAACCCCTTTCCATGAAAGTGTTTCTCGCCAGTCACTGCTTAGGGCTACAGCAAGAGGAAACAAAACATAGAGAGAGAACTTGAAACTACTTTACTGTGTCAAGTTTCAAGAAGCTAGCACAAACCGTGTTGGATTTAGAGTTCCAAATACATGTATCAATATAGGAGAAAACAGTGAAACCTAAAAATTCAAACTGTTACAGGAAGTGAACGCTTCAACATAGAAGAACGAAATTTGGGGAACCAAGTCGCCTTCGTGTACTGATCATTACCTGAAAGTATCATCCAGTTTGGGTGAAAAAATATTTGCTGAGATTTCTGGAGATTCGTAACTTTTGGAAACTTGGCAACCTTTTTCCATGAAAGTGTTTCTCGCCAGTCACTGCTTAGGGCTACATCAAGAGGAAACAGAATATAGAGATAGAACGTGAAACTACTTTACTTTGTCAAGTTTCATGAAGCTAGCACAAACCGTGTTGGATTTAGAGTTCCAAATACATCTATCAATATAGGAGAAAACAGAGTGAAACCTAAAAATTCAAACTGTTACTGGAAATGAACGCTTCAACATAGAAGAACGAAATTTGGGGAACCAAGTCGCCTTAGTGTACTGATCATTACCTGAAAGTATCATCCAGTTTGGGTGAAAAAATATTTGCTGAGATTTCTGGAGATTCGTAATTTTTGGAAGCTTGGCAACCCCTCTCCATGAAAGTGGTTCTCGCCAGTCACTGCTTAGGGCTACAGCAAGAGGAAACAAAACATAGAGATAGAACGTGAAACTACTTTACTGTGTCAAGTTTCAAGAAGCTAGCACAAACCGTGTTGGATTTAGAGTTCCAAATACATCTATCAATATAGGAGAAAACAGAGTGAAACCTAAAAATTCAAACTGTTAATGGAAATGAACGCTTCAACATAGAAGAACGAAATTTGGGGAACCAAGTCGCCTTAGTGTACTGATCATTACCTGAAAGTATCATCCAGTTTGGGTGAAAAAATATTTGCTGAGATTTCTGGAGATTCGTAATTTTTGGAAGCTTGGCAACCCCTCTCCATGAAAGTGGTTCTCGCCAGTCACTGCTTAGGGCTACATCAAGATGAAACAAAACCTAGAGATAGAACGTGAAACTACTTTACTGTGTCAAGTTTCAAGAAGCTAGCACAAACCGTGTTGGATTTAGAGTTCCAAATACATCTATCAATATAGGAGAAAACAGAGTGAAACCTAAAAATTCAAACTGTTAATGGAAATGAACGCTTCAACATAGAAGAACGAAATTTGGGGAACCAAGTCGCCTACGTGTACTGATCATTACCTGAAAGTATCATCCAGTTTGGGTGAAAAAATATTTGCTGAGATTTCTGGAGATTCGTAACTTTTGGAAGCTTGGCAACCTTTTTCCATGAAAGTGTTTCTCGCCAGTCACTGCTTAGGGCTACATCAAGAGGAAACAGAATATAGAGATAGAACGTGAAACTACTTTACTTTGTCAAGTTTCATGAAGCTAGCACAAACCGTGTTGGATTTAGAGTTCCAAATTCATCTATCAATATAGGAGAAAACAGAGTGAAACCTAAAAATTCAAAGTGTTACTGGAAATGAACGCTTCAACATGGAAGAACGACATTTGGGGAACCAAGTCGCCTTCGTGTACTGATCATTACCTGAAAGTATCATCCAGTTTGGGTGAAAATATATTTGCTGAGATTTCTGAGATTCGTAGTTTTTGGAAGCTTGGCAACCCCTCTCCATGAAAGTGGTTCTCGCCAGTCACTGCTTAGGGCTACATCAAGAGGAAACAAAACATAGAGATAGAACGTGAAACTACTTTACTGTATCAAGTTTCAAGAAGCTAGCACAAACCGTGTTGGATTTAGAGTTCCAAATACATGTATCAATATAGGAGAAAACAGAGTGAAACCTAAAAATTCAAACTGTTACTGGAAATGAACGCTTCAACATAGAAGAACGAACTTTGGGGAACCAAGTCGCCTTAGTGTACTGATCATTACCTGAAAGTATCATCCAGTTTGGGTGAAAAAATGTTTGCTGAGATTTCTGGAGATTCGTAATTTTTGGAAGCTTGGCAACCCCTTTCCATGAAAGTGTTTCTCGCCAGTCACTGCTTAGGGCTACAGCAAGAGGAAACAAAACATAGAGAGAGAACTTGAAACTACTTTACTGTGTCAAGTTTCAAGAAGCTAGCACAAACCGTGTTGGATTTAGAGTTCCAAATACATGTATCAATATAGGAGAAAACAGTGAAACCTAAAAATTCAAACTGTTACAGGAAGTGAACGCTTCAACATAGAAGAACGAAATTTGGGGAACCAAGTCGCCTTCGTGTACTGATCATTACCTGAAAGTATCATCCAGTTTGGGTGAAAAAATATTTGCTGAGATTTCTGGAGATTCGTAACTTTTGGAAACTTGGCAACCTTTTTCCATGAAAGTGTTTCTCGCCAGTCACTGCTTAGGGCTACATCAAGAGGAAACAGAATATAGAGATAGAACGTGAAACTACTTTACTTTGTCAAGTTTCATGAAGCTAGCACAAACCGTGTTGGATTTAGAGTTCCAAATACATCTATCAATATAGGAGAAAACAGAGTGAAACCTAAAAATTCAAACTGTTACTGGAAATGAACGCTTCAACATAGAAGAACGAAATTTGGGGAACCAAGTCGCCTTAGTGTACTGATCATTACCTGAAAGTATCATCCAGTTTGGGTGAAAAAATATTTGCTGAGATTTCTGGAGATTCGTAATTTTTGGAAGCTTGGCAACCCCTCTCCATGAAAGTGGTTCTCGCCAGTCACTGCTTAGGGCTACAGCAAGAGGAAACAAAACATAGAGATAGAACGTGAAACTACTTTACTGTATCAAGTTTCAAGAAGCTAGCACAAACCGTGTTGGATTTAGAGTTCCAAATACATCTATCAATATAGGAGAAAACAGAGTGAAACCTAAAAATTCAAACTGTTACTGGAAATGAACGCTTCAACATAGAAGAACGAAATTTGGGGAACCAAGTCGCCTTAGTGTACTGATCATTACCTGAAAGTATCATCCAGTTTGGGTGAAAAAATATTTGCTGAGATTTTTGGAGATTCGTAATTTTTGGAAGCTTGGCAACCCCTCTCCATGAAAGTGGTTCTCGCCAGTCACTGCTTAGGGCTACAGCAAGAGGAAACAAAACATAGAAATAGAACGTGAAACTACTTTACTGTATCAAGTTTCAAGAAGCTAGCACAAACCGTGTTGGATTTAGAGTTCCAAATACATGTATCAATATAGGAGAAAACAGAGTGAAACCTAAAAATTCAAACTGTTACTGGAAATGAACGCTTCAACATAGAAGAACGACATTTGGGGAACCAAGTCGCCTTAGTGTACTGATCATTACCTGAAAGTATCATCCAGTTTGGGTGAAAAAATATTTGCTGTGATTTCTGGAGATTCGTAACTTTGGGAAGCTTGGCAACCTTTTTCTATGAAAGTGTTTCTCACCAGTCACTGCTTAGGGCTACATCAAGAGGAAACAGAATATAGAGATAGAACGTGAAACTACTTTACTTTGTCAAGTTTCATGAAGCTAGCACAAACCGTGTTGGATTTAGAGTTCCAAATACATCTATCAATATAGGAGAAAACAGAGTGAAACCTAAAAATTCAAAGTGTTACTGGAAATGAACGCTTCAACATAGAAGAACGACATTTGGGGAACCAAGTCGCCTTCGTGTACTGATCATTACCTGAAAGTATCATCCAGTTTGGGTGAAAAAATTATTTGCTGAGATTTCTGGAGATTCGTAATTTTTGGAAGCTTGGCAACCCCTCTCCATGAAAGTGGTTCTCGCCAGTCACTGCTTAGGGCTACATGAAGAGGAAACAAAAGCTAGAGACAGAACGTGAAACTACTTTACTGTGTCAAGTTTCAAGAAGCTAGCACAAACCGTGTTGGATTTAGAGTTCCAAATACATGTATCAATATAGGAGAAAACAGAGTGAAAACTAAAAATTCAAACTGTTACTGGAAATGAACGCTTCAACATAGAAGAACGAACTTTGGGGAACCAAGTCGCCTTAGTGTACTGATCATTACCTGAAAGTATCATCCAGTTTGGGTGAAAAAATATTTGCTGAGATTTCTGGAGATTCGTAATTTTTGGAAGCTTGGCAACCCCTTTCCATGAAAGTGTTTCTCGCCAGTCACTGCTTAGGGCTACATCAACAGGAAACAAAACATAGAGATAGAACGTGAAAGTACTTTACTGTGTCAAGTTTCAAGAAGCTAGCACAAACCGTGTTGGATTTAGAGTTCCAAATACATGTATCAATATAGGAGAAAACAGAGTGAAACCTAAAAATTCAAACTGTTACTGGAAATGAACGCTTCAACATAGAAGAACGAACTTTGGGGAACCAAGTCGCCTTAGTGTACTGATCATTACCTGAAAGTATCATCCAGTTTGGGTGAAAAAATATTTGCTGAGATTTCTGGAGATTCGTAATTTTTGGAAGCTTGGCAACCCCTTTCCATGAAAGTGTTTCTCGCCAGTCACTGCTTAGGGCTACATCAAGAGGAAACAAAACCTAGAGATAGAACGTGAAACTACTTTACTGTGTCAAGTTTCAAGAAGCTAGCACAAACCGTGTTGGATTTAGAGTTCCAAATACATGTATCAATATAGGAGAAAACAGAGTGAAACCTAAAAATTCAAACTGTTACAGGAAATGAACACTTCAACATAGAAGAACGACATTTGGGGAACCAAGTCGCCTTCGTGTACTGATCATTACCTGAAAGTATCATCCAGTTTGGGTGAAAAAATATTTGCTGAGATTTCTGGAGATTCGTAACTTTTGGAAGCTTGGCAACCTTTTTCCATGAAAGTGTTTCTCACCAGTCATTGCTTAGGGCTACATCAAGAGGAAACAGAATATAGAGATAGAACGTGAAACTACTTTACTGTGTCAAGTTTCATGAAGCTAGCACAAACCGTGTTGGATTTAGAGTTCCAAATACATCTATCAATATAGGAGAAAACAGAGTGAAACCTAAAAATTCAAAGTGTTACTGGAAATGAACGCTTCAACATAGAAGAACGACATTTGGGGAACCAAGTCGCCTTCGTGTACTGATCATTACCTGAAAGTATCATCCAGTTTGGGTGAAAAAATATTTGCTGAGATTTCTAGAGATTCGTAATTTTTGGAAGCTTGGCAACCCCTCTCCATGAAAGTGGTTCTCGCCAGTCACTGCTTAGGGCTACAGCAAGAGGAAACAAAACATAGAGATAGAACGTGAAACTACTTTACTGTATCAAGTTTCAAGAAGCTAGCACAAACCCTGTTGGATTTAGAGTTCCAAATACATGTATCAATATAGGAGAAAACAGAGTGAAACCTAAAAATTGAAACTGTTACTGGAAATGAACGCTTCAACATAGAAGAACGAACTTTGGGGAACCAAGTCGCCTTAGTGTACTGATCATTACCTGAAAGTATCATCCAGTTTGGGTGAAAAAATATTTGCTGAGATTTCTGGAGATTCGTAATTTTTGGAAGCTTGGCAACCCCTTTCCATGAAAGTGTTTCTCGCCAGTCACTGCTTAGGGCTACATCAAGAGGAAACAAAACATAGAGATAGAACGTGAAACTACTTTACTGTGTCAAGTTTCAAGAAGCTAGCACAACCGTGTTGGATTTAGAGTTCCAAATACATGTATCAATATAGGAGAAAACAGTGAAACCTAAAAATTCAAACTGTTACAGGAAATGAACGCTTCAAAATAGAAGAACGAACATTGGGGAACCAAGTCGCCTTAGTGTACTGATCATTACCTGAAAGTATCATCCAGTTTGGGTGAAAAAATATTTGCTGAGATTTCTGGAGATTCGTAATTTTTGGAAGCTTGGCAACCCCTTTCCATGAAAGTGGTTCTCGCCAGTCACTGCTTAGGGCTACAGCAAGAGGAAACAAAACATAGAGATAGAACGTGAAACTACTTTACTGTATCAAGTTTCAAGAAGCTAGCACAAACCGTGTTGGATTTAGAGTTCCAAATACATGTATCAATATAGGAGAAAACAGAGTGAAACCTAAAAATTCAAACAGTTAATGGAAATGAACGCTTCAACATAGAAGATCGAAATTTGGGGAACCAAGTCGCCTTAGTGTACTGATCATTACCTGAAAGTATCATCCAGTTTGGGTGAAAAAATATTTGCTGAGATTTCTGGAGATTCGTAATTTTTGGAAGCTTGGCAACCCCTTTCCATGAAAGTGTTTCTCGCCAGTCACTGCTTAGGGCTACATGAAGAGGAAACAAAAGCTAGAGACACAACGTGAAACTAATTTACTGTGTCAAGTTTCAAGAAGCTAGCACAAACCGTGTTGGATTTAGAGTTCCAAATACATCTATCAATATAGGAGAAAACAGAGTGAAACCTAAAAATTCAAACTGTTACAGGAAATGAACGCTTCAACATAGAAGAACGACATTTGGGGAACCAAGTCGCCTTAGTGTACTGATCATTACCTGAAAGTATCATCCAGTTTGGGTGAAAAAATATTTGCTGAGATTTCTGGAGATTCGTAACTTTTGGAAGCTTGGCAACCTTTTTCCATGAAAGTGTTTCTCACCAGTCACTGCTCAGGGCTACATCAAGAGGAAAAAGAATATAGAGATAGAACGTGAAACTACTTTACTTTGTCAAGTTTCATGAAGCTAGCACAAACCGTGTTGTATTTAGAGTTCCAAATACATCTATCAATATAGGAGAAAACAGAGTGAAACCTAAAAATTCAAAGTGTTACTGGAAATGAACGCTTCAACACAGAAGAACGACATTTGGGGAACCAAGTCGCCTTCGTGTACTGATCATTACCTGAAAGTATCATCCAGTTTGGGTGAAAAAATATTTGCTGAGATTTCTGGAGATTCGTAATTTTTGGAAGCTTGGCAACCCCTCTCCATGAAAGTGGTTCTCGCCAGTCACTGCTTAGGGCTACATCAAGAGGAAACAAAACATAGAGATAGAACGTGAAACTACTTTACTGTATCAAGTTTCAAGAAGCGAGCACAAACCGTGTTGGATTTAGAGTTCCAAATACATGTATCAATATAGGAGAAAACAGACTGAAACCTAAAAATTCAAACTGTTACTGGAAATGAACGCTTCAACATAGAAGAACGAACTTTGGGGAACCAAGTCGCCTTAGTGTACTGATCATTACCTGAAAGTATCATCCAGTTTGGGTGAAAAAATATTTGCTGAGATTTCTGGAGATTCGTAATTTTTGGAAGCTTGGCAACCCCTTTCCATGAAAGTGTTTCTCGCCAGTCACTGCTTCGGGCTACATCAAGAGGAAACAAAAGCTAGAGATAGAACGTGAAACTACTTTACTGTGTCAAGTTTCAAGAAGCTAGCACAAACCGTGTTGGATTTAGAGTTCCAAATACATCTATCAATATAGGAGAAAACAGAGTGAAACCTAAAAATTCAAACTGTTACAGGAAATGAACGCTTCAACATAGAAGAACGACATTTGGGGAACCAAGTCGCCTTAGTGTACTGATCATTACCTGAAAGTATCATCCAGTTTGGGTGAAAAAATATTTGCTGAGATTTCTGGAGATTCGTAACTTTTGGAAGCTTGGCAACCTTTTTCCATGAAAGTGTTTCTCACCAGTCACTGCTTAGGGCTACATCAAGAGGAAACAGAATATAGAGATATAACGTGAAACTACTTTACTTTGTCACGTTTCATGAAGCTAGCACAAACCGTGTTGGATTTAGAGTTCCAAATACATCTATCAATATAGGAGAAAACAGAGTGAAACCTAAAAATTCAAAGTGTTACTGGAAATGAACGCTTCAACATAGAAGAACGACATTTGGGGAACCAAGTCGCCTTCGTGTACTGATCATTACCTGAAAGTATCATCCAGTTTGGGTGAAAAAATATTTGCTGAGATTTCTGGAGATTCGTAATTTTTGGAAGCTTGGCAACCCCTCTCCATGAAAGTGGTTCTCGCCAGTCACTGCTTAGGGCTACAGCAAGAGGAAACAAAACATAGAGATAGAACGTGAAACTACTTTACTGTATCAAGTTTCAAGAAGCTAGCACAAACCGTTTTGGATTTAGAGTTCCAAATACATGTATCAATATAGGAGAAAACAGAGTGAAACCTAAAAATTCAAACTGTTACTGGAAATGAACTCTTCAACATAGAAGAACGAACTTTGGGGAACCAAGTCGCCTTAGTGTACTGATCATTACCTGAAAGTATCATCCAGTTTGGGTGAAAAAATATTTGCTGAGATTTCTGGAGATTCGCAATTTTTGGAAGCTTGGCAACCCCTTTCCATGTAAGTGTTTCTCGCCAGTCACTGCTTAGGGCTACATCAAGAGGAAACAAAACATAGAGATAGAACTTGAAACTACTTTACTGTGTCAAGTTTCAAGAAGCTAGCACAACCGTGTTGGATTTAGAGTTCCAAATACATGTATCAATATAGGAGAAAACAGAGTGAAACCTAAAAATTCAAACTGTTACAGGAAATGAACGCTTCAAAATAGAAGAACGAACTTTGGGGAACCAAGTCGCCTTAGTGTACTGATCATTACCTGAAAGTATCATCCAGTTTGGGTGAAAAAATATTTGCTGAGATTTCTGGAGATTCGTAATTTTTGGAAGCTTGGCAACCCCTTTCCATGAAAGTGTTTCTCGCCAGTCACTGCTTAGGGCTACAGCAAGAGGAAACAAAACATAGAGATAGAACGTGAAACTACTTTACTGTATCAAGTTTCAAGAAGCTAGCACAAACCGTGTTGGATTTAGAGTTCCAAATACATGTATCAATATAGGAGAAAACAGAGTGAAACCTAAAAATTCAAACAGTTAATGGAAATGAACGCTTCAACATAGAAGAACGAAATTTGGGGAACCAAGTCGCCTTAGTGTACTGATCATTACCTGAAAGTATCATCCAGTTTGGGTGAAAAAATATTTGCTGAGATTTCTGGAGATTCGTAATTTTTGGAAGCTTGGCAACCCCTTTCCATGAAAGTGTTTCTCGCCAGTCACTGCTTAGGGCTACATGAAGAGGAAACAAAAGCTAGAGATAGAACGTGAAACTAATTTACTTTGTCAAGTTTCATGAAGCTAGCACAAACCGTGTTGGATTTAGAGTTCCAAATACATCTATCAATATAGGAGAAAACAGAGTGAAACCTAAAAATTCAAAGTGTTACTGGAAATGAACGCTTCAACATAGAAGAACGACATTTGGGGAACCAAGTCGCCTTCGTGTACTGATCATTACCTGAAAGTATCATCCAGTTTGGGTGAAAAAATATTTGCTGAGATTTCTAGAGATTCGTAATTTTTGGAAGCTTGGCAACCCCTCTCCATGAAAGTGGTTCTCGCCAGTCACTGCTTAGGGCTACAGCAAGAGGAAACAAAACATAGAGATAGAACGTGAAACTACTTTACTGTATCAAGTTTCAAGAAGCTAGCACAAACCCTGTTGGATTTAGAGTTCCAAATACATGTATCAATATAGGAGAAAACAGAGTGAAACCTAAAAATTCAAACAGTTACTGGAAATGAACGCTTCAACATAGAAGAACGAACTTTGGGGAACCAAGTCGCCTTAGTGTACTGATCATTACCTGAAAGTATCATCCAGTTTGGGTGAAAAAATATTTGCTGAGATTTCTGGAGATTCGTAATTTTTGGAAGCTTGGCAACCCCTTTCCATGAAAGTGTTTCTCGCCAGTCACTGCTTAGGGCTACATCAAGAGGAAACAAAACATAGAGATAGAACGTGAAACTACTTTACTGTGTCAAGTTTCAAGAAGCTAGCACAACCGTGTTGGATTTAGAGTTCCAAATACATGTATCAATATAGGAGAAAACAGTGAAACCTAAAAATTCAAACTGTTACAGGAAATGAACGCTTCAAAATAGAAGAACGAACATTGGGGAACCAAGTCGCCTTAGTGTACTGATCATTACCTGAAAGTATCATCCAGTTTGGGTGAAAAAATATTTGCTGAGATTTCTGGAGATTCGTAATTTTTGGAAGCTTGGCAACCCCTTTCCATGAAAGTGGTTCTCGCCAGTCACTGCTTAGGGCTACAGCAAGAGGAAACAAAACATAGAGATAGAACGTGAAACTACTTTACTGTATCAAGTTTCAAGAAGCTAGCACAAACCGTGTTGGATTTAGAGTTCCAAATACATGTATCAATATAGGAGAAAACAGAGTGAAACCTAAAAATTCAAACAGTTAATGGAAATGAACGCTTCAACATAGAAGATCGAAATTTGGGGAACCAAGTCGCCTTAGTGTACTGATCATTACCTGAAAGTATCATCCAGTTTGGGTGAAAAAATATTTGCTGAGATTTCTGGAGATTCGTAATTTTTGGAAGCTTGGCAACCCCTTTCCATGAAAGTGTTTCTCGCCAGTCACTGCTTAGGGCTACATGAAGAGGAAACAAAAGCTAGAGACAGAACGTGAAACTAATTTACTGTGTCAAGTTTCAAGAAGCTAGCACAAACCGTGTTGGATTTAGAGTTCCAAATACATCTATCAATATAGGAGAAAACAGAGTGAAACCTAAAAATTCAAACTGTTACAGGAAATGAACGCTTCAACATAGAAGAACGACATTTAGGGAACCAAGTCGCCTTAGTGTACTGATCATTACCTGAAAGTATCATCCAGTTTGGGTGAAAAAATATTTGCTGAGATTTCTGCAGATTCGTAATTTTTGGAAGCTTGGCAACCTTTTTCCATGAAAGTGTTTCTCACCAGTCACTGCTTAGGGCTACATCAAGAGGAAAAAGAATATAGAGATAGAACGTGAAACTACTTTACTTTGTCAAGTTTCATGAAGCTAGCACAAACCGTGTTGTATTTAGAGTTCCAAATACATCTATCAATATAGGAGAAAACAGAGTGAAACCTAAAAATTCAAAGTGTTACTGGAAATGAACGCTTCAACACAGAAGAACGACATTTGGGGAACCAAGTCGCCTTCGTGTACTGATCATTACCTGAAAGTATCATCCAGTTTGGGTGAAAAAATATTTGCTGAGATTTCTGGAGATTCGTAATTTTTGGAAGCTTGGCAACCCCTCTCCATGAAAGTGGTTCTCGCCAGTCACTGCTTAGGGCTACATCAAGAGGAAACAAAACATAGAGATAGAACGTGAAACTACTTTACTGTATCAAGTTTCAAGAAGCGAGCACAAACCGTGTTGGATTTAGAGTTCCAAATACATGTATCAATATAGGAGAAAACAGAGTGAAACCTAAAAATTCAAACTGTTACTGGAAATGAACGCTTCAACATAGAAGAACGAACTTTGGGGAACCAAGTCGCCTTAGTGTACTGATCATTACCTGAAAGTATCATCCAGTTTGGGTGAAAAAATATTTGCTGAGATTTCTGGAGATTCGTAATTTTTGGAAGCTTGGCAACCCCTTTCCATGAAAGTGTTTCTCGCCAGTCACTGCTTCGGGCTACATCAAGAGGAAACAAAAGCTAGAGATAGAACGTGAAACTACTTTACTGTGTCAAGTTTCAAGAAGCTAGCACAAACCGTGTTGGATTTAGAGTTCCAAATACATCTATCAATATAGGAGAAAACAGAGTGAAACCTAAAAATTCAAACTGTTACAGGAAATGAACGCTTCAACATAGAAGAACGACATTTGGGGAACCAAGTCGCCTTAGTGTACTGATCATTACCTGAAAGTATCATCCAGTTTGGGTGAAAAAATATTTGCTGAGATTTCTGGAGATTCGTAACTTTTGGAAGCTTGGCAACCTTTTTCCATGAAAGTGTTTCTCACCAGTCACTGCTTAGGGCTACATCAAGAGGAAACAGAATATAGAGATATAACGTGAAACTACTTTACTTTGTCACGTTTCATGAAGCTAGCACAAACCGTGTTGGATTTAGAGTTCCAAATACATCTATCAATATAGGAGAAAACAGAGTGAAACCTAAAAATTCAAAGTGTTACTGGAAATGAACGCTTCAACATAGAAGAACGACATTTGGGGAACCAAGTCGCCTTCGTGTACTGATCATTACCTGAAAGTATCATCCAGTTTGGGTGAAAAAATATTTGCTGAGATTTCTGGAGATTCGTAATTTTTGGAAGCTTGGCAACCCCTCTCCATGAAAGTGGTTCTCGCCAGTCACTGCTTAGGGCTACAGCAAGAGGAAACAAAACATAGAGATAGAACGTGAAACTACTTTACTGTATCAAGTTTCAAGAAGCTAGCACAAACCGTTTTGGATTTAGAGTTCCAAATACATGTATCAATATAGGAGAAAACAGAGTGAAACCTAAAAATTCAAACTGTTACTGGAAATGAACTCTTCAACATAGAAGAACGAACTTTGGGGAACCAAGTCGCCTTAGTGTACTGATCATTACCTGAAAGTATCATCCAGTTTGGGTGAAAAAATATTTGCTGAGATTTCTGGAGATTCGCAATTTTTGGAAGCTTGGCAACCCCTTTCCATGTAAGTGTTTCTCGCCAGTCACTGCTTAGGGCTACATCAAGAGGAAACAAAACATAGAGATAGAACTTGAAACTACTTTACTGTGTCAAGTTTCAAGAAGCTAGCACAAACCGTGTTGGATTTAGAGTTCCAAATACATGTATCAATATAGGAGAAAACAGAGTGAAACCTAAAAATTCAAACTGTTACAGGAAATGAACGCTTCAAAATAGAAGAACGAACTTTGGGGAACCAAGTCGCCTTAGTGTACTGATCATTACCTGAAAGTATCATCCAGTTTGGGTGAAAAAATATTTGCTGAGATTTCTGGAGATTCGTAATTTTTGGAAGCTTGGCAACCCCTTTCCATGAAAGTGTTTCTCGCCAGTCACTGCTTAGGGCTACAGCAAGAGGAAACAAAACATAGAGATAGAACGTGAAACTACTTTACTGCATCAAGTTTCAAGAAGCTAGCACAAACCGTGTTGGATTTAGAGTTCCAAATACATGTATCAATATAGGAGAAAACAGAGTGAAACCTAAAAATTCAAACAGTTAATGGAAATGAACGCTTCAACATAGAAGAACGAAATTTGGGGAACCAAGTCGCCTTAGTGTACTGATCATTACCTGAAAGTATCATCCAGTTTGGGTGAAAAAATATTTGCTGAGATTTCTGGAGATTCGTAATTTTTGGAAGCTTGGCAACCCCTTTCCATGAAAGTGTTTCTCGCCAGTCACTGCTTAGGGCTACATGAAGAGGAAACAAAAGCTAGAGATAGAACGTGAAACTAATTTACTTTGTCAAGTTTCATGAAGCTAGCACAAACCGTGTTGGATTTAGAGTTCCAAATACATCTATCAATATAGGAGAAAACAGAGTGAAACCTAAAAATTCAAACTGTTACTGGAAATGAACGCTTCAACATAGAAGAACGACATTTGGGGAACCAAGTCGCCTTCGTGTACTGATCATTACCTGAAAGTATCATCCAGTTTGGGTGAAAAAATATTTGCTGAGATTTCTGGAGATTCGTAATTTTTGGAAGCTTGGCAACCCCTCTCCATGAAAGTGGTTCTCGCCAGTCACTGCTTAGGGCTACATCAAGAGGAAACAAAACATAGAGATAGAACGTGAAATTACTTTACTGTATCAAGTTTCAAGAAGCGAGCACAAACCGTGTTGGATTTAGAGTTCCAAATACATGTATCAATATAGGAGAAAACAGAGTGAAACCTAAAAATTCAAACTGTTACTGGAAATGAACGCTTCAACATAGAAGAACGAACTTTGGGGAACCAAGTCGCCTTCGTGTACTGATCATTACCTGAAAGTATCATCCAGTTTGGGTGAAAAAATATTTGCTGAGATTTCTGGAGATTCGTAATTTTTGGAAGCTTGGCAACCCCTCTCCATGAAAGTGGTTCTCGCCAGTCACTGCTTAGGGCTACATCAAGAGGAAACAAAACATAGAGATAGAACGTGAAACTACTTTACTGTATCAAGTTTCAAGAAGCGAGCACAAACCGTGTTGGATTTAGAGTTCCAAATACATGTATCAATATAGGAGAAAACAGAGTGAAACCTAAAAATTCAAACTGTTACTGGAAATGAACGCTTCAACATAGAAGAACGAACTTTGGGGAACCAAGTCGCCTTAGTGTACTGATCATTACCTGAAAGTATCATCCAGTTTGGGTGAAAAAATATTTGCTGAGATTTCTGGAGATTCGTAATTTTTGGAAGCTTGGCAACCCCTTTCCATGAAAGTGTTTCTCGCCAGTCACTGCTTAGGGCTACATCAAGAGGAAACAAAAGCTAGAGATAGAACGTGAAACTACTTTACTGTGTCAAGTTTCAAGAAGCTAGCACAAACCGTGTTGGATTTAGAGTTCCAAATACATCTACCAATATAGGAGAAAACAGAGTGAAACCTAAAAATTCAAACTGTTACAGGAAATGAACGCTTCAACATAGAAGAACGACATTTGGGGAACCAAGTCGCCTTAGTGTACTGATCATTACCTGAATGTATCATCCAGTTTGGGTGAAAAAATATTTGCTGAGATTTCTGGAGATTCGTAACTTTTGGAAGCTTGGCAACCTTTTTCCATGAAAGTGTTTCTCACCAGTCACTGCTTAGGGCTACATCAAGAGGAAACAGAATATAGAGATATAACGTGAAACTACTTTACTTTGTCAAGTTTCATGAAGCTAGCACAAACCGTGTTGGATTTAGAGTTCCAAATACATCTATCAATATAGGAGAAAACAGAGTGAAACCTAAAAATTCAAAGTGTTACTGGAAATGAACGCTTCAACATAGAAGAACGACATTTGGGGAACCAAGTCGCCTTCGTGTACTGATCATTACCTGAAAGTATCATCCAGTTTGGGTGAAAAAATATTTGCTGAGATTTCTGGAGATTCGTAATTTTTGGAAGCTTGGCAACCCCTCTCCATGAAAGTGGTTCTCGCCAGTCACTGCTTAGGGCTACAGCAAGAGGAAACAAAACATAGAGATAGAACGTGAAACTACTTTACTGTATCAAGTTTCAAGAAGCTAGCACAAACCGTTTTGGATTTAGAGTTCCAAATACATGTATCAATATAGGAGAAAACAGAGTGAAACCTAAAAATTCAAACTGTTACTGGAAATGAACTCTTCAACATAGAAGAACGACATTTGGGGAACCAAGTCGCCTTAGTGTACTGATCATTACCTGAAAGTATCATCCAGTTTGGGTGAAAAAATATTTGCTGAGATTTCTGGAGATTCGTAACTTTTGGAAGCTTGGCAACCTTTTTCCATGAAAGTGTTTCTCACCAGTCACTGCTTAGGGCTACATCAAGAGGAAACAGAATATAGAGATATAACGTGAAACTACTTTACTTTGTCAAGTTTCATGAAGCTAGCACAAACCGTGTTGGATTTAGAGTTCCAAATACATCTATCAATATAGGAGAAAACAGAGTGAAACCTAAAAATTCAAAGTGTTACTGGAAATGAACGCTTCAACATAGAAGAACGACATTTGGGGAACCAAGTCGCCTTCGTGTACTGATCATTACCTGAAAGTATCATCCAGTTTGGGTGAAAAAATATTTGCTGAGATTTCTGGAGATTCGTAATTTTTGGAAGCTTGGCAACCCCTCTCCATGAAAGTGGTTCTCGCCAGTCACTGCTTAGGGCTACAGCAAGAGGAAACAAAACATAGAGATAGAACGTGAAACTACTTTACTGTATCAAGTTTCAAGAAGCTAGCACAAACCGTTTTGGATTTAGAGTTCCAAATACATGTATCAATATAGGAGAAAACAGAGTGAAACCTAAAAATTCAAACTGTTACTGGAAATGAACTCTTCAACATAGAAGAACGAACTTTGGGGAACCAAGTCGCCTTAGTGTACTGATCATTACCTGAAAGTATCATCCAGTTTGGGTGAAAAAATATTTGCTGAGATTTCTGGAGATTCGCAATTTTTGGAAGCTTGGCAACCCCTTTCCATGTAAGTGTTTCTCGCCAGTCACTGCTTAGGGCTACATCAAGAGGAAACAAAACATAGAGATAGAACTTGAAACTACTTTACTGTGTCAAGTTTCAAGAAGCTAGCACAACCGTGTTGGATTTAGAGTTCCAAATACATGTATCAATATAGGAGAAAACAGAGTGAAACCTAAAAATTCAAACTGTTACAGGAAATGAACGCTTCAAAATAGAAGAACGAACTTTGGGGAACCAAGTCGCCTTAGTGTACTGATCATTACCTGAAAGTATCATCCAGTTTGGGTGAAAAAATATTTGCTGAGATTTCTGGAGATTCGTAATTTTTGGAAGCTTGGCAACCCCTTTCCATGAAAGTGTTTCTCGCCAGTCACTGCTTAGGGCTACAGCAAGAGGAAACAAAACATAGAGATAGAACGTGAAACTACTTTACTGTATCAAGTTTCAAGAAGCTAGCACAAACCGTGTTGGATTTAGAGTTCCAAATACATGTATCAATATAGGAGAAAACAGAGTGAAACTTAAAAATTCAAACAGTTAATGGAAATGAACTCTTCAACATAGAAGAACGACATTTGGGGAACCAAGTCGCCTTAGTGTACTGATCATTACCTGAAAGTATCATCCAGTTTGGGTGAAAAAATATTTGCTGAGATTTCTGGAGATTCGTAATTTTTGGAAGCTTGGCAACCCCTTTCCATGAAAGTGTTTCTCGCCAGTCACTGCTTAGGGCTACAGCAAGAGGAAACAAAACATAGAGATAGAACGTGAAACTACTTTACTGTATCAAGTTTCAAGAAGCTAGCACAAACCGTTTTGGATTTAGAGTTCCAAATACATGTATCAATATAGGAGAAAACAGAGTGAAACCTAAAAATTCAAACTGTTACTGGAAATGAACTCTTCAACATAGAAGAACGACATTTGGGGAACCAAGTCGCCTTAGTGTACTGATCATTACCTGAAAGTATCATCCAGTTTGGGTGAAAAAATATTTGCTGAGATTTCTGGAGATTCGTAACTTTTGGAAGCTTGGCAACCTTTTTCCATGAAAGTGTTTCTCACCAGTCACTGCTTAGGGCTACATCAAGAGGAAACAGAATATAGAGATATAACGTGAAACTACTTTACTTTGTCAAGTTTCATGAAGCTAGCACAAACCGTGTTGGATTTAGAGTTCCAAATACATCTATCAATATAGGAGAAAACAGAGTGAAACCTAAAAATTCAAAGTGTTACTGGAAATGAACGCTTCAACATAGAAGAACGACATTTGGGGAACCAAGTCGCCTTCGTGTACTGATCATTACCTGAAAGTATCATCCAGTTTGGGTGAAAAAATATTTGCTGAGATTTCTGGAGATTCGTAATTTTTGGAAGCTTGGCAACCCCTCTCCATGAAAGTGGTTCTCGCCAGTCACTGCTTAGGGCTACAGCAAGAGGAAACAAAACATAGAGATAGAACGTGAAACTACTTTACTGTATCAAGTTTCAAGAAGCTAGCACAAACCGTTTTGGATTTAGAGTTCCAAATACATGTATCAATATAGGAGAAAACAGAGTGAAACCTAAAAATTCAAACTGTTACTGGAAATGAACTCTTCAACATAGAAGAACGAACTTTGGGGAACCAAGTCGCCTTAGTGTACTGATCATTACCTGAAAGTATCATCCAGTTTGGGTGAAAAAATATTTGCTGAGATTTCTGGAGATTCGCAATTTTTGGAAGCTTGGCAACCCCTTTCCATGTAAGTGTTTCTCGCCAGTCACTGCTTAGGGCTACATCAAGAGGAAACAAAACATAGAGATAGAACTTGAAACTACTTTACTGTGTCAAGTTTCAAGAAGCTAGCACAACCGTGTTGGATTTAGAGTTCCAAATACATGTATCAATATAGGAGAAAACAGAGTGAAACCTAAAAATTCAAACTGTTACAGGAAATGAACGCTTCAAAATAGAAGAACGAACTTTGGGGAACCAAGTCGCCTTAGTGTACTGATCATTACCTGAAAGTATCATCCAGTTTGGGTGAAAAAATATTTGCTGAGATTTCTGGAGATTCGTAATTTTTGGAAGCTTGGCAACCCCTTTCCATGAAAGTGTTTCTCGCCAGTCACTGCTTAGGGCTACAGCAAGAGGAAACAAAACATAGAGATAGAACGTGAAACTACTTTACTGTATCAAGTTTCAAGAAGCTAGCACAAACCGTGTTGGATTTAGAGTTCCAAATACATGTATCAATATAGGAGAAAACAGAGTGAAACTTAAAAATTCAAACAGTTAATGGAAATGAACGCTTCAACATAGAAGAACGAAATTTGGGGAACCAAGTCGCCTTAGTGTACTGATCATTACCTGAAAGTATCATCCAGTTTGGGTGAAAAAATATTTGCTGAGATTTCTGGAGATTCGTAATTTTTGGAAGCTTGGCAACCCCTTTCCATGAAAGTGTTTCTCGCCAGTCACTGCTTAGGGCTACATGAAGAGGAAACAAAAGCTAGAGATAGAACGTGAAACTAATTTACTTTGTCAAGTTTCATGAAGCGAGCACAAACCGTGTTGGATTTAGAGTTCCAAATACATCTATCAATATAGGAGAAAACAGAGTGAAACCTAAAAATTCAAACTGTTACTGGAAATGAACGCTTCAACATAGAAGAACGACATTTGGGGAACCAAGTCGCCTTCGTGTACTGATCATTACCTGAAAGTATCATCCAGTTTGGGTGAAAAAATATTTGCTGAGATTGCTGGAGATTCGTAATTTTTGGAAGCTTGGCAACCCCTCTCCATGAAAGTGGTTCTCGCCAGTCACTGCTTAGGGCTACATCAAGAGGAAACAAAACATAGAAATAGAACGTGAAACTACTTTACTGTATCAAGTTTCAAGAAGCGAGCACAAACCGTGTTGGATTTAGAGTTCCAAATACATGTATCAATATAGGAGAAAACAGAGTGAAACCTAAAAATTCAAACTGTTACTGGAAATGAACGCTTCAACATAGAAGAACGAACTTTGGGGAACCAAGTCGCCTTCGTGTACTGATGATTACCTGAAAGTATCATCCAGTTTGGGTGAAAAAATATTTGCTGAGATTTCTGGAGATTCGTAATTTTTGGAAGCTTGGCAACCCCTCTCCATGAAAGTGGTTCTCGCCAGTCACTGCTTAGGGCTACATCAAGAGGAAACAAAACATAGAGATAGAACGTGAAACTACTTTACTGTATCAAGTTTCAAGAAGCGAGCACAAACCGTGTTGGATTTAGAGTTCCAAATACATGTATCAATATAGGAGAAAACAGAGTGAAACCTAAAAATTCAAACTGTTACTGGAAATGAACGCTTCAACATAGAAGAACGAACTTTGGGGAACCAAGTCGCCTTAGTGTACTGATCATTACCTGAAAGTATCATCCAGTTTGGGTGAAAAAATATTTGCTGAGATTTCTGGAGATTCGTAATTTTTGGAAGCTTGGCAACCCCTTTCCATGAAAGTGTTTCTCGCCAGTCACTGCTTAGGGCTACATCAAGAGGAAACAAAAGCTAGAGATAGAACGTGAAACTACTTTACTGTGTCAAGTTTCAAGAAGCTAGCACAAACCGTGTTGGATTTAGAGTTCCAAATACATCTACCAATATAGGAGAAAACAGAGTGAAACCTAAAAATTCAAACTGTTACAGGAAATGAACGCTTCAACATAGAAGAACGACATTTGGGGAACCAAGTCGCCTTAGTGTACTGATCATTACCTGAAAGTATCATCCAGTTTGGGTGAAAAAATATTTGCTGAGATTTCTGGAGATTCGTAACTTTTGGAAGCTTGGCAACCTTTTTCCATGAAAGTGTTTCTCACCAGTCACTGCTTAGGGCTACATCAAGAGGAAACAGAATATAGAGATATAACGTGAAACTACTTTACTTTGTCAAGTTTCATGAAGCTAGCACAAACCGTGTTGGATTTAGAGTTCCAAATACATCTATCAATATAGGAGAAAACAGAGTGAAACCTAAAAATTCAAAGTGTTACTGGAAATGAACGCTTCAACACAGAAGAACGACATTTGGGGAACCAAGTCGCCTTCGTGTACTGATCATTACCTGAAAGTATCATCCAGTTTGGGTGAAAAAATATTTGCTGAGATTTCTGGAGATTCGTAATTTTTGGAAGCTTGGCAACCCCTTTCCATGAAAGTGTTTCTCGCCAGTCACTGCTTAGGGCTACATCAAGAGGAAACAAAAGCTAGAGATAGAACGTGAAACTACTTTACTGTGTCAAGTTTCAAGAAGCTAGCACAAACCGTGTTGGATTTAGAGTTCCAAATACATGTATCAATATAGGAGAAAACAGAGTGAAACCTAAAAATTCAAACTGTTACAGGAAATGAACGCTTCAACATAGAAGAACGACATTTGGGGAACCAAGTCGCCTTAGTGTACTGATCATTACCTGAAAGTATCATCCAGTTTGGGTGAAAAAATATTTGCTGAGATTTCTGGAGATTCGTAACTTTTGGAAGCTTGGCAACCTTTTTCCATGAAAGTGTTTCTCACCAGTCACTGCTTAGGGCTACATCAAGAGGAAACAGAATATAGAGATAGAACGTGAAACTACTTTACTTTGTCAAGTTTCATGAAGCTAGCACAAACCGTGTTGGATTTAGAGTTCCAAATACATCTATCAATATAGGAGAAAACAGAGTGAAACCTAAAAATTCAAAGTGTTACTGGAAATGAACGCTTCAACATAGAAGAACGACATTTGGGGAACCAAGTCGCCTTCGTGTACTGATCATTACCTGAAAGTATCATCCAGTTTGGGTGAAAAAATATTTGCTGAGATTTCTGGAGATTCGTAATTTTTGGAAGCTTGGCAACCCCTCTCCATGAAAGTGGTTCTCGCCAGTCACTGCTTAGGGCTACATCAAGAGGAAACAAAACATAGAGATAGAACGTGAAACTACTTTACTGTATCAAGTTTCAAGAAGCGAGCACAAACCGTGTTGGATTTAGAGTTCCAAATACATGTATCAATATAGGAGAAAACAGAGTGAAACCTAAAAATTCAAACTGTTACTGGAAATGAACGCTTCAACATAGAAGAACGAACTTTGGGGAACCAAGTCGCCTTAGTGTACTGATCATTACCTGAAAGTATCATCCAGTTTGGGTGAAAAAATATTTGCTGAGATTTCTGGAGATTCGTAATTTTTGGAAGCTTGGCAACCCCTTTCCATGAAAGTGTTTCTCGCCAGTCACTGCTTAGGGCTACATCAAGAGGAAACAAAAGCTAGAGATAGAACGTGAAACTACTTTACTGTGTCAAGTTTCAAGAAGCTAGCACAAACCGTGTTGGATTTAGAGTTCCAAATATATCTATCAATATAGGAGAAAACAGAGTGAAACCTAAAAATTCAAACTGTTACAGGAAATGAACGCTTCAACATAGAAGAACGACATTTGGGGAACCAAGTCGCCTTAGTGTACTGATCATTACCTGAAAGTATCATCCAGTTTGGGTGAAAAAATATTTGCTGAGATTTCTGGAGATTCGTAACTTTTGGAAGCTTGGCAACCTTTTTCCATGAAAGTGTTTCTCACCAGTCACTGCTTAGGGCTACATCAAGAGGAAACAGAATATAGAGATAGAACGTGAAACTAATTACTTTGTCAAGTTTCATGAAGCTAGCACAAACCGTGTTGGATTTAGAGTTCCAAATACATCTATCAATATAGGAGAAAACAGAGTGAAACCTAAAAATTCAAAGTGTTACTGGAAATGAACGCTTCAACATAGAAGAACGAACTTTGGGGAACCAAGTCGCCTTCGTGTACTGATCATTACCTGAAAGTATCATCCAGTTTGGGTGAAAAAATATTTGCTGAGATTTCTGGAGATTCGTAATTTTTGGAAGCTTGGCAACCCCTCTCCATGAAAGTGGTTCTCGCCAGTCACTGCTTAGGGCTACAGCAAGAGGAAACAAAACATAGAGATAGAACGTGAAACTACTTTACTGTATCAAGTTTCAAGAAGCTAGCACAAACCGTTTTGGATTTAGAGTTCCAAATACATGTATCAATATAGGAGAAAACAGAGTGAAACCTAAAAATTCAAACTGTTACTGGAAATGAACGCTTCAACATAGAAGAACGAACTTTGGGGAACCAAGTCGCCTTAGTGTACTGATCATTACCTGAAAGTATCATCCAGTTTGGGTGAAAAAATATTTGCTGAGATTTCTGGAGATTCATAATTTTTGGAAGCTTGGCAACCCCTTTCCATGTAAGTGTTTCTCGCCAGTCACTGCTTAGGGCTACATCAAGAGGAAACAAAACATAGAGATAGAACGTGAAACTACTTTACTGTGTCAAGTTTCAAGAAGCTAGCACAAACCGTGTTGGATTTAGAGTTCCAAATACATGTATCAATATAGGAGAAAACAGAGTGAAACCTAAAAATTCAAACTGTTACAGGAAATGAACGCTTCAAAATAGAAGAACGAACTTTGGGGAACCAAGTCGCCTTAGTGTACTGATCATTACCTGAAAGTATCATCCAGTTTGGGTGAAAAAATATTTGCTGAGATTTCTGGAGATTCGTAATTTTTGGAAGCTTGGCAACCCCTTTCCATGAAAGTGTTTCTCGCCAGTCACTGCTTAGGGCTACATCAACAGGAAACAAAACATAGAGATAGAACGTGAAAGTACTTTACTGTGTCAAGTTTCAAGAAGCTAGCACAAACCATGTTGGATTTAGAGTTCCAAATACATGTATCAATATAGGAGAAAACAGAGTGAAACCTGAAAAGTCAAACTGTTACAGGAAATGAACGCTTCAACATAGAAGAACGACATTTGGGGAACCAAGTCGCCTTAGTGTACTGATCATTACCTGAAAGTATCATCCAGTTTGGGTGAAAAATATTTGCTGAGATTTCTGGAGATTCGTAATTTTTGGAAGCTTGGCAACCCCTTTCCATGAAAGTGTTTCTCGCCAGTCACTGCTTAGGGCTACATCAAGAGGAAACAGAATATAGAGATAGAACGTGAAACTACTTTACTGTATCAAGTTTCAAGAAGCTAGCACAAACCGTGTTGGATTTAGAGTTCCAAATACATGTATCAATATATTAGAAAACAGAGTGAAACCTAAAAATTCAAACTGTTACTGGAAATGAATGCTTCAACATAGAAGAACGAACTTTGGGGAACCAAGTCGCCTTAGTGTACTGATCATTACCTGAAAGTATCATCCAGTTTGGGTGAAAAAATATTTGCTGAGATTTCTGGAGATTCGTAATTTTTGGAAGCTTGGCAACCCCTTCCCATGAAAGTGGTTCTCGCCAGTCACTGCTTAGGGCTACATCAAGAGGAAACAAAACATAGAGAGAGAACTTGAAACTACTTTACTGTGTCAAGTTTCAAGAAGCTAGCACAAACCGTGTTGGATTTAGAGTTCCAAATACATCTATCAATATAGGAGAAAACAGAGTGAAACCTAAAAATTCAAACTGTTACTGGAAATGAACGCTTCAACATAGAAGAACGAAATTTGGGGAACCAAGTCGCCTTAGTGTACTGATCATTACCTGAAAATATCATCCAGTTTGGGTGAAAAAATATTTGCTGAGATTTTTGGAGATTCGTAATTTTTGGAAGCTTGGCAACCCCTCTCCATGAAAGTGGTTCTCGCCAGTCACTGTTTAGGGCTACAGCAAGAGGAAACAAAACATAGAGATAGAACGTGAAACTACTTTACTGTATCAAGTTTCAATAAGCTAGCACAAACCGTGTTGGATTTAGAGTTCCAAATACATGTATCAATATAGGAGAAAACAGAGTGAAACCTAAAAATTCAAACTGTTACTGGAAATGAACGCTTCAACATAGAAGAACGAAATTTGGGGAACCAAGTCGCCTTAGTGTACTGATCATTACCTGAAAGTATCATCCAGTTTGGGTGAAAAAATATTTGCTGAGATTTTTGGAGATTCGTAATTTTTGGAAGCTTGGCAACCCCTCTCCATGAAAGTGGTTCTCGCCAGTCACTGCTTAGGGCTACAGCAAGAGGAAACAAAACATAGAGATAGAACGTGAAACTACTTTACTGTGTCAAGTTTCAAGAAGCTAGCACAAACCGTGTTGGATTTAGAGTTCCAAATAGATGTATCAATATAGGAGAAAACAGAGTGAAACCTAAAAATTCAAACTGTTACTGGAAATGAACGCTTCAACATAGAAGAACGACATTTGGGGAACCAAGTCGCCTTAGTGTACTGATAATTACCTGAAAGTATCATCCAGTTTGGGTGAAAAAATATTTGCTGAGATTTTTGGAGATTCGTAATTTTTGGAAGCTTGGCAACCCCTCTCCATGAAAGTGGTTCTCGCCAGTCACTGCTTAGGGCTACAGCAAGAGGAAACAAAACATAGAGATAGAACGTGAAACTACTTTACTGTATCAAGTTTCAAGAAGCTAGCACAAACCGTGTTGGATTTAGAGTTCCAAATACATGTATCAATATAGGAGAAAACAGAGTGAAACCTAAAAATTCAAACTGTTACTGGAAATGAACGCTTCAACATAGAAGAACGAAATTTGGGGAACCAAGTCACCTTAGTGTACTGATCATTACCTGAAAGTATCATCCAGTTTGGGTGAAAAAATATTTGCTGAGATTTCTGGAGATTCGTAATTTTTGGAAGCTTGGCATCCCCTTTCCATGAAAGTGTTTCTCGCCAGTCACTGCTTAGGGCTACATCAAGAGGAAACAAAAGCTAGAGATAGAACGTGAAACTACTTTACTGTGTCAAGTTTCAAGAAGCTAGCACAAACCGTGTTGGATTTAGAGTTCCAAATACATCTATCAATATAGGAGAAAACAGAGTGAAACCTAAAAATTCAAACTGTTACAGGAAATGAACGCTTCAAAATAGAAGAACGAACTTTGGGGAACCAAGTCGCCTTAGTGTACTGATCATTACCTGAAAGTATCATCCAGTTTGGGTGAAAAAATATTTGCTGAGATTTCTGGAGATTCGTAATTTTTGGAAGCTTGGCAACCCCTTTCCATGAAAGTGTTTCTCGCCAGTCACTGCTTAGGGCTACAGCAAGAGGAAACAAAACATAGAGATAGAACGTGAAACTACTTTACTGTATCAAGTTTCAAGAAGCTAGCACAAACCGTGTTGGATTTAGAGTTCCAAATACATGTATCAATATAGGAGAAAACAGAGTGAAACCTAAAAATTCAAACAGTTAATGGAAATGAACGCTTCAACATAGAAGAACGAAATTTGGGGAACCAAGTCGCCTTAGTGTACTGATCATTACCTGAAAGTATCATCCAGTTTGGGTGAAAAAATATTTGCTGAGATTTCTGGAGATTCGTAATTTTTGGAAGCTTGGCAACCCCTTTCCATGAAAGTGTTTCTCGCCAGTCACTGCTTAGGGCTACATGAAGAGGAAACAAAAGCTAGAGATAGAACGTGAAACTAATTTACTTTGTCAAGTTTCATGAAGCTAGCACAAACCGTGTTGGATTTAGAGTTCCAAATACATCTATCAATATAGGAGAAAACAGAGTGAAACCTAAAAATTCAAACTGTTACTGGAAATGAACGCTTCAACATAGAAGAACGACATTTGGGGAACCAAGTCGCCTTCGTGTACTGATCATTACCTGAAAGTATCATCCAGTTTGGGTGAAAAAATATTTGCTGAGATTTCTGGAGATTCGTAATTTTTGGAAGCTTGGCAACCCCTCTCCATGAAAGTGGTTCTCGCCAGTCACTGCTTAGGGCTACATCAAGAGGAAACAAAACATAGAGATAGAACGTGAAACTACTTTACTGTATCAAGTTTCAAGAAGCGAGCACAAACCGTGTTGGATTTAGAGTTCCAAATACATGTATCAATATAGGAGAAAACTGAGTGAAACCTAAAAATTCAAACTGTTACTGGAAATGAACGCTTCAACATAGAAGAACGAACTTTGGGGAACCAAGTCGCCTTCGTGTACTGATCATTACCTGAAAGTATCATCCAGTTTGGGTGAAAAAATATTTGCTGAGATTTCTGGAGATTCGTAATTTTTGGAAGCTTGGCAACCCCTTTCCATGAAAGTGTTTCTCGCCAGTCACTGCTTAGGGCTACATCAAGAGGAAACAAAAGCTAGAGATAGAACGTGAAACTACTTTACTGTGTCAAGTTTCAAGAAGCTAGCACAAACCGTGTTGGATTTAGAGTTCCAAATACATCTACCAATATAGGAGAAAACAGAGTGAAACCTAAAAATTCAAACTGTTACAGGAAATGAACGCTTCAACATAGAAGAACGACATTTGGGGAACCAAGTCGCCTTAGTGTACTGATCATTACCTGAAAGTATCATCCAGTTTGGGTGAAAAAATATTTGCTGAGATTTCTGGAGATTCGTAACTTTTGGAAGCTTGGCAACCTTTTTCCATGAAAGTGTTTCTCACCAGTCACTGCTTAGGGCTACATCAAGAGGAAACAGAATATAGAGATATAACGTGAAACTACTTTACTTTGTCAAGTTTCATGAAGCTAGCACAAACCGTGTTGGATTTAGAGTTCCAAATACATCTATCAATATAGGAGAAAACAGAGTGAAACCTAAAAATTCAAAGTGTTACTGGAAATGAACGCTTCAACATAGAAGAACGACATTTGGGGAACCAAGTCGCCTTCGTGTACTGATCATTACCTGAAAGTATCATCCAGTTTGGGTGAAAAAATATTTGCTGAGATTTCTGGAGATTCGTAATTTTTGGAAGCTTGGCAACCCCTCTCCATGAAAGTGGTTCTCGCCAGTCACTGCTTAGGGCTACAGCAAGAGGAAACAAAACATAGAGATAGAACGTGAAACTACTTTACTGTATCAAGTTTCAAGAAGCTAGCACAAACCGTTTTGGATTTAGAGTTCCAAATACATGTATCAATATAGGAGAAAACAGAGTGAAACCTAAAAATTCAAACTGTTACTGGAAATGAACTCTTCAACATAGAAGAACGACATTTGGGGAACCAAGTCGCCTTAGTGTACTGATCATTACCTGAAAGTATCATCCAGTTTGGGTGAAAAAATATTTGCTGAGATTTCTGGAGATTCGTAACTTTTGGAAGCTTGGCAACCTTTTTCCATGAAAGTGTTTCTCACCAGTCACTGCTTAGGGCTACATCAAGAGGAAACAGAATATAGAGATATAACGTGAAACTACTTTACTTTGTCAAGTTTCATGAAGCTAGCACAAACCGTGTTGGATTTAGAGTTCCAAATACATCTATCAATATAGGAGAAAACAGAGTGAAACCTAAAAATTCAAAGTGTTACTGGAAATGAACGCTTCAACATAGAAGAACGACATTTGGGGAACCAAGTCGCCTTCGTGTACTGATCATTACCTGAAAGTATCATCCAGTTTGGGTGAAAAAATATTTGCTGAGATTTCTGGAGATTCGTAATTTTTGGAAGCTTGGCAACCCCTCTCCATGAAAGTGGTTCTCGCCAGTCACTGCTTAGGGCTACAGCAAGAGGAAACAAAACATAGAGATAGAACGTGAAACTACTTTACTGTATCAAGTTTCAAGAAGCTAGCACAAACCGTTTTGGATTTAGAGTTCCAAATACATGTATCAATATAGGAGAAAACAGAGTGAAACCTAAAAATTCAAACTGTTACTGGAAATGAACTCTTCAACATAGAAGAACGAACTTTGGGGAACCAAGTCGCCTTAGTGTACTGATCATTACCTGAAAGTATCATCCAGTTTGGGTGAAAAAATATTTGCTGAGATTTCTGGAGATTCGCAATTTTTGGAAGCTTGGCAACCCCTTTCCATGTAAGTGTTTCTCGCCAGTCACTGCTTAGGGCTACATCAAGAGGAAACAAAACATAGAGATAGAACTTGAAACTACTTTACTGTGTCAAGTTTCAAGAAGCTAGCACAACCGTGTTGGATTTAGAGTTCCAAATACATGTATCAATATAGGAGAAAACAGAGTGAAACCTAAAAATTCAAACTGTTACAGGAAATGAACGCTTCAAAATAGAAGAACGAACTTTGGGGAACCAAGTCGCCTTAGTGTACTGATCATTACCTGAAAGTATCATCCAGTTTGGGTGAAAAAATATTTGCTGAGATTTCTGGAGATTCGTAATTTTTGGAAGCTTGGCAACCCCTTTCCATGAAAGTGTTTCTCGCCAGTCACTGCTTAGGGCTACAGCAAGAGGAAACAAAACATAGAGATAGAACGTGAAACTACTTTACTGTATCAAGTTTCAAGAAGCTAGCACAAACCGTGTTGGATTTAGAGTTCCAAATACATGTATCAATATAGGAGAAAACAGAGTGAAACTTAAAAATTCAAACAGTTAATGGAAATGAACGCTTCAACATAGAAGAACGAAATTTGGGGAACCAAGTCGCCTTAGTGTACTGATCATTACCTGAAAGTATCATCCAGTTTGGGTGAAAAAATATTTGCTGAGATTTCTGGAGATTCGTAATTTTTGGAAGCTTGGCAACCCCTTTCCATGAAAGTGTTTCTCGCCAGTCACTGCTTAGGGCTACATGAAGAGGAAACAAAAGCTAGAGATAGAACGTGAAACTAATTTACTTTGTCAAGTTTCATGAAGCGAGCACAAACCGTGTTGGATTTAGAGTTCCAAATACATCTATCAATATAGGAGAAAACAGAGTGAAACCTAAAAATTCAAACTGTTACTGGAAATGAACGCTTCAACATAGAAGAACGACATTTGGGGAACCAAGTCGCCTTCGTGTACTGATCATTACCTGAAAGTATCATCCAGTTTGGGTGAAAAAATATTTGCTGAGATTTCTGGAGATTCGTAATTTTTGGAAGCTTGGCAACCCCTCTCCATGAAAGTGGTTCTCGCCAGTCACTGCTTAGGGCTACATCAAGAGGAAACAAAACATAGAGATAGAACGTGAAACTACTTTACTGTATCAAGTTTCAAGAAGCGAGCACAAACCGTGTTGGATTTAGAGTTCCAAATACATGTATCAATATAGGAGAAAACAGAGTGAAACCTAAAAATTCAAACTGTTACTGGAAATGAACGCTTCAACATAGAAGAACGAACTTTGGGGAACCAAGTCGCCTTCGTGTACTGATCATTACCTGAAAGTATCATCCAGTTTGGGTGAAAAAATATTTGCTGAGATTTCTGGAGATTCGTAATTTTTGGAAGCTTGGCAACCCCTCTCCATGAAAGTGGTTCTCGCCAGTCACTGCTTAGGGCTACATCAAGAGGAAACAAAACATAGAGATAGAACGTGAAACTACTTTACTGTATCAAGTTTCAAGAAGCGAGCACAAACCGTGTTGGATTTAGAGTTCCAAATACATGTATCAATATAGGAGAAAACAGAGTGAAACCTAAAAATTCAAACTGTTACTGGAAATGAACGCTTCAACATAGAAGAACGAACTTTGGGGAACCAAGTCGCCTTAGTGTACTGATCATTACCTGAAAGTATCATCCAGTTTGGGTGAAAAAATATTTGCTGAGATTTCTGGAGATTCGTAATTTTTGGAAGCTTGGCAACCCCTTTCCATGAAAGTGTATCTCGCCAGTCACTGCTTAGGGCTACATCAAGAGGAAACAAAAGCTAGAGATAGAACGTGAAACTACTTTACTGTGTCAAGTTTCAAGAAGCTAGCACAAACCGTGTTGGATTTAGAGTTCCAAATACATCTACCAATATAGGAGAAAACAGAGTGAAACCTAAAAATTCAAACTGTTACAGGAAATGAACGCTTCAACATAGAAGAACGACATTTGGGGAACCAAGTCGCCTTAGTGTACTGATCATTACCTGAAAGTATCATCCAGTTTGGGTGAAAAAATATTTGCTGAGATTTCTGGAGATTCGTAACTTTTGGAAGCTTGGCAACCTTTTTCCATGAAAGTGTTTCTCACCAGTCACTGCTTAGGGCTACATCAAGAGGAAACAGAATATAGAGATATAACGTGAAACTACTTTACTTTGTCAAGTTTCATGAAGCTAGCACAAACCGTGTTGGATTTAGAGTTCCAAATACATCTATCAATATAGGAGAAAACAGAGTGAAACCTAAAAATTCAAAGTGTTACTGGAAATGAACGCTTCAACATAGAAGAACGACATTTGGGGAACCAAGTCGCCTTCGTGTACTGATCATTACCTGAAAGTATCATCCAGTTTGGGTGAAAAAATATTTGCTGAGATTTCTGGAGATTCGTAATTTTTGGAAGCTTGGCAACCCCTCTCCATGAAAGTGGTTCTCGCCAGTCACTGCTTAGGGCTACAGCAAGAGGAAACAAAACATAGAGATAGAACGTGAAACTACTTTACTGTATCAAGTTTCAAGAAGCTAGCACAAACCGTTTTGGATTTAGAGTTCCAAATACATGTATCAATATAGGAGAAAACAGAGTGAAACCTAAAAATTCAAACTGTTACTGGAAATGAACTCTTCAACATAGAAGAACGAACTTTGGGGAACCAAGTCGCCTTAGTGTACTGATCATTACCTGAAAGTATCATCCAGTTTGGGTGAAAAAATATTTGCTGAGATTTCTGGAGATTCGTAATTTTTGGAAGCTTGGCAACCCCTTTCCATGTAAGTGTTTCTTGCCAGTCACTGCTTAGGGCTACATCAAGAGGAAACAGAATATAGAGATAGAACGTGAAACTACTTTACTGTATCAAGTTTCAAGAAGCTAGCACAAACCGTGTTGGATTTAGAGTTCCAAATACATGTATCAATATAGGAGAAAACAGAGTGAAACCTAAAAATTCAAACTGTTACTGGAAATGAACGCTTCAACATAGAAGAACGAACTTTGGGGAACCAAGTCGCCTTAGTGTACTGATCATTACCTGAAAGTATCATCCAGTTTGGGTGAAAAAATATTTGCTGAGATTTCTGGAGATTCGTAATTTTTGGAAGCTTGGCAACCCCTTCCCATGAAAGTGTTTCTCGCCAGTCACTGCTTAGGGCTACATCAAGAGGAAACAAAACATAGAGAGAGAACTTGAAACTACTTTACTGTGTCAAGTTTCAAGAAGCTAGCACAAACCGTGTTGGATTTAGAGTTCCAAATACATCTATCAATATAGGAGAAAACAGAGTGAAACCTAAAAATTCAAACTGTTACTGGAAATGAACGCTTCAACATAGAAGAACGAAATTTGGGGAACCAAGTCGCCTTAGTGTACTGATCATTACCTGAAAATATCATCCAGTTTGGGTGAAAAAATATTTGCTGAGATTTTTGGAGATTCGTAATTTTTGGAAGCTTGGCAACCCCTCTCCATGAAAGTGGTTCTCGCCAGTCACTGTTTAGGGCTACAGCAAGAGGAAACAAAACATAGAGATAGAACGTGAAACTACTTTACTGTATCAAGTTTCAAGAAGCTAGCACAAACCGTGTTGGATTTAGAGTTCCAAATACATGTATCAATATAGGAGAAAACAGAGTGAAACCTAAAAATTCAAACTGTTACTGGAAATGAACGCTTCAACACAGAAGAACGAAATTTGGGGAACCAAGTCGCCTTAGTGTACTGATCATTACCTGAAAGTATCATCCAGTTTGGGTGAAAAAATATTTGCTGAGATTTCTGGAGATTCGTAATTTTTGGAAGCTTGGCAACCCCTTTCCATGAAAGTGTTTCTCGCAGGTCACTGCTTAGGGCTACATCAAGAGGAAACAAAAGCTAGAGATAGAACGTGAAACTACTTTACTGTGTCAAGTTTCAAGAAGCTAGCACAAACCGTGTTGGATTTAGAGTTCCAAATACATGTATCAATATAGGAGAAAACAGAGTGAAACCTAAAAATTCAAACTGTTACAGGAAATGAACGCTTCAACATAGAAGAACGACATTTGGGGAACCAAGTCGCCTTAGTGTACTGATCATTACCTGAAAGTATCATCCAGTTTGGGTGAAAAAATATTTGCTGAGATTTCTGGAGATTCGTAACTTTTGGAAGCTTGGCAACCTTTTTCCATGAAAGTGTTTCTCACCAGTCACTGCTTAGGGCTACATCAAGAGGAAACAGAATATAGAGATAGAACGTGAAACTACTTTACTTTGCCAAGTTTCATGAAGCTAGCACAAACCGTGTTGGATTTAGAGTTCCAAATACATCTATCAATATAGGAGAAAACAGAGTGAAACCTAAAAATTCAAAGTGTTACTGGAAATGAACGCTTCAACATAGAAGAACGACATTTGGGGAACCAAGTCGCCTTCGTGTACTGATCATTACCTGAAAGTATCATCCAGTTTGGGTGAAAAAATATTTGCTGAGATTTCTGGAGATTCGTAATTTTTGGAAGCTTGGCAACCCCTCTCCATGAAAGTGGTTCTCGCCAGTCACTGCTTAGGGCTACATCAAGAGGAAACAAAACATAGAGATAGAACGTGAAACTACTTTACTGTATCAAGTTTCAAGAAGCGAGCACAAACCGTGTTGGATTTAGAGTTCCAAATACATGTATCAATATAGGAGAAAACAGAGTGAAACCTAAAAATTCAAACTGTTACTGGAAATGAACGCTTCAACATAGAAGAACGAACTTTGGGGAACCAAGTCGCCTTAGTGTACTGATCATTACCTGAAAGTATCATCCAGTTTGGGTGAAAAAATATTTGCTGAGATTTCTGGAGATTCGTAATTTTTGGAAGCTTGGCAACCCCTTTCCATGAAAGTGTTTCTCGCCAGTCACTGCTTAGGGCTACATCAAGAGGAAACAAAAGCTAGAGATAGAACGTGAAACTACTTTACTGTGTCAAGTTTCAAGAAGCTAGCACAAACCGTGTTGGATTTAGAGTTCCAAATATATCTATCAATATAGGAGAAAACAGAGTGAAACCTAAAAATTCAAACTGTTACAGGAAATGAACGCTTCAACATAGAAGAACGACATTTGGGGAACCAAGTCGCCTTAGTGTACTGATCATTACCTGAAAGTATCATCCAGTTTGGGTGAAAAAATATTTGCTGAGATTTCTGGAGATTCGTAACTTTTGGAAGATTGGCAACCTTTTTCCATGAAAGTGTTTCTCACCAGTCACTGCTTAGGGCTACATCAAGATGAAACAGAATATAGAGATAGAACGTGAAACTAATTACTTTGTCAAGTTTCATGAAGCTAGCACAAACCGTGTTGGATTTAGAGTTCCAAATACATCTATCAATATAGGAGAAAACAGAGTGAAACCTAAAAATTCAAAGTGTTACTGGAAATGAACGCTTCAACATAGAAGAACGACATTTGGGGAACCAAGTCGCCTTCGTGTACTGATCATTACCTGAAAGTATCATCCAGTTTGGGTGAAAAAATATTTGCTGAGATTTCTGGAGATTCGTAATTTTTGGAAGCTTGGCAACCCCTCTCCATGAAAGTGGTTCTCGCCAGTCACTGCTTAGGGCTACAGCAAGAGGAAACAAAACATAGAGATAGAACGTGAAACTACTTTACTGTATCAAGTTTCAAGAAGCTAGCACAAACCGTTTTGGATTTAGAGTTCCAAATACATGTATCAATATAGGAGAAAACAGAGTGAAACCTAAAAATTCAAACTGTTACTGGAAATGAACGCTTCAACATAGAAGAACGAACTTTGGGGAACCAAGTCGCCTTAGTGTACTGATCATTACCTGAAAGTATCATCCAGTTTGGGTGAAAAAATATTTGCTGAGATTTCTGGAGATTCGTAATTTTTGGAAGCTTGGCAACCCCTTTCCATGAAAGTGTTTCTCGCAGGTCACTGCTTAGGGCTACATCAAGAGGAAACAAAAGCTAGAGATAGAACGTGAAACTACTTTACTGTGTCAAGTTTCAAGAAGCTAGCACAAACCGTGTTGGATTTAGAGTTCCAAATACATGTATCAATATAGGAGAAAACAGAGTGAAACCTAAAAATTCAAACTGTTACAGGAAATGAACGCTTCAACATAGAAGAACGACATTTGGGGAACCAAGTCGCCTTAGTGTACTGATCATTACCTGAAAGTATCATCCAGTTTGGGTGAAAAAATATTTGCTGAGATTTCTGGAGATTCGTAACTTTTGGAAGCTTGGCAACCTTTTTCCATGAAAGTGTTTCTCACCAGTCACTGCTTAGGGCTACATCAAGAGGAAACAGAATATAGAGATAGAACGTGAAACTACTTTACTTTGCCAAGTTTCATGAAGCTAGCACAAACCGTGTTGGATTTAGAGTTCCAAATACATCTATCAATATAGGAGAAAACAGAGTGAAACCTAAAAATTCAAAGTGTTACTGGAAATGAACGCTTCAACATAGAAGAACGACATTTGGGGAACCAAGTCGCCTTCGTGTACTGATCATTACCTGAAAGTATCATCCAGTTTGGGTGAAAAAATATTTGCTGAGATTTCTGGAGATTCGTAATTTTTGGAAGCTTGGCAACCCCTCTCCATGAAAGTGGTTCTCGCCAGTCACTGCTTAGGGCTACATCAAGAGGAAACAAAACATAGAGATAGAACGTGAAACTACTTTACTGTATCAAGTTTCAAGAAGCGAGCACAAACCGTGTTGGATTTAGAGTTCCAAATACATGTATCAATATAGGAGAAAACAGAGTGAAACCTAAAAATTCAAACTGTTACTGGAAATGAACGCTTCAACATAGAAGAACGAACTTTGGGGAACCAAGTCGCCTTAGTGTACTGATCATTACCTGAAAGTATCATCCAGTTTGGGTGAAAAAATATTTGCTGAGATTTCTGGAGATTCGTAATTTTTGGAAGCTTGGCAACCCCTTTCCATGAAAGTGTTTCTCGCCAGTCACTGCTTAGGGCTACATCAAGAGGAAACAAAAGCTAGAGATAGAACGTGAAACTACTTTACTGTGTCAAGTTTCAAGAAGCTAGCACAAACCGTGTTGGATTTAGAGTTCCAAATATATCTATCAATATAGGAGAAAACAGAGTGAAACCTAAAAATTCAAACTGTTACAGGAAATGAACGCTTCAACATAGAAGAACGACATTTGGGGAACCAAGTCGCCTTAGTGTACTGATCATTACCTGAAAGTATCATCCAGTTTGGGTGAAAAAATATTTGCTGAGATTTCTGGAGATTCGTAACTTTTGGAAGATTGGCAACCTTTTTCCATGAAAGTGTTTCTCACCAGTCACTGCTTAGGGCTACATCAAGAGGAAACAGAATATAGAGATAGAACGTGAAACTAATTACTTTGTCAAGTTTCATGAAGCTAGCACAAACCGTGTTGGATTTAGAGTTCCAAATACATCTATCAATATAGGAGAAAACAGAGTGAAACCTAAAAATTCAAAGTGTTACTGGAAATGAACGCTTCAACATAGAAGAACGACATTTGGGGAACCAAGTCGCCTTCGTGTACTGATCATTACCTGAAAGTATCATCCAGTTTGGGTGAAAAAATATTTGCTGAGATTTCTGGAGATTCGTAATTTTTGGAAGCTTGGCAACCCCTCTCCATGAAAGTGGTTCTCGCCAGTCACTGCTTAGGGCTACAGCAAGAGGAAACAAAACATAGAGATAGAACGTGAAACTACTTTACTGTATCAAGTTTCAAGAAGCTAGCACAAACCGTTTTGGATTTAGAGTTCCAAATACATGTATCAATATAGGAGAAAACAGAGTGAAACCTAAAAATTCAAACTGTTACTGGAAATGAACGCTTCAACATAGAAGAACGAACTTTGGGGAACCAAGTCGCCTTAGTGTACTGATCATTACCTGAAAGTATCATCCAGTTTGGGTGAAAAAATATTTGCTGAGATTTCTGGAGATTCATAATTTTTGGAAGCTTGGCAACCCCTTTCCATGTAAGTGTTTCTCGCCAGTCACTGCTTAGGGCTACATCAAGAGGAAACAAAACATAGAGATAGAACGTGAAACTACTTTACTGTGTCAAGTTTCAAGAAGCTAGCACAAACCGTGTTGGATTTAGAGTTCCAAATACATGTATCAATATAGGAGAAAACAGAGTGAAACCTAAAAATTCAAACTGTTACAGGAAATGAACGCTTCAAAATAGAAGAACGAACTTTGGGGAACCAAGTCGCCTTAGTGTACTGATCATTACCTGAAAGTATCATCCAGTTTGGGTGAAAAAATATTTGCTGAGATTTCTGGAGATTCGTAATTTTTGGAAGCTTGGCAACCCCTTTCCATGAAAGTGTTTCTCGCCAGTCACTGCTTAGGGCTACATCAACAGGAAACAAAACATAGAGATAGAACGTGAAAGTACTTTACTGTGTCAAGTTTCAAGAAGCTAGCACAAACCATGTTGGATTTAGAGTTCCAAATACATGTATCAATATAGGAGAAAACAGAGTGAAACCTGAAAAGTCAAACTGTTACAGGAAATGAACGCTTCAACATAGAAGAACGACATTTGGGGAACCAAGTCGCCTTAGTGTACTGATCATTACCTGAAAGTATCATCCAGTTTGGGTGAAAAAATATTTGCTGAGATTTCTGGAGATTCGTAATTTTTGGAAGCTTGGCAACCCCTTTCCATGAAAGTGTTTCTCGCCAGTCACTGCTTAGGGCTACATCAAGAGGAAACAGAATATAGAGATAGAACGTGAAACTACTTTACTGTATCAAGTTTCAAGAAGCTAGCACAAACCGTGTTGGATTTAGAGTTCCAAATACATGTATCAATATATTAGAAAACAGAGTGAAACCTAAAAATTCAAACTGTTACTGGAAATGAATGCTTCAACATAGAAGAACGAACTTTGGGGAACCAAGTCGCCTTAGTGTACTGATCATTACCTGAAAGTATCATCCAGTTTGGGTGAAAAAATATTTGCTGAGATTTCTGGAGATTCGTAATTTTTGGAAGCTTGGCAACCCCTTCCCATGAAAGTGTTTCTCGCCAGTCACTGCTTAGGGCTACATCAAGAGGAAACAAAACATAGAGAGAGAACTTGAAACTACTTTACTGTGTCAAGTTTAAAGAAGCTAGCACAAACCGTGTTGGATTTAGAGTTCCAAATACATCTATCAATATAGGAGAAAACAGAGTGAAACCTAAAAATTCAAACTGTTACTGGAAATGAACGCTTCAACATAGAAGAACGAAATTTGGGGAACCAAGTCGCCTTAGTGTACTGATCATTACCTGAAAGTATCATCCAGTTTGGGTGAAAAAATATTTGCTGAGATTTTTGGAGATTCGTAATTTTTGGAAGCTTGGCAACCCCTTTCCATGAAAGTGGTTCTCGCCAGTCACTGCTTAGGGCTACAGCAAGAGGAAACAAAACATAGAGATAGAACGTGAAACTACTTTACTGTGTCAAGTTTCAAGAAGCTAGCACAAACCGTGTTGGATTTAGAGTTCCAAATACATGTATCAATATAGGAGAAAACAGAGTGAAACCTAAAAATTCAAACTGTTACTGGAAATGAACGCTTCAACATAGAAGAACGAAATTTGGGGAACCAAGTCGCCTTAGTGTACTGATCATTACCTGAAAGTATCATCCAGTTTGGGTGAAAAAATATTTGCTGAGATTTCTGGAGATTCGTAATTTTTGGAAGCTTGGCAACCCCTCTCCATGAAAGTGGTTCTCGCCAGTCACTGCTTAGGGCTACATCAAGAGGAAACAAAACATAGAGAGAGAACTTGAAACTACTTTACTGTGTCAAGTTTCAAGAAGCTAGCACAAACCGTGTTGGATTTAGAGTTCCAAATACATCTATCAATATAGGAGAAAACAGAGTGAAACCTAAAAATTCAAACTGTTACTGGAAATGAACGCTTCAACATAGAAGAACGAAATTTGGGGAACCAAGTCGCCTTAGTGTACTGATCATTACCTGAAAATATCATCCAGTTTGGGTGAAAAAATATTTGCTGAGATTTTTGGAGATTCGTAATTTTTGGAAGCTTGGCAACCCCTCTCCATGAAAGTGGTTCTCGCCAGTCACTGTTTAGGGCTACAGCAAGAGGAAACAAAACATAGAGATAGAACGTGAAACTACTTTACTGTATCAAGTTTCAATAAGCTAGCACAAACCGTGTTGGATTTAGAGTTCCAAATACATGTATCAATATAGGAGAAAACAGAGTGAAACCTAAAAATTCAAACTGTTACTGGAAATGAACGCTTCAACATAGAAGAACGAAATTTGGGGAACCAAGTCGCCTTAGTGTACTGATCATTACCTGAAAGTATCATCCAGTTTGGGTGAAAAAATATTTGCTGAGATTTTTGGAGATTCGTAATTTTTGGAAGCTTGGCAACCCCTCTCCATGAAAGTGGTTCTCGCCAGTCACTGCTTAGGGCTACAGCAAGAGGAAACAAAACATAGAGATAGAACGTGAAACTACTTTACTGTGTCAAGTTTCAAGAAGCTAGCACAAACCGTGTTGGATTTAGAGTTCCAAATAGATGTATCAATATAGGAGAAAACAGAGTGAAACCTAAAAATTCAAACTGTTACTGGAAATGAACGCTTCAACATAGAAGAACGAACTTTGGGGAACCAAGTCGCCTTAGTGTACTGATAATTACCTGAAAGTATCATCCAGTTTGGGTGAAAAAATATTTGCTGAGATTTTTGGAGATTCGTAATTTTTGGAAGCTTGGCAACCCCTCTCCATGAAAGTGGTTCTCGCCAGTCACTGCTTAGGGCTACAGCAAGAGGAAACAAAACATAGAGATAGAACGTGAAACTACTTTACTGTATCAAGTTTCAAGAAGCTAGCACAAACCGTGTTGGATTTAGAGTTCCAAATACATGTATCAATATAGGAGAAAACAGAGTGAAACCTAAAAATTCAAACTGTTACTGGAAATGAACGCTTCAACATAGAAGAACGAAATTTGGGGAACCAAGTCGCCTTAGTGTACTGATCATTACCTGAAAGTATCATCCAGTTTGGGTGAAAAAATATTTGCTGAGATTTCTGGAGATTCGTAATTTTTGGAAGCTTGGCATCCCCTTTCCATGAAAGTGTTTCTCGCCAGTCACTGCTTAGGGCTACATCAAGAGGAAACAAAAGCTAGAGATAGAACGTGAAACTACTTTACTGTGTCAAGTTTCAAGAAGCTAGCACAAACCGTGTTGGATTTAGAGTTCCAAATACATCTATCAATATAGGAGAAAACAGAGTGAAACCTAAAAATTCAAACTGTTACAGGAAATGAACGCTTCAACATAGAAGAACGACATTTGGGGAACCAAGTCGCCTTAGTGTACTCATCATTACCTGAAAGTATCATCCAGTTTGGGTGAAAAAATATTTGCTGAGATTTCTGGAGATTCGTAACTTTTGGAAGCTTGGCAACCTTTTTCTATGAAAGTGTTTCTCACCAGTCACTGCTTAGGGCTACATCAAGAGGAAACAGAATATAGAGATAGAACGTGAAACTACTTTACTTTGTCAAGTTTCATGAAGCTAGCACAAACCGTGTTGGATTTAGAGTTCCAAATACATCTATCAATATAGGAGAAAACAGAGTGAAACCTAAAAATTCAAAGTGTTACTGGAAATGAACGCTTCAACATAGAAGAACGACATTTGGGGAACCAAGTCGCCTTCGTGTACTGATCATTACCTGAAAGTATCATCCAGTTTGGGTGAAAAAATATTTGCTGAGATTTCTGGAGATTCGTAATTTTTGGAAGCTTGGCAACCCCTTTCCATGAAAGTGTTTCTCGCCAGTCACTGCTTAGGGCTACATCAAGAGGAAACAAAACATAGAGATAGAACGTGAAACTACTTTACTGTGTCAAGTTTCAAGAAGCTAGCACAAACCGTGTTGGATTTAGAGTTCCAAATACATGTATCAATATAGGAGAAAACAGAGTGAAACCTAAAAATTCAAACTGTTACTGGAAATGAACGCTTCAACATAGAAGAACAAAATTTGGGGAACCAAGTCGCCTTAGTGTACTGATCATTACCTGAAAGTATCATCCAGTTTGGGTGAAAAAATATTTGCTGAGATTTCTGGAGAATCGTAGTTTTTGGAAGCTTGGCAACCCCTCTCCATGAAAGTGTTTCTCGCCAGTCACTGCTTAGGGCTACATCAAGAGGAAACAGAATATAGAGACAGAACGTGAAACTACTTTACTCTGTCAAGTTTCATGAAGCTAGCACAAACCGTGTTGGATTTAGAGTTCCAAATACATGTATCAATATAGGAGAAAACAGAGTGAAACCTAAAAATTCAAACTGTTACAGGAAATGAACGCTTCAACATAGAAGAACGAAATTTGGGGAACCAAGTCGCCTTAGTGTACTGATCATTACCTGAAAGTATCATCCAGTTTGGCTGAAAAAATATTTGCTGAGATTTTTGGAGATTCGTAATTTTTGGAAGCTTGGCAACCCCTCTCCATGAAAGTGGTTCTCGCCAGTCACTGCTTAGGGCTACAGCAAGAGGAAACAAAACATAGAGATAGAACGTGAAACTACTTTACTGTATCAAGTTTCAAGAAGCTAGCACAAACCGTGTTGGATTTAGAGTTCCAAATACATGTATCAATATAGGAGAAAACAGAGTAAAACCTAAAAATTCAAACTGTTACTGGAAATGAACGCTTCAACATAGAAGAACGAACTTTGGGGAACCAAGTCGTCTTAGTGTACTGATCATTACCTGAAAGTATCATCCAGTTTGGGTGAAAAAATATTTGCTGAGATTTCTGGAGATTCGTAATTTTTGGAAGCTTGGCAACCCCTTCCCATGAAAGTGTTTCTCGCCAGTCACTGCTTAGGGCTACATCAAGAGGAAACAAAACATAGAGAGAGAACTTGAAACTACTTTACTGTGTCAAGTTTAAAGAAGCTAGCACAAACCGTGTTGGATTTAGAGTTCCAAATACATCTATCAATATAGGAGAAAACAGAGTGAAACCTAAAAATTCAAACTGTTACTGGAAATGAACGCTTCAACATAGAAGAACGAAATTTGGGGAACCAAGTCGCCTTAGTGTACTGATCATTACCTGAAAATATCATCCAGTTTGGGTGAAAAAATATTTGCTGAGATTTTTGGAGATTCGTAATTTTTGGAAGCTTGGCAACCCCTCTCCATGAAAGTGGTTCTCGCCAGTCACTGTTTAGGGCTACAGCAAGAGGAAACAAAACATAGAGATAGAACGTGAAACTACTTTACTGTATCAAGTTTCAATAAGCTAGCACAAACCGTGTTGGATTTAGAGTTCCAAATACATGTATCAATATAGGAGAAAACAGAGTGAAACCTAAAAATTCAAACTGTTACTGGAAATGAACGCTTCAACATAGAAGAACGAAATTTGGGGAACCAAGTCGCCTTAGTGTACTGATCATTACCTGAAAGTATCATCCAGTTTGGGTGAAAAAATATTTGCTGAGATTTTTGGAGATTCGTAATTTTTGGAAGCTTGGCAACCCCTCTCCATGAAAGTGGTTCTCGCCAGTCACTGCTTAGGGCTACAGCAAGAGGAAACAAAACATAGAGATAGAACGTGAAACTACTTTACTGTGTCAAGTTTCAAGAAGCTAGCACAAACCGTGTTGGATTTAGAGTTCCAAATAGATGTATCAATATAGGAGAAAACAGAGTGAAACCTAAAAATTCAAACTGTTACTGGAAATGAACGCTTCAACATAGAAGAACGAACTTTGGGGAACCAAGTCGCCTTAGTGTACTGAAAATTACCTGAAAGTATCATCCAGTTTGGGTGAAAAAATATTTGCTGAGATTTTTGGAGATTCGTAATTTTTGGAAGCTTGGCAACCCCTCTCCATGAAAGTGGTTCTCGCCAGTCACTGCTTAGGGCTACAGCAAGAGGAAACAAAACATAGAGATAGAACGTGAAACTACTTTACTGTATCAAGTTTCAAGAAGCTAGCACAAACCGTGTTGGATTTAGAGTTCCAAATACATGTATCAATATAGGAGAAAACAGAGTGAAACCTAAAAATTCAAACTGTTACTGGAAATGAACGCTTCAACATAGAAGAACGAAATTTGGGGAACCAAGTCGCCTTAGTGTACTGATCATTACCTGAAAGTATCATCCAGTTTGGGTGAAAAAATATTTGCTGAGATTTCTGGAGATTCGTAATTTTTGGAAGCTTGGCATCCCCTTTCCATGAAAGTGTTTCTCGCCAGTCACTGCTTAGGGCTACATCAAGAGGAAACAAAAGCTAGAGATAGAACGTGAAACTACTTTACTGTGTCAAGTTTCAAGAAGCTAGCACAAACCGTGTTGGATTTAGAGTTCCAAATACATCTATCAATATAGGAGAAAACAGAGTGAAACCTAAAAATTCAAACTGTTACAGGAAATGAACGCTTCAACATAGAAGAACGACATTTGGGGAACCAAGTCGCCTTAGTGTACTCATCATTACCTGAAAGTATCATCCAGTTTGGGTGAAAAAATATTTGCTGAGATTTCTGGAGATTCGTAACTTTTGGAAGCTTGGCAACCTTTTTCTATGAAAGTGTTTCTCACCAGTCACTGCTTAGGGCTACATCAAGAGGAAACAGAATATAGAGATAGAACGTGAAACTACTTTACTTTGTCAAGTTTCATGAAGCTAGCACAAACCGTGTTGGATTTAGAGTTCCAAATACATCTATCAATATAGGAGAAAACAGAGTGAAACCTAAAAATTCAAAGTGTTACTGGAAATGAACGCTTCAACATAGAAGAACGACATTTGGGGAACCAAGTCGCCTTCGTGTACTGATCATTACCTGAAAGTATCATCCAGTTTGGGTGAAAAAATATTTGCTGAGATTTCTGGAGATTCGTAATTTTTGGAAGCTTGGCAACCCCTTTCCATGAAAGTGTTTCTCGCCAGTCACTGCTTAGGGCTACATCAAGAGGAAACAAAACATAGAGATAGAACGTGAAACTACTTTACTGTGTCAAGTTTCAAGAAGCTAGCACAAACCGTGTTGGATTTAGAGTTCCAAATACATGTATCAATATAGGAGAAAACAGAGTGAAACCTAAAAATTCAAACTGTTACTGGAAATGAACGCTTCAACATAGAAGAACAAAATTTGGGGAACCAAGTCGCCTTAGTGTACTGATCATTACCTGAAAGTATCATCCAGTTTGGGTGAAAAAATATTTGCTGAGATTTCTGGAGAATCGTAGTTTTTGGAAGCTTGGCAACCCCTCTCCATGAAAGTGTTTCTCGCCAGTCACTGCTTAGGGCTACATCAAGAGGAAACAGAATATAGAGACAGAACGTGAAACTACTTTACTCTGTCAAGTTTCATGAAGCTAGCACAAACCGTGTTGGATTTAGAGTTCCAAATACATGTATCAATATAGGAGAAAACAGAGTGAAACCTAAAAATTCAAACTGTTACAGGAAATGAACGCTTCAACATAGAAGAACGAAATTTGGGGAACCAAGTCGCCTTAGTGTACTGATCATTACCTGAAAGTATCATCCAGTTTGGCTGAAAAAATATTTGCTGAGATTTTTGGAGATTCGTAATTTTTGGAAGCTTGGCAACCCCTCTCCATGAAAGTGGTTCTCGCCAGTCACTGCTTAGGGCTACAGCAAGAGGAAACAAAACATAGAGATAGAACGTGAAACTACTTTACTGTATCAAGTTTCAAGAAGCTAGCACAAACCGTGTTGGATTTAGAGTTCCAAATACATGTATCAATATAGGAGAAAACAGAGTAAAACCTAAAAATTCAAACTGTTACTGGAAATGAACGCTTCAACATAGAAGAACGAACTTTGGGGAACCAAGTCGTCTTAGTGTACTGATCATTACCTGAAAGTATCATCCAGTTTGGGTGAAAAAATATTTGCTGAGATTTCTGGAGATTCGTAATTTTTGGAAGCTTGGCAACCCCTTTCCATGAAAGTGTTTCTCGCCAGTCACTGCTTAGGGCTACATCAAGAGGAAACAAAACCTAGAGATAGAACGTGAAACTACTTTACTGTGTCAAGTTTCAAGAAGCTAGCACAAACCGTGTTGGATTTAGAGTTCCAAATACATGTATCAATATAGGAGAAAACAGAGTGAAACCTAAAAATTCAAACTGTTACTGGAAATGAACGCTTCAACATAGAAGAACAAAATTTGGGGAACCAAGTCGCCTACGTGTACTGATCATTACCTGAAAGTATCATCCAGTTTGGGTGAAAAAATATTTGCTGAGATTTCTGGAGAATCGTAATTTTTGGAAGCTTGGCAACCCCTCTCCATGAAAGTGTTTCTCGCCAGTCACTGCTTAGGGCTACATCAAGAGGAAACAGAATATAGAGATAGAACGTGAAACTACTTTACTCTGTCAAGTTTCATGAAGCTAGCACAAACCGTGTTGGATTTAGAGTTCCAAATACATGTATCAATATAGGAGAAAACAGAGTGAAACCTAAAAATTCAAACTGTTACAGGAAATGAACGCTTCAACATAGAAGAACGAAATTTGGGGAACCAAGTCGCCTTAGTGTACTGATCATTACCTGAAAGTATCATCCAGTTTGGCTGAAAAAATATTTGCTGAGATTTTTGGAGATTCGTAATTTTTGGAAGCTTGGCAACCCCTCTCCATGAAAGTGGTTCTCGCCAGTCACTGCTTAGGGCTACAGCAAGAGGAAACAAAACATAGAGATAGAACGTGAAACTACTTTACTGTATCAAGTTTCAAGAAGCTAGCACAAACCGTGTTGGATTTAGAGTTCCAAATACATGTATCAATATAGGAGAAAACAGAGTAAAACCTAAAAATTCAAACTGTTACTGGAAATGAACGCTTCAACATAGAAGAACGAACTTTGGGGAACCAAGTCGTCTTAGTGTACTGATCATTACCTGAAAGTATCATCCAGTTTGGGTGAAAAAATATTTGCTGAGATTTCTGGAGATTCGTAATTTTTGGAAGCTTGGCAACCCCTTTCCATGAAAGTGTTTCTCGCCAGTCACTGCTTAGGGCTACATCAAGAGAAAACAAAACCTAGAGATAGAACGTGAAACTACTTTACTGTGTCAAGTTTCAAGAAGCTAGCACAAACCGTGTTGGATTTAGAGTTCCAAATACATCTATCAATATAGGAGAAAACAGAGTGAAACCTAAAAATTCAAACTGTTACTGGAAATGAACGCTTCAACATAGAAGAACGAAATTTGGGGAACCAAGTCGCCTACGTGTACTGATCATTACCTGAAAGTATCATCCAGTTTGGGTGAAAAAATATTTGCTGAGATTTCTGGAGATTCGTAACTTTTGGAAGCTTGGCAACCTTTTTCCATGAAAGTGTTTCTCGCCAGTCACTGCTTAGGGCTACATCAAGAGGAAACAGAATATAGAGATAGAACGTGAAACTACTTTACTTTGTCAAGTTTCATGAAGCTAGCACAAACCGTGTTGGATTTAGAGTTCCAAATACATCTATCAATATAGGAGAAAACAGAGTGAAACCTAAAAATTCAAAGTGTTACTGGAAATGAACGCTTCAACATAGAAGAACGACATTTGGGGAACCAAGTCGCCTTCGTGTACTGATCATTACCTGAAAGTATCATCCAGTTTGGCTGAAAAAATATTTGCTGAGATTTCTGGAGATTCGTAATTTTTGGAAGCTTGGCAACCCCTTTCCATGAAAGTGTTTCTCGCCAGTCACTGCTTAGGGCTACAGCAAGAGGAAACAAAACATAGAGATAGAACGTGAAACTACTTTACTGTATCAAGTTTCAAGAAGCTAGCACAAACCGTGTTGGATTTAGAGTTCCAAATACATGTATCAATATAGTAGAAAACAGAGTGAAACCTAAAAATTCAAACTGTTACTGGAAATGAACGCTTCAACATAGAAGAACGAACTTTGGGGAACCAAGTCGCCTTAGTGTACTGATCATTACCTGAAAGTATCATCCAGTTTGTGTGAAAAAATATTTGCTGAGATTTCTGGAGATTCGTAATTTTTGGAAGCTTGGCAACCCCTTTCCATGAAAGTGTTTCTCGCCAGTCACTGCTTAGGGCTACATGAAGAGGAAACAAAACATAGAGATAGAACGTGAAACTACTTTACTGTGTCAAGTTTCAAGAAGCTAGCACAAACCGTGTTGGATTTAGAGTTCCAAATACATGTATCAATATAGGAGAAAACAGAGTGAAACCTAAAAATTCAAACTGTTACAGGAAATGAACGCTTCAACATAGAAGAACGACATTTGGGGAACCAAGTCGCCTTCATGTACTGATCATTACCTGAAAGTATCATCCAGTTTGGGTGAAAAAATATTTGCTGAGATTTCTGGAGATTCGTAATTTTTGGAAGCTTGGCAACCCCTTTCCATGAAAGTGTTTCTCGCCAGTCACTGCTTAGGGCTACATCAAGAGGAAACAAAACATAGAGATAGAACGTGAAACTACTTTACTGTGTCAAGTTTCAAGAAGCTAGCACAAACCGTGTTGGATTTAGAGTTCCAAATACATGTATCAATATAGGAGAAAACAGAGTGAAACCTAAAAATTCAAACTGTTACTGGAAATGAACGCTTCAACATAGAAGAACGAACTTTGGGGAACCAAGTCGCCTTAGTGTACTGATCATTACCTGAAAGTATCATCCAGTTTGGGTGAAAAAATATTTGCTGAGATTTCTGGAGATTCGTAATTTTTGGAAGCTTGGCAACCCCTCTCCATGAAAGTGGTTCTCGCCAGTCACTGCTTAGGGCTACAGCAAGAGGAAACAAAACATAGAGATAGAACGTGACACTACTTTACTGTGTCAAGTTTCAAGAAGCTAGCACAAACCGTGTTGGATTTAGAGTTCCAAATACATCTATCAATATAGGAGAAAACAGAGTGAAACCTAAAAATTCAAACTGTTACTGGAAATGAACGCTTCAACATAGAAGAACGAAATTTGGGGAACCAAGTCGCCTTCGTGTACTGATCATTACCTGAAAGTATCATCCAGTTTGGGTGAAAAAATATTTGCTGAGATTTCTGGAGATTCGTAACTTTTGGAAGCTTGGCAACCTTTTTCCATGAAAGTGTTTCTCACCAGTCACTGCTTAGGACTACATCAAGAGGAAACAGAATATAGAGATAGAACGTGAAACTACTTTACTTTGTCAAGTTTCATGAAGCTAGCACAAACCGTGTTGGATTTAGAGTTCCAAATACATCTATCAATATAGGAGAAAACAGAGTGAAACCTAAAAATTCAAAGTGTTACTGGAAATTAACGCTTCAACATAGAAGAACGAAATTTGGGGAACCAAGTCGCCTTCGTGTACTGATCATTACCTGAAAGTATCATCCAGTTTGGGTGAAAAAATATTTGCTGAGATTTCTGGAGATTCGTAACTTTTGGAAGCTTGGCAACCTTTTTCCATGAAAGTGTTTCTCACCAGTCACTGCTTAGGGCTACATCAAGAGGAAACAGATTATAGAGATAGAACGTGAAACTACTTTACTTTGTCAAGTTTCATGAAGCTAGCACAAACCGTGTTGGATTTAGAGTTCCAAATACATCTATCAATATAGGAGAAAACAGAGTGAAACCTAAAAATTCAAAGTGTTACTGGAAATTAACGCTTCAACATAGAAGAACGACATTTGGGGAACCAAGTCGCCTTCGTGTACTGATCATTACCTGAAAGTATCATCCAGTTTGGGTGAAAAAATATTTGCTGAGATTTCTGGAGATTCGTAATTTTTGGAAACTTGGCAACCCCTCTCCATGAAAGTGGTTCTCGCCAGTCACTGCTTAGGGCTACAGCAAGAGGAAACAAAACATAGAGATAGAACGTGAAACTACTTTACTGTATCAAGTTTCAAGAAGCTAGCACAAACCGTGTTGGATTTAGAGTTCCAAATACATGTATCAATATAGGAGAAAACAGAGTGAAACCTAAAAATTCAAACTGTTACTGGAAATGAACGCTTCAACATAGAAGAACGAAATTTTGGGAACCAAGTCGCCTTAGTGTACTGATCATTACCTGAAAGTATCATCCAGTTTGGGTGAAAAAATATTTGCTGAGATTTTTGGAGATTCGTAATTTTTGGAAGCTTGGCAACCCCTCTCCATGAAAGTGGTTCTCGCCAGTCACTGCTTAGGGCTACAGCAAGAGGAAACAAAACATAGAGATAGAACGTGAAACTACTTTACTGTATCAAGTTTCAAGAAGCTAGCACAAACCGTGTTGGATTTAGAGTTCCAAATACATGTATCAATATAGGAGAAAACAGAGTGAAACCTAAAAATTCAAACTGTTACAGGAAATGAACGCTTCAACATAGAAGAACGACATTTGGGGAACCAAGTCGCCTTAGTGTACTGATCATTACCTGAAATTATCATCCAGTTTGGGTGAAAAAATATTTGCTGAGATTTCTGGAGATTCGTAATTTTTGGAAGCTTGGCAACCCCTTTCCATGAAAGTGTTTCTCGCCAGTCACTGCTTAGGGCTACATCAAGAGGAAACAAAACATAGAGAGAGAACTTGAAACTACTTTACTGTGTCAAGTTTCAAGAAGCTAGCACAAACCGTGTTGGATTTAGAGTTCCAAATACATGTATCAATATAGGAGAAAACAGAGTGAAACCTAAAAATTCAAACTGTTACTGGAAATGAACGCTTCAACATAGAAGAACGACATTTGGGGAACCAAGTCGCCTTAGTGTACTGATCATTACCTGAAAGTATCATCCAGTTTGGGTGAAAAAATATTTGCTGAGATTTTTGGAGATTCGTAATTTTTGGAAGCTTGGCAACCCCTCTCCATGAAAGTGGTTCTCGCCAGTCACTGCTTAGGGCTACAGCAAGAGGAAACAAAACATAGAGATAGAACGTGAAACTACTTTACTGTATCAAGTTTCAAGAAGCTAGCACAAACCGTGTTGGATTTAGAGTTCCAAATACATGTATCAATATAGGAGAAAACAGAGTGAAACCTAAAAATTCAAACTGTTACAGGAAATGAACGCTTCAACATAGAAGAACGACATTTGGGGAACCAAGTCGCCTTAGTGTACTGATCATTACCTGAAATTATCATCCAGTTTGGGTGAAAAAATATTTGCTGAGATTTCTGGAGATTCGTAATTTTTGGAAGCTTGGCAACCCCTTTCCATGAAAGTGTTTCTCGCCAGTCACTGCTTAGGGCTACATCAAGAGGAAACAAAACATAGAGAGAGAACTTGAAACTACTTTACTGTGTCAAGTTTCAAGAAGCTAGCACAAACCGTGTTGGATTTAGAGTTCCAAATACATGTATCAATATAGGAGAAAACAGAGTGAAACCTAAAAATTCAAACTGTTACTGGAAATGAACGCTTCAACATAGAAGAACGACATTTGGGGAACCAAGTCGCCTTAGTGTACTGATCATTACCTGAAAGTATCATCCAGTTTGGGTGAAAAAATATTTGCTGAGATTTTTGGAGATTCGTAATTTTTGGAAGCTTGGCAACCCCTCTCCATGAAAGTGGTTCTCGCCAGTCACTGCTTAGGGCTACAGCAAGAGGAAACAAAACATAGAGATAGAACGTGAAACTACTTTACTGTATCAAGTTTCAAGAAGCTAGCACAAACCGTGTTGGATTTAGAGTTCCAAATACATGTATCAATATAGGAGAAAACAGAGTGAAACCTAAAAATTCAAACTGTTACTGGAAATGAACGCTTCAACATAGAAGAACGAAATTTTGGGAACCAAGTCGCCTTAGTGTACTGATCATTACCTGAAAGTATCATCCAGTTTGGGTGAAAAAATATTTGCTGAGATTTTTGGAGATTCGTAATTTTTGGAAGCTTGGCAACCCCTCTCCATGAAAGTGGTTCTCGCCAGTCACTGCTTAGGGCTACAGCAAGAGGAAACAAAACATAGAGATAGAACGTGAAACTACTTTACTGTATCAAGTTTCAAGAAGCTAGCACAAACCGTGTTGGATTTAGAGTTCCAAATACATGTATCAATATAGGAGAAAACAGAGTGAAACCTAAAAATTCAAACTGTTACAGGAAATGAACGCTTCAACATAGAAGAACGACATTTGGGGAACCAAGTCGCCTTAGTGTACTGATCATTACCTGAAATTATCATCCAGTTTGGGTGAAAAAATATTTGCTGAGATTTCTGGAGATTCGTAATTTTTGGAAGCTTGGCAACCCCTTTCCATGAAAGTGTTTCTCGCCAGTCACTGCTTAGGGCTACATCAAGAGGAAACAAAACATAGAGAGAGAACTTGAAACTACTTTACTGTGTCAAGTTTCAAGAAGCTAGCACAAACCGTGTTGGATTTAGAGTTCCAAATACATGTATCAATATAGGAGAAAACAGAGTGAAACCTAAAAATTCAAACTGTTACTGGAAATGAACGCTTCAACATAGAAGAACGACATTTGGGGAACCAAGTCGCCTTAGTGTACTGATCATTACCTGAAAGTATCATCCAGTTTGGGTGAAAAAATATTTGCTGAGATTTTTGGAGATTCGTAATTTTTGGAAGCTTGGCAACCCCTCTCCATGAAAGTGGTTCTCGCCAGTCACTGCTTAGGGCTACAGAAAGAGGAAACAAAACATAGAGATAGAACGTGAAACTACTTTACTGTATCAAGTTTCAAGAAGCTAGCACAAACCGTGTTGGATTTAGAGTTCCAAATACATGTATCAACATAGGAGAAAACAGAGTGAAACCTAAAAATTCAAACTGTTACTGGAAATGAACGCTTCAACATAGAAGAACGAAATTTGGGGAACCAAGTCGCCTTAGTGTACTGATCATTACCTGAAAGTATCATCCAGTTTGGGTGAAAAAATATTTGCTGAGATTTCTGGAGATTCGTAATTTTTGGAAGCTTGGCAACCCCTTTCCATGAAAGTGTTTCTCGCCAGTCACTGCTTATGGCTACATCAAGAGGAAACAAAACCTAGAGATAGAACGTGAAACTACTTTACTGTGTCAAGTTTCAAGAAGCTAGCACAAACCGTGTTGGATTTAGAGTTCCAAATACATCTATCAATATAGGAGAAAACAGAGTGAAACCTAAAAATTCAAACTGTTACTGGAAATGAACGCTTCAACATAGAAGAACGAAATTTGGGGAACCAAGTCGCCTTAGTGTACTGATCATTACCTGAAAGTATCATCCAGTTTGGGTGAAAAAATATTTGCTGAGATTTCTGGAGATTCGTAATTTTTGGAAGCTTGGCAACCCCTCTCCATGAAAGTGTTTCTCGCCAGTCACTGCTTAGGGCTACATCAAGAGGAAACAGAATATAGAGATAGAACGTGAAACTACTTTACTCTGTCAAGTTTCATGAAGCTAGCACAAACCGTGTTGGATTTAGAGTTCCAAATACATGTATCAATATAGGAGAAAACAGAGTGAAACCTAAAAATTCAAACTGTTACAGGAAATGAACGCTTCAACATAGAAGAACGAAATTTGGGGAACCAAGTCGCCTTAGTGTACTGATCATTACCTGAAAGTATCATCCAGTTTGGGTGAAAAAATATTTGCTGAGATTTTTGGAGATTCGTAATTTTTTGGAAGCTTGGCAACCCCTCTCCATGAAAGTGGTTCTCGCCAGTCACTGCTTAGGGCTACAGCAAGAGGAAACAAAACATAGAGATAGAACGTGAAACTACTTTACTGTATCAAGTTTCAAGAAGCTAGCACAAACCGTGTTGGATTTAGAGTTCCAAATACATGTATCAATATAGGAGAAAACAGAGTGAAACCTAAAAATTCAAACTGTTACTGGAAATGAACGCTTCAACATAGAAGAACGAAATTTGGGGAACCAAGTCGCCTTCGTGTACTGATCATTACCTGAAAGTATCATCCAGTTTGGGTGAAAAAATATTTGCTGAGATTTCTGGAGATTCGTAACTTTTGGAAGCTTGGCAACCTTTTTCCATGAAAGTGTTTCTCACCAGTCACTGCTTAGGACTACATCAAGAGGAAACAGAATATAGAGATAGAACGTGAAACTACTTTACTTTGTCAAGTTTCATGAAGCTAGCACAAACCGTGTTGGATTTAGAGTTCCAAATACATCTATCAATATAGGAGAAAACAGAGTGAAACCTAAAAATTCAAAGTGTTACTGGAAATTAACGCTTCAACATAGAAGAACGAAATTTGGGGAACCAAGTCGCCTTCGTGTACTGATCATTACCTGAAAGTATCATCCAGTTTGGGTGAAAAAATATTTGCTGAGATTTCTGGAGATTCGTAACTTTTGGAAGCTTGGCAACCTTTTTCCATGAAAGTGTTTCTCACCAGTCACTGCTTAGGGCTACATCAAGAGGAAACAGATTATAGAGATAGAACGTGAAACTACTTTACTTTGTCAAGTTTCATGAAGCTAGCACAAACCGTGTTGGATTTAGAGTTCCAAATACATCTATCAATATAGGAGAAAACAGAGTGAAACCTAAAAATTCAAAGTGTTACTGGAAATTAACGCTTCAACATAGAAGAACGACATTTGGGGAACCAAGTCGCCTTCGTGTACTGATCATTACCTGAAAGTATCATCCAGTTTGGGTGAAAAAATATTTGCTGAGATTTCTGGAGATTCGTAATTTTTGGAAACTTGGCAACCCCTCTCCATGAAAGTGGTTCTCGCCAGTCACTGCTTAGGGCTACAGCAAGAGGAAACAAAACATAGAGATAGAACGTGAAACTACTTTACTGTATCAAGTTTCAAGAAGCTAGCACAAACCGTGTTGGATTTAGAGTTCCAAATACATGTATCAATATAGGAGAAAACAGAGTGAAACCTAAAAATTCAAACTGTTACTGGAAATGAACGCTTCAACATAGAAGAACGAAATTTTGGGAACCAAGTCGCCTTAGTGTACTGATCATTACCTGAAAGTATCATCCAGTTTGGGTGAAAAAATATTTGCTGAGATTTTTGGAGATTCGTAATTTTTGGAAGCTTGGCAACCCCTCTCCATGAAAGTGGTTCTCGCCAGTCACTGCTTAGGGCTACAGCAAGAGGAAACAAAACATAGAGATAGAACGTGAAACTACTTTACTGTATCAAGTTTCAAGAAGCTAGCACAAACCGTGTTGGATTTAGAGTTCCAAATACATGTATCAATATAGGAGAAAACAGAGTGAAACCTAAAAATTCAAACTGTTACAGGAAATGAACGCTTCAACATAGAAGAACGACATTTGGGGAACCAAGTCGCCTTAGTGTACTGATCATTACCTGAAAGTATCATCCAGTTTGGGTGAAAAAATATTTGCTGAGATTTCTGGAGATTCGTAATTTTTGGAAGCTTGGCAACCCCTTTCCATGAAAGTGTTTCTCGCCAGTCACTGCTTAGGGCTACATCAAGAGGAAACAAAACATAGAGAGAGAACTTGAAACTACTTTACTGTGTCAAGTTTCAAGAAGCTAGCACAAACCGTGTTGGATTTAGAGTTCCAAATACATGTATCAATATAGGAGAAAACAGAGTGAAACCTAAAAATTCAAACTGTTACTGGAAATGAACGCTTCAACATAGAAGAACGACATTTGGGGAACCAAGTCGCCTTAGTGTACTGATCATTACCTGAAAGTATCATCCAGTTTGGGTGAAAAAATATTTGCTGAGATTTCTGGAGATTCGTAATTTTTGGAAGCTTGGCAACCCCTTTCCATGAAAGTGTTTCTCGCCAGTCACTGCTTATGGCTACATCAAGAGGAAACAAAACCTAGAGATAGAACGTGAAACTACTTTACTGTGTCAAGTTTCAAGAAGCTAGCACAAACCGTGTTGGATTTAGAGTTCCAAATACATCTATCAATATAGGAGAAAACAGAGTGAAACCTAAAAATTCAAACTGTTACTGGAAATGAACGCTTCAACATAGAAGAACGAAATTTGGGGAACCAAGTCGCCTTAGTGTACTGATCATTACCTGAAAGTATCATCCAGTTTGGGTGAAAAAATATTTGCTGAGATTTCTGGAGATTCGTAATTTTTGGAAGCTTGGCAACCCCTCTCCATGAAAGTGTTTCTCGCCAGTCACTGCTTAGGGCTACATCAAGAGGAAACAGAATATAGAGATAGAACGTGAAACTACTTTACTCTGTCAAGTTTCATGAAGCTAGCACAAACCGTGTTGGATTTAGAGTTCCAAATACATGTATCAATATAGGAGAAAACAGAGTGAAACCTAAAAATTCAAACTGTTACAGGAAATGAACGCTTCAACATAGAAGAACGAAATTTGGGGAACCAAGTCGCCTTAGTGTACTGATCATTACCTGAAAGTATCATCCAGTTTGGGTGAAAAAATATTTGCTGAGATTTTTGGAGATTCGTAATTTTTTGGAAGCTTGGCAACCCCTCTCCATGAAAGTGGTTCTCGCCAGTCACTGCTTAGGGCTACAGCAAGAGGAAACAAAACATAGAGATAGAACGTGAAACTACTTTACTGTATCAAGTTTCAAGAAGCTAGCACAAACCGTGTTGGATTTAGAGTTCCAAATACATGTATCAATATAGGAGAAAACAGAGTGAAACCTAAAAATTCAAACTGTTACTGGAAATGAACGCTTCAACATAGAAGAACGAACTTTGGGGAACCAAGTCGCCTTAGTGTACTGATCATTACCTGAAAGTATCATCCAGTTTGGGTGAAAAAATATTTGCTGAGATTTCTGGAGATTCGTAATTTTTGGAAGCTTGGCAACCCCTTTCCATGAAAGTGTTTCTCGCCAGTCACTGCTTATGGCTACATCAAGAGGAAACAAAACCTAGAGATAGAACGTGAAACTACTTTACTGTGTCAAGTTTCAAGAAGCTAGCACAAACCGTGTTGGATTTAGAGTTCCAAATACATCTATCAATATAGGAGAAAACAGAGTGAAACCTAAAAATTCAAACTGTTACTGGAAATGAACGCTTCAACATAGAAGAACGAAATTTGGGGAACCAAGTCGCCTTAGTGTACTGATCATTACCTGAAAGTATCATCCAGTTTGGGTGAAAAAATATTTGCTGAGATTTCTGGAGATTCGTAATTTTTGGAAGCTTGGCAACCCCTCTCCATGAAAGTGTTTCTCGCCAGTCACTGCTTAGGGCTACATCAAGAGGAAACAGAATATAGAGATAGAACGTGAAACTACTTTACTCTGTCAAGTTTCATGAAGCTAGCACAAACCGTGTTGGATTTAGAGTTCCAAATACATGTTTCAATATAGGAGAAAACAGAGTGAAACCTAAAAATTCAAACTGTTACAGGAAATGAACGCTTCAACATAGAAGAACGAAATTTGGGGAACCAAGTCGCCTTAGTGTACTGATCATTACCTGAAAGTATCATCCAGTTTGGGTGAAAAAATATTTGCTGAGATTTTTGGAGATTCGTAATTTTTGGAAGCTTGGCAACCCCTCTCCATGAAAGTGGTTCTCGCCAGTCACTGCTTAGGGCTACAGCAAGAGGAAACAAAACATAGAGATAGAACGTGAAACTACTTTACTGTATCAAGTTTCAAGAAGCTAGCACAAACCGTGTTGGATTTAGAGTTCCAAATACATGTATCAATATAGGAGAAAACAGAGTGAAACCTAAAAATTCAAACTGTTACTGGAAATGAACGCTTCAACATAGAAGAACGACATTTGGGGAACCAAGTCGCCTTAGTGTACTGATCATTACCTGAAAGTATCATCCAGTTTGGGTGAAAAAATATTTGCTGAGATTTCTGGAGATTCGTAATTTTTGGAAGCTTGGCAACCCCTTTCCATGAAAGTGTTTCTCGCCAGTCACTGCTTAGGGCTACATCAAGAGGAAACAAAACCTAGAGATAGAACGTGAAACTACTTTACTGTGTCAAGTTTCAAGAAGCTAGCACAAACCGTGTTGGATTTAGAGTTCCAAATACATCTATCAATATAGGAGAAAACAGAGTGAAACCTAAAAATTCAAACTGTTACTGGAAATGAACGCTTCAACATAGAAGAACGAAATTTGGGGAACCAAGTCGCCTTAGTGTACTGATCATTACCTGAAAGTATCATCCAGTTTGGGTGAAAAAATATTTGCTGAGATTTTTGGAGATTCGTAATTTTTGGAAGCTTGGCAACCCCTCTCCATGAAAGTGGTTCTCGCCAGTCACTGCTTAGGGCTACAGCAAGAGGAAACAAAACATAGAGATAGAACGTGAAACTACTTTACTGTATCAAGTTTCAAGAAGCTAGCACAAACCGTGTTGGATTTAGAGTTCCAAATACATGTATCAATATAGGAGAAAACAGAGTGAAACCTAAAAATTCAAACTGTTACTGGAAATGAACGCTTCAACATAGAAGAACGAACTTTGGGGAACCAAGTCGCCTTAGTGTACTGATCATTACCTGAAAGTATCATCCAGTTTGGGTGAAAAAATATTTGCTGAGATTTCTGGAGATTCGTAATTTTTGGAAGCTTGGCAACCCCTTTCCATGAAAGTGTTTCTCGCCAGTCACTGCTTAGGGCTACATGAAGAGAAAACAAAACATAGAGATAGAACGTGAAACTACTTTACTGTGTCAAGTTTCAAGAAGCTAGCACAAACCGTGTTGGATTTAGAGTTCCAAATACATGTATCAATATAGGAGAAAACAGAGTGAAACCTAAAAATTCAAACTGTTACAGGAAATGAACGCTTCAACATAGAAGAACGACATTTGGGGAACCAAGTCGCCTTCGTGTACTGATCATTACCTGAAAGTATCATCCAGTTTGGGTGAAAAAATATTTGCTGAGATTTCTGGAGATTCGTAATTTTTGGAAGCTTGGCAACCCCTTTCCATGAAAGTGTTTCTCGCCAGTCACTGCTTAGGGCTACATCAAGAGGAAACAAAACCTAGAGATAGAACGTGAAACTACTTTACTGTGTCAAGTTTCAAGAAGCTAGCACAAACCGTGTTGGATTTAGAGTTCCAAATACATGTATCAATATAGGAGAAAACAGAGTGAAACCTAAAAATTCAAACTGTTACAGGAAATGAACGCTTCAACATAGAAGAACGACATTTGGGGAACCAAGTCGCCTTAGTGTACTGATCATTACCTGAAAGTATCATCCAGTTTGGGTGAAAAAATATTTGCTGAGATTTCTGGAGATTCGTAATTTTTGGAAGCTTGGCAACCCCTTTCCATGAAAGTGTTTCTCGCCAGTCACTGCTTAGGGCTACATCAAGAGGAAACAAAACCTAGAGATAGAACGTGAAACTACTTTACTGTGTCAAGTTTCAAGAAGCTAGCACAAACCGTGTTGGATTTAGAGTTCCAAATACATCTATCAATATAGGAGAAAACAGAGTGAAACCTAAAAATTCAAACTGTTACTGGAAATGAACGCTTCAACATAGAAGAACGAAATTTGGGGAACCAAGTCGCCTTAGTGTACTGATCATTACCTGAAAGTATCATCCAGTTTGGGTGAAAAAATATTTGCTGAGATTTTTGGAGATTCGTAATTTTTGGAAGCTTGGCAACCCCTCTCCATGAAAGTGGTTCTCGCCAGTCACTGCTTAGGGCTACAGCAAGAGGAAACAAAACATAGAGATAGAACGTGAAACTACTTTACTGTATCAAGTTTCAAGAAGCTAGCACAAACCGTGTTGGATTTAGAGTTCCAAATACATGTATCAATATAGGAGAAAACAGAGTGAAACCTAAAAATTCAAACTGTTACTGGAAATGAACGCTTCAACATAGAAGAACGAACTTTGGGGAACCAAGTCGCCTTAGTGTACTGATCATTACCTGAAAGTATCATCCAGTTTGGGTGAAAAAATATTTGCTGAGATTTCTGGAGATTCGTAATTTTTGGAAGCTTGGCAACCCCTTTCCATGAAAGTGTTTCTCGCCAGTCACTGCTTAGGGCTACATGAAGAGGAAACAAAACATAGTGATAGAACGTGAAACTACTTTACTGTGTCAAGTTTCAAGAAGCTAGCGCAAACCGTGTTGGATTTAGAGTTCCAAATACATGTATCAATATAGGAGAAAACAGAGTGAAACCTAAAAATTCAAACTGTTACAGGAAATGAACGCTTCAACATAGAAGAACGACATTTGGGGAACCAAGTCGCCTTCGTGTACTGATCATTACCTGAAAGTATCATCCAGTTTGGGTGAAAAAATATTTGCTGAGATTTCTGGAGATTCGTAATTTTTGGAAGCTTGGCAACCCCTTTCCATGAAAGTGTTTCTCGCCAGTCACTGCTTAGGGCTACATCAAGAGGAAACAAAACATAGAGATAGAACGTGAAACTACTTTACTGTGTCAAGTTTCAAGAAGCTAGCACAAACCGTGTTGGATTTAGAGTTCCAAATACATGTATCAATATAGGAGAAAACAGAGTGAAACCTAAAAATTCAAACTGTTACTGGAAATGAACGCTTCAACATAGAAGAACGAACTTTGGGGAACCAAGTCGCCTTAGTGTACTGATCATTACCTGAAAGTATCATCCAGTTTGGGTGAAAAAATATTTGCTGAGATTTCCGGAGATTCGTAATTTTTGGAAGCTTGGCAACCCCTTTCCATGAAAGTGTTTCTCGCCAGTCACTGCTTAGGGCTACATCAAGAGGAAACAAAACATAGAGAGAGAACTTGAAACTACTTTACTGTGTCAAGTTTCAAGAAGCTAGCACAAACCGTGTTGTATTTAGAGTTCCAAATACATCTATCAATATAGGAGAAAACAGAGTGAAACCTAAAAATTCAAACTGTTACTGGAAATGAACGCTTCAACATAGAAGAACGAAATTTGGGGAACCAAGTCGCCTTCGTGTACTGATCATTACCTGAAAGTATCATCCAGTTTGGGTGAAAAAATATTTGCTGAGATTTTTGGAGATTCGTAATTTTTGGAAGCTTGGCAACCCCTCTCCATGAAAGTGGTTCTCGCCAGTCACTGCTTAGGGCTACAGCAAGAGGAAACAAAACATAGAGATAGAACGTGAAACTACTTTACTGTATCAAGTTTCAAGAAGCTAGCACAAACCGTGTTGGATTTAGAGTTCCAAATACATGTATCAATATAGGAGAAAACAGAGTGAAACCTAAAAATTCAAACTGTTACTGGAAATGAACGCTTCAACATAGAAGAACGAAATTTTGGGAACCAAGTCGCCTTAGTGTACTGATCATTACCTGAAAGTATCATCCAGTTTGGGTGAAAAAATATTTGCTGAGATTTTTGGAGATTCGTAATTTTTGGAAGCTTGGCAACCCCTCTCCATGAAAGTGGTTCTCGCCAGTCACTGCTTAGGGCTACAGCAAGAGGAAACAAAACATAGAGATAGAACGTGAAACTACTTTACTGTATCAAGTTTCAAGAAGCTAGCACAAACCGTGTTGGATTTAGAGTTCCAAATACATGTATCAATATAGGAGAAAACAGAGTGAAACCTAAAAATTCAAACTGTTACAGGAAATGAACGCTTCAACATAGAAGAACGACATTTGGGGAACCAAGTCGCCTTAGTGTACTGATCATTACCTGAAAGTATCATCCAGTTTGGGTGAAAAAATATTTGCTGAGATTTCTGGAGATTCGTAATTTTTGGAAGCTTGGCAACCCCTTTCCATGAAAGTGTTTCTCGCCAGTCACTGCTTAGGGCTACATCAAGAGGAAACAAAACATAGAGATAGAACGTGAAACTACTTTACTGTGTCAAGTTTCAAGAAGCTAGCACAAACCGTGTTGGATTTAGAGTTCCAAATACATGTATCAATATAGGAGAAAACAGAGTGAAACCTAAAAATTCAAACTGTTACTGGAAATGAACGCTTCAACATAGAAGAACGACATTTGGGGAACCAAGTCGCCTTCGTGTACTGATCATTACCTGAAAGTATCATCCAGTTTGGGTGAAAAAATATTTGCTGAGATTTCTGGAGATTCGTAATTTTTGGAAGCTTGGCAACCCCTCTCCATGAAAGTGGTTCTCGCCAGTCACTGCTTAGGGCTACAGCAAGAGGAAACAAAACATAGAGATAGAACGTGAAACTACTTTACTGTATCAAGTTTCAAGAAGCTAGCACAAACCGTGTTGGATTTAGAGTTCCAAATACATGTATCAATATAGGAGAAAACAGAGTGAAACCTTAAAATTCAAACTGTTACTGGAAATGAACGCTTCAACATAGAAGAACGAAATTTTGGGAACCAAGTCGCCTACGTGTACTGATCATTACCTGAAAGTATCATCCAGTTTGGGTGAAAAAATATTTGCTGAGATTTTTGGAGATTCGTAATTTTTGGAAGCTTGGCAACCCCTCTCCATGAAAGTGGTTCTCGCCAGTCACTGCTTAGGGCTACAGCAAGAGGAAGCAAAACATAGAGATAGAACGTGAAACTACTTTACTGTATCAAGTTTCAAGAAGCTAGCACAAACCGTGTTGGATTTAGAGTTCCAAATACATGTATCAATATAGGAGAAAACAGAGTGAAACCTAAAAATTCAAACTGTTACAGGAAATGAACGCTTCAACATAGAAGAACGACATTTGGGGAACCAAGTCGCCTTAGTGTACTGATCATTACCTGAAAGTATCATCCAGTTTGGGTGAAAAAATATTTGCTGAGATTTCTGGAGATTCGTAATTTTTGGAAGCTTGGCAACCCCTTTCCATGAAAGTGTTTCTCGCCAGTCACTGCTTAGGGCTACATCAAGAGGAAACAAAACATAGAGAGAGAACTTGAAACTACTTTACTGTGTCAAGTTTCAAGAAGCTAGCACAAACCGTGTTGGATTTAGAGTTCCAAATACATGTATCAATATAGGAGAAAACAGAGTGAAACCTAAAAATTCAAACTGTTACTGGAAATGAACGCTTCAACATAGAAGAACGAAATTTGGGGAACCAAGTCGCCTTAGTGTACTGATCATTACCTGAAAGTATCATCCAGTTTGGGTGAAAAAATATTTGCTGAGATTTTTGGAGATTCGTAATTTTTGGAAGCTTGGCAACCCCTCTCCATGAAAGTGGTTCTCGCCAGTCACTGCTTAGGGCTACAGAAAGAGGAAACAAAACATAGAGATAGAACGTGAAACTACTTTACTGTATCAAGTTTCAAGAAGCTAGCACAAACCGTGTTGGATTTAGAGTTCCAAATACATGTATCAACATAGGAGAAAACAGAGTGAAACCTAAAAATTCAAACTGTTACTGGAAATGAACGCTTCAACATAGAAGAACGAAATTTGGGGAACCAAGTCGCCTTAGTGTACTGATCATTACCTGAAAGTATCATCCAGTTTGGGTGAAAAAACATTTGCTGAGATTTCTGGAGATTCGTAATTTTTGGAAGCTTGGCAACCCCTCTCCATGAAAGTGTTTCTCGCCAGTCACTGCTTAGGGCTACAACAAGAGGAAACAGAATATAGAGATAGAACGTGAAACTACTTTACTCTGTCAAGTTTCATGAAGCTAGCACAAACCGTGTTGGATTTAGAGTTCCAAATACATGTATCAATATAGGAGAAAACAGAGTGAAACCTAAAAATTCAAACTGTTACAGGAAATGAACGCTTCAACATAGAAGAACGAAATTTGGGGAACCAAGTCGCCTTAGTGTACTGATCATTACCTGAAAGTATCATCCAGTTTGGGTGAAAAAATATTTGCTGAGATTTTTGGAGATTCGTAATTTTTGGAAGCTTGGCAACCCCTCTCCATGAAAGTGGTTCTCGCCAGTCACTGCTTAGGGCTACAGCAAGAGGAAACAAAACATAGAGATAGAACGTGAAACTACTTTACTGTATCAAGTTTCAAGAAGCTAGCACAAACCGTGTTGGATTTAGAGTTCCAAATACATGTATCAATATAGGAGAAAACAGAGTGAAACCTAAAAATTCAAACTGTTACTGGAAATGAACGCTTCAACATAGAAGAACGAACTTTGGGGAACCAAGTCGCCTTAGTGTACTGATCATTACCTGAAAGTATCATCCAGTTTGGGTGAAAAAATATTTGCTGAGATTTCTGGAGATTCGTAATTTTTGGAAGCTTGGCAACCCCTTTCCATGAAAGTGTTTCTCGCCAGTCACTGCTTAGGGCTACATCAAGAGGAAACAAAACATAGAGATAGAACGTGAAACTACTTTACTGTGTCAAGTTTCAAGAAGCTAGCACAAACCGTGTTGGATTTAGAGTTCCAAATACATCTATCAATATAGGAGAAAACAGAGTGAAACCTAAAAATTCAAACTGTTACTGGAAATGAACGCTTCAACATAGAAGAACGAAATTTGGGGAACCAAGTCGCCTACGTGTACTGATCATTACCTGAAAGTATCATCCAGTTTGGGTGAAAAAATATTTGCTGAGATTTCTGGAGATTCGTAACTTTTGGAAGCTTGGCAACCTTTTTCCATGAAAGTGTTTCTCGCCAGTCACTGCTTAGGGCTACATCAAGAGGAAACAGAATATAGAGATAGAACGTGAAACTACTTTACTTTGTCAAGTTTCAAGAAGCTAGCACAAACCGTGTTGGATTTAGAGTTCCAAATACATCTATCAATATAGGAGAAAACAGAGTGAAACCTAAAAATTCAAAGTGTTACTGGAAATTAACGCTTCAACATAGAAGAACGAAATTTGGGGAACCAAGTCGCCTTCGTGTACTGATCATTACCTGAAAGTATCATCCAGTTTGGGTGAAAAAATATTTGCTGAGATTTCTGGAGATTCGTAATTTTTGGAAGCTTGGCAACCCCTTTCCATGAAAGTGTTTCTCGCCAGTCACTGCTTAGGGCTACATCAAGAGCAAACAAAACATAGAGATAGAACGTGAAACTACTTTACTGTGTCAGGTTTCATGAAGCTAGCACAAACCGTGTTGGATTCAGAGTTCCAAATACATCTATCAATATAGGAGAAAACAGAGTGAAACCTAAAAATTCAAACTGTTACTGGAAATGAACGCTTCAACATAGAAGAACGAAATTGGTGAACCAAGTCGCCTTAGTGTACTGATCATTACCTGAAAGTATCATCCAGTTTGGGTGAAAAAATATTTGCTGAAATTTTTGGAGATTCATAATTTTTGGAAGCTTGGCAACCCCTCTCCATGAAAGTGGTTCTCGCCAGTCACTGCTTAGGGCTACAGCAAGAGGAAACAAAACATAGAGATAGAACGTGAAACTACTTTACTGTATCAAGTTTCAAGAAGCTAGCAAAAACTGTGTTGGATTTAGAGTTCCAAATACATGTATCAATATAGGAGAAAACAGAGTGAAACCTAAAAATTCAAACTGTTACTGGAAATGAACGCTTCAACATAGAAGAACGAAATTTGGGGAACCAAGTCGCCTTAGTGTACTGATCATTACCTGAAAGTATCATCCAGTTTGGGTGAAAAAATATTTGCTGAGATTTCTGGAGATTCGTAATTTTTGGAAGCTTGGCAACCCCTTTCCATGAAAGTGTTTCTTGCCAGTCACTGCTTAGGGCTACATCAAGAGGAAACAAAACATAGAGATAGAACGTGAAACTACTTTACTGTGTCAAGTTTCAAGAAGCTAGCACAAACCGTGTTGGATTTAGAGTTCCAAATACATGTATCAATATAGGAGAAAACAGAGTGAAACCTAAAAATTCAAACTGTTACTGGAAATGAAGGCTTCAACATAGAAGAACAAAATTTGGGGAACCAAGTCGCCTACGTGTACTGATCATTACCTGAAAGTATCATCCAGTTTGGGTGAAAAAATATTTGCTGAGATTTCTGGAGATTCGTAATTTTTGGAAGCTTGGCAACCCCTTTCCATGAAAGTGTTTCTCGCCAGTCACTGCTTAGGGCTACAGAAAGAGGAAACAAAACATAGAGATAGAACGTGAAACTACTTTACTGTGTCAAGTTTTAAGAAGCTAGCACAAACCGTGTTGGATTTAGAGTTCCAAATACATGTATCAATATAGGAGAAAACAGAGTGAAACCTAAAAATTCAAACTGTTACTGGAAATGAACGCTTCAACATAGAAGAACGAACTTTGGGGAACCAAGTCGCCTTAGTGTACTGATCATTACCTGAAAGTATCATCCAGTTTGGGTGAAAAAATATTTGCTGAGATTTCTGGAGATTCGTAATTTTTGGAAGCTTGGCAACCCCTTTCCATGAAAGTGTTTCTCCCCAGTCACTGCTTAGGGCTACATCAAGAGGAAACAAAACATAGAGACAGAACGTGAAACTACTTTACTGTGTCAAGTTTCAAGAAGCTAGCACAAACCGCATTGGATTTAGAGTTCCAAATACATGTATCAATATAGGAGAAAACAGAGTGAAACCTAAAAATTCAAACTGTTACTGGAAATGAACGCTTCAACATAGAAGAACGAAATTGGTGAACCAAGTCGCCTTAGTGTACTGATCATTACCTGAAAGTATCATCCAGTTTGGGTGAAAAAATATTTGCTGAGATTTTTGGAGATTCTTAATTTTTGGAAGCTTGGCAACCCCTCTCCATGAAAGTGGTTCTCGCCAGTCACTGCTTAGGGCTACAGCAGGGGGAAACAAAACATAGAGATAGAACGTGAAACTACTTTACTGTATCAAGTTTCAAGAAGCTAGCAAAAACTGTGTTGGATTTAGAGTTCCAAATACATGTATCAATATAGGAGAAAACAGAGTGAAACCAAAAAATTCAAACTGTTACTGGAAATGAACGCTTCAATATAGAAGAACGAACTTTGGGGAACCAAGTCGACTTAGTGTACTGATCATTACCTGAAAGTATCATCCAGTTTGGGTGAAAAAATATTTGCTGAGATTTCTGGAGATTCGTAATTTTTGGAAGCTTGGCAACCCCTTTCCATGAAAGTGTTTCTTGCCAGTCACTGCTTAGGGCTACATCAAGAGGAAACAAAACATAGAGATAGAACGTGAAACTACTTTACTGTGTCAAGTTTCAAGAAGCTAGCACAAACCGTGTTGGATTTAGAGTTCCAAATACATCTATCAATATAGGAGAAAACAGAGTGAAACCTAAAAATTCAAACTGTTACTGGAAATGAAGGCTTCAACATAGAAGAACAAAATTTGGGGAACCAAGTCGCCTACGTGTACTGATCATTACCTGAAAGTATCATCCAGTTTGGGTGAAAAAATATTTGCTGAGATTTCTGGAGATTCGTAACTTTTGGAAGCTTGGCAACCTTTTTCCATGAAAGTGTTTCTCGCCAGTCACTGCTTAGGGCTACATCAAGAGGAAACAGAATATAGAGATAGAACGTGAAACTACTTTGTCAAGTTTCATGAAGCTAGCACAAACCGTGTTGGATTTAGAGTTCCAAATACATGTATCAATATAGGAGAAAACAGAGTGAAACCTAAAAATTCAAACTGTTACTGGAAATGAACGCTTCAACATAGAAGAACGAAATTTGGGGAACCAAGTCGCCTTCGTGTACTGATCATTACCTGAAAGTATCATCCAGTTTGGGTGAAAAAATATTTGCTGAGATTTCTGGAGATTCGTAATTTTTGGAAGCTTGGCAACCCCTCTCCATGAAAGTGGTTCTCGCCAGTCACTGCTTAGGGCTACAGCAAGAGGAAACAAAACATAGATATAGAAAGTGAAACTACTTTACTGTATCAAGTTTCAAGAAGCTAGCACAAACCGTGTTGGATTTAGAGTTCCAAATACATGTATCAATATAGGAGAAAACAGAGTGAAACCTAAAAATTCAAACTGTTACTGGAAATGAACGCTTCAACATAGAAGAACGACATTTGGGGAACCAAGTCGCCTTCGTGTACTGATCATTACCTGAAAGTATCATCCAGTTTGGGTGAAAAAATATTTGCTGAGATTTCTGGAGATTCGTAATTTTTGGAAGCTTGGCAACCCCTCTCCATGAAAGTGGTTCTCGCCAGTCACTGCTTAGGGCTACAGCAAGAGGAAACAAAACATAGAGACAGAACGTGAAACTACTTTACTGTGTCAAGTTTCAAGAAGCTAGCACAAACCGTGTTGGATTTAGAGTTCCAAATACATGTATCAATATAGGAGAAAACAGAGTGAAACCTAAAAATTCAAACTGTTACTGGAAATGAACGCTTCAACATAGAAGAACGAACTTTGGGGAACCAAGTCGCCTTAGTGTACTGATCATTACCTGAAAGTATCATCCAGTTTGGGTGAAAAAATATTTGCTCAGATTTCTGGAGATTCGTAACTTTTGGAAGCTTGGCAACCTTTTTCCATGAAAGTGTTTCTCGCCAGTCACTGCTTAGGGTTACATCAAGAGGAAACAGAATATAGAGATAGAATGTGAAACTACTTTACTTTGTCAAGTTTCAAGAAGCTAGCACAAACCGTGTTGGATTTAGAGTTCCAAATACATCTATCAATATAGGAGAAAACAGAGTGAATCCTAAAAATTCAAAGTGTTACTGGAAATTAACGCTTCAACATAGAAGAACGAAATTTGGGGAACCAAGTCGCCTTCGTGTACTGATCATTACCTGAAAGTATCATCCAGTTTGGGTGAAAAAATATTTGCTGAGATTTCTGGAGATTCGTAATTTTTGGAAGCTTGGCAACCCCTTTCCATGAAAGTGTTTCTCGCCAGTCACTGCTTAGGGCTACATCAAGAGGAAACAAAACATAGAGATAGAACGTGAAACTACTTTACTGTGTCAGGTTTCAAGAAGCTAGCACAAACCGTGTTGGATTCAGAGTTCCAAATACATCTATCAATATAGGAGAAAACAGAGTGAAACCTAAAAATTCAAACTGTTACTGGAAATGAACGCTTCAACATAGAAGAACGAAATTGGTGAACCAAGTCGCCTTAGTGTACTTGTCATTACCTGAAAGTATCATCCAGTTTGGGTGAAAAAATATTTGCTGAGATTTTTGGAGATTCATAATTTTTGGAAGCTTGGCAACCCCTCTCCATGAAAGTGGTTCTCGCCAGTAACTGCTTAGGGCTACAGCAAGAGGAAACAAAACATAGAGATAGAACGTGAAACTACTTTACTGTATCAAGTTTCAAGAAGCTAGCAAAAACTGTGTTGGATTTAGAGTTCCAAATACATGTATCAATATAGGAGAAAACAGAGTGAAACCTAAAAATTCAAACTGTTGCTGGAAATGAACGCTTCAACATAGAAGAACGAAATTTGGGGAACCAAGTCGCCTTAGTGTACTGATCATTACCTGAAAGTATCATCCAGTTTGGGTGAAAAAATATTTGCTGAGATTTCTGGAGATTCGTAATTTTTGGAAGCTTGGCAACCCCTTTCCATGAAAGTGTTTCTCGCCAGTCACTGCTTAGGGCTACATCAAGAGGAAACAAAACATAGAGATAGAACGTGAAACTACTTTACTGTGTCAAGTTTTAAGAAGCTAGCACAAACCGTGTTGGATTTAGAGTTCCAAATACATGTATCAATATAGGAGAAAACAGAGTGAAACCTAAAAATTCAAACTGTTACTGGAAATGAACGCTTCAACATAGAAGAACGAACTTTGGGGAACCAAGTCGCCTTAGTGTACTGATCATTACCTGAAAGTATCATCCAGTTTGGGTGAAAAAATATTTGCTGTGATTTCTGGAGATTCGTAATTTTTGGAAGCTTGGCATCCCCTTTCCATGAAAGTGTTTCTCCCCAGTCACTGCTTAGGGCTACATCAAGAGGAAACAAAACATAGAGATAGAACGTGAAACTACTTTACTGTGTCAAGTTTCAAGAAGCTAGCACAAACCGTATTGGATTTAGAGTTCCAAATACATGTATCAATATAGGAGAAAACAGAGTGAAACCTAAAAATTCAAACTGTTACTGGAAATGAACGCTTCAACATAGAAGAACGAAATTGGTGAACCAAGTCGCCTTAGTGTACTGATCATTACCTGAAAGTATCATCCAGTTTGGGTGAAAAAATATTTGCTGAGATTTTTGGAGATTCGTAATTTTTGGAAGCTTGGCAACCCCTCTCCATGAAAGTGGTTCTCGCCAGTCACTGCTTAGGGCTACAGCAGGGGGAAACAAAACATAGAGATAGAACGTGAAACTACTTTACTGTATCAAGTTTCAAGAAGCTAGCAAAAACTGTGTTGGATTTAGAGTTCCAAATACATGTATCAATATAGGAGAAAACAGAGTGAAACCTAAAAATTCAAACTGTTACTGGAAATGAACGCTTCAACATAGAAGAACGAACTTTGGGGAACCAAGTCGACTTAGTGTACTGATCATTACCTGAAAGTATCATCCAGTTTGGGTGAAAAAATATTTGCTGAGATTTCTGGAGATTCGTAATTTTTGGAAGCTTGGCAACCCCTTTCCATGAAAGTGTTTCTTGCCAGTCACTGCTTAGGGCTACATCAAGAGGAAACAAAACATAGAGATAGAACGTGAAACTACTTTACTGTGTCAAGTTTCAAGAAGCTAGCACAAACCGTGTTGGATTTAGAGTTCCAAATACATCTATCAATATAGGAGAAAACAGAGTGAAACCTAAAAATTCAAACTGTTACTGGAAATGAAGGCTTCAACATAGAAGAACAAAATTTGGGGAACCAAGTCGCCTACGTGTACTGATCATTACCTGAAAGTATCATCCAGTTTGGGTGAAAAAATATTTGCTGAGATTTCTGGAGATTCGTAACTTTTGGAAGCTTGGCAACCTTTTTCCATGAAAGTGTTTCTCGCCAGTCACTGCTTAGGGCTACATCAAGAGGAAACAGAATATAGAGATAGAACGTGACACTACTTTACTTTGTCAAGTTTCATGAAGCTAGCACAAACCGTGTTGGATTTAGAGTTCCAAATACATGTATCAATATAGGAGAAAACAGAGTGAAACCTAAAAATTCAAACTGTTACTGGAAATGAACGCTTCAACATAGAAGAACGAAATTTGGGGAACCAAGTCGCCTTCGTGTACTGATCATTACCTGAAAGTATCATCCAGTTTGGGTGAAAAAATATTTGCTGAGATTTCTGGAGATTCGTAATTTTTGGAAGCTTGGCAACCCCTCTCCATGAAAGTGGTTCTCGCCAGTCACTGCTTAGGGCTACAGCAAGAGGAAACAAAATATAGATATAGAAAGTGAAACTACTTTACTGTATCAAGTTTCAAGAAGCTAGCACAAACCGTGTTGGATTTAGAGTTCCAAATACATGTATCAATATAGGAGAAAACAGAGTGAAACCTAAAAATTCAAACTGTTACTGGAAATGAACGCTTCAACATAGAAGAACGACATTTGGGGAACCAAGTCGCCTTCGTGTACTGATCATTACCTGAAAGTATCATCCAGTTTGGGTGAAAAAATATTTGCTGAGATTTCTGGAGATTCGTAATTTTTGGAAGCTTGGCAACCCCTCTCCATGAAAGTGGTTCTCGCCAGTCACTGCTTAGGGCTACAGCAAGAGGAAACAAAACATAGAGACAGAACGTGAAACTACTTTACTGTGTCAAGTTTCAAGAAGCTAGCACAAACCGTGTTGGATTTAGAGTTCCAAATACATGTATCAATATAGGAGAAAACAGAGTGAAACCTAAAAATTCAAACTGTTACTGGAAATGAACGCTTCAACATAGAAGAACGAACTTTGGGGAACCAAGTCGACTTAGTGTACTGATCATTACCTGAAAGTATCATCCAGTTTGGGTGAAAAAATATTTGCTGAGATTTCTGGAGATTCGTAATTTTTGGAAGCTTGGCAACCCCTTTCCATGAAAGTGTTTCTCGCCAGTCACTGCTTAGGGCTACATCAAGAGGAAACAAAACATAGAGATAGAACGTGAAACTACTTTACTGTGTCAAGTTTTAAGAAGCTAGCGCAAACCGTGTTGGATTTAGAGTTCCAAATACATGTATCAATATAGGAGAAAACAGAGTGAAACCTAAAAATTCAAACTGTTACTGGAAATGAACGCTTCAACATAGAAGAACGAACTTTGGGGAACCAAGTCGCCTTAGTGTACTGATCATTACCTGAAAGTATCATCCAGTTTGGGTGAAAAAATATTTGCTGAGATTTCTGGAGATTCGTAATTTTTGGAAGCTTGGCAACCCCTTTCCATGAAAGTGTTTCTCCCCAGTCACTGCTTAGGGCTACATCAAGAGGAAACAAAACATAGAGATAGAACGTGAAACTACTTTACTGTGTCAAGTTTCAAGAAGCTAGCACAAACCGTATTGGATTTAGAGTTCCAAATACATGTATCAATATAGGAGAAAACAGAGTGAAACCTAAAAATTCAAACTGTTACTGGAAATGAACGCTTCAACATAGAAGAACGAAATTGGTGAACCAAGTCGCCTTAGTGTACTGATCATTACCTGAAAGTATCATCCAGTTTGGGTGAAAAAATATTTGCTGAGATTTTTGGAGATTCGTAATTTTTGGAAGCTTGGCAACCCCTCTCCATGAAAGTGGTTCTCGCCAGTCACTGCTTAGGGCTACAGCAGGGGGAAACAAAACATAGAGATAGAACGTGAAACTACTTTACTGTATCAAGTTTCAAGAAGCTAGCAAAAACTGTGTTGGATTTAGAGTTCCAAATACATGTATCAATATAGGAGAAAACAGAGTGAAACCTAAAAATTCAAACTGTTACTGGAAATGAACGCTTCAACATAGAAGAACGAACTTTGGGGAACCAAGTCGACTTAGTGTACTGATCATTACCTGAAAGTATCATCCAGTTTGGGTGAAAAAATATTTGCTGAGATTTCTGGAGATTCGTAATTTTTGGAAGCTTGGCAACCCCTTTCCATGAAAGTGTTTCTTGCCAGTCACTGCTTAGGGCTACATCAAGAGGAAACAAAACATAGAGATAGAACGTGAAACTACTTTACTGTGTCAAGTTTCAAGAAGCTAGCACAAACCGTGTTGGATTTAGAGTTCCAAATACATCTATCAATATAGGAGAAAACAGAGTGAAACCTAAAAATTCAAACTGTTACTGGAAATGAAGGCTTCAACATAGAAGAACAAAATTTGGGGAACCAAGTCGCCTACGTGTACTGATCATTACCTGAAAGTATCATCCAGTTTGGGTGAAAAAATATTTGCTGAGATTTCTGGAGATTCGTAACTTTTGGAAGCTTGGCAACCTTTTTCCATGAAAGTGTTTCTCGCCAGTCACTGCTTAGGGCTACATCAAGAGGAAACAGAATATAGAGATAGAACGTGACACTACTTTACTTTGTCAAGTTTCATGAAGCTAGCACAAACCGTGTTGGATTTAGAGTTCCAAATACATGTATCAATATAGGAGAAAACAGAGTGAAACCTAAAAATTCAAACTGTTACTGGAAATGAACGCTTCAACATAGAAGAACGAAATTTGGGGAACCAAGTCGCCTTCGTGTACTGATCATTACCTGAAAGTATCATCCAGTTTGGGTGAAAAAATATTTGCTGAGATTTCTGGAGATTCGTAATTTTTGGAAGCTTGGCAACCCCTCTCCATGAAAGTGGTTCTCGCCAGTCACTGCTTAGGGCTACAGCAAGAGGAAACAAAACATAGATATAGAACGTGAAACTACTTTACTGTATCAAGTTTCAAGAAGCTAGCACAAACCGTGTTGGATTTAGAGTTCCAAATACATGTATCAATATAGGAGAAAACAGAGTGAAACCTAAAAATTCAAACTGTTACTGGAAATGAACGCTTCAACATAGAAGAACGACATTTGGGGAACCAAGTCGCCTTCGTGTACTGATCATTACCTGAAAGTATCATCCAGTTTGGGTGAAAAAATATTTGCTGAGATTTCTGGAGATTCGTAATTTTTGGAAGCTTGGCAACCCCTCTCCATGAAAGTGGTTCTCGCCAGTCACTGCTTAGGGCTACAGCAAGAGGAAACAAAACATAGAGACAGAACGTGAAACTACTTTACTGTGTCAGGTTTCAAGAAGCTAGCACAAACCGTGTTGGATTTAGAGTTCCAAATACATCTATCAATATAGGAGAAAACAGAGTGAAACCTAAAAATTCAAACTGTTACAGGAAATGAACGCTTCAACATAGAAGAACGACATTTGGGGAACCAAGTCGCCTTAGTGTACTGATCATTACCTGAAAGTATCATCCAGTTTGGGTGAAAAAATATTTGCTCAGATTTCTGGAGATTCGAAATTTTTGGAAGCTTGGCAACCCCTTTCCATGAAAGTGTTTCAGCCAGTCACTGCTTAGGGCTACATCAAGAGGAAACAAAACATAGAGATAGAACGTGAAACTACTTTACTGTGTCAAGTTTCAAGAAGCTAGCACAAACCGTGTTGCATTTAGAGTTCCAAATACATGTATCAATATAGGAGAAAACAGAGTGAAACCTAAAAATTCAAACTGTTACTGGAAATGAACGCTTCAACATAGAAGAACGAACTTTGGGGAACCAAGTCGCCTTAGTGTACTGATCATTACCTGAAAGTATCATCCAGTTTGGGTGAAAAAATATTTGCTGAGATTTTTGGAGATTCGTAATTTTTGGAAGCTTGGCAACCCCTCTCCATGAAAGTTGTTCTCGCCAATCACTGCTTAGGGCTACAGCAAGAGGAAACAAAATATAGAGATAGAACGTGAAACTACTTTACTGTATCAAGTTTCAAGAAGCTAGCACAAACCGTGTTGGATTTAGAGTTCCAAATACATGTATCAATATAGGAGAAAACAGAGTGAAACCTAAAAATTCAAACTGTTACAGGAAATGAACGCTTCAACATAGAAAAACGACATTTGGGGAACCAAGTCGCCTTCGTGTACTGATCATTACCTGAAAGTATCATCCAGTTTGGGTGAAAAAATATTTGCTGAGATTTCTGGAGATTCGTAATTTTTGGAAGCTTGGCAACCCCTCTCCATGAAAGTGGTTCTCGCCAGTCACTGCTTAGTGCTACAGCAAGAGGAAACAAAACATAGAGACAGAACGTGAAACTACTTTACTGTGTCAAGTTTCAAGAAGCTAGCACAAACCGTGTTAGATTTAGAGTTCCAAATACATGTATCAATATAGGAGAAAACAGAGTGAAACCTAAAAATTCAAACTGTTACAGGAAATGAACGCTTCAACATAGAAGAACGACATTTGGGGAACCAAGTCGCCTTAGTGTACTGATCATTACCTGAAAGTATCATCCAGTTTGGGTGAAAAAATATTTGCTGAGATTTCTGGAGATTCGAAATTTTTGGAAGCTTGGCAACCCCTTTCCATGAAAGTGTTTCTCGCCAGTCACTGCTTAGGGCTACATCAAGAGGAAACAAAACATAGAGATAGAACGTGAAACTACTTTACTGTGTCAGGTTTCAAGAAGCTAGCACAAACCGTGTTGGATTCAGAGTTCCAAATACATCTATCAATATAGGAGAAAACAGAGTGAAACCTAAAAATTCAAACTGTTACTGGAAATGAACGCTTCAACATAGAAGAACGAAATTGGTGAACCAAGTCGCCTTAGTGTACTGATCATTACCTGAAAGTATCATCCAGTTTGGGTGAAAAAATATTTGCTGAGATTTTTGGAGATTCATAATTTTTGGAAGCTTGGCAACCCCTCTCCATGAAAGTGGTTCTCGCCAGTCACTGCTTAGGGCTACAGCAAGAGGAAACAAAACATAGAGATAGAACGTGAAACTACTTTACTGTATCAAGTTTCAAGAAGCTAGCAAAAACTGTGTTGGATTTAGAGTTCCAAATACATGTATCAATATAGGAGAAAACAGAGTGAAACCTAAAAATTCAAACTGTTACTGGAAATGAACGCTTCAACATAGAAGAACGAAATTTGGGGAACCAAGTCGCCTTAGTGTACTGATCATTACCTGAAAGTATCATCCAGTTTGGGTGAAAAAATATTTGCTGAGATTTCTGGAGATTCGTAATTTTTGGAAGCTTGGCAACCCCTTTCCATGAAAGTGTTTCTTGCCAGTTACTGCTTAGGGCTACATCAAGAGGAAACAAAACATAGAGATAGAACGTGAAACTACTTTACTGTGTCAAGTTTCAAGAAGCTAGCACAAACCGTGTTGGATTTAGAGTTCCAAATACATGTATCAATATAGGAGAAAACAGAGTGAAACCTAAAAATTCAAACTGTTACTGGAAATGAAGGCTTCAACATAGAAGAACGACATTTGGGGTACCAAGTCGCCTACGTGTACTGATCATTACCTGAAAGTATCATCCAGTTTGGGTGAAAAAATATTTGCTGAGATTTCTGGAGATTCGTAATTTTTGGAAGCTTGGCAACCCCTTTCCATGAAAGTGTTTCTCGCCAGTCACTGCTTAGGGCTACATCAAGAGGAAACAAAACATAGAGATAGAACGTGAAACTACTTTACTGTGTCAAGTTTTAAGAAGCTAGCACAAACCGTGTTGGATTTAGAGTTCCAAATACATGTATCAATATAGGAGAAAACAGAGTGAAACCTAAAAATTCAAACTGTTACTGGAAATGAACGCTTCAACATAGAAGAACGAACTTTGGGGAACCAAGTCGCCTTAGTGTACTGATCATTACCTGAAAGTATCATCCAGTTTGGGTGAAAAAATATTTGCTGAGATTTTTGGAGATTCGTAATTTTTGGAAGCTTGGCAACCCCTCTCCATGAAAGTGGTTCTCGCCAGTCACTGCTTAGAGCTACAGCAGGGGGAAACAAAACATAGAGATAGAACGTGAAACTACTTTACTGTATCAAGTTTCAAGAAGCTAGCAAAAACTGTGTTGGATTTAGAGTTCCAAATACATGTATCAATATAGGAGAAAACAGAGTGAAACCTAAAAATTCAAACTGTTACTGGAAATGAACGCTTCAACATAGAAGAACGAACTTTGGGGAACCAAGTCGACTTAGTGTACTGATCATTACCTGAAAGTATCATCCAGTTTGGGTGAAAAAATATTTGCTGAGATTTCTGGAGATTCGTAATTTTTGGAAGCTTGGCAACCCCTTTCCATGAAAGTGTTTCTTGCCAGTCACTGCTTAGGACTACATCAAGAGGAAACAAAACATAGAGATAGAATGTGAAACTACTTTACTGTGTCAAGTTTCAAGAAGCTAGCACAAACCGTGTTGGATTTAGAGTTCCAAATACATCTATCAATATAGGAGAAAACAGAGTGAAACCTAAAAATTCAAACTGTTACTGGAAATGAAGGCTTCAACATAGAAGAACAAAATTTGGGGAACCAAGTCGCCTACGTGTACTGATCATTACCTGAAAGTATCATCCAGTTTGGGTGAAAAAATATTTGCTGAGATTTCTGGAGATTCGTAATTTTTGGAAGCTTGGCAACCTTTTTCCATGAAAGTGTTTCTCGCCAGTCACTGCTTAGGGCTACATCAAGAGGAAACAAAACATAGAGATAGAACGTGAAACTACTTTACTGTGTCAAGTTTCAAGAAGCTAGCACAAACCGTGTTGGATTTAGAGTTCCAAATACATGTATCAATATAGGAGAAAACAGAGTGAAACCTAAAAATTCAAACTGTTACTGGAAATGAACGCTTCAACATAGAAGAACGAACTTTGGGGAACCAAGTCGCCTTAGTGTACTGATCATTACCTGAAAGTATCATCCAGTTTGGGTGAAAAAATATTTGCTGAGATTTTTGGAGATTCGTAATTTTTGGAAGCTTGGCAACCCCTCTCCATGAAAGTTGTTCTCGCCAATCACTGCTTAGGGCTACAGCAAGAGGAAACAAAACATAGAGATAGAACGTGAAACTACTTTACTGTATCAAGTTTCAAGAAGCTAGCACAAACCGTGTTGGATTTAGAGTTCCAAATACATGTATCAATATAGGAGAAAACAGAGTGAAACCTAAAAATTCAAACTGTTACTGGAAATGAACGCTTCAACATAGAAGAACGACATTTGGGGAACCAAGTCGCCTTCGTGTACTGATCATTACCTGAAAGTATCATCCAGTTTGGGTGAAAAAATATTTGCTGAGATTTCTGGAGATTCGTAATTTTTGGAAGCTTGGCAACCCCTCTCCATGAAAGTGGTTCTCGCCAGTCACTGCTTAGGGCTACAGCAAGAGGAAACAAAACATAGAGACAGAACGTGAAACTACTTTACTGTGTCAAGTTTCAAGAAGCTAGCACAAACCGTGTTGGATTTAGAGTTCCAAATACATGTATCAATATAGGAGAAAACAGAGTGAAACCTAAAAATTCAAACTGTTACAGGAAATGAACGCTTCAACATAGAAGAACGACATTTGGGGAACCAAGTCGCCTTAGTGTACTGATCATTACCTGAAAGTATCATCCAGTTTGGGTGAAAAAATATTTGCTGAGATTTCTGGAGATTCGAAATTTTTGGAAGCTTGGCAACCCCTTTCCATGAAAGTGTTTCTCGCCAGTCACTGCTTAGGGCTACATCAAGAGGAAACAAAACATAGAGATAGAACGTGAAACTACTTTACTGTGTCAAGTTTCAAGAAGCTAGCACAAACCGTGTTGGATTTAGAGTTCCAAATACATGTATCAATATAGGAGAAAACAGAGTGAAACCTAAAAATTCAAACTGTTACTGGAAATGAACGCTTCAACATAGAAGAACGAACTTTGGGGAACCAAGTCGCCTTAGTGTGCTGATCATTACCTGAAAGTATCATCCAGTTTGGGTGAAAAAATATTTGCTGAGATTTCTGGAGATTTGTAATTTTTGGAAGCTTGGCAACCCCTTTCCATGAAAGTGTTTCTCGCCAGTCACTGCTTAGGGCTACATCAAGAGGAAACAGAACATAGAGATAGAACGTGAAACTACTTTACTGTGTCAAGTTTCAAGAAGCTAGCACAAACCGTGTTGGATTTAGAGTTCCAAATACATGTATCAACATAGGAGAAAACAGAGTGAAACCTAAAAATTCAAACTGTTACTGGAAATGAACGCTTCAACATAGAAGAACGAAATTTGGGGAACCAAGTCGCCTTAGTGTACTGATCATTACCTGAAAGTATCATCCAGTTTGGGTGAAAAAATATTTGCTGAGATTTCTGGAGATTCGTAATTTTTGGAAGCTTGGCAACCCCTCTCCATGAAAGTGTTTCTCGCCAGTCACTGCTTAGGGCTACATCAAGAGGAAACAGAATATAGAGATAGAACGTGAAACTACTTTACTCTGTCAAGTTTCATGAAGCTAGCACAAACCGTGTTGGATTTAGAGTTCCAAATACATGTATCAATATAGGAGAAAACAGAGTGAAACCTAAAAATTCAAACTGTTACAGGAAATGAACGCTTCAACATAGAAGAACGAAATTTGGGGAACCAAGTCGCCTACGTGTACTGATCATTACCTGAAAGTATCATCCAGTTTGGCTGAAAAAATATTTGCTGAGATTTTTGGAGATTCGTAATTTTTGGAAGCTTGGCAACCCCTCTCCATGAAAGTGGTTCTCGCCAGTCACTGCTTAGGGCTACAGCAAGAGGAAACAAAACATAGAGATAGAACGTGAAACTACTTTACTGTATCAAGTTTCAAGAAGCTAGCACAAACCGTGTTGGATTTAGAGTTCCAAATACATGTATCAATATAGGAGAAAACAGAGTGAAACCTAAAAATTCAAACTGTTACTGGAAATGAACGCTTCAACATAGAAGAACGAACTTTGGGGAACCAAGTCGCCTTAGTGTACTGATCATTACCTGAAAGTATCATCCAGTTTGGGTGAAAAAATATTTGCTGAGATTTCTGGAGATTCGTAACTTTTGGAAGCTTGGCAACCTTTTTCCATGAAAGTGTTTCTCGCCAGTCACTGCTTAGGGCTACATCAAGAGGAAACAGAATATAGAGATAGAACGTGAAACTACTTTACTTTGTCAAGTTTCATGAAGCTAGCACAAACCGTGTTGGATTTAGAGTTCCAAATACATCTATCAATATAGGAGAAAACAGAGTGAAACCTAAAATTTCAAACTGTTACTGGAAATGAACGCTTCAACATAGAAGAACGAAATTTGGGGAACCAAGTCGCCTTCGTGTACTGATCATTACCTGAAAGTATCATCCAGTTTGGGTGAAAAAATATTTGCTGAGATTTCTGGAGATTCGTAACTTTTGGAAGCTTGGCAACCTTTTTCCATGAAAGTGTTTCTCACCAGTCACTGCTTAGGGCTACATCAAGAGGAAACAGAATATAGAGATAGAACGTGAAACTACTTTACTTTGTCAAGTTTCAAGAAGCTAGCACAAACCGTGTTGGATGTAGAGTTCCAAATACATCTATCAATATAGGAGAAAACAGAGTGAAACCTAAAAATTCAAAGTGTTACTGGATTTAACGCTTCAACATAGAAGAACGAAATTTGGGGAACCAAGTCGCCTTCGTGTACTGATCATTACCTGAAAGTATCATCCAGTTTGGGTGAAAAAATATTTGCTGAGATTTCTGGAGATTCGTAATTTTTGGAAGCTTGGCAACCCCTCTCCATGAAAGTGGTTCTCGCCAGTCACTGCTTAGGGCTACAGCAAGAGGAAACAAAACATAGAGATAGTACGTGAAACTACTTTACTGTATCAAGTTTCAAGAAGCTAGCACAAACCGTGTTGGATTTAGAGTTCCAAATACATGTATCAATATAGGAGAAAACAGAGTGAAACCTAAAAATTCAAACTGTTACTGGAAATGAACGCTTCAACATAGAAGAACGAACTTTGGGGAACCAAGTCGCCTTAGTGTACTGATCATTACCTGAAAGTATCATCCAGTTTGTGTGAAAAAATATTTGCTGAGATTTCTGGAGATTCGTAATTTTTGGAAGCTTGGCAACCCCTTTCCATGAAAGTGTTTCTCGCCAGTCACTGCTTAGGGCTACATGAAGAGGAAACAAAACATAGAGATAGAACGTGAAACTACTTTACTGTGTCAAGTTTCAAGAAGCTAGCACAAACCGTGTTGGATTTAGAGTTCCAAATACATGTATCAATATAGGAGAAAACAGAGTGAAACCTAAAAATTCAAACTGTTACAGGAAATGAACGCTTCAACATAGAAGAACGACATTTGGGGAACCAAGTCGCCTTCGTGTACTGATCATTACCTGAAAGTATCATCCAGTTTGGGTGAAAAAATATTTGCTGAGATTTCTGGAGATTCGTAATTTTTGGAAGCTTGGCAACCCCTCTCCATGAAAGTGGTTCTCGCCAGTCACTGCTTAGGGCTACAGCAAGAGGAAACAGAATATAGAGATAGAACGTGAAACTACTTTACTCTGTCAAGTTTCATGAAGCTAGCACAAACCGTGTTGGATTTAGAGTTCCAAATACATGTATCAATATAGGAGAAAACAGAGTGAAACCTAAAAATTCAAACTGTTACTGGAAATGAACGCTTCAACATAGAAGAACGAAATTTGGGGAACCAAGTCGCCTTAGTGTACTGATCATTACCTGAAAGTATCATCCAGTTTGGGTGAAAAAATATTTGCTGAGATTTCTGGAGATTCGTAATTTTTGGAAGCTTGGCAACCCCTCTCCATGAAAGTGGTTCTCGCCAGTCACTGCTTAGGGCTACAGCAAGAGGAAACAAAACATAGAGATAGAACGTGAAACTACTTTACTGTATCAAGTTTCAAGAAGCTAGCAAAAACTGTGTTGGATTTAGAGTTCCAAATACATGTATCAATATAGGAGAAAACAGAGTGAAACCTAAAAATTCAAACTGTTACTGGAAATGAACGCTTCAACATAGAAGAACGAAATTTGGGGAACCAAGTCGCCTTAGTGTACTGATCAATACCTGAAAGTATCATCGAGTTTGGGTGAAAAAATATTTGCTGAGATTTCTGGAGATTCGTAATTTTTGGAAGCTTGGCAACCCCTTTCCATGAAAGTGTTTCTTGCCAGTCACTGCTTAGGGCTACATCAAGAGGAAACAAAACATAGAGATAGAACGTGAAACTACTTTACTGTGTCAAGTTTCAAGAAGCTAGCACAAACCGTGTTGGATTTAGAGTTCCAAATACATGTATCAATATAGGAGAAAACAGAGTGAAACCTAAAAATTCAAACTGTTACTGGAAATGAAGGCTTCAACATAGAAGAACGACATTTGGGGAACCAAGTCGCCTACGTGTACTGATCATTACCTGAAAGTATCATCCAGTTTGGGTGAAAAAATATTTGCTGAGATTTCTGGAGATTCGTAATTTTTGGAAGCTTGGCAACCCCTTTCCATGAAAGTGTTTCTCGCCAGTCACTGCTTAGGGCTACATCAAGACGAAACAAAACATAGAGATAGAACGTGAAACTACTTTACTGTGTCAAGTTTTAAGAAGCTAGCACAAACCGTGTTGGATTTAGAGTTCCAAATACATGTATCAATATAGGAGAAAACAGAGTGAAACCTAAAAATTCAAACTGTTACTGGAAATGAACGCTTCAACATAGAAGAACGAACTTTGGGGAACCAAGTCGCCTTAGTGTACTGATCATTACCTGAAAGTATCATCCAGTTTGGGTGAAAAAATATTTGCTGAGATTTTTGGAGATTCGTAATTTTTGGAAGCTTGGCAACCCCTCTCCATGAAAGTGGTTCTCGCCAGTCACTGCTTAGGGCTACAGCAGGGGGAAACAAAACATAGAGATAGAACGTGAAACTACTTTACTGTATCAAGTTTCAAGAAGCTAGCAAAAACTGTGTTGGATTTAGAGTTCCAAATACATGTATCAATATAGGAGAAAACAGAGTGAAACCTAAAAATTCAAACTGTTACTGGAAATGAACGCTTCAACATAGAAGAACGAACTTTGGGTAACCAAGTCGACTTAGTGTACTGATCATTACCTGAAAGTATCATCCAGTTTGGGTGAAAAAATATTTGCTGAGATTTCTGGAGATTCGTAATTTTTGGAAGCTTGGCAACCCCTTTCCATGAAAGTGTTTCTTGCCAGTCACTGCTTAGGACTACATCAAGAGGAAACAAAACATAGAGATAGAATGTGAAACTACTTTACTGTGTCAAGTTTCAAGAAGCTAGCACAAACCGTGTTGGATTTAGAGTTCCAAATACATCTATCAATATAGGAGAAAACAGAGTGAAACCTAAAAATTCAAACTGTTACTGGAAATGAAGGCTTCAACATAGAAGAACAAAATTTGGGGAACCAAGTCGCCTACGTGTACTGATCATTACCTGAAAGTATCATCCAGTTTGGGTGAAAAAATATTTGCTGAGATTTCTGGAGATTCGTAACTTTTGGAAGCTTGGCAACCTTTTTCCATCAAAGTGTTTCTCGCCACTCGATGCTTAGGGCTACATCAAGAGGAAACAGAATATAGAGATAGAACGTGAAACTACTTTACTTTGTCAAGTTTCATGAAGCTAGCACAAACCGTGTTGGATTTAGAGTTCCAAATACATGTATCAATATAGGAGAAAACAGAGTGAAACCTAAAAATTCAAACTGTTACTGGAAATGAACGCTTCAACATAGAAGAACGAAATTTGGGGAACCAAGTCGCCTTCGTGTACTGATCATTACCTGAAAGTATCATCCAGTTTGGGTGAAAAAATATTTGCTGAGATTTCTGGAGATTCGTAATTTTTGGAAGCTTGGCAACCCCTCTCCATGAAAGTGGTTCTCGCCAGTCACAGCTTAGGGCTACAGCAAGAGGAAACAAAACATAGAGATAGAACGTGAAACTACTTTACTGTATCAAGTTTCAAGAAGCTAGCACAAACCGTGTTGGATTTAGAGTTCCAAATACATGTATCAATATAGGAGAAAACAGAGTGAAACCTAAAAATTCAAACTGTTACTGGAAATGAACGCTTCAACATAGAAGAACGAAATTTGGGAAACCATGTCACCTTAGTGTACTGATCATTACCTGAAAGTATCATCCAGTTTGGGTGAAAAAATATTTGCTGAGATTTTTGGAGATTCGTAATTTTTGGAAGCTTGGCAACCCCTCTCCATGAAAGTGGTACTCGCCAGTCACTGCTTAGGGCTACAGAAAGAGGAAACAAAACATAGAGATAGAACGTGAAACTACTTTACTGTATCAAGTTTCAAGAAGCTAGCACAAACCGTGTTGGATTTAGAGTTCCAAATACATGTATCAACATAGGAGAAAACAGAGTGAAACCTAAAAATTCAAACTGTTACTGGAAATGAACGCTTCAACATAGAAGAACGAAATTTGGGGAACCAAGTCGCCTTAGTGTACTGATCATTACCTGAAAGTATCATCCAGTTTGGGTGAAAAAATATTTGCTGAGATTTCTGGAGATTCGTAATTTTTGGAAGCTTGGCAACCCCTCTCCATGAAAGTGTTTCTCGCCAGTCACTGCTTAGGGCTACATCAAGAGGAAACAGAATATAGAGATAGAACGTGAAACTACTTTACTCTGTCAAGTTTCATGAAGCTAGCACAAACCGTGTTGGATTTAGAGTTCCAAATACATGTATCAATATAGGAGAAAACAGAGTGAAACCTAAAAATTCAAACTGTTACAGGAAATGAACGCTTCAACATAGAAGAACGAAATTTGGGGAACCAAGTCGCCTTCGTGTACTGATCATTACCTGAAAGTATCATCCAGTTTGGGTGAAAAAATATTTGCTGAGATTTTTGGAGATTCGTAATTTTTGGAAGCTTGGCAACCCCTCTCCATGAAAGTGGTTCTCGCCAGTCACTGCTTAGGGCTACAGCAAGAGGAAACAAAACATAGAGATAGAACGTGAAACTACTTTACTGTATCAAGTTTCAAGAAGCTAGCACAAACCGTGTTGGATTTAGAGTTCCAAATACATGTATCAATATAGGAGAAAACAGAGTGAAACCTAAAAATTCAAACTGTTACTGGAAATGAACGCTTCAACATAGAAGAACGAACTTTGGGGAACCAAGTCGCCTTAGTGTACTGATCATTACCTGAAAGTATCATCCAGTTTGGGTGAAAAAATATTTGCTGAGATTTCTGGAGATTCGTAATTTTTGGAAGCTTGGCAACCCCTTTCCATGAAAGTGTTTCTCGCCAGTCACTGCTTAGGGCTACATCAAGAGGAAACAAAACCTAGAGATAGAACGTGAAACTACTTTACTGTGTCAAGTTTCAAGAAGCTAGCACAAACCGTGTTGGATTTAGAGTTCCAAATACATCTATCAATATAGGAGAAAACAGAGTGAAACCTAAAAATTCAAACTGTTACTGGAAATGAACGCTTCAACATAGAAGAACGAAATTTGGGGAACCAAGTCGCCTACGTGTACTGATCATTACCTGAAAGTATCATCCAGTTTGGGTGAAAAAATATTTGCTGAGATTTCTGGAGATTCGTAACTTTTGGAAGCTTGGCAACCTTTTTCCATGAAAGTGTTTCTCGCCAGTCACTGCTTAGGGCTACATCAAGAGGAAACAGAATATAGAGATAGAACGTGAAACTACTTTACTTTGTCAAGTTTCATGAAGCTAGCACAAACCGTGTTGGATTTAGAGTTCCAAATACATCTATCAATATAGGAGAAAACAGAGTGAAACCTAAAATTTCAAACTGTTACTGGAAATGAACGCTTCAACATAGAAGAACGAAATTTGGGGAACCAAGTCGCCTTCGTGTACTGATCATTACCTGAAAGTATCATCCAGTTTGGGTGAAAAAATATTTGCTGAGATTTCTGGAGATTCATAACTTTTGGAAGCTTGGCAACCTTTTTCCATGAAAGTGTTTCTCACCACTCACTGCTTAGGGCTACATCAAGAGGAAACAGAATATAGAGATAGAACGTGAAACTACTTTACTTTGTCACGTTTCAAGAAGCTAGCACAAACCGTGTTGGATGTAGAGTTCCAAATACATCTATCAATATAGGAGAAAACAGAGTGAAACCTAAAAATTCAAAGTGTTACTGGATTTAACGCTTCAAAATAGAAGAACGAAATTTGGGGAACCAAGTCGCCTTCGTGTACTGATCATTACCTGAAAGTATCATCCAGTTTGGGTGAAAAAATATTTGCTGAGATTTCTGGAGATTCGTAATTTTTGGAAGCTTGGCAACCCCTCTCCATGAAAGTGGTTCTCGCCAGTCACTGCTTAGGGCTACAGCAAGAGGAAACAAAACATAGAGATAGTACGTGAAACTACTTTACTGTATCAAGTTTCAAGAAGCTAGCACAAACCGTGTTGGATTTAGAGTTCCAAATACATGTATCAATATAGGAGAAAACAGAGTGAAACCTAAAAATTCAAACTGTTACTGGAAATGAACGCTTCAACATAGAAGAACGAACTTTGGGGAACCAAGTCGCCTTAGTGTACTGATCATTACCTGAAAGTATCATCCAGTTTGTGCGAAAAAATATTTGCTGAGATTTCTGGAGATTCGTAATTTTTGGAAGCTTGGCAACCCCTTTCCATGAAAGTGTTTCTCGCCAGTCACTGCTTAGGGCTACATGAAGAGGAAACAAAACATAGAGATAGAACGTGAAACTACTTTACTGTGTCAAGTTTCAAGAAGCTAGCACCAACCGTGTTGGATTTAGAGTTCCAAATACATGTATCAATATAGGAGAAAACAGAGTGAAACCTAAAAATTCAAACTGTTACAGGAAATGAACGCTTCAACATAGAAGAACGACATTTGGGGAACCAAGTCGCCTTCGTGTACTGATCATTACCTGAAAGTATCATCCAGTTTGGGTGAAAAAATATTTGCTGAGATTTCTGGAGATTCGTAATTTTTGGAAGCTTGGCAACCCCTCTCCATGAAAGTGGTTCTCGCCAGTCACTGCTTAGGGCTACAGCAAGAGGAAACAAAACATAGAGATAGAACGTGACACTACTTTACTGTGTCAAGTTTCAAGAAGCTAGCACAAACCGTGTTGGATTTAGAGTTCCAAATACATGTATCAATATAGGAGAAAACAGAGTGAAACCTAAAAATTCAAACTGTTACTGGAAATGAACGCTTCAACATAGAAGAACGAAATTTGGGGAACCAAGTCGCCTTAGTGTACTGATCATTACCTGAAAGTATCATCCAGTTTGGGTGAAAAAATATTTGCTGAGATTTCTGGAGATTCGTAACTTTTGGAAGCTTGGCAACCTTTTTCCATGAAAGTGTTTCTCGCCAGTCACTGCTTAGGGCTACATCAAGAGGAAACAGAATATAGAGATAGAACGTGAAACTACTTTACTTTGTCAAGTTTCATGAAGCTAGCACAAACCGTGTTGGATTTAGAGTTCCAAATACATCTAACAATATAGGAGAAAACAGAGTGAAACCTAAAAATTCAAAGTGTTACTGGAAATTAACGCTTCAACATAGAAGAACGAAATTTGGGGAACCAAGTCGCCTTCGTGTACTGATCATTACCTGAAAGTATCATCCAGTTTGGGTGAAAAAATATTTGCTGAGATTTCTGGAGATTCGTAATTTTTGGAAGCTTGGCAACCCCTCTCCATGAAAGTGGTTCTCGCCAGTCACTGCTTAGGGCTACAGCAAGAGGAAACAAAACATAGAGATAGAACGTGAAACTACTTTACTGTATCAAGTTTCAAGAAGCTAGCACAAACCGTGTTGGATTTAGAGTTCCAAATACATGTATCAATATAGGAGAAAACAGAGTGAAACCTAAAAATTCAAACTGTTACTGGAAATGAACGCTTCAACATAGAAGAACGAACTTTGGGGAACCAAGTCGCCTCTTGTACTGATCATTACCTGAAAGTATCATCCAGTTTGGGTGAAAAAATATTTGCTGAGATTTCTGGAGATTCGTAATTTTTGGAAGCTTGGCAACCCCTTTCCATGAAAGTGTTTCTCGCCAGTCACTGCTTAGGGCTACATCAAGAGGAAACAAAACCTAGAGATAGAACGTGAAACTACTTTACTCTGTCAAGTTTCAAGAAGCTAGCACAAACCGTGTTGGATTTAGAGTTCCAAATACATGTATCAATATAGGAGAAAACAGAGTGAAACCTAAAAATTCAAACTGTTACAGGAAATGAACGCTTCAACATAGAAGAACGAAATTTGGGGAACCAAGTCGCCTTAGTGTACTGATCATTACCTGAAAGTATCATCCAGTTTGGCTGAAAAAATATTTGCTGAGATTTTTGGAGATTGGTAATTTTTGGAAGCTTGGCAACCCCTCTCCATGAAAGTGGTTCTCGCCAGTCACTGCTTAGGGCTACAGCAAGAGGAAACAAAACATAGAGATAGAACGTGAAACTACTTTACTGTATCAAGTTTCAAGAAGCTAGCACAAACCGTGTTGGATTTAGAGTTCCAAATACATGTATCAATATAGGAGAAAACAGAGTGAAACCTAAAAATTCAAACTGTTACTGGAAATGAACGCTTCAACATAGAAGAACGAACTTTGGGGAACCAAGTCGCCTTAGTGTACTGATCATTACCTGAAAGTATCATCCAGTTTGGGTGAAAAAATATTTGCTGAGATTTCTGGAGATTCGTAATTTTTGGAAGCTTGGCAACCCCTTTCCATGAAAGTGTTTCTCGCCAGTCACTGCTTAGGGCTACATCAAGAGGAAACAAAACCTAGAGATAGAACGTGAAACTACTTTACTGTGTCAAGTTTCAAGAAGCTAGCACAAACCGTGTTGGATTTAGAGTTCCAAATACATCTATCAATATAGGAGAAAACAGAGTGAAACCTAAAAATTCAAACTGTTACTGGAAATGAACGCTTCAACATAGAAGAACGAAATTTGGGGAACCAAGTCGCCTACGTGTACTGATCATTACCTGAAAGTATCATCCAGTTGGGTGAAAAAATATTTGCTGAGATTTCTGGAGATTCGTAACTTTTGGAAGCTTGGCAACCTTTTTCCATGAAAGTGTTTCTCGCCAGTCACTGCTTAGGGCTACATCAAGAGGAAACAGAATATAGAGATAGAACGTGAAACTACTTTACTTTGTCAAGTTTCATGAAGCTAGCACAAACCGTGTTGGATTTAGAGTTCCAAATACATCTATCAATATAGGAGAAAACAGAGTGAAACCTAAAATTTCAAACTGTTACTGGAAATGAACGCTTCAACATAGAAGAACGAAATTTGGGGAACCAAGTCGCCTTCGTGTACTGATCATTACCTGAAAGTATCATCCAGTTTGGGTGAAAAAATATTTGCTGAGATTTCTGGAGATTCGTAACTTTTGGAAGCTTGGCAACCTTTTTCCATGAAAGTGTTTCTCACCACTCACTGCTTAGGGCTACATCAAGAGGAAACAGAATATAGAGATAGAACGTGAAACTACTTTACTTTGTCACGTTTCAAGAAGCTAGCACAAACCGTGTTGGATGTAGAGTTCCAAATACATCTATCAATATAGGAGAAAACAGAGTGAAACCTAAAAATTCAAAGTGTTACTGGATTTAACGCTTCAACATAGAAGAACGAAATTTGGGGAACCAAGTCGCCTTCGTGTACTGATCATTACCTGAAAGTATCATCCAGTTTGGGTGAAAAAATATTTGCTGAGATTTCTGGAGATTCGTAATTTTTGGAAGCTTGGCAACCCCTCTCCATGAAAGTGGTTCTCGCCAGTCACTGCTTAGGGCTACAGCAAGATGAAACAAAACATAGAGATAGTACGTGAAACTACTTTACTGTATCAAGTTTCAAGAAGCTAGCACAAACCATGTTGGATTTAGAGTTCCAAATACATGTATCAATATAGGAGAAAACAGAGTGAAACCTAAAAATTCAAGCTGTTACTGGAAATGAACGCTTCAACATAGAAGAACGAACTTTGGGGAACCAAGTCGCCTTAGTGTACTGATCATTATCTGAAAGTATCATCCAGTTTGTGTGAAAAAATATTTGCTGAGATTTCTGGAGATTCGTAATTTTTGGAAGCTTGGCAACCCCTTTCCATGAAAGTGTTTCTCGCCAGTCACTGCTTAGGGCTACATGAAGAGGAAACAAAACATAGAGATAGAACGTGAAACTACTTTACTGTGTCAAGTTTCAAGAAGCTAGCACAAACCGTGTTGGATTTAGAGTTCCAAATACATGTATCAATATAGGAGAAAACAGAGTGAAACCTAAAAATTCAAACTGTTACAGGAAATGAACGCTTCAACATAGAAGAACGACATTTGGGGAACCAAGTCGCCTTCGTGTACTGATCATTACCTGAAAGTATCATCCAGTTTGGGTGAAAAAATATTTGCTGAGATTTCTGGAGATTCGTAATTTTTGGAAGCTTGGCAACCCCTCTCCATGAAAGTGGTTCTCGCCAGTCACTGCTTAGGGCTACAGCAAGAGGAAACAAAACATAGAGATAGAACGTGACACTACTTTACTGTGTCAAGTTTCAAGAAGCTAGCACAAACCGTGTTGGATTTAGAGTTCCAAATACATCTATCAATATAGGAGAAAACAGAGTGAAACCTAAAAATTCAAACTGTTACTGGAAATGAACGCTTCAACATAGAAGAACGAAATTTGGGGAACCAAGTCGCCTTAGTGTACTGATCATTACCTGAAAGTATCATCCAGTTTGGGTGAAAAAATATTTGCTGAGATTTCTGGAGATTCGTAACTTTTGGAAGCTTGGCAACCTTTTTCCATGAAAGTGTTTCTCGCCAGTCACTGCTTAGGGCTACATCAAGAGGAAACAGAATATAGAGATAGAACGTGAAACTACTTTACTTTGTCAAGTTTCATGAAGCTAGCACAAACCGTGTTGGATTTAGAGTTCCAAATACATCTAACAATATAGGAGAAAACAGAGTGAAACCTAAAAATTCAAAGTGTTACTGGAAATTAACGCTTCAACATAGAAGAACGAAATTTGGGGAACCAAGTCGCCTTCGTGTACTGATCATTACCTGAAAGTATCATCCAGTTTGGGTGAAAAAATATTTGCTGAGATTTCTGGAGATTCGTAATTTTTGGAAGCTTGGCAACCCCTCTCCATGAAAGTGGTTCTCGCCAGTCACTGCTTAGGGCTACAGCAAGAGGAAACAAAACATAGAGATAGAACGTGAAACTACTTTACTGTATCAAGTTTCAAGAAGCTAGCACAAACCGTGTTGGATTTAGAGTTCCAAATACATGTATCAATATAGGAGAAAACAGAGTGAAACCTAAAAATTCAAACTGTTACTGGAAATGAACGCTTCAACATAGAAGAACGAACTTTGGGGAACCAAGTCGCCTTAGTGTACTGATCATTACCTGAAAGTATCATCCAGTTTGGGTGAAAAAATATTTGCTGAGATTTCTGGAGATTCGTAATTTTTGGAAGCTTGGCAACCCCTTTCCATGAAAGTGTTTCTCGCCAGTCACTGCTTAGGGCTACATCAAGAGGAAACAAAACCTAGAGATAGAACGTGAAACTACTTTACTTTGTCAAGTTTCAAGAAGCTAGCACAAACCGTGTTGGATTTAGAGTTCCAAATACATGTATCAATATAGGAGAAAACAGAGTGAAACCTAAAAATTCAAACTGTTACTGGAAATGAACGCTTCAACATAGAAGAACGAACTTTGGGGAACCAAGTCGCCTTAGTGTGCTGATCATTACCTGGAAGTATCATCCAGTTTGGGTGAAAAAATATTTGCTGAGATTTCTGGAGATTTGTAATTTTTGGAAGCTTGGCAACCCCTTTCCATGAAAGTGTTTCTCGCCAGTCACTGCTTAGGGCTACATCAAGAGGAAACAGAACATAGAGATAGAACGTGAAACTACTTTACTGTGTCAAGTTTCAAGAAGCTAGCACAAACCGTGTTGGATTTAGAGTTCCAAATACATGTATCAATATAGGAGAAAACAGAGTGAAACCTAAAAATTCAAACTGTTACTGGAAATGAACGCTTCAACATAGAAGAACGAAATTTGGGGAACCAAGTCGCCTTAGTGTACTGATCATTACCTGAAAGTATCATCCAGTTTGGGTGAAAAAATATTTGCTGAGATTTTTGGAGATTCGTAATTTTTGGAAGCTTGGCAACCTCTCTCCATGAAAGTGGTTCTCGCCAGTCACTGCTTAGGGCTACAGAAAGAGGAAACAAAACATAGAGATAGAACGTGAAACTACTTTACTGTATCAAGTTTCAAGAAGCTAGCACAAACCGTGTTGGATTTAGAGTTCCAAATACATGTATCAACATAGGAGAAAACAGAGTGAAACCTAAAAATTCAAACTGTTACTGGAAATGAACGCTTCAACATAGAAGAACGAAATTTGGGGAACCAAGTCGCCTTAGTGTACTGATCATTACCTGAAAGTATCATCCAGTTTGGGTGAAAAAATATTTGCTGAGATTTCTGGAGATTCGTAATTTTTGGAAGCTTGGCAACCCCTCTCCATGAAAGTGTTTCTCGCCAGTCACTGCTTAGGGCTACATCAAGAGGAAACAGCATATAGAGATAGAACGTGAAACTGCTTTACTCTGTCAAGTTTCATGAAGCTAGCACAAACCGTGTTGGATTTAGAGTTCCAAATACATGTATCAATATAGGAGAAAACAGAGTGAAACCTAAAAATTCAAACTGTTACAGGAAATGAACGCTTCAACATAGAAGAACGAAATTTGGGGAACCAAGTCGCCTTCGTGTACTGATCATTACCTGAAAGTATCATCCAGTTTGGCTGAAAAAATATTTGCTGAGATTTTTGGAGATTCGTAATTTTTGGAAGCTTGGCAACCCCTCTCCATGAAAGTGGTTCTCGCCAGTCACTGCTTAGGGCTACAGCAAGAGGAAACAAAACATAGAGATAGAACGTGAAACTACTTTACTGTATCAAGTTTCAAGAAGCTAGCACAAACCATGTTGGATTTAGAGTTCCAAATACATGTATCAATATAGGAGAAAACAGAGTGAAACCTAAAAATTCAAACTGTTACTGGAAATGAACGCTTCAACATAGAAGAACGAACTTTGGGGAACCAAGTCGCCTTAGTGTACTGATCATTACCTGAAAGTATCATCCAGTTTGGGTGAAAAAATATTTGCTGAGATTTCTGGAGATTCGTAATTTTTGGAAGCTTGGCAACCCCTTTCCATGAAAGTGTTTCTCGCCAGTCACTGCTTAGGGCTACATCAAGAGGAAACAAAACCTAGAGATAGAACGTGAAACTACTTTACTGTGTCAAGTTTCAAGAAGCTAGCACAAACCGTGTTGGATTTAGAGTTCCAAATACATCTATCAATATAGGAGAAAACAGAGTGAAACCTAAAAATTCAAACTGTTACTGGAAATGAACGCTTCAACATAGAAGAACGAAATTTGGGGAACCAAGTCGCCTACGTGTACTGATCATTACCTGAAAGTATCATCCAGTTTGGGTGAAAAAATATTTGCTGAGATTTCTGGAGATTCGTAACTTTTGGAAGCTTGGCAACCTTTTTCCATGAAAGTGTTTCTCGCCAGTCACTGCTTAGGGCTACATCAAGAGGAAACAGAATATAGAGATAGAACGTGAAACTACTTTACTTTGTCAAGTTTCATGAAGCTAGCACAAACCGTGTTGGATTTAGAGTTCCAAATACATCTATCAATATAGGAGAAAACAGAGTGAAACCTAAAAATTCAAACTGTTACTGGAAATGAACGCTTCAACATAGAAGAACGAAATTTGGGGAACCAAGTCGCCTTCGTGTACTGATCATTACCTGAAAGTATCATCCAGTTTGGGTGAAAAAATATTTGCTGAGATTTCTGGAGATTCGTAATTTTTGGAAGCTTGGCAACCCCTCTCCATGAAAGTGGTTCTCGCCAGTCACTGCTTAGGGCTACAGCAAGAGGAAACAAAACATAGAGATAGAACGTGAAACTACTTTACTGTATCAAGTTTCAAGAAGCTAGCACAAACCGTGTTGGATTTAGAGTTCCAAATACATGTATCAATATAGGAGAAAACAGAGTGAAACCTAAAAATTCAAACTGTTACTGGAAATGAACGCTTCAACATAGAAGAACGAACTTTGGGGAACCAAGTCGCCTTAGTGTACTGATCATTACCTGAAAGTATCATCCAGTTTGTGTGAAAAAATATTTGCTGAGATTTCTGGAGATTCGTAATTTTTGGAAGCTTGGCAACCCCTTTCCATGAAAGTGTTTCTCGCCAGTCACTGCTTAGGGCTACATGAAGAGGAAACAAAACATAGAGATAGAACGTGAAACTACTTTACTGTGTCAAGTTTCAAGAAGCTAGCACAAACCGTGTTGGATTTAGAGTTCCAAATACATGTATCAATATAGGAGAAAACAGAGTGAAACCTAAAAATTCAAACTGTTACAGGAAATGAACGCTTCAACATAGAAGAACGACATTTGGGGAACCAAGTCGCCTTTGTGTACTGATCATTACCTGAAAGTATCATCCAGTTTGGGTGAAAAAATATTTGCTGAGATTTCTGGAGATTCGTAATTTTTGGAAGCTTGGCAACCCCTCTCCATGAAAGTGGTTCTCGCCAGTCACTGCTTAGGGCTACAGCAAGAGGAAACAAAACATAGAGATAGAACGTGACACTACTTTACTGTGTCAAGTTTCAAGGAGCTAGCACAAACCGTGTTGGATTTAGAGTTCCAAATACATCTATCAATATAGGAGAAAACAGAGTGAAACCTAAAAATTCAAACTGTTACTGGAAATGAACACTTCAACATAGAAGAACGAAATTTGGGGAACCAAGTCGCCTTCGTGTACTGATCATTACCTGAAAGTATCATCCAGTTTGGGTGAAAAAATATTTGCTGAGATTTCTGGAGATTCGTAATTTTTGGAAGCTTGGCAACCCCTTTCCATGAAAGTGTTTCTCGCAAGTCACTGCTTAGGGCTACATCAAGAGGAAACAAAACCTAGAGATAGAACGTGAAACTACTTTACTTTGTCAAGTTTCAAGAAGCTAGCACAAACCGTGTTGGATTTAGAGTTCCAAATACATCTATCAATATAGGAGAAAACAGAGTGAAACCTAAAAATTCAAAGTGTTACTGGAAATTAACGCTTCAACATAGAAGAACGAAATTTGGGGAACCAAGTCGCCTTCGTGTACTGATCATTACCTGAAAGTATCATCCAGTTTGGGTGAAAAAATATTTGCTGAGATTTCTGGAGATTCGTAATTTTTGGAAGCTTGGCAACCCCTCTCCATGAAAGTGGTTCTCGCCAGTCACTGCTTAGGGCTACAGCAAGAGGAAACAAAACATAGAGATAGAACGTGAAACTACTTTACTGTATCAAGTTTCAAGAAGCTAGCACAAACCGTGTTGGATTTAGAGTTCCAAATACATGTATCAATATAGGAGAAAACAGAGTGAAACCTAAAAATTCAAACTGTTACTGGAAATGAACGCTTCAACATAGAAGAACGAACTTTGGGGAACCAAGTCGCCTTAGTGTACTGATCATTACCTGAAAGTATCATCCAGTTTGGGTGAAAAAATATTTGCTGAGATTTCTGGAGATTCGTAATTTTTGGAAGCTTGGCAACCCCTTTCCATGAAAGTGTTTCTCGCCAGTCACTGCTTAGGGCTACATGAAGAGGAAACAAAACATAGAGATAGAATGTGAAACTACTTTACTGTGTCAAGTTTCAAGAAGCTAGCACAAACCGTGTTGGATTTAGAGTTCCAAATACATGTATCAATATAGGAGAAAACAGAGTGAAACCTAAAAATTCAAACTGTTACAGGAAATGAACGCTTCAACATAGAAGAACGACATTTGGGGAACCAAGTCGCCTTCGTGTACTGATCATTACCTGAAAGTATCATCCAGTTTGGGTGAAAAAATATTTGCTGAGATTTCTGGAGATTCGTAATTTTTGGAAGCTTGGCAACCCCTTTCCATGAAAGTGTTTCTCGCCAGTCACTGCTTAGGGCTACATCAAGAGGAAACAAAACATAGAGATAGAACGTGAAACTACTTTACTGTGTCAAGTTTCAAGAAGCTAGCACAAACCGTGTTGGATTTAGAGTTCCAAATACATGTATCAATATAGGAGAAAACAGAGTGAAACCTAAAAATTCAAACTGTTACTGGAAATGAACGATTCAACATAGAAGAATGAACTTTGGGGAACCAAGTCGCCTTAGTGTACTGATCATTACCTGAAAGTATCATCCAGTTTGGGTGAAAAAATATTTGCTGAGATTTCTGGAGATTCGTAATTTTTGGAAGCTTGGCAACCCCTCTCCATGAAAGTGGTTCTCGCCAGTCACTGCTTAGGGCTACAGCAAGAGGAAACAAAACATAGAGATAGAACGTGAAACTACTTTACTGTGTCAAGTTTCAAGAAGCTAGCACAAACCGTGTTGGATTTAGAGTTCCAAATACATCTATCAATATAGGAGAAAACAGAGTGAAACCTAAAAATTCAAACTGTTACTGGAAATGAACGCTTCAACATAGAAGAACGAAATTTGGGGAACCAAGTCGCCTTCGTGTACTGATCATTACCTGAAAGTATCATCCAGTTTGGGTGAAAAAATATTTGCTGAGATTTCTGGAGATTCGTAACTTTTGGAAGCTTGGCAACCTTTTTCCATGAAAGTGTTTCTCACCAGTCACTGCTTAGGGCTACATCAAGAGGAAACAGATTATAGAGATAGAACGTGAAACTACTTTACTTTGTCAAGTTTCATGAAGCTAGCACAAACCGTGTTGGATTTAGAGTTCCAAATACATCTATCAATATAGGAGAAAACAGAGTGAAACCTAAAAATTCAAAGTGTTACTGGAAATTAACGCTTCAACATAGAAGAACGACATTTGGGGAACCAAGTCGCCTTCGTGTACTGATCATTACCTGAAAGTATCATCCAGTTTGGGTGAAAAAATATTTGCTGAGATTTCTGGAGATTCGTAATTTTTGGAAACTTGGCAACCCCTCTCCATGAAAGTGGTTCTCGCCCGTCACTGCTTAGGGCTACAGCAAGAGGAAACAAAACATAGAGATAGAACGTGAAACTACTTTACTGTATCAAGTTTCAAGAAGCTAGCACAAACCGTGTTGGATTTAGAGTTCCAAATACATGTATCAATATAGGAGAAAACAGAGTGAAACCTAAAAATTCAAACTGTTACTGGAAATGAATGCTTCAACATAGAAGAACGAACTTTGGGGAACCAAGTCGCCTTAGTGTACTGATCATTACCTGAAAGTATCATCCAGTTTGGGTGAAAAAATATTTGCTGAGATTTCTGGAGATTCGTAATTTTTGGAAGCTTGGCAACCCCTTTCCATGAAAGTGTTTCTCGCAAGTCACTGCTTAGGGCTACATCAAGAGGAAACAAAACCTAGAGATAGAACGTGAAACTACTTTACTTTGTCAAGTTTCAAGAAGCTAGCACAAACCGTGTTGGATTTAGAGTTCCAAATACATCTATCAATATAGGAGAAAACAGAGTGAAACCTAAAAATTCAAAGTGTTACTGGAAATTAACGCTTCAACATAGAAGAACGAAATTTGGGGAACCAAGTCGCCTTCGTGTACTGATCATTACCTGAAAATATCATCCAGTTTGTGTGAAAAAATATTTGCTGAGATTTCTGGAGATTCGTAATTTTTGGAAGCTTGGCAACCCCTCTCCATGAAAGTGGTTCTCGCCAGTCACTGCTTAGGGCTACAGCAAGAGGAAACAAAACATAGAGATAGAACGTGAAACTACTTTACTGTATCAAGTTTCAAGAAGCTAGCACAAACCGTGTTGGATTTAGAGTTCCAAATACATGTATCAATATAGGAGAAAACAGAGTGAAACCTAAAAATTCAAACTGTTACTGGAAATGAACGCTTCAACATAGAAGAACGAACTTTGGGGAACCAAGTCGCCTTAGTGTACTGATCATTACCTGAAAGTATCATCCAGTTTGGGTGAAAAAATATTTGCTGAGATTTCTGGAGATTCGTAATTTTTGGAAGCTTGGCAACCCCTTTCCATGAAAGTGTTTCTCGCCAGTCACTGCTTAGGGCTACATGAAGAGGAAACAAAACATAGAGATAGAATGTGAAACTACTTTACTGTGTCAAGTTTCAAGAAGCTAGCACAAACCGTGTTGGATTTAGAGTTCCAAATACATGTATCAATATAGGAGAAAACAGAGTGAAACCTAAAAATTCAAACTGTTACAGGAAATGAACGCTTCAACATAGAAGAACGACATTTGGGGAACCAAGTCGCCTTCGTGTACTGATCATTACCTGAAAGTATCATCCAGTTTGGGTGAAAAAATATTTGCTGAGATTTCTGGAGATTCGTAATTTTTGGAAGCTTGGCAACCCCTTTCCATGAAAGTGTTTCTCGCCAGTCACTGCTTAGGGCTACATCAAGAGGAAACAAAACATAGAGATAGAACGTGAAACTACTTTACTGTGTCAAGTTTCAAGAAGCTAGCACAAACCGTGTTGGATTTAGAGTTCCAAATACATGTATCAATATAGGAGAAAACAGAGTGAAACCTAAAAATTCAAACTGTTACTGGAAATGAACGCTTCAACATAGAAGAACGAACTTTGGGGAACCAAGTCGCCTTAGTGTACTGATCATTACCTGAAAGTATCATCCAGTTTGGGTGAAAAAATATTTGCTGAGATTTCTGGAGATTCGTAATTTTTGGAAGCTTGGCAACCCCTCTCCATGAAAGTGGTTCTCGCCAGTCACTGCTTAGGGCTACAGCAAGAGGAAACAAAACATAGAGATAGAACGTGAAACTACTTTACTGTGTCAAGTTTCAAGAAGCTAGCACAAACCGTGTTGGATTTAGAGTTCCAAATACATCTATCAATATAGGAGAAAACAGAGTGAAACCTAAAAATTCAAACTGTTACTGGAAATGAACGCTTCAACATAGAAGAACGAAATTTGGGGAACCAAGTCGCCTTCGTGTACTGATCATTACCTGAAAGTATCATCCAGTTTGGGTGAAAAAATATTTGCTGAGATTTCTGGAGATTCGTAACTTTTGGAAGCTTGGCAACCTTTTTCCATGAAAGTGTTTCTCACCAGTCACTGCTTAGGGCTACATCAAGAGAAAACAGATTATAGAGATAGAACGTGAAACTACTTTACTTTGTCAAGTTTCATGAAGCTAGCACAAACCGTGTTGGATTTAGAGTTCCAAATACATCTATCAATATAAGAGAAAACAGAGTGAAACCTAAAAATTCAAAGTGTTACTGGAAATTAACGCTTCAACATAGAAGAACGACATTTGGGGAACCAAGTCGCCTTCGTGTACTGATCATTACCTGAAAGTATCATCCAGTTTGGGTGAAAAAATATTTGCTGAGATTTCTGGAGATTCGTAATTTTTGGAAACTTGGCAACCCCTCTCCATGAAAGTGGTTCTCGCCAGTCACTGCTTAGGGCTACAGCAAGAGGAAACAAAACATAGAGATAGAACGTGAAACTACTTTACTGTATCAAGTTTCAAGAAGCTAGCACAAACCGTGTTGGATTTAGAGTTCCAAATACATGTATCAATATAGGAGAAAACAGAGTGAAACCTAAAAATTCAAACTGTTACTGGAAATGAACGCTTCAACATAGAAGAACGAACTTTGGGGAACCAAGTCGCCTTAGTGTACTGATCATTACCTGAAAGTATCATCCAGTTTGGGTGAAAAAATATTTGCTGAGATTTCTGGAGATTCGTAATTTTTGGAAGCTTGGCAACCCCTTTCCATGAAAGTGTTTCTCGCCAGTCACTGCTTAGGGCTACATCAAGAGGAAACAAAACATAGAGATAGAACGTGAAACTACTTTACTGTGTCAAGTTTCAAGAAGCTAGCACAAACCGTGTTGGATTTAGAGTTCCAAATACATGTATCAATATAGGAGAAAACAGAGTGAAACCTAAAAATTCAAACTGTTACAGGAAATGAACGCTTCAACATAGAAGAATGACATTTGGGGAACCAAGTCGCCTTAGTGTACTGATCATTACCTGAAAGTATCATCCAGTTTGGGTGAAAAAATATTTGCTGAGATTTCTGGAGATTCGTAATTTTTGGAAGCTTGGCAACCCCTTTCCATGAAAGTGTTTCTCGCCAGTCACTGCTTAGGGCTACATCAAGAGGAAACAAAACATAGAGAGAGAACTTGAAACTACTTTACTGTGTCAAGTTTCAAGAAGCTAGCACAAACCGTGTTGGATTTAGAGTTCCAAATACATGTATCAATATAGGAGAAAACAGAGTGAAACCTAAAAATTCAAACTGTTACTGGAAATGAACGCTTCAACATAGAAGAACGAAATTTGGGCAACCAAGTCGCCTTAGTGTACTGATCATTACCTGAAAGTATCATCCAGTTTGGGTGAAAAAATATTTGCTGAGATTTTTGGAGATTCGTAATTTTTGGAAGCTTGGCAACCCCTCTCCATGAAAGTGGTTCTCACCAGTCACTGCTTAGGGCTACAGAAAGAGGAAACAAAACATAGAGATAGAACGTGAAACTACTTTACTGTATCAAGTTTCAAGAAGCTAGCACAAACCGTGTTGGATTTAGAGTTCCAAATACATGTATCAACATAGGAGAAAACAGAGTGAAACCTAAAAATTCAAACTGTTACTGGAAATGAACGCTTCAACATAGAAGAACGAAATTTGGGGAACCAAGTCGCCTTAGTGTACTGATCATTACCTGAAAGTATCATCCAGTTTGGGTGAAAAAATATTTGCTGAGATTTCTGGAGATTCGTAATTTTTGGAAGCTTGGCAACCCCTTTCCATGAAAGTGTTTCTCGCCAGTCACTGCTTATGGCTACATCAAGAGGAAACAAAACCTAGAGATAGAACGTGAAACTACTTTACTGTGTCAAGTTTCAAGAAGCTAGCACAAACCGTGTTGGATTTAGAGTTCCAAATACATCTATCAATATAGGAGAAAACAGAGTGAAACCTAAAAATTCAAACTGTTACTGGAAATGAACGCTTCAACATAGAAGAACGAAATTTGGGGAACCAAGTCGCCTTAGTGTACTGATCATTACCTGAAAGTATCATCCAGTTTGGGTGAAAAAATATTTGCTGAGATTTCTGGAGATTCGTAACTTTTGGAAGCTTGGCAACCTTTTTCCATGAAAGTGTTTCTCGCCAGTCACTGCTTAGGGCTACATCAAGAGGAAACAGAATATAGAGATAGAACGTGAAACTACTTTACTTTTTCAAGTTTCAAGAAGCTAGCACAAACCGTGTTGGATTTAGAGTTCCAAATACATCTATCAATATAGGAGAAAACAGAGTGAAACCTAAAAATTCAAAGTGTTACTGGAAATTAACGCTTCAACATAGAAGAACGAAATTTGGGGAACCAAGTCGCCTTCGTGTACTGATCATTACCTGAAAGTATCATCCAGTTTGGGTGAAAAAATATTTGCTGAGATTTCTGGAGATTCGTAATTTTTGGAAGCTTGGCAACCCCTTTCCATGAAAGTGTTTCTCGCCAGTCACTGCTTAGGGCTACATCAAGAGGAAACAAAACATAGAGAGAGAACTTGAAACTACTTTACTGTGTCAAGTTTCAAGAAGCTAGCACAAACCGTGTTGGATTTAGAGTTCCAAATACATGTATCAATATAGGAGAAAACAGAGTGAAACCTAAAAATTCAAACTGTTACTGGAAATGAACGCTTCAACATAGAAGAACGAAATTTGGGCAACCAAGTCGCCTTAGTGTACTGATCATTACCTGAAAGTATCATCCAGTTTGGGTGAAAAAATATTTGCTGAGATTTTTGGAGATTCGTAATTTTTGGAAGCTTGGCAACCCCTCTCCATGAAAGTGGTTCTCGCCAGTCACTGCTTAGGGCTACAGAAAGAGGAAACAAAACATAGAGATAGAACGTGAAACTACTTTACTGTATCAAGTTTCAAGAAGCTAGCACAAACCGTGTTGGATTTAGAGTTCCAAATACATGTATCAACATAGGAGAAAACAGAGTGAAACCTAAAAATTCAAACTGTTACTGGAAATGAACGCTTCAACATAGAAGAACGAAATTTGGGGAACCAAGTCGCCTTAGTGTACTGATCATTACCTGAAAGTATCATCCAGTTTGGGTGAAAAAATATTTGCTGAGATTTCTGGAGATTCGTAATTTTTGGAAGCTTGGCAACCCCTTTCCATGAAAGTGTTTCTCGCCAGTCACTGCTTATGGCTACATCAAGAGGAAACAAAACCTAGAGATAGAACGTGAAACTACTTTACTGTGTCAAGTTTCAAGAAGCTAGCACAAACCGTGTTGGATTTAGAGTTCCAAATACATCTATCAATATAGGAGAAAACAGAGTGAAACCTAAAAATTCAAAGTGTTACTGGAAATTAACGCTTCAACATAGAAGAACGACATTTGGGGAACCAAGTCGCCTTCGTGTACTGATCATTACCTGAAAGTATCATCCAGTTTGGGTGAAAAAATATTTGCTGAGATTTCTGGAGATTCGTAACTTTTGGAAGCTTGGCAACCTTTTTCCATGAAAGTGTTTCTCGCCAGTCACTGCTTAGGGCTACATCAAGAGGAAACAGAATATAGAGATAGAACGTGAAACTACTTTACTTTGTCAAGTTTCAAGAAGCTAGCACAAACCGTGTTGGATTTAGAGTTCCAAATACATCTATCAATATAGGAGAAAACAGAGTGAAACCTAAAAATTCAAAGTGTTACTGGAAATTAACGCTTCAACATAGAAGAACGAAATTTGGGGAACCAAGTCGCCTTCGTGTACTGATCATTACCTGAAAGTATCATCCAGTTTGGGTGAAAAAATATTTGCTGAGATTTCTGGAGATTCGTAATTTTTGGAAGCTTGGCAACCCCTTTCCATGAAAGTGTTTCTCGCCAGTCACTGCTTAGGGCTACATCAAGAGGAAATAAAACATAGAGATAGAACGTGAAACTACTTTACTGTGTCAGGTTTCAAGAAGCTAGCACAAACCGTGTTGGATTCAGAGTTCCAAATACATGTATCAATATAGTAGAAAACAGAGTGAAACCTAAAAATTCAAACTGTTACTGGAAATGAACGCTTCAACATAGAAGAACGAAATTGGTGAACCAAGTCGCCTTAGTGTACTGATCATTACCTGAAAGTATCATCCAGTTTGGGTGAAAAAATATTTGCTGAGATTTTTGGAGATTCATAATTTTTGGAAGCTTGGCAACCCCTCTCCATGAAAGTGGTTCTCGCCAGTCACTGCTTAGGGCTACAGCAAGAGGAAACAAAACATAGAGATAGAACGTGAAACTACTTTACTGTATCAAGTTTAAAGAAGCTAGCAAAAACTGTGTTGGATTTAGAGTTCCAAATACATGTATCAATATAGGAGAAAACAGAGTGAAACCTAAAAATTCAAACTGTTACTGGAAATGAACGCTTCAACATAGAAGAACGAAATTTGGGGAACCAAGTCGCCTTAGTGTACTGATCATTACCTGAAAGTATCATCCAGTTTGGGTGAAAAAATATTTGCTGAGATTTCTGGAGATTCGTAATTTTTGGAAGCTTGGCAACCCCTTTCCATGAAAGTGTTTCTTGCCAGTCACTGCTTAGGGCTACATCAAGAGGAAACAAAACATAGAGATAGAACGTGAAACTACTTTACTGTGTCAAGTTTCAAGAAGCTAGCACAAACCGTGTTGGATTTAGAGTTCCAAATACATCTATCAATATAGGAGAAAACAGAGTGAAACCTAAAAATTCAAACTGTTACTGGAAATGAAGGCTTCAACATAGAAGAACAAAATTTGGGGAACCAAGTCGCCTACGTGTACTGATCATTACCTGAAAGTATCATCCAGTTTGGGTGAAAAAATATTTGCTGAGATTTCTGGAGATTCGTAATTTTTGGAAGCTTGGCTACCCCTTTCCATGAAAGTGTTTCTCGCCAGTCACTGCTTAGGGCTACATCAAGAGGAAACAAAACATAGAGATAGAACGTGAAACTACTTTACTGTGTCAAGTTTTAAGAAGCTAGCACAAACCGTGTTGGATTTAGAGTTCCAAATACATGTATCAATATAGGAGAAAACAGAGTGAAACCTAAAAATTCAAACTGTTACTGGAAATGAACGCTTCAACATAGAAGAACGAACTTTGGGGAACCAAGTCGCCTTAGTGTGCTGATCATTACCTGAAAGTATCATCCAGTTTGGGTGAAAAAATATTTGCTGAGATTTCTGGAGATTTGTAATTTTTGGAAGCTTGGCAACCCCTTTCCATGAAAGTGTTTCTCGCCAGTCACTGCTTAGGGCTACATAAAGAGGAAACAGAACATAGAGATAGAACGTGAAACTACTTTACTGTGTCAAGTTTCAAGAAGCTAGCACAAACCGTGTTGGATTTAGAGTTCCAAATACATGTATCAATATAGGAGAAAACAGAGTGAAACCTAAAAATTCAAACTGTTACAGGAAATGAACGCTTCAACATAGAAGAACGAACTTTGGGGAACCAAGTCGCCTTAGTGTACTGATCATTACCTGAAAGTATCATCCAGTTTGGGTGAAAAAATATTTGCTGAGATTATTGGAGATTCGTAATTTTTGGAAGTTTGGCAACCCCTCTCCATGAAAGTGGTTCTCGCCAATCACTGCTTAGGGCTACAGCAAGAGGAAACAAAACATAGAGATAGAACGTGAAACTACTTTACTGTATCAAGTTTCAAGAAGCTAGCACAAACCGTGTTGGATTTAGAGTTCCAAATACATGTATCAATTTAGGAGAAAACAGAGTGAAACCTAAAAATTCAAATTGTTACTGGAAATGAACGCTTCACCATAGAAGAACGACATTTGGGGAACCAAGTCGCCTTCGTGTACTGATCATTACCTGAAAGTATCATCCAGTTTGGGTGAAAAAATATTTGCTGAGATTTCTGGAGATTCGTAATTTTTGGAAGCTTGGCAACCCCTCTCCATGAAAGTGGTTCTCGCCAGTCACTGCTTAGGGCTACAGCAAGAGGAAACAAAACACAGAGACAGAACGTGAAACTACATTACTGTGTCAAGTTTCAAGAAGCTAGCACAAACCGTGTTGGATTTAGAGTTCCAAATACATGTATCAATATAGGAGAAAACAGAGTGAAACCTAAAAATTCAAACTGTTACAGGAAATGAACGCTTCAACATAGAAGAACGACATTTGGGGAACCAAGTCGCCTTAGTGTACTGATCATTACCTGACAGTATCATCCAGTTTGGGTGAAAAAATATTTGCTGAGATTTTTGGAGATTCGTAATTTTTGGAAGCTTGGCAACCCCTTTCCATGAAAGTGGTTCTCGCCAATCACTGCTTAGGGCTACATCAAGAGGAAACAAAACATAGAGATAGAACGTGAAACTACTTTACTGTATCAAGTTTCAAGAAGCTAGCACAAACCGTGTTGGATTTAGAGTTCCAAATACATGTATCAATATAGGAGAAAACAGAGTGAAACCTAAAAATTCAAACTGTTACTGGAAATGAACGCTTCAACATAGAAGAACGACATTTGGGGAACCAAGTCGCCTTCGTGTACTGATCATTACCTGCAAGTATCATCCAGTTTGGGTGAAAAAATATTTGCTGAGATTTCTGGAGATTCGTAATTTTTGGAAGCTTGGCAACCCCTCTCCATGAAAGTGGTTCTCGCCAGTCACTGCTTAGGGCTACAGCAAGAGGAAACAAAACATAGAGACAGAACGTGAAACTACTTTACTGTGTCAAGTTTCAAGAAGCTAGCACAAACCGTGTTGGATTTAGAGTTCCAAATACATGTATCAATATAGGAGAAAACAGAGTGAAACCTAAAAGTTCAAACTGTTACAGGAAATGAACGCTTCAACATAGAAGAACGACATTTGGGGAACCAAGTCGCGTTAGTGTACTGATCATTACCTGAAAGTATCATCCAGTTTGGGTGAAAAAATATTTGCTGAGATTTCTGGAGATTCGTAATTTTTGGAAGCTTGGCAACCACTTTCCATGAAAGTGTTTCTCGCCAGTCACTGCTTAGGGCTACATCAAGAGGAAACAAAACATAGAGATAGAACGTGAAACTACTTTACTGTGTCAGGTTTCAAGAAGCTAGCACAAACCGTGTTGGATTCAGAGTTCCAAATACATCTATCAATATAGGAGAAAACAGAGTGAAACCTAAAAATTCAAACTGTTACTGGAAATGAACGCTTCAACATAGAAGAACGAAATTGGTGAACCAAGTCGCCTTAGTGTACTGATCATTACCTGAAAGTATCATCCAGTTTGGGTGAAAAAATATTTGCTGAGATTTTTGGAGATTCATAATTTTTGGAAGCTTGGCAACCCCTCTCCATTAAAGTGGTTCTCGCCAGTCACTGCTTAGGGCTACAGCAAGAGGAAACAAAACATAGAGAGAGAACGTGAAACTACTTTACTGTATCAAGTTTAAAGAAGCTAGCAAAAACTGTGTTGGATTTAGAGTTCCAAATACATGTATCAATATAGGAGAAAACAGAGTGAAACCTAAAAATTCAAACTGTTACTGGAAATGAACGCTTCAACATAGAAGAACAAAATTTGGGGAACCAAGTCGCCTTAGTGTACTGATCATTACCTGAAAGTATCATCCAGTTTGGGTGAAAAAATATTTGCTGAGATTTCTGGAGATTCGTAATTTTTGGAAGCTTGGCAACCCCTTTCCATGAAAGTGTTTCTTGCCAGTCACTGCTTAGGGCTACATCAAGAGGAAACAAAACATAGAGATAGAACCTGAAACTACTTTACTGTGTCAAGTTTCAAGAAGCTAGCACAAACCGTGTTGGATTTAGAGTTCCAAATACATGTATCAATATAGGAGAAAACAGAGTGAAACCTAAAAATTCAAACTGTTACTGGAAATGAAGGCTTCAACATAGAAGAACGACATTTGGGGAACCAAGTCGCCTACGTGTACTGATCATTACCTGAAAGTATCATCCAGTTTGGGTGAAAAAATATTTGCTGTGATTTCTGGAGATTCGTAATTTTTGGAAGCTTGGCAACCCCTTTCCATGAAAGTGTTTCTCGCCAGTCACTGCTTAGGGCTACATCAAGAGGAAACAAAACATAGAGATAGAACGTGAAACTACTTTACTGTGTCAAGTTTTAAGAAGCTAGCACAAACCGTGTTGGATTTAGAGTTCCAAATACATGTATCAATATAGGAGAAAACAGAGTGAAACCTAAAAATTCAAACTGTTACTGGAAATGAACGCTTCAACATAGAAGAACGAACTTTGGGGAACCAAGTCACCTTAGTGTACTGATCATTACCTGAAAGTATCATCCAGTTTGGGTGAAAAAATATTTGCTGAGATTTCTGGAGATTCGTAATTTTTGGAAGCTTGGCAACCCCTTTCCATGAAAGTGTTTCTCCCCAGTCACTGCTTAGGGCTACATCAAGAGGAAACAAAAAATAGAGATAGAACGTGAAACTACTTTACTGTGTCAAGTTTCAAGAAGCTAGCACAAACCGTATTGGATTTAGAGTTCCAAAATCATGTATCAATATAGGAGAAAACAGAGTGAAACCTAAAAATTCAAACTGTTACTGGAAATGAACGCTTCAACATAGAAGAACGAAATTGGTGAACCAAGTCGCCTTAGTGTACTGATCATTACCTGAAAGTATCATCCAGTTTGGGTGAAAAAATATTTGCTGAGATTTTTGGAGATTCGTAATTTTTGGAAGCTTGGCAACCCCTCTCAATGAAAGTGGTTCTCGCCAGTCACTGCTTAGAGCTACAGCAGGGGGAAACAAAACATAGAGATAGAACGTGAAACTACTTTACTGTATCAAGTTTCAAGAAGCTAGCAAAAACTGTGTTGGATTTAGAGTTCCAAATACATGTATCAATATAGGAGAAAACAGAGTGAAACCTAAAAATTCAAACTGTTACTGGAAATGAACGCTTCAACATAGAAGAACGAACTTTGGGGAACCAAGTCGACTTAGTGTACTGATCATTACCTGAAAGTATCATCCAGTTTGTGTGAAAAAATATTTGCTGAGATTTCTGGAGATTCGTAATTTTTGGAAGCTTGGCAACCCCTTTCCATGAAAGTGTTTCTTGCCAGTCACTGCTTAGGACTACATCAAGAGGAAACAAAACATAGAGATAGAACGTGAAACTACTTTACTGTGTCAAGTTTCAAGAAGCTAGCACAAACCGTGTTGGATTTAGAGTTCCAAATACATCTATCAATATAGGAGAAAACAGAGTGAAACCTAAAAATTCAAACTGTTACTGGAAATGAAGGCTTCAACATAGAAGAACAAAATTTGGGGAACCAAGTCGCCTACGTGTACTGATCATTACCTGAAAGTATCATCCAGTTTGGGTGAAAAAATATTTGCTGAGATTTCTGGAGATTCGTAACTTTTGGAAGCTTGGCAAACTTTTTCCATGAAAGTGTTTCTCGCCAGTCACTGCTTAGGGCTACATCAAGAGGAAACAGAATATAGAGATAGAACGTGAAACTACTTTACTTTGTCAAGTTTCATGAAGCTAGCACAAACCGTGTTGGATTTAGAGTTCCAAATACATGTATCAATATAGGAGAAAACAGAGTGAAACCTAAAAATTCAAACTGTTACTGGAAATGAACGCTTCAACATAGAAGAACGAAATTTGGGGAACCAAGTCGCCTTCGTGTACTGATCATTACCTGAAAGTATCATCCAGTTTGGGTGAAAAAATATTTGCTGAGATTTCTGGAGATTCGTAATTTTTGGAAGCTTGGCAACCCCTCTCCATGAAAGTGGTTCTCGCCAGTCACAGCTTAGGGCTACAGCAAGAGGAAACAAAACATAGAGATAGAACGTGAAACTACTTTACTGTATCAAGTTTCAAGAAGCTAGCACAAACCGTGTTGGATTTAGAGTTCCAAATACATGTATCAATATAGGAGAAAACAGAGTGAAACCTAAAAATTCAAACTGTTACTGGAAATGAACGCTTCAACATAGAAGAACGACATTTGGGGAACCAAGTCGCCTTCGTGTACTGATCATTACCTGAAAGTATCATCCAGTTTGGGTGAAAAAATATTTGCTGAGATTTCTGGAGATTCGTAATTTTTGGAAGCTTGGCAACCCCTCTCCATGAAAGTGGTTCTCGCCAGTCACTGCTTAGGGCTACAGCAAGAGGAAACAAAACATAGAGACAGAACGTGAAACTACTTTACTGTGTCAAGTTTCAAGAAGCTAGCACAAACCGTGTTGGATTTAGAGTTCCAAATACATGTATCAATATAGGAGAAAACAGAGTGAAACCTAAAAATTCAAACTGTTACAGGAAATGAACGCTTCAACATAGAAGAACGAAATTGGTGAACCAAGTCGCCTTAGTGTACTGATCATTACCTGAAAGTATCATCCAGTTTGGGTGAAAAAATATTTGCTGAGATTTCTGGAGATTCGAAATTTTTGGAAGCTTGGCAACCCCTTTCCATGAAAGTGTTTCTCGCCAGTCACTGCTTAGGGCTACATCAAGAGGAAACAAAACATAGAGATAGAACGTGAAACTACTTTACTGTGTCAAGTTTCAAGAAGCTAGCACAAACCGTGTTGGATTTAGAGTTCCAAATACATGTATCAATATAGGAGAAAACAGAGTGAAACCTAAAAATTCAAACTGTTACTGGAAATGAACGCTTCAACATAGAAGAACGAACTTTGGGGAACCAAGTCGCCTTAGTGTGCTGATCATTACCTGAAAGTATCATCCAGTTTGGGTGAAAAAATATTTGCTGAGATTTCTGGAGATTTGTAATTTTTGGAAGCTTGGCAACCCCTCTCCATGAAAGTGGTTCTCGCCAGTCACTGCTTAGGGCTACAGCAAGAGGAAACAAAACATAGAGATAGAACGTGAAACTACTTTACTGTATCAAGTTTCAAGAAGCTAGCACAAACCGTGTTGGATTTAGAGTTCCAAATACATGTATCAATATAGGAGAAAACAGAGTGAAACCTAAAAATTCAAACTGTTACTGGAAATGAACGCTTCAACATAGAAGAACGAACTTTGGGGAACCAAGTCGCCTTAGTGTACTGATCATTACCTGAAAGTATCATCCAGTTTGGGTGAAAAAATATTTGCTGAGATTTCTGGAGATTCGTAATTTTTGGAAGCTTGGCAACCCCTTTCCATGAAAGTGTTTCTCGCCAGTCACTGCTTAGGGCTACATGAAGAGGAAACAAAACATAGAGATAGAATGTGAAACTACTTTACTGTGTCAAGTTTCAAGAAGCTAGCACAAACCGTGTTGGATTTAGAGTTCCAAATACATGTATCAATATAGGAGAAAACAGAGTGAAACCTAAAAATTCAAACTGTTACAGGAAATGAACGCTTCAACATAGAAGAACGACATTTGGGGAACCAAGTCGCCTTCGTGTACTGATCATTACCTGAAAGTATCATCCAGTTTGGGTGAAAAAATATTTGCTGAGATTTCTGGAGATTCGTAATTTTTGGAAGCTTGGCAACCCCTTTCCATGAAAGTGTTTCTCGCCAGTCACTGCTTAGGGCTACATCAAGAGGAAACAAAACATAGAGATAGAACGTGAAACTACTTTACTGTGTCAAGTTTCAAGAAGCTAGCACAAACCGTGTTGGATTTAGAGTTCCAAATACATGTATCAATATAGGAGAAAACAGAGTGAAACCTAAAAATTCAAACTGTTACTGGAAATGAACGCTTCAACATAGAAGAACGAACTTTGGGGAACCAAGTCGCCTTAGTGTACTGATCATTACCTGAAAGTATCATCCAGTTTGGGTGAAAAAATATTTGCTGAGATTTCTGGAGATTCGTAATTTTTGGAAGCTTGGCAACCCCTCTCCATGAAAGTGGTTCTCGCCAGTCACTGCTTAGGGCTACAGCAAGAGGAAACAAAACATAGAGATAGAACGTGAAACTACTTTACTGTGTCAAGTTTCAAGAAGCTAGCACAAACCGTGTTGGATTTAGAGTTCCAAATACATCTATCAATATAGGAGAAAACAGAGTGAAACCTAAAAATTCAAACTGTTACTGGAAATGAACGCTTCAACATAGAAGAACGAAATTTGGGGAACCAAGTCGCCTTCGTGTACTGATCATTACCTGAAAGTATCATCCAGTTTGGGTGAAAAAATATTTGCTGAGATTTCTGGAGATTCGTAACTTTTGGAAGCTTGGCAACCTTTTTCCATGAAAGTGTTTCTCACCAGTCACTGCTTAGGGCTACATCAAGAGAAAACAGATTATAGAGATAGAACGTGAAACTACTTTACTTTGTCAAGTTTCATGAAGCTAGCACAAACCGTGTTGGATTTAGAGTTCCAAATACATCTATCAATATAGGAGAAAACAGAGTGAAACCTAAAAATTCAAAGTGTTACTGGAAATTAACGCTTCAACATAGAAGAACGACATTTGGGGAACCAAGTCGCCTTCGTGTACTGATCATTACCTGAAAGTATCATCCAGTTTGGGTGAAAAAATATTTGCTGAGATTTCTGGAGATTCGTAATTTTTGGAAACTTGGCAACCCCTCTCCATGAAAGTGGTTCTCGCCAGTCACTGCTTAGGGCTACAGCAAGAGGAAACAAAACATAGAGATAGAACGTGAAACTACTTTACTGTATCAAGTTTCAAGAAGCTAGCACAAACCGTGTTGGATTTAGAGTTCCAAATACATGTATCAATATAGGAGAAAACAGAGTGAAACCTAAAAATTCAAACTGTTACTGGAAATGAACGCTTCAACATAGAAGAACGAACTTTGGGGAACCAAGTCGCCTTAGTGTACTGATCATTACCTGAAAGTATCATCCAGTTTGGGTGAAAAAATATTTGCTGAGATTTCTGGAGATTCGTAATTTTTGGAAGCTTGGCAACCCCTTTCCATGAAAGTGTTTCTCGCCAGTCACTGCTTAGGGCTACATCAAGAGGAAACAAAACATAGAGATAGAACGTGAAACTACTTTACTGTGTCAAGTTTCAAGAAGCTAGCACAAACGGTGTTGGATTTAGAGTTCCAAATACATGTATCAATATAGGAGAAAACAGAGTGAAACCTAAAAATTCAAACTGTTACAGGAAATGAACGCTTCAACATAGAAGAATGACATTTGGGGAACCAAGTCGCCTTAGTGTACTGATCATTACCTGAAAGTATCATCCAGTTTGGGTGAAAAAATATTTGCTGAGATTTCTGGAGATTCGTAATTTTTGGAAGCTTGGCAACCCCTTTCCATGAAAGTGTTTCTCGCCAGTCACTGCTTAGGGCTACATCAAGAGGAAACAAAACATAGAGAGAGAACTTGAAACTACTTTACTGTGTCAAGTTTCAAGAAGCTAGCACAAACCGTGTTGGATTTAGAGTTCCAAATACATCTATCAATATAGGAGAAAACAGAGTGAAACCTAAAAATTCAAACTGTTACTGGAAATGAACGCTTCAACATAGAAGAACGAAATTTGGGGAACCAAGTCGCGTTAGTGTACTGATCATTACCTGAAAGTATCATCCAGTTTGGGTGAAAAAATATTTGCTGAGATTTTTGGAGATTCGTAATTTTTGGAAGCTTGGCAACCCCTCTCCATGAAAGTGGTTCTCGCCAGTCACTGCTTAGGGCTACAGCAAGAGGAAACAAAACATAGAGATAGAACGTGAAACTACTTTACTGTATCAAGTTTCAAGAAGCTAGCACAAACCGTGTTGGATTTAGAGTTCCAAATACATGTATCAATACAGGAGAAAACAGAGTGAAACCTAAAAATTCAAACTGTTACTGGAAATGAACGCTTCAACATAGAAGAACGAAATTTTGGGAACCAAGTCGCCTTAGTGTACTGATCATTACCTGAAAGTATCATCCAGTTTGGGTGAAAAAATATTTGCTGAGATTTTTGGAGATTCGTAATTTTTGGAAGCTTGGCAACCCCTCTCCATGAAAGTGGTTCTCGCCAGTCACTGCTTAGGGCTACAGCAAGAGGAAACAAAACATAGAGATAGAACGTGAAACTACTTTACTGTATCAAGTTTCAAGAAGCTAGCACAAACCGTGTTGGATTTAGAGTTCCAAATACATGTATCAATATAGGAGAAAACAGAGTGAAACCTAAAAATTCAAACTGTTACAGGAAATGAACGCTTCAACATAGAAGAACGACATTTGGGGAACCAAGTCGCCTTAGTGTACTGATCATTACCTGAAAGTATCATCCAGTTTGGGTGAAAAAATATTTGCTGAGATTTCTGGAGATTCGTAATTTTTGGAAGCTTGGCAACCCCTTTCCATGAAAGTGTTTCTCGCCAGTCACTGCTTAGGGCTACATCAAGAGGAAACAAAACATAGAGAGAGAACTTGAAACTACTTTACTGTGTCAAGTTTCAAGAAGCTAGCACAAACCGTGTTGGATTTAGAGTTCCAAATACATGTATCAATATAGGAGAAAACAGAGTGAAACCTAAAAATTCAAACTGTTACTGGAAATGAACGCTTCAACATAGAAGAACGAAATTTGGGCAACCAAGTCGCCTTAGTGTACTGATCATTACCTGAAAGTATCATCCAGTTTGGGTGAAAAAATATTTGCTGAGATTTTTGGAGATTCGTAATTTTTGGAAGCTTGGCAACCCCTCTCCATGAAAGTGGTTCTCACCAGTCACTGCTTAGGGCTACAGAAAGAGGAAACAAAACATAGAGATAGAACGTGAAACTACTTTACTGTATCAAGTTTCAAGAAGCTAGCACAAACCGTGTTGGATTTAGAGTTCCAAATACATGTATCAACATAGGAGAAAACAGAGTGAAACCTAAAAATTCAAACTGTTACTGGAAATGAACGCTTCAACATAGAAGAACGAAATTTGGGGAACCAAGTCGCCTTAGTGTACTGATCATTACCTGAAAGTATCATCCAGTTTGGGTGAAAAAATATTTGCTGAGATTTCTGGAGATTCGTAATTTTTGGAAGCTTGGCAACCCCTTTCCATGAAAGTGTTTCTCGCCAGTCACTGCTTATGGCTACATCAAGAGGAAACAAAACCTAGAGATAGAACGTGAAACTACTTTACTGTGTCAAGTTTCAAGAAGCTAGCACAAACCGTGTTGGATTTAGAGTTCCAAATACATCTATCAATATAGGAGAAAACAGAGTGAAACCTAAAAATTCAAACTGTTACTGGAAATGAACGCTTCAACATAGAAGAACGAAATTTGGGGAACCAAGTCGCCTTAGTGTACTGATCATTACCTGAAAGTATCATCCAGTTTGGGTGAAAAAATATTTGCTGAGATTTCTGGAGATTCGTAACTTTTGGAAGCTTGGCAACCTTTTTCCATGAAAGTGTTTCTCGCCAGTCACTGCTTAGGGCTACATCAAGAGGAAACAGAATATAGAGATAGAACGTGAAACTACTTTACTTTTTCAAGTTTCAAGAAGCTAGCACAAACCGTGTTGGATTTAGAGTTCCAAATACATCTATCAATATAGGAGAAAACAGAGTGAAACCTAAAAATTCAAAGTGTTACTGGAAATTAACGCTTCAACATAGAAGAACGAAATTTGGGGAACCAAGTCGCCTTCGTGTACTGATCATTACCTGAAAGTATCATCCAGTTTGGGTGAAAAAATATTTGCTGAGATTTCTGGAGATTCGTAATTTTTGGAAGCTTGGCAACCCCTTTCCATGAAAGTGTTTCTCGCCAGTCACTGCTTAGGGCTACATCAAGAGGAAACAAAACATAGAGAGAGAACTTGAAACTACTTTACTGTGTCAAGTTTCAAGAAGCTAGCACAAACCGTGTTGGATTTAGAGTTCCAAATACATGTATCAATATAGGAGAAAACAGAGTGAAACCTAAAAATTCAAACTGTTACTGGAAATGAACGCTTCAACATAGAAGAACGAAATTTGGGCAACCAAGTCGCCTTAGTGTACTGATCATTACCTGAAAGTATCATCCAGTTTGGGTGAAAAAATATTTGCTGAGATTTTTGGAGATTCGTAATTTTTGGAAGCTTGGCAACCCCTCTCCATGAAAGTGGTTCTCGCCAGTCACTGCTTAGGGCTACAGAAAGAGGAAACAAAACATAGAGATAGAACGTGAAACTACTTTACTGTATCAAGTTTCAAGAAGCTAGCACAAACCGTGTTGGATTTAGAGTTCCAAATACATGTATCAACATAGGAGAAAACAGAGTGAAACCTAAAAATTCAAACTGTTACTGGAAATGAACGCTTCAACATAGAAGAACGAAATTTGGGGAACCAAGTCGCCTTAGTGTACTGATCATTACCTGAAAGTATCATCCAGTTTGGGTGAAAAAATATTTGCTGAGATTTCTGGAGATTCGTAATTTTTGGAAGCTTGGCAACCCCTTTCCATGAAAGTCTTTCTCGCCAGTCACTGCTTATGGCTACATCAAGAGGAAACAAAACCTAGAGATAGAACGTGAAACTACTTTACTGTGTCAAGTTTCAAGAAGCTAGCACAAACCGTGTTGGATTTAGAGTTCCAAATACATCTACCAATATAGGAGAAAACAGAGTGAAACCTAAAAATTCAAAGTGTTACTGGAAATTAACGCTTCAACATAGAAGAACGACATTTGGGGAACCAAGTCGCCTTCGTGTACTGATCATTACCTGAAAGTATCATCCAGTTTGGGTGAAAAAATATTTGCTGAGATTTCTGGAGATTCGTAACTTTTGGAAGCTTGGCAACCTTTTTCCATGAAAGTGTTTCTCGCCAGTCACTGCTTAGGGCTACATCAAGAGGAAACAGAATATAGAGATAGAACGTGAAACTACTTTACTTTGTCAAGTTTCAAGAAGCTAGCACAAACCGTGTTGGATTTAGAGTTCCAAATACATCTATCAATATAGGAGAAAACAGAGTGAAACCTAAAAATTCAAAGTGTTACTGGAAATTAACGCTTCAACATAGAAGAACGAAATTTGGGGAACCAAGTCGCCTTCGTGTACTGATCATTACCTGAAAGTATCATCCAGTTTGGGTGAAAAAATATTTGCTGAGATTTCTGGAGATTCGTAATTTTTGGAAGCTTGGCAACCCCTTTCCATGAAAGTGTTTCTCGCCAGTCACTGCTTAGGGCTACATCAAGAGGAAATAAAACATAGAGATAGAACGTGAAACTACTTTACTGTGTCAGGTTTCAAGAAGCTAGCACAAACCGTGTTGGATTCAGAGTTCCAAATACATGTATCAATATAGTAGAAAACAGAGTGAAACCTAAAAATTCAAACTGTTACTGGAAATGAACGCTTCAACATAGAAGAACGAAATTGGTGAACCAAGTCGCCTTAGTGTACTGATCATTACCTGAAAGTATCATCCAGTTTGGGTGAAAAAATATTTGCTGAGATTTTTGGAGATTCATAATTTTTGGAAGCTTGGCAACCCCTCTCCATGAAAGTGGTTCTCGCCAGTCACTGCTTAGGGCTACAGCAAGAGGAAACAAAACATAGAGATAGAACGTGAAACTACTTTACTGTATCAAGTTTAAAGAAGCTAGCAAAAACTGTGTTGGATTTAGAGTTCCAAATACATGTATCAATATAGGAGAAAACAGAGTGAAACCTAAAAATTCAAACTGTTACTGGAAATGAACGCTTCAACATAGAAGAACGAAATTTGGGGAACCAAGTCGCCTTAGTGTACTGATCATTACCTGAAAGTATCATCCAGTTTGGGTGAAAAAATATTTGCTGAGATTTCTGGAGATTCGTAATTTTTGGAAGCTTGGCAACCCCTTTCCATGAAAGTGTTTCTTGCCAGTCACTGCTTAGGGCTACATCAAGAGGAAACAAAACATAGAGATAGAACGTGAAACTACTTTACTGTGTCAAGTTTCAAGAAGCTAGCACAAACCGTGTTGGATTTAGAGTTCCAAATACATCTATCAATATAGGAGAAAACAGAGTGAAACCTAAAAATTCAAACTGTTACTGGAAATGAAGGCTTCAACATAGAAGAACAAAATTTGGGGAACCAAGTCGCCTACGTGTACTGATCATTACCTGAAAGTATCATCCAGTTTGGGTGAAAAAATATTTGCTGAGATTTCTGGAGATTCGTAATTTTTGGAAGCTTGGCTACCCCTTTCCATGAAAGTGTTTCTCGCCAGTCACTGCTTAGGGCTACATCAAGAGGAAACAAAACATAGAGATAGAACGTGAAACTACTTTACTGTGTCAAGTTTTAAGAAGCTAGCACAAACCGTGTTGGATTTAGAGTTCCAAATACATGTATCAATATAGGAGAAAACAGAGTGAAACCTAAAAATTCAAACTGTTACTGGAAATGAACGCTTCAACATAGAAGAACGAACTTTGGGGAACCAAGTCGCCTTAGTGTGCTGATCATTACCTGAAAGTATCATCCAGTTTGGGTGAAAAAATATTTGCTGAGATTTCTGGAGATTTGTAATTTTTGGAAGCTTGGCAACCCCTTTCCATGAAAGTGTTTCTCGCCAGTCACTGCTTAGGGCTACATAAAGAGGAAACAGAACATAGAGATAGAACGTGAAACTACTTTACTGTGTCAAGTTTCAAGAAGCTAGCACAAACCGTGTTGGATTTAGAGTTCCAAATACATGTATCAATATAGGAGAAAACAGAGTGAAACCTAAAAATTCAAACTGTTACAGGAAATGAACGCTTCAACATAGAAGAACGAACTTTGGGGAACCAAGTCGCCTTAGTGTACTGATCATTACCTGAAAGTATCATCCAGTTTGGGTGAAAAAATATTTGCTGAGATTATTGGAGATTCGTAATTTTTGGAAGTTTGGCAACCCCTCTCCATGAAAGTGGTTCTCGCCAATCACTGCTTAGGGCTACAGCAAGAGGAAACAAAACATAGAGATAGAACGTGAAACTACTTTACTGTATCAAGTTTCAAGAAGCTAGCACAAACCGTGTTGGATTTAGAGTTCCAAATACATGTATCAATTTAGGAGAAAACAGAGTGAAACCTAAAAATTCAAACTGTTACTGGAAATGAACGCTTCACCATAGAAGAACGACATTTGGGGAACCAAGTCGCCTTAGTGTACTGATCATTACCTGAAAGTATCATCCAGTTTGGGTGAAAAAATATTTGCTGAGATTTTTGGAGATTCGTAATTTTTGGAAGCTTGGCAACCCCTCTCCATGAAAGTGGTTCTCGCCAGTCACTGCTTAGGGCTACAGCAAGAGGAAACAAAACATAGAGATAGAACGTGAAACTACTTTACTGTATCAAGTTTCAAGAAGCTAGCACAAACCGTGTTGGATTTAGAGTTCCAAATACATGTATCAATATAGGAGAAAACAGAGTGAAACCTAAAAATTCAAACTGTTACAGGAAATGAACGCTTCAACATAGAAGAACGACATTTGGGGAACCAAGTCGCCTTAGTGTACTGATCATTACCTGAAAGTATCATCCAGTTTGGGTGAAAAAATATTTGCTGAGATTTCTGGAGATTCGTAATTTTTGGAAGCTTGGTAACCCCTTTCCATGAAAGTGTTTCTCGCCAGTCACTGCTTAGGGCTACATCAAGAGGAAACAAAACATAGAGAGAGAACTTGAAACTACTTTACTGTGTCAAGTTTCAAGAAGCTAGCACAAACCGTGTTGGATTTAGAGTTCCAAATACATGTATCAATATAGGAGAAAACAGAGTGAAACCTAAAAATTCAAACTGTTACTGGAAATGAACGCTTCAACATAGAAGAACGAAATTTGGGCAACCAAGTCGCCTTAGTGTACTGATCATTACCTGAAAGTATCATCCAGTTTGGGTGAAAAAATATTTGCTGAGATTTTTGGAGATTCGTAATTTTTGGAAGCTTGGCAACCCCTCTCCATGAAAGTGGTTCTCACCAGTCACTGCTTAGGGCTACAGAAAGAGGAAACAAAACATAGAGATAGAACGTGAAACTACTTTACTGTATCAAGTTTCAAGAAGCTAGCACAAACCGTGTTGGATTTAGAGTTCCAAATACATGTATCAACATAGGAGAAAACAGAGTGAAACCTAAAAATTCAAACTGTTACTGGAAATGAACGCTTCAACATAGAAGAACGAAATTTGGGGAACCAAGTCGCCTTAGTGTACTGATCATTACCTGAAAGTATCATCCAGTTTGGGTGAAAAAATATTTGCTGAGATTTCTGGAGATTCGTAATTTTTGGAAGCTTGGCAACCCCTTTCCATGAAAGTGTTTCTCGCCAGTCACTGCTTATGGCTACATCAAGAGGAAACAAAACCTAGAGATAGAACGTGAAACTACTTTACTGTGTCAAGTTTCAAGAAGCTAGCACAAACCGTGTTGGATTTAGAGTTCCAAATACATCTATCAATATAGGAGAAAACAGAGTGAAACCTAAAAATTCAAACTGTTACTGGAAATGAACGCTTCAACATAGAAGAACGAAATTTGGGGAACCAAGTCGCCTTAGTGTACTGATCATTACCTGAAAGTATCATCCAGTTTGGGTGAAAAAATATTTGCTGAGATTTCTGGAGATTCGTAACTTTTGGAAGCTTGGCAACCTTTTTCCATGAAAGTGTTTCTCGCCAGTCACTGCTTAGGGCTACATCAAGAGGAAACAGAATATAGAGATAGAACGTGAAACTACTTTACTTTTTCAAGTTTCAAGAAGCTAGCACAAACCGTGTTGGATTTAGAGTTCCAAATACATCTATCAATATAGGAGAAAACAGAGTGAAACCTAAAAATTCAAAGTGTTACTGGAAATTAACGCTTCAACATAGAAGAACGAAATTTGGGGAACCAAGTCGCCTTCGTGTACTGATCATTACCTGAAAGTATCATCCAGTTTGGGTGAAAAAATATTTGCTGAGATTTCTGGAGATTCGTAATTTTTGGAAGCTTGGCAACCCCTTTCCATGAAAGTGTTTCTCGCCAGTCACTGCTTAGGGCTACATCAAGAGGAAACAAAACATAGAGAGAGAACTTGAAACTACTTTACTGTGTCAAGTTTCAAGAAGCTAGCACAAACCGTGTTGGATTTAGAGTTCCAAATACATGTATCAATATAGGAGAAAACAGAGTGAAACCTAAAAATTCAAACTGTTACTGGAAATGAACGCTTCAACATAGAAGAACGAAATTTGGGCAACCAAGTCGCCTTAGTGTACTGATCATTACCTGAAAGTATCATCCAGTTTGGGTGAAAAAATATTTGCTGAGATTTTTGGAGATTCGTAATTTTTGGAAGCTTGGCAACCCCTCTCCATGAAAGTGGTTCTCGCCAGTCACTGCTTAGGGCTACAGAAAGAGGAAACAAAACATAGAGATAGAACGTGAAACTACTTTACTGTATCAAGTTTCAAGAAGCTAGCACAAACCGTGTTGGATTTAGAGTTCCAAATACATGTATCAACATAGGAGAAAACAGAGTGAAACCTAAAAATTCAAACTGTTACTGGAAATGAACGCTTCAACATAGAAGAACGAAATTTGGGGAACCAAGTCGCCTTAGTGTACTGATCATTACCTGAAAGTATCATCCAGTTTGGGTGAAAAAATATTTGCTGAGATTTCTGGAGATTCGTAATTTTTGGAAGCTTGGCAACCCCTTTCCATGAAAGTGTTTCTCGCCAGTCACTGCTTATGGCTACATCAAGAGGAAACAAAACCTAGAGATAGAACGTGAAACTACTTTACTGTGTCAAGTTTCAAGAAGCTAGCACAAACCGTGTTGGATTTAGAGTTCCAAATACATCTATCAATATAGGAGAAAACAGAGTGAAACCTAAAAATTCAAAGTGTTACTGGAAATTAACGCTTCAACATAGAAGAACGACATTTGGGGAACCAAGTCGCCTTCGTGTACTGATCATTACCTGAAAGTATCATCCAGTTTGGGTGAAAAAATATTTGCTGAGATTTCTGGAGATTCGTAACTTTTGGAAGCTTGGCAACCTTTTTCCATGAAAGTGTTTCTCGCCAGTCACTGCTTAGGGCTACATCAAGAGGAAACAGAATATAGAGATAGAACGTGAAACTACTTTACTTTGTCAAGTTTCAAGAAGCTAGCACAAACCGTGTTGGATTTAGAGTTCCAAATACATCTATCAATATAGGAGAAAACAGAGTGAAACCTAAAAATTCAAAGTGTTACTGGAAATTAACGCTTCAACATAGAAGAACGAAATTTGGGGAACCAAGTCGCCTTCGTGTACTGATCATTACCTGAAAGTATCATCCAGTTTGGGTGAAAAAATATTTGCTGAGATTTCTGGAGATTCGTAATTTTTGGAAGCTTGGCAACCCCTTTCCATGAAAGTGTTTCTCGCCAGTCACTGCTTAGGGCTACATCAAGAGGAAATAAAACATAGAGATAGAACGTGAAACTACTTTACTGTGTCAGGTTTCAAGAAGCTAGCACAAACCGTGTTGGATTCAGAGTTCCAAATACATGTATCAATATAGTAGAAAACAGAGTGAAACCTAAAAATTCAAACTGTTACTGGAAATGAACGCTTCAACATAGAAGAACGAAATTGGTGAACCAAGTCGCCTTAGTGTACTGATCATTACCTGAAAGTATCATCCAGTTTGGGTGAAAAAATATTTGCTGAGATTTTTGGAGATTCATAATTTTTGGAAGCTTGGCAACCCCTCTCCATGAAAGTGGTTCTCGCCAGTCACTGCTTAGGGCTACAGCAAGAGGAAACAAAACATAGAGATAGAACGTGAAACTACTTTACTGTATCAAGTTTAAAGAAGCTAGCAAAAACTGTGTTGGATTTAGAGTTCCAAATACATGTATCAATATAGGAGAAAACAGAGTGAAACCTAAAAATTCAAACTGTTACTGGAAATGAACGCTTCAACATAGAAGAACGAAATTTGGGGAACCAAGTCGCCTTAGTGTACTGATCATTACCTGAAAGTATCATCCAGTTTGGGTGAAAAAATATTTGCTGAGATTTCTGGAGATTCGTAATTTTTGGAAGCTTGGCAACCCCTTTCCATGAAAGTGTTTCTTGCCAGTCACTGCTTAGGGCTACATCAAGAGGAAACAAAACATAGAGATAGAACGTGAAACTACTTTACTGTGTCAAGTTTCAAGAAGCTAGCACAAACCGTGTTGGATTTAGAGTTCCAAATACATCTATCAATATAGGAGAAAACAGAGTGAAACCTAAAAATTCAAACTGTTACTGGAAATGAAGGCTTCAACATAGAAGAACAAAATTTGGGGAACCAAGTCGCCTACGTGTACTGATCATTACCTGAAAGTATCATCCAGTTTGGGTGAAAAAATATTTGCTGAGATTTCTGGAGATTCGTAATTTTTGGAAGCTTGGCTACCCCTTTCCATGAAAGTGTTTCTCGCCAGTCACTGCTTAGGGCTACATCAAGAGGAAACAAAACATAGAGATAGAACGTGAAACTACTTTACTGTGTCAAGTTTTAAGAAGCTAGCACAAACCGTGTTGGATTTAGAGTTCCAAATACATGTATCAATATAGGAGAAAACAGAGTGAAACCTAAAAATTCAAACTGTTACTGGAAATGAACGCTTCAACATAGAAGAACGAACTTTGGGGAACCAAGTCGCCTTAGTGTGCTGATCATTACCTGAAAGTATCATCCAGTTTGGGTGAAAAAATATTTGCTGAGATTTCTGGAGATTTGTAATTTTTGGAAGCTTGGCAACCCCTTTCCATGAAAGTGTTTCTCGCCAGTCACTGCTTAGGGCTACATAAAGAGGAAACAGAACATAGAGATAGAACGTGAAACTACTTTACTGTGTCAAGTTTCAAGAAGCTAGCACAAACCGTGTTGGATTTAGAGTTCCAAATACATGTATCAATATAGGAGAAAACAGAGTGAAACCTAAAAATTCAAACTGTTACAGGAAATGAACGCTTCAACATAGAAGAACGAACTTTGGGGAACCAAGTCGCCTTAGTGTACTGATCATTACCTGAAAGTATCATCCAGTTTGGGTGAAAAAATATTTGCTGAGATTATTGGAGATTCGTAATTTTTGGAAGTTTGGCAACCCCTCTCCATGAAAGTGGTTCTCGCCAATCACTGCTTAGGGCTACAGCAAGAGGAAACAAAACATAGAGATAGAACGTGAAACTACTTTACTGTATCAAGTTTCAAGAAGCTAGCACAAACCGTGTTGGATTTAGAGTTCCAAATACATGTATCAATTTAGGAGAAAACAGAGTGAAACCTAAAAATTCAAACTGTTACTGGAAATGAACGCTTCACCATAGAAGAACGACATTTGGGGAACCAAGTCGCCTTCGTGTACTGATCATTACCTGAAAGTATCATCCAGTTTGGGTGAAAAAATATTTGCTGAGATTTCTGGAGATTCGTAATTTTTGGAATCTTGGCAACCCCTCTCCATGAAAGTGGTTCTCGCCAGTCACTGCTTAGGGCTACAGCAAGAGGAAACAAAACACAGAGACAGAACGTGAAACTACATTACTGTGTCAAGTTTCAAGAAGCTAGCACAAACCGTGTTGGATTTAGAGTTCCAAATACATGTATCAATATAGGAGAAAACAGAGTGAAACCTAAAAATTCAAACTGTTACAGGAAATGAACGCTTCAACATAGAAGAACGACATTTGGGGAACCAAGTCGCCTTAGTGTACTGATCATTACCTGACAGTATCATCCAGTTTGGGTGAAAAAATATTTGCTGAGATTTTTGGAGATTCGTAATTTTTGGAAGCTTGGCAACCCCTTTCCATGAAAGTGGTTCTCGCCAATCACTGCTTAGGGCTACATCAAGAGGAAACAAAACATAGAGATAGAACGTGAAACTACTTTACTGTATCAAGTTTCAAGAAGCTAGCACAAACCGTGTTGGATTTAGAGTTCCAAATACATGTATCAATATAGGAGAAAACAGAGTGAAACCTAAAAATTCAAACTGTTACTGGAAATGAACGCTTCAACATAGAAGAACGACATTTGGGGAACCAAGTCGCCTTCGTGTACTGATCATTACCTGCAAGTATCATCCAGTTTGGGTGAAAAAATATTTGCTGAGATTTCTGGAGATTCGTAATTTTTGGAAGCTTGGCAACCCCTCTCCATGAAAGTGGTTCTCGCCAGTCACTGCTTAGGGCTACAGCAAGAGGAAACAAAACATAGAGACAGAACGTGAAACTACTTTACTGTGTCAAGTTTCAAGAAGCTAGCACAAACCGTGTTGGATTTAGAGTTCCAAATACATGTATCAATATAGGAGAAAACAGAGTGAAACCTAAAAGTTCAAACTGTTACAGGAAATGAACGCTTCAACATAGAAGAACGACATTTGGGGAACCAAGTCGCGTTAGTGTACTGATCATTACCTGAAAGTATCATCCAGTTTGGGTGAAAAAATATTTGCTGAGATTTCTGGAGATTCGTAATTTTTGGAAGCTTGGCAACCACTTTCCATGAAAGTGTTTCTCGCCAGTCACTGCTTAGGGCTACATCAAGAGGAAACAAAACATAGAGATAGAACGTGAAACTACTTTACTGTGTCAGGTTTCAAGAAGCTAGCACAAACCGTGTTGGATTCAGAGTTCCAAATACATCTATCAATATAGGAGAAAACAGAGTGAAACCTAAAAATTCAAACTGTTACTGGAAATGAACGCTTCAACATAGAAGAACGAAATTGGTGAACCAAGTCGCCTTAGTGTACTGATCATTACCTGAAAGTATCATCCAGTTTGGGTGAAAAAATATTTGCTGAGATTTTTGGAGATTCATAATTTTTGGAAGCTTGGCAACCCCTCTCCATGAAAGTGGTTCTCGCCAGTCACTGCTTAGGGCTACAGCAAGAGGAAACAAAACATAGAGAGAGAACGTGAAACTACTTTACTGTATCAAGTTTAAAGAAGCTAGCAAAAACTGTGTTGGATTTAGAGTTCCAAATACATGTATCAATATAGGAGAAAACAGAGTGAAACCTAAAAATTCAAACTGTTACTGGAAATGAACGCTTCAACATAGAAGAACAAAATTTGGGGAACCAAGTCGCCTTAGTGTACTGATCATTACCTGAAAGTATCATCCAGTTTGGGTGAAAAAATATTTGCTGAGATTTCTGGAGATTCGTAATTTTTGGAAGCTTGGCAACCCCTTTCCATGAAAGTGTTTCTTGCCAGTCACTGCTTAGGGCTACATCAAGAGGAAACAAAACATAGAGATAGAACCTGAAACTACTTTACTGTGTCAAGTTTCAAGAAGCTAGCACAAACCGTGTTGGATTTAGAGTTCCAAATACATGTATCAATATAGGAGAAAACAGAGTGAAACCTAAAAATTCAAACTGTTACTGGAAATGAAGGCTTCAACATAGAAGAACGACATTTGGGGAACCAAGTCGCCTACGTGTACTGATCATTACCTGAAAGTATCATCCAGTTTGGGTGAAAAAATATTTGCTGTGATTTCTGGAGATTCGTAATTTTTGGAAGCTTGGCAACCCCTTTCCATGAAAGTGTTTCTCGCCAGTCACTGCTTAGGGGTACATCAAGAGGAAACAAAACATAGAGATAGAACGTGAAACTACTTTACTGTGTCAAGTTTTAAGAAGCTAGCACAAACCGTGTTGGATTTAGAGTTCCAAATACATGTATCAATATAGGAGAAAACAGAGTGAAACCTAAAAATTCAAACTGTTACTGGAAATGAACGCTTCAACATAGAAGAACGAACTTTGGGGAACCAAGTCACCTTAGTGTACTGATCATTACCTGAAAGTATCATCCAGTTTGGGTGAAAAAATATTTGCTGAGATTTCTGGAGATTCGTAATTTTTGGAAGCTTGGCAACCCCTTTCCATGAAAGTGTTTCTCCCCAGTCACTGCTTAGGGCTACATCAAGAGGAAACAAAACATAGAGATAGAACGTGAAACTACTTTACTGTGTCAAGTTTCAAGAAGCTAGCACAAACCGTATTGGATTTAGAGTTCCAAAATCATGTATCAATATAGGAGAAAACAGAGTGAAACCTAAAAATTCAAACTGTTACTGGAAATGAACGCTTCAACATAGAAGAACGAAATTGGTGAACCAAGTCGCCTTAGTGTACTGATCATTACCTGAAAGTATCATCCAGTTTGGGTGAAAAAATATTTGCTGAGATTTTTGGAGATTCGTAATTTTTGGAAGCTTGGCAACCCCTCTCAATGAAAGTGGTTCTCGCCAGTCACTGCTTAGAGCTACAGCAGGGGGAAACAAAACATAGAGATAGAACGTGAAACTACTTTACTGTATCAAGTTTCAAGAAGCTAGCAAAAACTGTGTTGGATTTAGAGTTCCAAATACATGTATCAATATAGGAGAAAACAGAGTGAAACCTAAAAATTCAAACTGTTACTGGAAATGAACGCTTCAACATAGAAGAACGAACTTTGGGGAACCAAGTCGACTTAGTGTACTGATCATTACCTGAAAGTATCATCCAGTTTGTGTGAAAAAATATTTGCTGAGATTTCTGGAGATTCGTAATTTTTGGAAGCTTGGCAACCCCTTTCCATGAAAGTGTTTCTTGCCAGTCACTGCTTAGGACTACATCAAGAGGAAACAAAACATAGAGATAGAACGTGAAACTACTTTACTGTGTCAAGTTTCAAGAAGCTAGCACAAACCGTGTTGGATTTAGAGTTCCAAATACATCTATCAATATAGGAGAAAACAGAGTGAAACCTAAAAATTCAAACTGTTACTGGAAATGAAGGCTTCAACATAGAAGAACAAAATTTGGGGAACCAAGTCGCCTACGTGTACTGATCATTACCTGAAAGTATCATCCAGTTTGGGTGAAAAAATATTTGCTGAGATTTCTGGAGATTCGTAACTTTTGGAAGCTTGGCAAACTTTTTCCATGAAAGTGTTTCTCGCCAGTCACTGCTTAGGGCTACATCAAGAGGAAACAGAATATAGAGATAGAACGTGAAACTACTTTACTTTGTCAAGTTTCATGAAGCTAGCACAAACCGTGTTGGATTTAGAGTTCCAAATACATGTATCAATATAGGAGAAAACAGAGTGAAACCTAAAAATTCAAACTGTTACTGGAAATGAACGCTTCAACATAGAAGAACGAAATTTGGGGAACCAAGTCGCCTTCGTGTACTGATCATTACCTGAAAGTATCATCCAGTTTGGGTGAAAAAATATTTGCTGAGATTTCTGGAGATTCGTAATTTTTGGAAGCTTGGCAACCCCTCTCCATGAAAGTGGTTCTCGCCAGTCACAGCTTAGGGCTACAGCAAGAGGAAACAAAACATAGAGATAGAACGTGAAACTACTTTACTGTATCAAGTTTCAAGAAGCTAGCACAAACCGTGTTGGATTTAGAGTTCCAAATACATGTATCAATATAGGAGAAAACAGAGTGAAACCTAAAAATTCAAACTGTTACTGGAAATGAACGCTTCAACATAGAAGAACGACATTTGGGGAACCAAGTCGCCTTCGTGTACTGATCATTACCTGAAAGTATCATCCAGTTTGGGTGAAAAAATATTTGCTGAGATTTCTGGAGATTCGTAATTTTTGGAAGCTTGGCAACCCCTCTCCATGAAAGTGGTTCTCGCCAGTCACTGCTTAGGGCTACAGCAAGAGGAAACAAAACATAGAGACAGAACGTGAAACTACTTTACTGTGTCAAGTTTCAAGAAGCTAGCACAAACCGTGTTGGATTTAGAGTTCCAAATACATGTATCAATATAGGAGAAAACAGAGTGAAACCTAAAAATTCAAACTGTTACAGGAAATGAACGCTTCAACATAGAAGAACGAAATTGGTGAACCAAGTCGCCTTAGTGTACTGATCATTACCTGAAAGTATCATCCAGTTTGGGTGAAAAAATATTTGCTGAGATTTCTGGAGATTCGAAATTTTTGGAAGCTTGGCAACCCCTTTCCATGAAAGTGTTTCTCGCCAGTCACTGCTTAGGGCTACATCAAGAGGAAACAAAACATAGAGATAGAACGTGAAACTACTTTACTGTGTCAAGTTTCAAGAAGCTAGCACAAACCGTGTTGGATTTAGAGTTCCAAATACATGTATCAATATAGGAGAAAACAGAGTGAAACCTAAAAATTCAAACTGTTACTGGAAATGAACGCTTCAACATAGAAGAACGAACTTTGGGGAACCAAGTCGCCTTAGTGTGCTGATCATTACCTGAAAGTATCATCCAGTTTGGGTGAAAAAATATTTGCTGAGATTTCTGGAGATTTGTAATTTTTGGAAGCTTGGCAACCCCTTTCCATGAAAGTGTTTCTCGCCAGTCACTGCTTAGGGCTACATCAAGAGGAAACAGAACATAGAGATAGAACGTGAAACTACTTTACTGTGTCAAGTTTCAAGAAGCTAGCACAAACCGTGTTGGATTTAGAGTTCCAAATACATGTATCAATATAGGAGAAAACAGAGTGAAACCTAAAAATTCAAACTGTTACAGGAAATGAACGCTTCAACATAGAAGAACGACATTTGGGGAACCAAGTCGCCTTAGTGTACTGATCATTACCTGAAAGTATCATCCAGTTTGGGTGAAAAAATATTTGCTGAGATTATTGGAGATTCGTAATTTTTGGAAGCTTGGCAACCCCTCTCCATGAAAGTGTTTCTCGCCAATCACTGCTTAGGGCTACAGCAAGAGGAAACAAAACATAGAGATAGAACGTGAAACTACTTTACTGTATCAAGTTTCAAGAAGCTAGCACAAACCGTGTTGGATTTAGAGTTCCAAATACATGTATCAATTTAGGAGAAAACAGAGTGAAACCTAAAAATTCAAACTGTTACTGGAAATGAACGCTTCAACATAGAAGAACGACATTTGGGGAACCAAGTCGCCTTCGTGTACTGATCATTACCTGAAAGTATCATCCAGTTTGGGTGAAAAAATATTTGCTGAGATTTCTGGAGATTCGTAATTTTTGGAAGCTTGGCAACCCCTCTCCATGAAAGTGGTTCTCGCCAGTCACTGCTTAGGGCTTCAGCAAGAGGAAACAAAACACAGAGACAGAACGTGAAACTACTTTACTGTGTCAAGTTTCAAGAAGCTAGCACAAACCGTGTTGGATTTAGAGTTCCAAATACATGTATCAATATAGGAGAAAACAGAGTGAAACCTAAAAATTCAAACTGTTACAGGAAATGAACGCTTCAACATAGAAGAACGACATTTGGGGAACCAAGTCGCCTTAGTGTACTGATCATTACCTGAAAGTATCATCCAGTTTGGGTGAAAAAATATTTGCTGAGATTTCTGGAGATTCGTAATTTTTGGAAGCTTCGCAACCCCTTTCCATGAAAGTGTTTCTTGCCAGTCACTGCTTAGGGCTACATCAAGAGGAAACAAAACATAGAGATAGAACGTGAAACTACTTTACTGTGTCAAGTTTCAAGAAGCTAGCACAAACCGTGTTGGATTTAGAGTTCCAAATACATGTATCAATTTAGGAGAAAACAGAGTGAAACCTAAAAATTCAAACTGTTACTGGAAATGAATGCTTCAACATAGAAGAACGAACTTTGGGGAACCAAGTCGCCTTAGTGTACTGATCATTACCTGAAAGTATCATCCAGTTTGGGTGAAAAAATATTTGCTGAGATTTCTGGAGATTCGTAATATTTGGAAGCTTGGCAACCCCTTTCCATGAAAGTGTTTCTCCCCAGTCACTGCTTAGGGCTACATCAAGAGGAAACAAAACATAGAGATAGAACGTGAAACTACTTTACTGTGTCAAGTTTCAAGAAGCTAGCACAAACCGTGTTGGATTTAGAGTTCCAAATACATGTATCAATATAGGAGAAAACAGAGTGAAACCTAAAAATTCAAACTGTTACAGGAAATGAACGCTTCAACATAGAAGAACGACATTTGGGGAACCAAGTCGCCTTAGTGTACTGATCATTACCTGAAAGTATCATCCAGTTTGGGTGAAAAAATATTTGCTGAGATTTTTGGAGATTCGTAATATTTGGAAGCTTGGCAACCCCTCTCCATGAAAGTGGTTCTCGCCAATCACTGCTTAGGGCTACAGCAAGAGGAAACAAAACATAGTGATAGAACGTGAAACTACTTTACTGTATCAAGTTTCAAGAAGCTAGCACAAACCGTGCTGGATTTAGAGTTCCAAATACATGTATCAATATAGGAGAAAACAGAGTGAAACCTAAAAATTCAAACTGTTACAGGAAATGAACGCTTCAACATAGAAGAACGACATTTGGGGAACCAAGTTGCCTTAGATCATTACCTGAAAGTATCATCCAGTTTGGGTGAAAAAATATTTGCAGAGATTTAAGGAGATTCGTAATTTTTGGAAGCTTGGCAACCCCTCTCCATGAAAGTGGTTCTCGCCAGTCACTGCTTAGGGCTACAGCAAGAGGAAACAAAACATAGAGATAGAACGTGAAACTACTTTACTGTGTCAAGTTTCACGAAGCTAGCACAAACCGTGTTGGATTTAGAGTTCCAAATACATGTATCAATATAGGAGAAAACAGAGTGAAACCTAAAAATTCAAACTGTTACAGGAAATGAACGCTTCAACATAGAAGAACGACATTTGGTGAACCAAGTCGCCTTAGTGTACTGATCATTACCTGAAATTATCATCCAGTTTGGGTGAAAAAATATTTGCTGAGATTTCTGGAGATTCGTAACTTTTGGAAGCTTGGCAACCTTTTTCCATGAAAGTGTTTCTCGCCAGTCACTGCTTAGGGCTACATCAAGAGGAAACAGAATATAGAGATAGAACGTGAAACTACTTTACTTTGTCAAGTTTCATGAAGCTAGCACAAACCGTGTTGGATTTAGAGTTCCAAATACATCTATCAATATAGGAGAAAACAGAGTGAAACCTAAAAATTCAAAATGTTACTGAAATCAACGCTTCAACATAGAAGAACGAAATTTGGGGAACCAAGTCGCCTTCGTGTACTGATCATTACCTGAAAGTATCATCCAGTTTGGGTGAAAAAATATTTGCTGAGATTTCTGCAGATTCGTAACTTTTGGAAGCTTGGCAACCTTTTTCCATGAAAGTGTTTCTCACCAGTCACTGCTTAGGGCTACATCAAGAAAAACAGAATATAGAGATAGAACGTGAAACTACTTTACTTTCTCAAGTTTCATGAAGCTAGCACAAACCGTGTTGGATTTAGAGTTCCAAATACATCTATCAATATAGGAGAAAACAGAGTGAAACCTAAAAATTCAAACTGTTACAGGAAATGAACGCTTCAACATAGAAGAACGACATTTGGGGAACCAAGTCGCCTTAGTGTACTGATCATTACCTGAAAGTATCATCCAGTTTGGGTGAAAAAATATTTGCTGAGATTTTTGGAGATTCGTAATTTTTGGAAGCTTGGCAACCCCTCTCCATGAAAGTGGTTCTCGCCAGTCACTGCTTAGGGCTACATCAAGAGGAAACAAAACATAGAGATAGAACGTGAAACTATTTTACTGTGTCAAGTTTCAAGAAGCTAGCACAAACCGTGTTGGATTTAGAGTTCCAAATACATGTATCAATATAGGAGAAAACAGAGTGAAACCTAAAAATTCAAACTGTTACTGGAAATGAACGCTTCAACATAGAAGAACGAACTTTGGGGAACCAAGTCGCCTTAGTGTGCTGATAATTACCTGAAAGTATCATCCAGTTTGGGTGAAAAAATATTTGCTGAGATTTCTGGAGATTTGTAATTTTTGGAAGCTTGGCAACCCCTTTCCATGAAAGTGTTTCTCGCCAATCACTGCTTAGGGCTACAGCAAGAGGAAACAAAACATAGAGATAGAACGTGAAACTACTTTACTGTATCAAGTTTCAAGAAGCTAGCACAAACCGTGTTGGATTTAGAGTTCCAAATACATGTATCAATTTAGGAGAAAACAGAGTGAAACCTAAAAATTCAAACTGTTACTGGAAATGAACGCTTCAACATAGAAGAACGACATTTGGGGAACCAAGTCGCCTTCGTGTACTGATCATTACCTGAAAGTATCATCCAGTTTGGGTGAAAAAATATTTGCTGAGAATTCTGGTGATTCGTAATTTTTGGAAGCTTGGCAACCCCTCTCCATGAAAGTGGATCTCGCCAGTCACTGCTTAGGGCTACAGCAAGAGGAAACAAAACACAGAGACAGAACGTGAAACTACTTTACTGTGTCAAGTTTCAAGAAGCTAGCACAAACCGTGTTGGATTTAGAGTTCCAAATACATGTATCAATATAGGAGAAAACAGAGTGAAACCTAAAAATTCAAACTGTTACAGGAAATGAACGCTTCAACATAGAAGAACGACATTTGGGGAACCAAGTCGCCTTAGTGTACTGATCATTACCTGAAAGTATCATCCAGTTTGGGTGAAAAAATATTTGCTGAGATTTCTGGAGATTCGTAATTTTTGGAAGCTTCGCAACCCCTTTCCATGAAAGTGTTTCTCGCCAGTCACTGCTTAGGGCTACATCAAGAGGAAACAAAACATAGAGATAGAACGTGAAACTACTTTACTGTGTCAAGTTTCAAGAAGCTACCACAAACCGTGTTGGATTTAGAGTTCCAAATACATGTATCAATTTAGGAGAAAACAGAGTGAAACCTAAAAATTCAAACTGTTACTGGAAATGAATGCTTCAACATAGAAGAACGAACTTTGGGGAACCAAGTCGCCTTAGTGTACTGATCATTACCTGAAAGTATCATCCAGTTTGGGTGAAAAAATATTTGCTGAGATTTCTGGAGATTCGTAATATTTGGAAGCTTGGCAACCCCTTTCCATGAAAGTGTTTCTCCCCAGTCACTGCTTAGGGCTACATCAAGAGGAAACAAAACATAGAGATAGAACGTGAAACTACTTTACTGTGTCAAGTTTCAAGAAGCTAGCACAAACCGTGTTGGATTTAGAGTTCCAAATACATGTATCAATATAGGAGAAAACAGAGTGAAACCTAAAAATTCAAACTGTTACAGGAAATGAACGCTTCAACATAGAAGAACGACATTTGGGGAACCAAGTCGCCTTAGTGTACTGATCATTACCTGAAATTATCATCCAGTTTGGGTGAAAAAATATTTGCTGAGATTTTTGGAGATTCGTAATTTTTGGAAGCTTGGCAACCCCTCTCCATGAAAGTGGTTCTCGCCAATCACTGCTTAGGGCTACAGCAAGAGGAAACAAAACATAGAGATAGAACGTGAAACTACTTTACTGTATCAAGTTTCAAGAAGCTAGCACAAACCGTGCTGGATTTAGAGTTCCAAATACATGTACCAATATAGGAGAAAACAGAGTGAAACCTAAAAATTCAAACTGTTACAGGAAATGAACGCTTCAACATAGAAGAACGACATTTGGGGAACCAAGTTGCCTTAGTGTACTGATCATTACCTGAAAGTATCATCCAGTTTGGGTGAAAAAATATTTGCAGAGATTTAAGGAGATTCGTAATTTTTGGAAGCTTGGCAACCCCTCTCCATGAAAGTGGTTCTCGCCAGTCACTGCTTAGGGCTACAGCAAGAGGAAACAAAACATAGAGATAGAACGTGAAACTACTTTACTGTGTCAAGTTTCACGAAGCTAGCACAAACCGTGTTGGATTTAGAGTTCCAAATACATGTATCAATATAGGAGAAAACAGAGTGAAACCTAAAAATTCAAACTGTTACAGGAAATGAACGCTTCAACATAGAAGAACGACATTTGGGGAACCAAGTCGCCTTAGTGTACTGATCATTACCTGAAATTATCATCCAGTTTGGGTGAAAAAATATTTGCTGAGATTTCTGGAGATTCGTAACTTTTGGAAGCTTGGCAACCTTTTTCCATGAAAGTGTTTCTCGCCAGTCACTGCTTAGGGCTTCATCAAGAGGAAACAGAATATAGAGATAGAACGTGAAACTACTTTACTTTGTCAAGTTTCATGAAGCTAGCACAAACCATGTTGGATTTAGAGTTCCAAATACATCTATCAATATAGGAGAAAACAGAGTGAAACCTAAAAATTCAAACTGTTACTGGAAATCAACGCTTCAACATAGAAGAACGAAATTTGGGGAACCAAGTCGCCTTCGTGTACTGATCATTACCTGAAAGTATCATCCAGTTTGGGTGAAAAAATATTTGCTGAGATTTTTGGAGATTCGTAATTTTTGGAAGCTTGGCAACCCCTCTCCATGAAAGTGGTTCTCGCCAATCACTGCTTAGGGCTACAGCAAGAGGAAACAAAACATAGAGATAGAACGTGAAACTACTTTACTGTGTCAAGTTTCAAGAACCTAGCACAAACCGTGTTGGATTTAGACTTCCACATGCATGTATCAATATAGGAGAAAACAGAGTGAAACCTAAAAATTCAAACTGTTACAGGAAATGAACGCTTCAACATAGAAGAACGACACTTGGGGAACCAAGTCGCCTTAGTGTACTGATCATTACCTGAAAGTATCATCCAGTTTGGGTGAAAAAATATTTGCTGAGATTTCTGGAGATTCGTAATTTTTGGAAGCTTGGCAACCCCTTTCCATGAAAGTGTTTCTCGCCAGTCACTGCTTAGGGCTACATCAAGAGGAAACAAAACATAGAGATAGAACTTGAAATACTTTACTGTGTCAAGTTTCAAGAAGCTAGCACAAACCGTGTTGGATTTAGAGTTCCAAATACATGTATCAATATAGGAGAAAACAGAGTGAAACCTAAAAATTCAAACTGTTACTGGAAATGAACGCTTCTACATAGAAGAATGAAATTGGTGAACCAAGTCGCCTTAGTGTACTGATCATTACCTGAAAGTATCATCCAGTTTGGGTGAAAAAATATTTGCTGAGATTTTTGGAGATTCGTAATTTTTGGAAGCTTGGCAACCCCTCTCCATGAAAGTGGTTCTCGCCAGTCACTGCTTAGGGCTACAGCAAGAGGAAACAAAACATAGAGATAGAACGTGAAACTACTTTACTGTATCAAGTTTCAAGAAGCTAGCAAAAACTGTGTTGGATTTAGAGTTCCAAATACATGTATCAATATAGGAGAAAACAGAATGAAACCTAAAAATTCAAACTGTTACTGGAAATGAACGCTTCAACATAGAAGAACGAAATTTGGGGATCCAAGTCGCCTTAGTGTACTGATCATTACCTGAAAGTATCATCCAGTTTGGGTGAAAAAATATTTGCTGAGATTTCTGGAGATTCGTAATTTTTGGAAGCTTGGCAACCCCTTTCCATGAAAGTGTTTCTTGCCAGTCACTGCTTAGGGCTACATCAAGAGGAAACAAAACATAGAGATAGAACGTGAAACTACTTTACTGTGTCAAGTTTCAAGAAGCTAGCACAAACCGTGTTGGATTTAGAGTTCCAAATACATCTATCAATATAGGAGTAAACAGAGTGAAACCTAAAAATTCAAACTATTACTGGAAATGAAGGCTTCAACATAGAAGAACAAAATTTGGGGAACCAAGTCGCCTACGTGTACTGATCATTACCTGAAAGTATCATCCAGTTTGGGTGAAAAAATATTTGCTGAGATTTCTGGAAATTCGTAACTTTTGGAAGCTTGGCAACCTTTTTCCATGAAAGTGTTTCTCGCCAGTCACTGCTTAGGGCTACATCAAGAAAAACAGAATATAGAGATAGAACGTGAAACTACTTTACTTTCTCAAGTTTCATGAAGCTAGCACAAACCGTGTTGGATTTAGAGTTCCAAATACATCTATCAATATAGGAGAAAACAGAGTGAAACCTAAAAATTCAAACTGTTACTGGAAATGAACGCTTCAACATAGAAGAACGACATTTTGGGAACCAAGTCGCCTTCGTGTACTGATCATTACCTGAAAGTATAATCCAGTTTGGGTGAAAAAATATTTGCTGAGATTTCTGGAGATTCGTAATTTTTGGAAGCTTGGCAACGCCTCTTTATGAAAGTGGTTCTCGCCAATCACTGCTTAGGGCTACAGCAAGAGGAAACAAAACATAGAGATAGAACGTGAAACTACTTTACTGTATCAAGTTTCAAGAAGCTAGCACAAACCATGCTGGATTTAGAGTTCCAAATACATGTATCAATATAGGAGAAAACAGAGTGAAACCTAAAAATTCAAACTGTTACAGGAAATGAACGCTTCAACATAGAAGAACGACATTTGGGGAACCAAGTTGCCTTAGTGTACTGATCATTACCTGAAAGTATCATCCAGTTTGGGTGAAAAAATATTTGCTGAGATTTCTGGAGATTCGTAATTTTTGGAAGCTTGGCAACCCCTCTCCATGAAAGTGGTTCTCGCCAGTCACTGCTTAGGGCTACAGCAAGAGGAAACAAAACATAGAGACAGAACGTGAAACTACTTTACTGTGTCAAGTTTCAAGAAGCTAGCACAAACCGTGTTGGATTTAGAGTTCCAAATACATGTATCAATATAGGAGAAAACAGAGTGAAACCTAAAAATTCAAACTGTTACAGGAAATGAACGCTTCAACATAGAAGAACGACATTTGGGGAACCAAGTCGCCTTAGTGTACTGATGATTACCTGAAAGTATCATCCAGTTTGGGTGAAAAAATATTTGCTGAGATTTCTGGAGATTCGTAACTTTTGGAAGCTTGGCAACCTTTTTCCATGAAAGTGTTTCTCGCCAGTCACTGCTTAGGGCTACATCAAGAGGAAACAGAATATAGAGATAGAACGTGAAACTACTTTACTTTGTCAAGTTTCATGAAGCTAGCACAAACCGTGTTGGATTTAGAGTTCCAAATACATCTATCAATATAGGAGAAAACAGAGTGAAACCTAAAAATTCAAACTGTTACTGGAAATGAACGCTTCAACATAGAAGAACGAAATTTGGGGAACCAAGTCGCCTTCGTGTACTGATCATTACCTGAAAGTATCATCCAGTTTGGGTGAAAAAATATTTGCTGAGATTTCTGCAGATTCGTAACTTTTGGAAGCTTGGCAACCTTTTTCCATGAAAGTGTTTCTCACCAGTCACTGCTTAGGGCTACATCAAGAAAAACAGAATATAGAGATAGAACGTGAAACTACTTTACTTTCTCAAGTTTCATGAAGCAAGCACAAACCGTGTTGGATTTAGAGTTCCAAATACATCTATCAATATTGGAGAAAACAGAGTGAAACCTAAAAATTCAAACTGTTACAGGAAATGAACGCTTCAACATAGAAGAATGACATTTGGGGAACCAAGTCGCCTTAGTGTACTGATCATTACCTGAAAGTATCATCCAGTTTGGGTGAAAAAATATTTGCTGAGATTTTTGGAGATTCGTAATTTTTGGAAGCTTGGCAACCCCTCTCCATGAAAGTGGTTCTCGCCAGTCACTGCTTAGGGCTACAGCAAGAGGAAACAAAACATAGAGATAGAACGTGAAACTACTTTACTGTGTCAAGTTTCAAGAACCTAGCACAAACCGTGTTGGATTTAGAGTTCCACATGCATGTATCAATATAGGAGAAAACAGAGTGAAACCTAAAAATTCAAACTGTTACTGGAAATGAACGCTTCAACATAGAAGAACGACATTTGGGGAACCAAGTCGCCTTAGTGTACTGATCATTACCTGAAAGTATCATCCAGTTTGGGTGAAAAAATATTTGCTGAGATTTCTGGAGATTCGTAATTTTTGGAAGCTTGGCAACCCCTTTCCATGAAAGTGTTTCTCGCCAGTCACTGCTTAGGGCTACATCAAGAGGAAACAAAACATAGAGATAGAACGTGAAACTACTTTATTGTGTCAAGTTTCAAGAAGCTAGCACAAGCCGTGTTGGATTTAGAGTTCCAAATACATGTATCAATATAGGAGAAAACAGAGTGAAACCTAAAAATTCAAACTGTTACAGGAAATGAACGCTTCAACATAGAAGAACGACATTTGGGGAACCAAGTCGCCTTAGTGTACTGATCATTACCTGAAAGTATCATCCAGTTTGGGTGAAAAAATATTTGCTGAGATTTCTGGAGATTCGTAATTTTTGGAAGCTTGGCAACCCCTTTCCATGAAAGTGTTTCTCGCCAGTCACTGCTTAGGGCTACATCAAGAGGAAACAAAACATAGAGATAGAACTTGAAACTACTTTACTGTGTCAAGTTTCAAGAAGCTAGCACAAACCGTGTTGGATTTAGAGTTCCAAATACATGTATCAATATAGGAGAAAACAGAGTGAAACCTAAAAATTCAAACTGTTACTGGAAATGAACGCTTCTACATAGAAGAACGAAATTGGTGAACCAAGTCGCCTTAGTGTACTGATCATTACCTGAAAGTATCATCCAGTTTGGGTGAAAAAATATTTGCTGAGATTTTTGGAGATTCGTAATTTTTGGAAGCATGGCAAACCCTCTCCATGAAAGTGGTTCTCGCCAGTCACTGCTTAGGGCTACAGCAAGAGGAAACAAAACATAGAGATAGAACGTGAAACTACTTTACTGTATCAAGTTTCAAGAAGCTAGCAAAAACTGTGTTGGATTTAGAGTTCCAAATACATGTATCAATATAGGAGAAAACAGAGTGAAACCTAAAAATTCAAACTGTTACTGGAAATGAACGCTTCAACATAGAAGAACGAAATTTGGGGATCCAAGTCGCCTTAGTGTACTGATCATTACCTGAAAGTATCATCCAGTTTGGGTGAAAAAATATTTGCTGAGATTTCTGGAGATTCGTAATTTTTGGAAGCTTGGCAACCCCTTTCCATGAAAGTGTTTCTTGCCAGTCACTGCTTAGGGCTACATCAAGAGGAAACAAAACATAGAGATAGAACGTGAAACTACTTTACTGTGTCAAGTTTCAAGAAGCTAGCACAAACCGTGTTGGATTTAGAGTTCCAAATACATCTATCAATATAGGAGTAAACAGAGTGAAACCTAAAAATTCAAACTATTACTGGAAATGAAGGCTTCAACATAGAAGAACAAAATTTGGGGAACCAAGTCGCCTACGTGTACTGATCATTACCTGAAAGTATCATCCAGTTTGGGTGAAAAAATATTTGCTGAGATTTCTGGAGATTCGTAACTTTTGGAAGCTTGGCAACCTTTTTCCATGAAAGTGTTTCTCGCCAGTCACTGCTTAGGGCTACATCAAGAAAAACAGAATATAGAGATAGAACGTGAAACTACTTTACTTTCTCAAGTTTCATGAAGCTAGCACAAACCGTGTTGGATTTAGAGTTTAAATACATCTATCAATATAGGAGAAAACAGAGTGAAACCTAAAAATTCAAACTGTTACAGGAAATGAACGCTTCAACATAGAAGAACGACATTTGGGGAACCAAGTCGCCTTAGTGTACTGATCATTACCTGAAAGTATCATCCAGTTTGGGTGAAAAAATATTTGCTGAGATTTCTGGAGATTCGTAATTTTTGGAAGCTTGGCAACCCCTCTCCATGAAAGTGGTTCTCGCCAGTCACTGCTTAGGGCTACAGCAAGAGGAAACAAAACATAGAGATAGAACGTGAAACTACTTTACTGTATCAAGTTTCAAGAAGCTAGCACAAACCGTGTTGGATTTAGAGTTCCAAATACATCTATCAATATAGGAGAAAACAGAGTGAAACCTAAAAATTCAAACTGTTACTGGAAATGAACGCTTCAACATAGAAGAACGACATTTGGGGAACCAAGTCGCCTTAGTGTACTGATCATTCATTACCTGAAAGTATCATCCAGTTTGGGTGAAAAAATATTTGCTGAGATTTCTGGAGATTCGTAATTTTTGGAAGCTTGGCAACCCCTTTCCATGAAAGTGTTTCTCGCCAGTCACTGCTTAGGGCTACATCAAGAGGAAACAAAACATAGAGATAGAACGTGAAACTACTTTACTGTGTCAGGTTTCAAGAAGCTAGCACAAACCGTGTTGGATTCAGAGTTCCAAATACATCTATCAATATAGGAGAAAACAGAGTGAAACCTAAAAATTCAAACTGTTACTGGAAATGAACGCTTCAACATAGAAGAACGACATTTTGGGAACCAAGTCGCCTTAGTGTACTGATCATTACCTGAAAGTATCATCCAGTTTGGGTGAAAAAAATATTTGCTGAGATTTCTGGAGATTTGTAATTTTTGGAAGCTTGGCAACCCCTTTCCATGAAAGTGTTTCTCGCCAGTCACTGCTTAGGGCTACATCAAGAGGAAACAGAACATAGAGAAAGAACGTGAAACTACTTTACTGTGTCAAGTTTCAAGAAGCTAGCACAAACCGTGTTGGATTTAGAGTTCCAAATACATGTATCAATATAGGAGAAAACAGAGTGAAACCTAAAAATTCAAACTGTTAGAGGAAATGAACGCTTCCACATAGAAGAACGACATTTGGGGAACCAAGTCGCCTTAGTGTACTGATCATTACCTGAAAGTATCATCCAGTTTGGGTGAAAAAATATTTGCTGAGATTTCTGGAGATTCGTAATTTTTGGAAGCTTGGCAACCCCTTTCCATGAAAGTGTTTCTCGCCAGTCACTGCTTAGGGCTACATCAAGAGGAAACAAAACATAGAGATAGAACGTGAAACTACTTTACTCTGTCAGGTTTCAAGAAGCTAGCACAAACCGTGTTGGATTCAGAGTTCCAAATACATGTATCAATATAGGAGAAAACAGAGTGAAACCTAAAAATTCAAACTGTTACTGGAAATAAACGCTTCAACATAGAAGAACGAAATTGGTGAACCAAGTCGCCTTAGTGTACTGATCATTACCTGAAAGTATCATCCAGTTTGGGTGAAAAAATATTTGCTGAGATTTTTGGAGATTCATAATTTTTGGAAGCTTGGCAACCCCTCTCCATGAAAGTGGTTCTCGCCAGTCACTGCTTAGGGCTACAGCAAGAGGAAACAAAACATAGAGATAGAACGTGAAACTACTTTACTGTATCAAGTTTCAAGAAGCTAGCAAAAACTGTGTTGGATTTAGAGTTCCAAATACATGTATCAATATAGGAGAAAACAGAGTGAAACCTAAAAATTCAAACTGTTACTGGAAATGAACGCTTCAACATAGAAGAACGAAATTTGTTGAACCAAGTCGCCTTAGTGTACTGATCATTACCTGAAAGTATCATCCAGTTTGGGTGAAAAAATATTTGCTGAGATTTCTGGAGATTCGTAATTTTTGGAAGCTTGGCAACCCCTTTCCATGAAAGTGTTTCTTGCCAGTCACTGCTTAGGGCTACATCAAGAGGAAACAAAACATAGAGATAGAACGTGAAACTACTTTACTGTGTCAAGTTTCAAGAAGCTAGCACAAACCGTGTTGGATTTAGAGTTCCAAATACATGTATCAATATAGGAGAAAACAGAGTGAAACCTAAAAATTCAAACTGTTACTGGAAATGAAGGCTTCAACATAGAAGAACAAAATTTGGGGAACCAAGTCGCCTACGTGTACTGATCATTACCTGAAAGTATCATCCAGTTTGGGTGAAAAAATATTTGCTGAGATTTCTGGAGATTCGTAATTTTTGGAAGCTTGGCAACCCCTCTCCATGAAAGTGGTTCTCGCCAGTCACTGCTTAGGGCTACATCAAGAGGAAACAAAACATAGAGACAGAACGTGAAACTACTTTACTGTGTCAAGTTTCAAGAAGCTAGCACAAACCGTGTTGGATTTAGAGTTCCAAATACATCTATCAATATAGGAGAAAACAGAGTGAAACCTAAAAATTCAAACTGTTACAGGAAATGAACGCTTCAACATAGAAGAACGACATTTGGGGAACCAAGTCGCCTTAGTGTACTGATCATTACCTGAAAGTATCATCCAGTTTGGGTGAAAAAATATTTGCTGAGATTTTTGGAGATTCGTAATTTTTGGAAGCTTGGCAACCCCTCTCCATGAAAGTGTTTCTCGCCAGTCACTGCTTAGGGCTACATCAAGAGGAAACAAAACATAGAGATAGAACGTGAAACTACATTACTGTGTCAAGTTTCAAGAAGCTAGCACAAACCGTGTTGGATTTAGAGTTCCAAATACATGTATCAATATAGGAGAAAACAGAGTGAAACCTAAAAATTCAAACTGTTACTGGAAATGAACGCTTCAACATAGAAGAACGAACTTTGGGGAACCAACTCGCCTTAGTGTACTGATCATTACCTGAAAGTATCATCCAGTTTGGGTGAAAAAATATTTGCTGAGATTTCTGGAGATTCGTAATTTTTGGAAGCTTGGCAACCCCTTTCCATGAAAGTGTTTCTCGCCAGTCACTGCTTAGGGCTACATCAAGAGGAAACAGAATATAGAGATAGAACGTGAAACTACTTTACTTTGTCAAGTTTCATGAAGCTAGCACAAACCGTGTTGGATTTAGAGTTCCAAATACATGTATCAATATAGGAGAAAACAGAGTGAAACCTAAAAATTCAAACTGTTACTGGAAATGAACGCTTCAACATAGAAGAACGAAATTTGGGGAACCAAGTCGCCTTCGTGTACTGATCATTACCTGAAAGTATCATCCAGTTTGGGTGAAAAAATATTTGCTGAGATTTCTGGAGATTCGTAATTTTTGGAAGCTTGGCAACCCCTCTCCATGAAAGTGGTTCTCGCCAGTCACTGCTTAGGGCTACAGCAAGAGGAAACAAAACATAGAGATAGAACGTGAAACTACTTTACTGTATCAAGTTTCAAGAAGCTAGCACAAACCGTGTTGGATTTAGAGTTCCAAATACATGTATCAATATAGGAGAAAACAGAGTGAAACCTAAAAATTCAAACTGTTACTGGAAATGAACGCTTCAACATAGAAGAACGACATTTGGGGAACCAAGTCGCCTTCGTGTACTGATCATTACCTGAAAGTATCATCCAGTTTGGGTGAAAAAATATTTGCTGAGATTTCTGGAGATTCGTAATTTTTGGAAGCTTGGCAACCCCTCTCCATGAAAGTGGTTCTCGCCAGTCACTGCTTAGGGCTACAGCAAGAGGAAACAAAACATAGAGATAGAACGTCAAACTACTTTACTGTGTCAAGTTTCAAGAAGCTAGCACAAACCGTGTTGGATTTAGAGTTCCAAATACATGTATCAATATAGGAGAAAACAGAGTGAAACCTAAAAATTCAAACTGTTACAGGAAATGAACGCTTCAACATAGAAGAACGACATTTGGGGAACCAAGTCGCCTTAGTGTACTGATCATTACCTGAAAGTATCTTCCAGTTTGGGTGAAAAAATATTTGCTGAGATTTCTGGAGATTCGTAATTTTTGGAAGCTTGGCAACCCCTTTCCATGAAAGTGTTTCTCGCCAGTCACTGCTTAGGGCTACATCAAGAGGAAACAAAACATAGAGATAGAACGTGAAACTACTTTACTGTGTCAAGTTTCAAGAAGCTAGCACAAACCGTGTTGGATTTAGAGTTCCAAATACATGTATCAATATAGGAGAAAACAGAGTGAAACCTAAAAATTCAAACTGTTACTGGAAATGAACGCTTCAACATAGAAGAACGAACTTTGGGGAACCAAGTCGCCTTAGTGTACTGATCATTACCTGAAAGTATCATCCAGTTTGGGTGAAAAAATATTTGCTGAGATTTCTGGAGATTCGTAATTTTTGGAAGCTTGGCAACCCCTTTCCATGAAAGTGTTTCTCGCCAGTCACTGCTTAGGGCTACATCAAGAGGAAACAAAACATAGAGATAGAACGTGAAACTACTTTACTGTGTCAAGTTTCAAGAAGCTAGCACAAACCGTGTTGGATTTAGAGTTCCAAATACATGTATCAATATAGGAGAAAACAGAGTGAAACCTAAAAATTCAAACTGTTACAGGAAATGAACGCTTCAACATAGAAGAACGACATTTGGGGAACCAAGTCGCCTTAGTGTACTGATCATTACCTGAAAGTATCATCCAGTTTGGGTGAAAAAATATTTGCTGAGATTTCTGCAGATTCGTAACTTTTGGAAGCTTGGCAACCTTTTTCCATGAAAGTGTTTCTCGCCAGTCACTGCTTAGGGCTACATCAAGAGGAAACAGAATATAGAGATAGAACGTGAAACTACTTTACTTTGTCAAGTTTCATGAAGCTAGCACAAACCGTGTTGGATTTAGAGTTCCAAATACATCTATCAATATAGGAGAAAACAGAGTGAAACCTAAAAATTCAAACTGTTACTGGAAATGAACGCTTCAACATAGAAGAACGAAATTTGGGGAACCAAGTCGCCTTCGTGTACTGATCATTACCTGAAAGTATCATCCAGTTTGGGTGAAAAAATATTTGCTGAGATTTCTGGAGATTCGTAACTTTTGGAAGCTTGGCAACCTTTTTCCATGAAAGTGTTTCTCACCAGTCACTGCTTAGGGCTACATCAAGAAAAACAGAATATAGAGATAGAACGTGAAACTACTTTACTTTGTCAAGTTTCATGAAGCTAGCACAAACCCTGTTGGATTTAGAGTTCCAAATACATCTATCAATATAGGAGAAAACAGAGTGAAACCTAAAAATTCAAACTGTTATTGGAAATGAACGCTTCAACATAGAAGAACGACATTTGGGGAACCAAGTCGCCTTCGTGTACTGATCATTACCTGAAAGTATCATCCAGTTTGGGTGAAAACATATTTGCTGAGATTTCTGGAGATTCGTAATTTTTGGAAGCTTGGCAACCCCTCTCCATGAAAGTGGTTCTCGCCAGTCACTGCTTAGGGCTACAGCAAGAGGAAACAAAACATAGAGACACAACGTGAAACTACTTTACTGTGTCAAGTTTCAAGAAGCTAGCACAAACCGTGTTGGATTTAGAGTTCCAAATACATGTATCAATATAGTAGAAAACAGAGTGAAACCTAAAAATTCAAACTGTTACAGGAAATGAACGCTTCAACATAGAAGAACGACATTTGGGGAACCAAGTCGCCTTAGTGTACTGATCATTACCTGAAAATATCATCCAGTTTGGGTGAAGAAATATTTGTTGAGATTTCTGGAGATTCGTAATTTTTGGAAGCTTGGCAACCCCTTTCCATGAAAGTGTTTCTCGCCAGTCACTGCTTAGGGCTACATCAAGAGGAAACAAAACTTAGAGATAGAACGTGAAACTACTTTACTGTGTCAAGTTTCAAGAAGCTAGCACAAACCGTGTTGGATTTAGAGTTCCAAATACATGTATCAATATAGGAGAAAACAGAGTGAAACCTAAAAATTCAAACTGTTACTGGAAATGAACGCTTCAACATAGAAGAACGAAATTTGGGGAACCAAGTCGCCTTCGTGTACTGATCATTACCTGAAAGTATCATCCAGTTTGGGTGAAAAAATATTTGCTGAGATTTCTGGAGATTCGTAATTTTTGGAAGCTTGGCAACCCCTTTCCATGAAAGTGATTCTCGCCAGTCACTGCTTAGGGCTACATCAAGAGGAAACAAAACATAGAGACAGAACGTGAAACTACTTTACTGTGTCAAGTTTCAAGAAGCTAGCACAAACCGTGTTGGATTTAGAGTTCCAAATACATGTATCAATATAGGAGAAAACAGAGTGAAACCTAAAAATTCAAACTGTTACAGGAAATGAACGCTTCAACATAGAAGAACGACATTTGGGGAACCAAGTCGCCTTAGTGTACTGATCATTACCTGTAAGTATCATCCAGTTTGGGTGAAAAAATATTTGCTGAGATTTTTGGAGATTCGTAATTTTTGGAAGCTTGGCAACCCCTCTCCATGAAAGTGGTTCTCGCCAATCACTGCTTAGGGCTACAGCAAGAGGAAACAAAACATAGAGATAGAACGTGAAACTACTTTACTGTATCAAGTTTCAAGAAGCTAGCACAAACCGTGTTGGATTTAGAGTTCCAAATACATGTATCAATATAGGAGAAAACAGAGTGAAACCTAAAAATTCAAACTGTTACAGGAAATGAACGCTTCAACATAGAAGAACGACATTTGGGGAACCAAGTCGCCTTAGTGTACTGATCATTACCTGAAAGTATCATCCAGTTTGGGTGAAAAAATATTTGCTGAGATTTCTGGAGATTCGTAATTTTTGGAAGCTTGGCAACCCCTTTCCATGAAAGTGTTTCTCGCCAGTCACTGCTTAGGGCTACATCAAGAGGAAACAAAACCTAGTGATAGAACGTGAAACTACTTTACTGTGTCAAGTTTCAAGAAGCTAGCACAAACCGTGTTGGATTTAGAGTTCCAAATACATCTATCAATATAGGAGAAAACAGAGTGAAACCTAAAAATTCAAACTGTTACAGGAAATGAACGCTTCAACATAGAAGAACGACATTTGGGGAACCAAGTCGCCTTAGTGTACTGATCATTACCTGAAAGTATCATCCAGTTTGGGTGAAAAAATATTTGCTGAGATTTCTGGAGATTCGTAATTTTTGGAAGCTTGGCAACCCCTCTCCATGAAAGTGGTTCTCGCCAGTCGATGCTTAGGGCTACAGCAAGAGGAAACAAAACATAGAGATAGAACGTGAAACTACTTTACTGTGTCAAGTTTCAAGGAGCTAGCACAAACCGTGTTGGATTTAGAGTTCCAAATACATGTATCAATATAGGAGAAAACAGAGTGAAACCTAAAAATTCAAACTGTTACAGGAAATGAACGCTTCAACATAGAAGAACGACATTTGGGGAACCAAGTCGCCTTAGTGTACTGATCATTACCTGAAAGTATCATCCAGTTTGGGTGAAAAAATATTTGCTGAGATTTCTGCAGATTCGTAACTTTTGGAAGCTTGGCAACCTTTTTCCATGAAAGTGTTTCTCGCCAGTCACTGCTTAGGGCTACATCAAGAGGAAACAGAATATAGAGATAGAACGTGAAACTACTTTACTTTGTCAAGTTTCATGAAGCTAGCACAAACCGTGTTGGATTTAGAGTTCCAAATACATCTATCAATATAGGAGAAAACAGAGTGAAACCTAAAAATTCAAACTGTTACTGGAAATGAACGCTTCAACATAGAAGAACGAAATTTGGGGAACCAAGTCGCCTTCGTGTACTGATCATTACCTGAAAGTATCATCCAGTTTGGGTGAAAAAATATTTGCTGAGATTTCTGGAGATTCGTAACTTTTGGAAGCTTGGCAACCTTTTTCCATGAAAGTGTTTCTCACCAGTCACTGCTTAGGGCTACATCAAGAAAAACAGAATATAGAGATAGAACGTGAAACTACTTTACTTTGTCAAGTTTCATGAAGCTAGCACAAACCCTGTTGGATTTAGAGTTCCAAATACATCTATCAATATAGGAGAAAAAAGAGTGAAACCTAAAAATTCAAACTGTTATTGGAAATGAACGCTTCAACATAGAAGAACGACATTTGGGGAACCAAGTCGCCTTCGTGTACTGATCATTACCTGAAAGTATCATCCAGTTTGGGTGAAAACATATTTGCTGAGATTTCTGGAGATTCGTAATTTTTGGAATCTTGGCAACCCCTCTCCATGGAAGTGGTTCTCGCCAGTCACTGCTTAGGGCTACAGCAAGAGGAAACAAAACATAGAGACACAACGTGAAACTGCTTTACTGTGTCAAGTTTCAAGAAGCTAGCACAAACCGTGTTGGATTTAGAGTTCCAAATACATGTATCAATATAGGAGAAAACAGAGTGAAACCTAAAAATTCAAACTGTTACAGGAAATGAACGCTTCAACATAGAAGAACGACATTTGGGGAACCAAGTCGCCTTAGTGTACTGATCATTACCTGAAAGTATCATCCAGTTTGGGTGAAGAAATATTTGCTGAGATTTCTGGAGATTCGTAATTTTTGGAAGCTTGGCAACCCCTTTCCATGAAAGTGTTTCTCGCCAGTCACTGCTTAGGGATACATCAAGAGGAAACAAAACTTAGAGATAGAACGTGAAACTACTTTACTGTGTCAAGTTTCAAGAAGCTAGCACAAACCGTGTTGGATTTAGAGTTCCAAATACATGTATCAATATAGGAGAAAACAGAGTGAAAACTAAAAATTCAAACTGTTACTGGAAATGAACGCTTCAACATAGAAGAACGACATTTGGGGAACCAAGTCGCCTTAGTGTACTGATCATTACCTGCAAGTATCATCCAGTTTGGGTGAAAAAATATTTGCTGAGATTTCTGGAGAATCGTAATTTTTGGAAGCTTGGCAACCCCTTTCCATGAAAGTGATTCTCGCCAGTCACTGCTTAGGGCTACATCAAGAGGAAACAAAACATAGAGATAGAACGTGAAACTACTTTACTGTGTCAAGTTTCAAGAAGCTAGCACAAACCGTGTTGGATTTAGAGTTCCAAATACATGTATCAATATAGGAGAAAACAGAGTGAAACCTAAAAATTCAAACTGTTACAGGAAATGAACGCTTCAACATAGAAGAACGACATTTGGGGAACCAAGTCGCCTTAGTGTACTGATCATTACCTGAAAGTATCATCCAGTTTGGGTGAAAAAATATTTGCTGAGATTTTTGGAGATTCGTAATTTTTGGAAGCTTGGCAACCCCTCTCCATGAAAGTGGTTCTCGCCAATCACTGCTTAGGGCTACAGCAAGAGGAAACAAAACATAGAGATAGAACGTGAAACTACTTTACTGTATCAAGTTTCAAGAAGCTAGCACAAACCGTGTTGGATTTAGAGTTCCAAATACATGTATCAATATAGGAGAAAACAGAGTGAAACCTAAAAATTCAAACTGTTACAGGAAATGAACGCTTCAACATAGAAGAACGACATTTGGGGAACCAAGTCGCCTTAGTATACTGATCATTACCTGAAAGTATCATCCAGTTTGGGTGAAAAAATATTTGCTGAGATTTCTGGAGATTCGTAATTTTTGGAAGCTTGGCAACCCCTTTCCATGAAAGTGTTTCTCGCCAGTCACTGCTTAGGGCTACATCAAGAGGAAACAAAACCTAGTGATAGAACGTGAAACTACTTTACTGTGTCAAGTTTCAAGAAGCTAGCACAAACCGTGTTGGATTTAGAGTTCCAAATACATCTATCAATATAGGAGAAAACAGAGTGAAACCTAAAAATTCAAACTGTTACTGGAAATGAACGCTTCAACATAGAAGAACGAACTTTGGGGAACCAAGTCGCCTTAGTGTACTGATCATTACCTGAAAGTATCATCCAGTTTGGGTGAAAAAATATTTGCTGAGATTTCTGGAGATTCGTAATTTTTGGAAGCTTGGCAACCCCTCTCCATGAAAGTGGTTCTCGCCAGTCGATGCTTAGGGCTACAGCAAGAGGAAACAAAACATAGAGATAGAACGTGAAACTACTTTACTGTGTCAAGTTTCAAGGAGCTAGCACAAACCGTGTTGGATTTAGAGTTCCAAATACATGTATCAATATAGGAGAAAACAGAGTGAAACCTAAAAATTCAAACTGTTACAGGAAATGAACGCTTCAACATAGAAGAACGACATTTGGGGAACCAAGTCGCCTTAGTGTACTGATCATTACCTGAAAGTATCATCCAGTTTGGGTGAAAAAATATTTGCTGAGATTTCTGCAGATTCGTAACTTTTGGAAGCTTGGCAACCTTTTTCCATGAAAGTGTTTCTCGCCAGTCACTGCTTAGGGCTACATCAAGAGGAAACAGAATATAGAGATAGAACGTGAAACTACTTTACTTTGTCAAGTTTCATGAAGCTAGCACAAACCGTGTTGGATTTAGAGTTCCAAATACATCTATCAATATAGGAGAAAACAGAGTGAAACCTAAAAATTCAAACTGTTACTGGAAATGAACGCTTCAACATAGAAGAACGAAATTTGGGGAACCAAGTCGCCTTCGTGTACTGATCATTACCTGAAAGTATCATCCAGTTTGGGTGAAAAAATATTTGCTGAGATTTCTGGAGATTCGTAACTTTTGGAAGCTTGGCAACCTTTTTCCATGAAAGTGTTTCTCACCAGTCACTGCTTAGGGCTACATCAAGAAAAACAGAATATAGAGATAGAACGTGAAACTACTTTACTTTGTCAAGTTTCATGAAGCTAGCACAAACCCTGTTGGATTTAGAGTTCCAAATACATCTATCAATATAGGAGAAAACAGAGTGAAACCTAAAAATTCAAACTGTTATTGGAAATGAACGCTTCAACATAGAAGAACGACATTTGGGGAACCAAGTCTCCTTCGTGTACTGATCATTACCTGAAAGTATCATCCAGTTTGGGTGAAAACATATTTGCTGAGATTTCTGGAGATTCGTAATTTTTGGAATCTTGGCAACCCCTCTCCATGAAAGTGGTTCTCGCCAGTCACTGCTTAGGGCTACAGCAAGAGGAAACAAAACATAGAGACACAACGTGAAACTACTTTACTGTGTCAAGTTTCAAGAAGCTAGCACAAACCGTGTTGGATTTAGAGTTCCAAATACATGTATCAATATAGGAGAAAACAGAGTGAAACCTAAAAATTCAAACTGTTACAGGAAATGAACGCTTCAACATAGAAGAACGACATTTGGGGAACCAAGTCGCCTTAGTGTACTGATCATTACCTGAAAGTATCATCCAGTTTGGGTGAAGAAATATTTGCTGAGATTTCTGGAGATTCATAATTTTTGGAAGCTTGGCAACCCCTTTCCATGAAAGTGTTTCTCGCCAGTCACTGCTTAGGGCTACATCAAGAGGAAACAAAACTTAGAGATAGAACGTGAAACTACTTTACTGTGTCAAGTTTCAAGAAGCTAGCACAAACCGTGTTGGATTTAGAGTTCCAAATACATGTATCAATATAGGAGAAAACAGAGTGAAAACTAAAAATTCAAACTGTTACTGGAAATGAACGCTTCAACATAGAAGAACGACATTTGGGGAACCAAGTCGCCTTAGTGTACTGATCATTACCTGAAAGTATCATCCAGTTTGGGTGAAAAAATATTTGCTGAGATTTCTGGAGATTCGTAATTTTTGGAAGCTTGGCAACCCCTTTCCATGAAAGTGATTCTCGCCAGTCACTGCTTAGGGCTACATCAAGAGGAAACAAAACATAGAGATAGAACGTGAAACTACTTTACTGTGTCAAGTTTCAAGAAGCTAGCACAAACCGTGTTGGATTTAGAGTTCCAAATACATGTATCAATATAGGAGAAAACAGAGTGAAACCTAAAAATTCAAACTGTTACAGGAAATGAACGCTTCAACATAGAAGAACGACATTTGGGGAACCAAGTCGCCTTAGTGTACTGATCATTACCTGAAAGTATCATCCAGTTTGGGTGAAAAAATATTTGCTGAGATTTTTGGAGATTCGTAATTTTTGGAAGCTTGGCAACCCCTCTCCATGAAAGTGGTTCTCGCCAATCACTGCTTAGGGCTACAGCAAGAGGAAACAAAACATAGAGATAGAACGTGAAACTACTTTACTGTATCAAGTTTCAAGAAGCTAGCACAAACCGTGTTGGATTTAGAGTTCCAAATACATGTATCAATATAGGAGAAAACAGAGTGAAACCTAAAAATTCAAACTGTTACAGGAAATGAACGCTTCAACATAGAAGAACGACATTTGGGGAACCAAGTCGCCTTAGTGTACTGATCATTACCTGAAAGTATCATCCAGTTTGGGTGAAAAAATATTTGCTGAGATTTCTGGAGATTCGTAATTTTTGGAAGCTTGGCAACCCCTTTCCATGAAAGTGTTTCTCGCCAGTCACTGCTTAGGGCTACATCAAGAGGAAACAAAACCTAGTGATAGAACGTGAAACTACTTTACTGTGTCAAGTTTCAAGAAGCTAGCACAAACCGTGTTGGATTTAGAGTTCCAAATACATCTATCAATATAGGAGAAAACAGAGTGAAACCTAAAAATTCAAACTGTTACAGGAAATGAACGCTTCAACATAGAAGAACGAACTTTGGGGAACCAAGTCGCCTTAGTGTACTGATCATTACCTGAAAGTATCATCCAGTTTGGGTGAAAAAATATTTGCTGAGATTTCTGGAGATTCGTAATTTTTGGAAGCTTGGCAACCCCTCTCCATGAAAGTGGTTCTCGCCAGTCGATGCTTAGGGCTACAGCAAGAGGAAACAAAACATAGAGATAGAACGTGAAACTACTTTACTGTGTCAAGTTTCAAGGAGCTAGCACAAACCGTGTTGGATTTAGAGTTCCAAATACATGTATCAATATAGGAGAAAACAGAGTGAAACCTAAAAATTCAAACTGTTACTGGAAATGAACGCTTCAACATAGAAGAACGACATTTGGGGAACCAAGTCGCCTTCGTGTACTGATCATTACCTGAAAGTATCATCCAGTTTGGGTGAAAAAATATTTGCTGAGATTTCTGGAGATTCGTAATTTTTGGAAGCTTGGCAACCCCTTTCCATGAAAGTGTTTCTCGCCAGTCACTGCTTAGGGCTACATCAAGAGGAAACAAAACCTAGTGATAGAACGTGAAACTACTTTACTGTGTCAAGTTTCAAGAAGCTAGCACAAACCGTGTTGGATTTAGAGTTCCAAATACATGTATCAATATAGGAGAAAACAGAGTGAAACCTAAAAATTCAAACTGTTACTGGAAATGAACTCTTCAACATAGAAGAACGAACTTTGGGGAACCAAGTCGCCTTAGTGTACTGATCATTACCTGAAAGTATCATCCAGTTTGGGTGAAAAAATATTTGCTGAGATTTCTGCAGATTCGTAACTTTTGGAAGCTTGGCAACCTTTTTCCATGAAAGTGTTTCTCGCCAGTCACTGCTTAGGGCTACATCAAGAGGAAAACGAATATAGAGATAGAACGTGAAACTACTTTACTTTGTCAAGTTTCATGAAGCTAGCACAAACCGTGTTGGATTTAGAGTTCCAAATACATCTATCAATATAGGAGAAAACAGAGTGAAACCTAAAAATTCAAACTGTTACTGGAAATGAACGCTTCAACATAGAAGAACGAAATTTGGGGAACCAAGTCGCCTTCGTGTACTGATCATTACCTGAAAGTATCATCCAGTTTGGGTGAAAAAATATTTGCTGAGATTTCTGGAGATTCGTAACTTTTGGAAGCTTGGCAACCTTTTTCCATGAAAGTGTTTCTCACCAGTCACTGCTTAGGGCTACATCAAGAAAAACAGAATATAGAGATAGAACGTGAAACTACTTTACTTTGTCAAGTTTCATGAAGCTAGCACAAACCGTGTTGGATTTAGAGTTCCAAATACATCTATCAATATAGGAGAAAACAGAGTGAAACCTAAAAATTCAAACTGTTATTGGAAATGAACGCTTCAACATAGAAGAACGACATTTGGGGAACCAAGTCGCCTTCATGTACTGATCATTACCTGAAAGTATCATCCAGTTTGGGTGAAAAAATATTTGCTGAGATTTCTGGAGATTCGTAATTTTTGGAAGCTTGGCAACCCCTCTCCATGAAAGTGGTTCTCGCCAGTCGATGCTTAGGGCTACAGCAAGAGGAAACAAAACATAGAGATAGAACGTGAAACTACTTTACTGTGTCAAGTTTCAAGGAGCTAGCACAAACCGTGTTGGATTTAGAGTTCCAAATACATGTATCAATATAGGAGAAAACAGAGTGAAACCTAAAAATTCAAACTGTTACAGGAAATGAACGCTTCAACATAGAAGAACGACATTTGGGGAACCAAGTCGCCTTAGTGTACTGATCATTACCTGAAAGTATCATCCAGTTTGGGTGAAAAAATATTTGCTGAGATTTCTGCAGATTCGTAACTTTTGGAAGCTTGGCAACCTTTTTCCATGAAAGTGTTTCTCGCCAGTCACTGCTTAGGGCTACATCAAGAGGAAACAGAATATAGAGATAGAACGTGAAACTACTTTACTTTGTCAAGTTTCATGAAGCTAGCACAAACCGTGTTGGATTTAGAGTTCCAAATACATCTATCAATATAGGAGAAAACAGAGTGAAACCTAAAAATTCAAACTGTTACTGGAAATGAACGCTTCAACATAGAAGAACGAAATTTGGGGAACCAAGTCGCCTTCGTGTACTGATCATTACCTGAAAGTATCATCCAGTTTGGGTAAAAAAATATTTGCTGAGATTTCTGGAGATTCGTAACTTTTGGAAGCTTGGCAACCTTTTTCCATGAAAGTGTTTCTCACCAGTCACTGCTTAGGGCTACATCAAGAAAAACAGAATATAGAGATAGAACGTGAAACTACTTTACTTTGTCAAGTTTCATGAAGCTAGCACAAACCCTGTTGGATTTAGAGTTCCAAATACATCTATCAATATAGGAGAAAACAGAGTGAAACCTAAAAATTCAAACTGTTATTGGAAATGAACGCTTCAACATAGAAGAACGACATTTGGGGAACCAAGTCGCCTTCGTGTACTGATCATTACCTGAAAGTATCATCCAGTTTGGGTGAAAACATATTTGCTGAGATTTCTGGAGATTCGTAATTTTTGGAAGCTTGGCAACCCCTCTCCATGAAAGTGGTTCTCGCCAGTCACTGCTTAGGGCTACAGCAAGAGGAAACAAAACATAGAGACACAACGTGAAACTACTTTACTGTGTCAAGTTTCAAGAAGCTAGCACAAACCGTGTTGGATTTAGAGTTCCAAATACATGTATCAATATAGGAGAAAACAGAGTGAAACCTAAAAATTCAAACTGTTACAGGAAATGAACGCTTCAACATAGAAGAACGACATTTGGGGAACCAAGTCGCCTTAGTGTACTGATCATTACCTGAAAGTATCATCCAGTTTGGGTGAAGAAATATTTGCTGAGATTTCTGGAGATTCGTAATTTTTGGAAGCTTGGCAACCCCTTTCCATGAAAGTGTTTCTCGCCAGTCACTGCTTAGGGCTACATCAAGAGGAAACAAAACTTAGAGATAGAACGTGAAACTACTTTACTGTGTCAAGTTTCAAGAAGCTAGCACAAACCGTGTTGGATTTAGAGTTCCAAATACATGTATCAATATAGGAGAAAACAGAGTGAAACCTAAAAATTCAAACTGTTACTGGAAATGAACGCTTCAACATAGAAGAACGAACTTTGGGGAACCAAGTCGCCTTAGTGTACTGATCATTACCTGAAAGTATCATCCAGTTTGGGTGAAAAAATATTTGCTGAGATTTCTGGAGATTCGTAATTTTTGGAAGCTTGGCAACCCCTTTCCATGAAAGTGATTCTCGCCAGTCACTGCTTAGGGCTACATCAAGAGGAAACAAAACATAGAGATAGAACGTGAAACTACTTTACTGTGTCAAGTTTCAAGAAGCTAGCACAAACCGTGTTGGATTTAGAGTTCCAAATACATGTATCAATATAGTAGAAAACAGAGTGAAACCTAAAAATTCAAACTGTTACAGGAAATGAACGCTTCAACATAGAAGAACGACATTTGGGGAACCAAGTCGCCTTAGTGTACTGATCATTACCTGAAAGTATCATCCAGTTTGGGTGAAAAAATATTTGCTGAGATTTTTGGAGATTCGTAATTTTTGGAAGCTTGGCAACCCCTCTCCATGAAAGTGGTTCTCGCCAATCACTGCTTAGGGCTACAGCAAGAGGAAACAAAACATAGAGATAGAACGTGAAACTACTTTACTGTATCAAGTTTCAAGAAGCTAGCACAAACCGTGTTGGATTTAGAGTTCCAAATACATGTATCAATATAGGAGAAAACAGAGTGAAACCTAAAAATTCAAACTGTTACAGGAAATGAACGCTTCAACATAGAAGAACGACATTTGGGGAACCAAGTCGCCTTCGTGTACTGATCATTACCTGAAAGTATCATCCAGTTTGGGTGAAAAAATATTTGCTGAGATTTCTGCAGATTCGTAACTTTTGGAAGCTTGGCAACCTTTTTCCATGAAAGTGTTTCTCGCCAGTCACTGCTTAGGGCTACATCAAGAGGAAAACGAATATAGAGATAGAACGTGAAACTACTTTACTTTGTCAAGTTTCATGAAGCTAGCACAAACCGTGTTGGATTTAGAGTTCCAAATACATCTATCAATATAGGAGAAAACAGAGTGAAACCTAAAAATTCAAACTGTTACTGGAAATGAACGCTTCAACATAGAAGAACGAAATTTGGGGAACCAAGTCGCCTTCGTGTACTGATCATTACCTGAAAGTATCATCCAGTTTGGGTGAAAAAATATTTGCTGAGATTTCTGGAGATTCGTAACTTTTGGAAGCTTGGCAACCTTTTTCCATGAAAGTGTTTCTCACCAGTCACTGCTTAGGGCTACATCAAGAAAAACAGAATATAGAGATAGAACGTGAAACTACTTTACTTTGTCAAGTTTCATGAAGCTAGCACAAACCGTGTTGGATTTAGAGTTCCAAATACATCTATCAATATAGGAGAAAACAGAGTGAAACCTAAAAATTCAAACTGTTATTGGAAATGAACGCTTCAACATAGAAGAACGACATTTGGGGAACCAAGTCGCCTTCATGTACTGATCATTACCTGAAAGTATCATCCAGTTTGGGTGAAAAAATATTTGCTGAGATTTCTGGAGATTCGTAATTTTTGGAAGCTTGGCAACCCCTCTCCATGAAAGTGGTTCTCGCCAGTCACTGCTTAGGGCTACATCAAGAGGAAACAAAACATAGAGATAGAACGTGAAACTACTTTACTGTATCAAGTTTCAAGAAGCTAGCACAAACCGTGTTGGATTTAGAGTTCCAAATACATGTATCAATATAGGAGAAAACAGATTGAAACCTAAAAATTAAAACTGTTACTGGAAATGAACGCTTCAACATAGAAGAACGACATTTGGGGAACCAAGTCGCCTTCGTGTACTGATCATTACCTGAAAGTATCATCCAGTTTGGGTGAAAAAATATTTGCTGAGATTTCTGGAGATTCGTAATTTTTGGAAGCTTGGCAACCCCTCTCCATGAAAGTGGTTCTCGCCAGTCACTGCTTAGGGCTACAGCAAGAGGAAACAAAACATAGAGACAGAACGTGAAACTACTTTACTGTGTCAAGTTTCAAGAAGCTAGCACAAACCGTGTTGGATTTAGAGTTCCAAATACATGTATCAATATAGGAGAAAACAGAGTGAAACCTAAAAATTCAAACTGTTACAGGAAATGAACGCTTCAACATAGAAGAACGACATTTGGGGAACCAAGTCGCCTTAGTGTACTGATCATTACCTGAAAGTATCATCCAGTTTGGGTGAAAAAATATTTGCTGAGATTTCTGGAGATTCGTAATTTTTGGAAGCTTGGCAACCCCTTTCCATGAAAGTGTTTCTCGAAAGTCACTGCTTAGGGCTACATCAAGAGGAAACAAAACATAGAGATAGAACGTGAAACTACTTTACTGTGTCAAGTTTCAAGAAGCTAGCACAAACCGTGTTGGATTTAGAGTTCCAAATACATCTATCAATATAGGAGAAAACAGAGTGAAACCTAAAAATTCAAACTGTTACTGGAAATGAACGCTTCAACATAGAAGAATGAAATTTGGGGAACCAAGTCGCCTTCGTGTACTGATCATTACCTGAAAGTATCATCCAGTTTGGGTGAAAAAATATTTGCTGAGATTTCTGGAGATTCGTAACTTTTGGAAGCTTGGCAACCTTTTTCCATGAAAGTGTTTCTCACCAGTCACTGCTTAGGGCTACATCAAGAAAAACAGAATATAGAGATAGAACGTGAAACTACTTTACTTTGTCAAGTTTCATGAAGCTAGCACAAACCCTGTTGGATTTAGAGTTCCAAATACATCTATCAATATAGGAGAAAACAGAGTGAAACCTAAAAATTCAAACTGTTACTGGAAATGAACGCTTCAACATAGAAGAACGACATTTGGGGAACCAAGTCGCCTTCGTGTACTGATCATTACCTGAAAGTATCATCCAGTTTGGGTGAAAAAATATTTGCTGAGATTTCTGGAGATTCGTAATTTTTGGAAGCTTGGCAACCCCTCTCCATGAAAGTGGTTCTCGCCAGTCACTGCTTAGGGCTACAGCAAGAGGAAACAAAACATAGAGACACAACGTGAAACTACTTTACTGTGTCAAGTTTCAAGAAGCTAGCACAAACCGTGTTGGATTTAGAGTTCCAAATACATGTATCAATATAGGAGAAAACAGAGTGAAACCTAAAAATTCAAACTGTTACAGGAAATGAACGCTTCAACATAGAAGAACGACATTTGGGGAACCAAGTCGCCTTAGTGTACTGATCATTACCTGAAAGTATCATCCAGTTTGGGTGAAAAAATATTTGCTGAGATTTCTGGAGATTCGTAATTTTTGGAAGCTTGGCAACCCCTTTCCATGAAAGTGTTTCTCGCCAGTCACTGCTTAGGGCTACATCAAGAGGAAACAAAACATAGAGATAGAACGTGAAACTACTTTACTGTGTCAAGTTTCAAGAAGCTAGCACAAACCGTGTTGGATTTAGAGTTCCAAATACATGTATCAATATAGGAGAAAACAGAGTGAAACCTAAAAATTCAAACTGTTACTGGAAATGAACGCTTCAACATAGAAGAACGAACTTTGGGGAACCAAGTCGCCTTAGTGTACTGATCATTACCTGAAAGTATCATCCAGTTTGGGTGAAAAAATATTTGCTGAGATTTCTGGAGATTCGTAATTTTTGGAAGCTTTGCAACCCCTCTCCATGAAAGTGGTTCTCGCCAGTCACTGCTTAGGGCTACAGCAAGAGGAAACAAAACATAGAGATAGAACGTGAAACTACTTTACTGTGTCAAGTTTCAAGGAGCTAGCACAAACCGTGTTGGATTTAGAGTTCCAAATACATGTATCAATATAGGAGAAAAGAGAGTGAAACCTAAAAATTCAAACTGTTACAGGAAATGAACGCTTCAACATAGAAGAACGACATTTGGGGAACCAAGTCGCCTTAGTGTACTGATCATTACCTGAAAGTATCATCCAGTTTGGGTGAAAAAATATTTGCTGAGATTTCTGCAGATTCGTAACTTTTGGAAGCTTGGCAACCTTTTTCCATGAAAGTTTTTCTCGCCAGTCACTGCTTAGGGCTACATCAAGAGGAAACAGAATATAGAGATAGAACGTGAAACTACTTTACTTTGTCAAGTTTCATGAAGCTAGCACAAACCGTGTTGGATTTAGAGTTCCAAATACATCTATCAATATAGGAGAAAACAGAGTGAAACCTAAAAATTCAAACTGTTATTGGAAATGAACGCTTCAACATAGAAGAACGACATTTGGGGAACCAAGTCGCCTTCATGTACTGATCATTACCTGAAAGTATCATCCAGTTTGGGTGAAAAAATATTTGCTGAGATTTCTGGAGATTCGTAATTTTTGGAAGCTTGGCAACCCCTCTCCATGAAAGTGGTTCTCGCCAGTCACTGCTTAGGGCTACATCAAGAGGAAACAAAACATAGAGATAGAACGTGAAACTACTTTACTGTATCAAGTTTCAAGAAGCTAGCACAAACCGTGTTGGATTTAGAGTTCCAAATACATGTATCAATATAGGAGAAAACAGAGTGAAACCTAAAAATTAAAACTGTTACTGGAAATGAACGCTTCAACATAGAAGAACGACATTTGGGGAACCAAGTCGCCTTCGTGTACTGATCATTACCTGAAAGTATCATCCAGTTTGGGTGAAAAAATATTTGCTGAGATTTCTGGAGATTCGTAATTTTTGGAAGCTTGGCAACCCCTCTCCATGAAAGTGGTTCTCGCCAGTCACTGCTTAGGGCTACAGCAAGAGGAAACAAAACATAGAGACAGAACGTGAAACTACTTTACTGTGTCAAGTTTCAAGAAGCTAGCACAAACCGTGTTGGATTTAGAGTTCCAAATACATGTATCAATATAGGAGAAAACAGAGTGAAACCTAAAAATTCAAACTGTTACAGGAAATGAACGCTTCAACATAGAAGAACGACATTTGGGGAACCAAGTCGCCTTAGTGTACTGATCATTACCTGAAAGTATCATCCAGTTTGGGTGAAAAAATATTTGCTGAGATTTCTGGAGATTCGTAATTTTTGGAAGCTTGGCAACCCCTTTCCATGAAAGTGTTTCTCGAAAGTCACTGCTTAGGGCTACATCAAGAGGAAACAAAACATAGAGATAGAACGTGAAACTACTTTACTGTGTCAAGTTTCAAGAAGCTAGCACAAACCGTGTTGGATTTAGAGTTCCAAATACATCTATCAATATAGGAGAAAACAGAGTGAAACCTAAAAATTCAAACTGTTACTGGAAATGAACGCTTCAACATAGAAGAATGAAATTTGGGGAACCAAGTCGCCTTCGTGTACTGATCATTACCTGAAAGTATCATCCAGTTTGGGTGAAAAAATATTTGCTGAGATTTCTGGAGATTCGTAACTTTTGGAAGCTTGGCAACCTTTTTCCATGAAAGTGTTTCTCACCAGTCACTGCTTAGGGCTACATCAAGAAAAACAGAATATAGAGATAGAACGTGAAACTACTTTACTTTGTCAAGTTTCATGAAGCTAGCACAAACCCTGTTGGATTTAGAGTTCCAAATACATCTATCAATATAGGAGAAAACAGAGTGAAACCTAAAAATTCAAACTGTTACTGGAAATGAACGCTTCAACATAGAAGAACGACATTTGGGGAACCAAGTCGCCTTCGTGTACTGATCATTACCTGAAAGTATCATCCAGTTTGGGTGAAAAAATATTTGCTGAGATTTCTGGAGATTCGTAATTTTTGGAAGCTTGGCAACCCCTCTCCATGAAAGTGGTTCTCGCCAGTCACTGCTTAGGGCTACAGCAAGAGGAAACAAAACATAGAGACACAACGTGAAACTACTTTACTGTGTCAAGTTTCAAGAAGCTAGCACAAACCGTGTTGGATTTAGAGTTCCAAATACATGTATCAATATAGGAGAAAACAGAGTGAAACCTAAAAATTCAAACTGTTACAGGAAATGAACGCTTCAACATAGAAGAACGACATTTGGGGAACCAAGTCGCCTTAGTGTACTGATCATTACCTGAAAGTATCATCCAGTTTGGGTGAAAAAATATTTGCTGAGATTTCTGGAGATTCGTAATTTTTGGAAGCTTGGCAACCCCTTTCCATGAAAGTGTTTCTCGCCAGTCACTGCTTAGGGCTACATCAAGAGGAAACAAAACATAGAGATAGAACGTGAAACTACTTTACTGTGTCAAGTTTCAAGAAGCTAGCACAAACCGTGTTGGATTTAGAGTTCCAAATACATGTATCAATATAGGAGAAAACAGAGTGAAACCTAAAAATTCAAACTGTTACTGGAAATGAACGCTTCAACATAGAAGAACGAACTTTGGGGAACCAAGTCGCCTTAGTGTACTGATCATTACCTGAAAGTATCATCCAGTTTGGGTGAAAAAATATTTGCTGAGATTTCTGGAGATTCGTAATTTTTGGAAGCTTTGCAACCCCTCTCCATGAAAGTGGTTCTCGCCAGTCACTGCTTAGGGCTACAGCAAGAGGAAACAAAACATAGAGATAGAACGTGAAACTACTTTACTGTGTCAAGTTTCAAGGAGCTAGCACAAACCGTGTTGGATTTAGAGTTCCAAATACATGTATCAATATAGGAGAAAAGAGAGTGAAACCTAAAAATTCAAACTGTTACAGGAAATGAACGCTTCAACATAGAAGAACGACATTTGGGGAACCAAGTCGCCTTAGTGTACTGATCATTACCTGAAAGTATCATCCAGTTTGGGTGAAAAAATATTTGCTGAGATTTCTGCAGATTCGTAACTTTTGGAAGCTTGGCAACCTTTTTCCATGAAAGTTTTTCTCGCCAGTCACTGCTTAGGGCTACATCAAGAGGAAACAGAATATAGAGATAGAACGTGAAACTACTTTACTTTGTCAAGTTTCATGAAGCTAGCACAAACCGTGTTGGATTTAGAGTTCCAAATACATCTATCAATATAGGAGAAAACAGAGTGAAACCTAAAAATTCAAACTGTTACTGGAAATGAACGCTTCAACATAGAAGAATGAAATTTGGGGAACCAAGTCGCCTTCGTGTACTGATCATTACCTGAAAGTATCATCCAGTTTGGGTGAAAAAATATTTGCTGAGATTTCTGGAGATTCGTAACTTTTGGAAGCTTGGCAACCTTTTTCCATGAAAGTGTTTCTCACCAGTCACTGCTTAGGGCTACATCAAGAAAAACAGAATATAGAGATAGAACGTGAAACTACTTTACTTTGTCAAGTTTCATGAAGCTAGCACAAACCCTGTTGGATTTAGTGTTCCAAATACATCTATCAATATAGGAGAAAACAGAGTGAAACCTAAAAATTCAAACTGTTATTGGAAATGAACGCTTCAACATAGAAGAACGACATTTGGGGAACCAAGTCGCCTTCGTGTACTGATCATTACCTGAAAGTATCATCCAGTTTGGGTGAAAAAATATTTGCTGAGATTTCTGGAGATTCGTAATTTTTGGAAGCTTGGCAACCCCTCTCCATGAAAGTGGTTCTCGCCAGTCACTGCTTAGGGCTACAGCAAGAGGAAACAAAACATAGAGATAGAACGTGAAACTACTTTACTGTATCAAGTTTCAAGAAGCTAGCACAAACCGTGTTGGATTTAGAGTTCCAAATACATGTATCAATATAGGAGAAAACAGAGTGAAACCTAAAAATTCAAACTGTTACTGGAAATGAACGCTTCAACATAGAAGAACGACATTTGGGGAACCAAGTCGCCTTCGTGTACTGATCATTACCTGAAAGTATCATCCAGTTTGGGTGAAAAAATATTTGCTGAGATTTCTGGAGATTCGTAATTTTTGGAAGCTTGGCAACCCCTCTCCATGAAAGTGGTTCTCGCCAGTCACTGCTTAGGGCTACAGCAAGAGGAAACAAAACATAGAGACACAACGTGAAACTACTTTACTGTGTCAAGTTTCAAGAAGCTAGCACAAACCGTGTTGGATTTAGAGTTCCAAATACATGTATCAATATAGGAGAAAACAGAGTGAAACCTAAAAATTCAAACTGTTACAGGAAATGAACGCTTCAACATAGAAGAACGACATTTGGGGAACCAAGTCGCCTTAGTGTACTGATCATTACCTGAAAGTATCATCCAGTTTGGGTGAAAAAATATTTGCTGAGATTTCTGGAGATTCGTAATTTTTGGAAGCTTGGCAACCCCTTTCCATGAAAGTGTTTCTCGCCAGTCACTGCTTAGGGCTACATCAAGAGGAAACAAAACATAGAGATAGAACGTGAAACTACTTTACTGTGTCAAGTTTCAAGAAGCTAGCACAAACCGTGTTGGATTTAGAGTTCCAAATACATGTATCAATATAGGAGAAAACAGAGTGAAACCTAAAAATTCAAACTGTTACTGGAAATGAACTCTTCAACATAGAAGAACGAACTTTGGGGAACCAAGTCGCCTTAGTGTACTGATCATTACCTGAAAGTATCATCCAGTTTGGGTGAAAAAATATTTGCTGAGATTTCTGGAGATTCGTAATTTTTGGAAGCTTGGCAACCCCTTTCCATGAAAGTGTTTCTCGCCAGTCACTGCTTAGGGCTACAGCAAGAGGAAACAAAACATAGAGATAGAACGTGAAACTACTTTACTGTGTCAAGTTTCAAGGAGCTAGCACAAACCGTGTTGGATTTAGAGTTCCAAATACATGTATCAATATAGGAGAAAACAGAGTGAAACCTAAAAATTCAAACTGTTACAGGAAATGAACGCTTCAACATAGAAGAACGACATTTGGGGAACCAAGTCGCCTTAGTGTACTGATCATTACCTTAAAGTATCATCCAGTTTGGGTGAAAAAATATTTGCTGAGATTTCTGCAGATTCGTAACTTTTGGAAGCTTGGCAACCTTTTTCCATGAAAGTGTTTCTCGCCAGTCACTGCTTAGGGCTACATCAAGAGGAAACAGAATATAGAGATAGAACGTGAAACTACTTTACTTTGTCAAGTTTCATGAAGCTAGCACAAACCGTGTTGGATTTAGAGTTCCAAATACATCTATCAATATAGGAGAAAACAGAGTGAAACCTAAAAATTCAAACTGTTACTGGAAATGAACGCTTCAACATAGAAGAACGAAATTTGGGGAACCAAGTCGCCTTCGTGTACTGATCATTACCTGAAAGTATCATCCAGTTTGGGTGAAAAAATATTTGCTGAGATTTCTGGAGATTCGTAACTTTTGGAAGCTTGGCAACCTTTTTCCATGAAAGTGTTTCTCACCAGTCACTGCTTAGGGCTACATCAAGAAAAACAGAATATAGAGATAGAACGTGAAACTACTTTACTTTGTCAAGTTTCATGAAGCTAGCACAAACCGTGTTGGATTTAGAGTTCCAAATACATCTATCAATATAGGAGAAAACAGAGTGAAACCTAAAAATTCAAACTGTTATTGGAAATGAACGCTTCAACATAGAAGAACGACATTTGGGGAACCAAGTCGCCTTCATATACTGATCATTACCTGAAAGTATCATCCAGTTTGGGTGAAAAAATATTTGCTGAGATTTCTGGAGATTCGTAACTTTTGGAAGCTTGGCAACCCCTCTCCATGAAAGTGGTTCTCGCCAGTCACTGCTTAGGGCTACAGCAAGAGGAAACAAAACATAGAGATAGAACGTGAAACTACTTTACTGTATCAAGTTTCAAGAAGCTAGCACAAACCGTGTTGGATTTAGAGTTCCAAATACATGTATCAATATAGGAGAAAACAGAGTGAAACCTAAAAATTCAAACTGTTACTGGAAATGAACGCTTCAACATAGAAGAACGACATTTGGGGAACCAAGTCGCCTTCGTGTACTGATCATTACCTGAAAGTATCATCCAGTTTGGGTGAAAAAATATTTGCTGAGATTTCTGGAGATTCGTAATTTTTGGAAGCTTGGCAACCCCTCTCCATGAAAGTGGTTCTCGCCAGTCACTGCTTAGGGCTACAGCAAGAGGAAACAAAACATAGAGACACAACGTGAAACTACTTTACTGTGTCAAGTTTCAAGAAGCTAGCACAAACCGTGTTGGATTTAGAGTTCCAAATACATGTATCAATATAGGAGAAAACAGAGTGAAACCTAAAAATTCAAACTGTTACAGGAAATGAACGCTTCCACATAGAAGAACGACATTTGGGGAACCAAGTCGCCTTAGTGTACTGATCATTACCTGAAAGTATCACCCAGTTTGGGTGAAAAAATATTTGCTGAGATTTCTGGAGATTCGTAATTTTTGGAAGCTTGGCAACCCCTTTCCATGAAAGTGTTTCTCGCCAGTCACTGCTTAGGGCTACATCAAGAGGAAACAAAACATAGAGATAGAACGTGAAACTACTTTACTGTGTCAAGTTTCAAGAAGCTAGCACAAACCGTGTTGGATTTAGAGTTCCAAATGCATGTATCAATATAGGAGAAAACAGAGTGAAACCTAAAAATTCAAACTGTTACTGGAAATGAACTCTTCAACATAGAAGAACGAACTTTGGGGAACCAAGTCGCCTTAGTGTAGTGATCATTACCTGAAAGTATCATCCAGTTTGGGTGAAAAAATATTTGCTGAGATTTCTGGAGATTCGTAATTTTTGGAAGCTTGGCAACCCCTTTCCATGAAAGTGTTTCTCGCCAGTCACTGCTTAGGGCTACAGCAAGAGGAAACAAAACATAGAGATAGAACGTGAAACTACTTTACTGTGTCAAGTTTCAAGGAGCTAGCACAAACCGTGTTGGATTTAGAGTTCCAAATACATGTATCAATATAGGAGAAAACAGAGTGAAACCTAAAAATTCAAACTGTTACAGGAAATGAACGCTTCAACATAGAAGAACGACATTTGGGGAACCAAGTCGCCTTAGTGTACTGATCATTACCTGAAAGTATCATCCAGTTTGGGTGAAAAAATATTTGCTGAGATTTCTGCAGATTCGTAATTTTTGGAAGCTTGGCAACCTTTTTCCATGAAAGTGTTTCTCGCCAGTCACTGCTTAGGGCTACATCAAGAGGAAACAGAATATAGAGATAGAACGTGAAACTACTTTACTTTGTCAAGTTTCATGAAGCTAGCACAAACCGTGTTGGATTTAGAGTTCCAAATACATCTATCAATATACGAGAAAACAGAGTGAAACCTAAAAATTCAAACTGTTACTGGAAATGAACGCTTCAACATAGAAGAACGAAATTTGGGGAACCAAGTCGCCTTCGTGTACTGATCATTACCTGAAAGTATCATCCAGTTTGGGTGAAAAAATATTTGCTGAGATTTCTGGAGATTCGTAACTTTTGGAAGCTTGGCAACCTTTTTCCATGAAAGTGTTTCTCACCAGTCACTGCTTAGGGCTACATCAAGAAAAACAGAATATAGAGATAGAACGTGAAACTACTTTACTTTGTCAAGTTTCATGAAGCTAGCACAAACCGTGTTGGATTTAGAGTTCCAAATACATCTATCAATATAGGAGAAAACAGAGTGAAACCTAAAAATTCAAACTGTTATTGGAAAAAAACGCTTCAACATAGAAGAACGACATTTGGGGAACCAAGTCGCCTTCATGTACTGATCATTACCTGAAAGTATCATCCAGTTTGGGTGAAAAAATATTTGCTGAGATTTCTGGAGATTCGTAATTTTTGGAAGCTTGGCAACCCCTCTCCATGAAAGTGGTTCTCGCCAGTCACTGCTTAGGGCTACAGCAAGAGGAAACAAAACATAGAGATAGAACGTGAAACTACTTTACTGTATCAAGTTTCAAGAAGCTAGCACAAACCGTGTTGGATTTAGAGTTCCAAATACATGTATCAATATAGGAGAAAACAGAGTGAAACCTAAAAATTCAAACTGTTACTGGAAATGAACGCTTCAACATAGAAGAACGACATTTGGGGAACCAAGTCGCCTTCGTATACTGATCATTACCTGAAAGTATCATCCAGTTTGGGTGAAAAAATATTTGCTGAGATTTCTGGAGATTCGTAATTTTTGGAAGCTTGGCAACCCCTCTCCATGAAAGTGGTTCTCGCCAGTCACTGCTTAGGGCTACAGCAAGAGGAAACAAAACATAGAGACAGAACGTGAAACTACTTTACTGTGTCAAGTTTCAAGAAGCTAGCACAAACCGTGTTGGATTTAGAGTTCCAAATACATGTATCAATATAGGAGAAAACAGAGTGAAACCTAAAAATTCAAACTGTTACAGGAAATGAACGCTTCAACATAGAAGAACGACATTTGGGGAACCAAGTCGCCTTAGTGTACTGATCATTACCTGAAAGTATCATCCAGTTTGGGTGAAAAAATATTTGCTGAGATTTCTGGAGATTCGTAATTTTTGGAAGCTTGGCAACCCCTTTCCATGAAAGTGTTTCTCGAAAGTCACTGATTAGGGCTACTTCAAGAGGAAACAAAACATAGAGATAGAACGTGAAACTACTTTACTGTGTCAAGTTTCAAGAAGCTAGCACAAACCGTGTTGGATTTAGAGTTCCAAATACATCTATCAATATAGGAGAAAACAGAGTGAAACCTAAAAATTCAAACTGTTACAGGAAATGAACGCTTCAACATAGAAGAACGACATTTGGGGAACCAAGTCGCCTTAGTGTACTGATCATTACCTGAAAGTATCATCCAGTTTGGGTGAAAAAATATTTGCTGAGATTTCTGCAGATTCGTAACTTTTGGAAGCTTGGCAACCTTTTTCCATGAAAGTGTTTCTCGCCAGTCACTGCTTAGGGCTACATCAAGAGGTAACAGAATATAGAGATAGAACGTGAAACTACTTTACTTTGTCAAGTTTCATGAAGCTAGCACAAACCGTGTTGGATTTAGAGTTCCAAATACATCTATCAATATAGGAGAAAACAGAGTGAAACCTAAAAATTCAAACTGTTACTGGAAATGAACGCTTCAACATAGAAGAATGAAATTTGGGGAACCAAGTCGCCTTCGTGTACTGATCATTACCTGAAAGTATCATCCAGTTTGGGTGAAAAAATATTTGCTGAGATTTCTGGAGATTCGTGACTTTTGGAAGCTTGGCAACCTTTTTCCATGAAAGTGTTTCTCACCAGTCACTGCTTAGGGCTACATCAAGAAAAACAGAATATAGAGATAGAACGTGAAACTACTTTACTGTATCAAGTTTCATGAAGCTAGCACAAACCCTGTTGGATTTAGAGTTCCAAATACATCTATCAATATAGGAGAAAACAGAGTGAAACCTAAAAATTCAAACTGTTATTGGAAATGAACGCTTCAACATAGAAGAACGACATTTGGGGAACAAAGTCGCCTTCAGTACTGATCATTACCTGAAAGTATCATCCAGTTTGGGTGAAAAAATATTTGCTGAGATTTCTGGAGATTCGTAATTTTTGGAAGCTTGGCAACCCCTCTCCATGAAAGTGGTTCTCGCCAGTCACTGCTTAGGGCTACAGCAAGAGGAAACAAAACATAGAGACACAACGTGAAACTACTTTACTGTGTCAAGTTTCAAGAAGATAGCACAAACCGTGTTGGATTTAGAGTTCCAAATACATGTATCAATATAGGAGAAAACAGAGTGAAACCTAAAAATTCAAACTGTTACAGGAAATGAACGCTTCAACATAGAAGAACGACATTTGGGGAACCAAGTCGCCTTAGTGTACTGATCATTACCTGAAAGTATCATCCAGTTTGGGTGAAAAAATATTTGCTGAGATTTCTGGAGATTCGTAATTTTTGGAAGCTTGGCAACCCCTTTCCATGAAAGTGTTTCTCGCCAGTCACTGCTTAGGGCTACATCAAGAGGAAACAAAACATAGAGATAGAACGTGAAACTACTTTACTGTATCAAGTTTCAAGAAGCTAGCACAAACCGTGTTGGATTTAGAGTTCCAAATACATGTTTCAATATAGGAGAAAACAGAGTGAAACCTAAAAATTCAAACTGTTACTGGAAATGAACGCTTCAACATAGAAGAACGAACTTTGGGGAACCAAGTCGCCTTAGTGTACTGATCATTACCTGAAAGTATCATCCAGTTTGGGTGAAAAAATATTTGCTGAGATTTCTGGAGATTCGTAATTTTTGGAAGCTTGGCAACCCCTCTCCATGAAAGTGGTTCTCGCCAGTCACTGCTTAGGGCTACAGCAAGAGGAAACAAAACATAGAGATAGAACGTGAAACTACTTTACTGTGTCAAGTTTCAAGGAGCTAGCACAAACCGTGTTGGATTTAGAGTTCCAAATACATGTATCAATATAGGAGAAAACAGAGTGAAACCTAAAAATTCAAACTGTTACAGGAAATGAACGCTTCAACATAGAAGAACGACATTTGGGGAACCAAGTCGCCTTAGTGTACTGATCATTACCTGAAAGTATCATCCAGTTTGGGTGAAAAAATATTTGCTGAGATTTCTGCAGATTCGTAATTTTTGGAAGCTTGGCAACCTTTTTCCATGAAAGTGTTTCTCGCCAGTCACTGCTTAGGGCTACATCAAGAGGAAACAGAATATAGAGATAGAACGTGAAACTACTTTACTTTGTCAAGTTTCATGAAGCTAGCACAAACCGTGTTGGATTTAGAGTTCCAAATACATCTATCAATATAGGAGAAAACAGAGTGAAACCTAAAAATTCAAACTGTTACTGGAAATGAACGCTTCAACATAGAAGAACGACATTTGGGGAACCAAGTCGCCTTCGTGTACTGATCATTACCTGAAAGTATCATCCAGTTTGGGTGAAAAAATATTTGCTGAGATTTCTGGAGATTCGTAACTTTTGGAAGCTTGGCAACCTTTTTCCATGAAAGTGTTTCTCACCAGTCACTGCTTAGGGCTACATCAAGAAAAACAGAATATAGAGATAGAACGTGAAACTACTTTACTTTGTCAAGTTTCATGAAGCTAGCACAAACCGTGTTGGATTTAGAGTTCCAAATACATCTATCAATATAGGAGAAAACAGAGTGAAACCTAAAAATTCAAACTGTTCCAGGAAATGAACGCTTCAACATAGAAGAACGACATTTGGGGAACCAAGTCGCCTTCATGTACTGATCATTACCTGAAAGTATCATCCAGTTTGGGTGAAAAAATATTTGCTGAGATTTCTGGAGATTCGTAATTTTTGGAAGCTTGGCAACCCCTCTCCATGAAAGTGGTTCTCGCCAGTCACTGCTTAGGGCTACAGCAAGAGGAAACAAAACATAGAGATAGAACGTGAAACTACTTTACTGTATCAAGTTTCAAGAAGCTAGCACAAACCGTGTTGGATTTAGAGTTCCAAATACATGTATCAATATAGGAGAAAACAGAGTGAAACCTAAAAATTCAAACTGTTACTGGAAATGAACGCTTCAACATAGAAGAACGACATTTGGGGAACCAAGTCGCCTTCGTGTACTGATCATTACCTGAAAGTATCATCCAGTTTGGGTGAAAAAATATTTGCTGAGATTTCTGGAGATTCGTAATTTTTGGAAGCTTGGCAACCCCTCTCCATGAAAGTGGTTCTCGCCAGTCACTGCTTAGGGCTACAGCAAGAGGAAACAAAACATAGAGACAGAACGTGAAACTACTTTACTGTGTCAAGTTTCAAGAAGCTAGCACAAACCGTGTTGGATTTAGAGTTCCAAATACATGTATCAATATAGGAGAAAACAGAGTGAAACCTAAAAATTCAAACTGTTACAGGAAATGAACGCTTCAACATAGAAGAACGACATTTGGGGAACCAAGTCGCCTTAGTGTACTGATCATTACCTGAAAGTATCATCCAGTTTGGGTGAAAAAATATTTGCTGAGATTTCTGGAGATTCGTAATTTTTGGAAGCTTGGCAACCCCTTTCCATGAAAGTGTTTCTCGAAAGTCACTGATTAGGGCTACATCAAGAGGAAACAAAACATAGAGATAGAACGTGAAACTACTTTACTGTGTCAAGTTTCAAGAAGCTAGCACAAACCGTGTTGGATTTAGAGTTCCAAATACATCTATCAATATAGGAGAAAACAGAGTGAAACCTAAAAATTCAAACTGTTACAGGAAATGAACGCTTCAACATAGAAGAACGACATTTGGGGAACCAAGTCGCCTTAGTGTACTGATCATTACCTGAAAGTATCATCCAGTTTGGGTGAAAAAATATTTGCTGAGATTTCTGCAGATTCGTAACTTTTGGAAGCTTGGCAACCTTTTTCCATGAAAGTGTTTCTCGCCAGTCACTGCTTAGGGCTACATCAAGAGGTAACAGAATATAGAGATAGAACGTGAAACTACTTTACTTTGTCAAGTTTCATGAAGCTAGCACAAACCGTGTTGGATTTAGAGTTCCAAATACATCTATCAATATAGGAGAAAACAGAGTGAAACCTAAAAATTCAAACTGTTACTGGAAATGAACGCTTCAACATAGAAGAATGAAATTTGGGGAACCAAGTCGCCTTCGTGTACTGATCATTACCTGAAAGTATCATCCAGTTTGGGTGAAAAAATATTTGCTGAGATTTCTGGAGATTCGTGACTTTTGGAAGCTTGGCAACCTTTTTCCATGAAAGTGTTTCTCACCAGTCACTGCTTAGGGCTACATCAAGAAAAACAGAATATAGAGATAGAACGTGAAACTACTTTACTGTATCAAGTTTCATGAAGCTAGCACAAACCCTGTTGGATTTAGAGTTCCAAATACATCTATCAATATAGGAGAAAACAGAGTGAAACCTAAAAATTCAAACTGTTATTGGAAATGAACGCTTCAACATAGAAGAACGACATTTGGGGAACCAAGTCGCCTTCGTGTACTGATCATTACCTGAAAGTATCATCCAGTTTGGGTGAAAAAATATTTGCTGAGATTTCTGGAGATTCGTAATTTTTGGAAGCTTGGCAACCCCTCTCCATGAAAGTGGTTCTCGCCAGTCACTGCTTAGGGCTACAGCAAGAGGAAACAAAACATAGAGACACAACGTGAAACTACTTTACTGTGTCAAGTTTCAAGAAGATAGCACAAACCGTGTTGGATTTAGAGTTCCAAATACATGTATCAATATAGGAGAAAACAGAGTGAAACCTAAAAATTCAAACTGTTACAGGAAATGAACGCTTCAACATAGAAGAACGACATTTGGGGAACCAAGTCGCCTTAGTGTACTGATCATTACCTGAAAGTATCATCCAGTTTGGGTGAAAAAATATTTGCTGAGATTTCTGGAGATTCGTAATTTTTGGAAGCTTGGCAACCCCTTTCCATGAAAGTGTTTCTCGCCAGTCACTGCTTAGGGCTACATCAAGAGGAAACAAAACATAGAGATAGAACGTGAAACTACTTTACTGTATCAAGTTTCAAGAAGCTAGCACAAACCGTGTTGGATTTAGAGTTCCAAATACATGTTTCAATATAGGAGAAAACAGAGTGAAACCTAAAAATTCAAACTGTTACTGGAAATGAACGCTTCAACATAGAAGAACGAACTTTGGGGAACCAAGTCGCCTTAGTGTACTGATCATTACCTGAAAGTACCATCCAGTTTGGGTGAAAAAATATTTGCTGAGATTTCTGGAGATTCGTAATTTTTGGAAGCTTGGCAACCCCTCTCCATGAAAGTGGTTCTCGCCAGTCACTGCTTAGGGCTACAGCAAGAGGAAACAAAACATAGAGACAGAACGTGAAACTACTTTACTGTGTCAAGTTTCAAGAAGCTAGCACAAACCGTGTTGGATTTAGAGTTCCAAATACATGTATCAATATAGGAGAAAACAGAGTGAAACCTAAAAATTCAAACTGTTACTGGAAATGAACGCTTCAACATAGAAGAACGAAATTTGGGGAACCAAGTCGCCTTCGTGTACTGATCATTACCTGAAAGTATCATCCAGTTTGGGTGAAAAAATATTTGCTGAGATTTCTGGAGATTCGTAATTTTTGGAAGCTTGGCAACCCCTCTCCATGAAAGTGGTTCTCGCCAGTCACTGCTTAGGGCTACAGCAAGAGGAAACAAAACATAGAGATAGAACGTGAAACTACTTTACTGTATCAAGTTTCAAGAAGCTAGCACAAACCGTGTTGGATTTAGAGTTCCAAATACATGTATCAATATAGGAGAAAACAGAGTGAAACCTAAAAATTCAAACTGTTACTGGAAATGAACGCTTCAACATAGAAGAACGAACTTTGGGGAACCAAGTCGCCTTAGTGTACTGATCATTACCTGAAAGTATCATCCAGTTTGGGTGAAAAAATATTTGCTGAGATTTCTGGAGATTCGTAATTTTTGGAAGCTTGGCAACCCCTTTCCATGAAAGTGGTTCTCGCCAGTCACTGCTTAGGGCTACAGCAAGAGGAAACAAAACATAGAGATAGAACGTCAAACTACTTTACTGTGTCAAGTTTCAAGAAGCTAGCACAAACCGTGTTGGATTTAGAGTTCCAAATACATGTATCAATATAGGAGAAAACAGAGTGAAACCTAAAAATTCAAACTGTTACAGGAAATGAACGCTTCAACATAGAAGAACGACATTTGGGGAACCAAGTCGCCTTAGTGTACTGATCATTACCTGAAAGTATCATCCAGTTTGGGTGAAAAAATATTTGCTGAGATTTTTGGAGATTCGTAATTTTTGGAAGCTTGGCAACCCCTCTCCATGAAAGTGGTTCTCGCCAATCACTGCTTAGGGCTACAGCAAGAGGAAACAAAACATAGAGATAGAACGTGAAACTACTTTACTGTATCAAGTTTCAAGAAGCTAGCACAAACCGTGTTGGATTTAGAGTTCCAAATACATGTATCAATATAGGAGAAAACAGAGTGAAACCTAAAAATTCAAACTGTTACAGGAAATGAACGCTTCAACATAGAAGAACGACATTTGGGGAACCAAGTCGCCTTAGTGTACTGATCATTACCTGAAAGTATCATCCAGTTTGGGTGAAAAAATATTTGCTGAGATTTCTGGAGATTCGTAATTTTTGGAAGCTTGGCAACCCCTTTCCATGAAAGTGTTTCTCGCCAGTCACTGCTTAGGGCTACATCAAGAGGAAACAAAACCTAGTGATAGAACGTGAAACTACTTTACTGTGTCAAGTTTCAAGAAGCTAGCACAAACCGTGTTGGATTTAGAGTTCCAAATACATCTATCAATATAGGAGAAAACAGAGTGAAACCTAAAAATTCAAACTGTTACAGGAAATGAACGCTTCAACATAGAAGAACGACATTTGGGGAACCAAGTCGCCTTAGTGTACTGATCATTACCTGAAAGTATCATCCAGTTTGGGTGAAAAAATATTTGCTGAGATTTCTGGAGATTCGTAATTTTTGGAAGCTTGGCAACCCCTCTCCATGAAAGTGGTTCTCGCCAGTCGATGCTTAGGGCTACAGCAAGAGGAAACAAAACATAGAGATAGAACGTGAAACTACTTTACTGTGTCAAGTTTCAAGGAGCTAGCACAAACCGTGTTGGATTTAGAGTTCCAAATACATGTATCAATATAGGAGAAAACAGAGTGAAACCTAAAAATTCAAACTGTTACAGGAAATGAACGCTTCAACATAGAAGAACGACATTTGGGGAACCAAGTCGCCTTAGTGTACTGATCATTACCTGAAAGTATCATCCAGTTTGGGTGAAAAAATATTTGCTGAGATTTCTGCAGATTCGTAACTTTTGGAAGCTTGGCAACCTTTTTCCATGAAAGTGTTTCTCGCCAGTCACTGCTTAGGGCTACATCAAGAGGAAACAGAATATAGAGATAGAACGTGAAACTACTTTACTTTGTCAAGTTTCAAGAAGCTAGCACAAACCGTGTTGGATTTAGAGTTCCAAATACATGTATCAATATAGGAGAAAACAGAGTGAAACCTAAAAATTCAAACTGTTACAGGAAATGAACGCTTCAACATAGAAGAACGACATTTGGGGAACCAAGTCGCCTTAGTGTACTGATCATTACCTGAAAGTATCATCCAGTTTGGGTGAAAAAATATTTGCTGAGATTTCTGGAGATTCGTAATTTTTGGAAGCTTGGCAACCCCTTTCCATGAAAGTGTTTCTCGAAAGTCACTGATTAGGGCTACATCAAGAGGAAACAAAACATAGAGATAGAACGTGAAACTACTTTACTGTGTCAAGTTTCAAGAAGCTAGCACAAACCGTGTTGGATTTAGAGTTCCAAATACATCTATCAATATAGGAGAAAACAGAGTGAAACCTAAAAATTCAAACTGTTACAGGAAATGAACGCTTCAACATAGAAGAACGACATTTGGGGAACCAAGTCGCCTTAGTGTACTGATCATTACCTGAAAGTATCATCCAGTTTGGGTGAAAAAATATTTGCTGAGATTTCTGCAGATTCGTAACTTATGGAAGCTTGGCAACCTTTTTCCATGAAAGTGTTTCTCGCCAGTCACTGCTTAGGGCTACATCAAGAGGTAACAGAATATAGAGATAGAACGTGAAACTACTTTACTTTGTCAAGTTTCATGAAGCTAGCACAAACCGTGTTGGATTTAGAGTTCCAAATACATCTATCAATATAGGAGAAAACAGAGTGAAACCTAAAAATTCAAACTGTTACTGGAAATGAACGCTTCAACATAGAAGAATGAAATTTGGGGAACCAAGTCGCCTTCGTGTACTGATCATTACCTGAAAGTATCATCCAGTTTGGGTGAAAAAATATTTGCTGAGATTTCTGGAGATTCGTGACTTTTGGAAGCTTGGCAACCTTTTTCCATGAAAGTGTTTCTCACCAGTCACTGCTTAGGGCTACATCAAGAAAAACAGAATATAGAGATAGAACGTGAAACTACTTTACTGTATCAAGTTTCATGAAGCTAGCACAAACCCTGTTGGATTTAGAGTTCCAAATACATCTATCAATATAGGAGAAAACAGAGTGAAACCTAAAAATTCAAACTGTTATTGGAAATGAACGCTTCAACATAGAAGAACGACATTTGGGGAACCAAGTCGCCTTCGTGTACTGATCATTACCTGAAAGTATCATCCAGTTTGGGTGAAAAAATATTTGCTGAGATTTCTGGAGATTCGTAATTTTTGGAAGCTTGGCAACCCCTCTCCATGAAAGTGGTTCTCGCCAGTCACTGCTTAGGGCTACAGCAAGAGGAAACAAAACATAGAGACACAACGTGAAACTACTTTACTGTGTCAAGTTTCAAGAAGATAGCACAAACCGTGTTGGATTTAGAGTTCCAAATACATGTATCAATATAGGAGAAAACAGAGTGAAACCTAAAAATTCAAACTGTTACAGGAAATGAACGCTTCAACATAGAAGAACGACATTTGGGGAACCAAGTCGCCTTAGTGTACTGATCATTACCTGAAAGTATCATCCAGTTTGGGTGAAAAAATATTTGCTGAGATTTCTGGAGATTCGTAATTTTTGGAAGCTTGGCAACCCCTTTCCATGAAAGTGTTTCTCGCCAGTCACTGCTTAGGGCTACATCAAGAGGAAACAAAACATAGAGATAGAACGTGAAACTACTTTACTGTATCAAGTTTCAAGAAGCTAGCACAAACCGTGTTGGATTTAGAGTTCCAAATACATGTTTCAATATAGGAGAAAACAGAGTGAAACCTAAAAATTCAAACTGTTACTGGAAATGAACGCTTCAACATAGAAGAACGAACTTTGGGGAACCAAGTCGCCTTAGTGTACTGATCATTACCTGAAAGTACCATCCAGTTTGGGTGAAAAAATATTTGCTGAGATTTCTGGAGATTCGTAATTTTTGGAAGCTTGGCAACCCCTCTCCATGAAAGTGGTTCTCGCCAGTCACTGCTTAGGGCTACAGCAAGAGGAAACAAAACATAGAGACAGAACGTGAAACTACTTTACTGTGTCAAGTTTCAAGAAGCTAGCACAAACCGTGTTGGATTTAGAGTTCCAAATACTTGTATCAATATAGGAGAAAACAGAGTGAAACCTAAAAATTCAAACTGTTACTGGAAATGAACGCTTCAACATAGAAGAACGAAATTTGGGGAACCAAGTCGCCTTCGTGTACTGATCATTACCTGAAAGTATCATCCAGTTTGGGTGAAAAAATATTTGCTGAGATTTCTGGAGATTCGTAATTTTTGGAAGCTTGGCAACCCCTCTCCATGAAAGTGGTTCTCGCCAGTCACTGCTTAGGGCTACAGCAAGAGGAAACAAAACATAGAGATAGAACGTGAAACTACTTTACTGTATCAAGTTTCAAGAAGCTAGCACAAACCGTGTTGGATTTAGAGTTCCAAATACATGTATCAATATAGGAGAAAACAGAGTGAAACCTAAAAATTCAAACTGTTACTGGAAATGAACGCTTCAACATAGAAGAACGAACTTTGGGGAACCAAGTCGCCTTAGTGTACTGATCATTACCTGAAAGTATCATCCAGTTTGGGTGAAAAAATATTTGCTGAGATTTCTGGAGATTCGTAATTTTTGGAAGCTTGGCAACCCCTTTCCATGAAAGTGGTTCTCGCCAGTCACTGCTTAGGGCTACAGCAAGAGGAAACAAAACATAGAGATAGAACGTCAAACTACTTTACTGTGTCAAGTTTCAAGAAGCTAGCACAAACCGTGTTGGATTTAGAGTTCCAAATACATGTATCAATATAGGAGAAAACAGAGTGAAACCTAAAAATTCAAACTGTTACAGGAAATGAACGCTTCAACATAGAAGAACGACATTTGGGGAACCAAGTCGCCTTAGTGTACTGATCATTACCTGAAAGTATCATCCAGTTTGGGTGAAAAAATATTTGCTGAGATTTTTGGAGATTCGTAATTTTTGGAAGCTTGGCAACCCCTCTCCATGAAAGTGGTTCTCGCCAATCACTGCTTAGGGCTACAGCAAGAGGAAACAAAACATAGAGATAGAACGTGAAACTACTTTACTGTATCAAGTTTCAAGAAGCTAGCACAAACCGTGTTGGATTTAGAGTTCCAAATACATGTATCAATATAGGAGAAAACAGAGTGAAACCTAAAAATTCAAACTGTTACAGGAAATGAACGCTTCAACATAGAAGAACGACATTTGGGGAACCAAGTCGCCTTAGTGTACTGATCATTACCTGAAAGTATCATCCAGTTTGGGTGAAAAAATATTTGCTGAGATTTCTGGAGATTCGTAATTTTTGGAAGCTTGGCAACCCCTCTCCATGAAAGTGGTTCTCGCCAGTCGATGCTTAGGGCTACAGCAAGAGGAAACAAAACATAGAGATAGAACGTGAAACTACTTTACTGTGTCAAGTTTCAAGGAGCTAGCACAAACCGTGTTGGATTTAGAGTTCCAAATACATGTATCAATATAGGAGAAAACAGAGTGAAACCTAAAAATTCAAACTGTTACAGGAAATGAACGCTTCAACATAGAAGAACGACATTTGGGGAACCAAGTCGCCTTAGTGTACTGATCATTACCTGAAAGTATCATCCAGTTTGGGTGAAAAAATATTTGCTGAGATTTCTGCAGATTCGTAACTTTTGGAAGCTTGGCAACCTTTTTCCATGAAAGTGTTTCTCGCCAGTCACTGCTTAGGGCTACATCAAGAGGAAACAGAATATAGAGATAGAACGTGAAACTACTTTACTTTGTCAAGTTTCAAGAAGCTAGCACAAACCGTGTTGGATTTAGAGTTCCAAATACATGTATCAATATAGGAGAAAACAGAGTGAAACCTAAAAATTCAAACTGTTACAGGAAATGAACGCTTCAACATAGAAGAACGACATTTGGGGAACCAAGTCGCCTTAGTGTACTGATCATTACCTGAAAGTATCATCCAGTTTGGGTGAAAAAATATTTGCTGAGATTTCTGGAGATTCGTAATTTTTGGAAGCTTGGCAACCCCTTTCCATGAAAGTGTTTCTCGAAAGTCACTGATTAGGGCTACATCAAGAGGAAACAAAACATAGAGATAGAACGTGAAACTACTTTACTGTGTCAAGTTTCAAGAAGCTAGCACAAACCGTGTTGGATTTAGAGTTCCAAATACATCTATCAATATAGGAGAAAACAGAGTGAAACCTAAAAATTCAAACTGTTACAGGAAATGAACGCTTCAACATAGAAGAACGACATTTGGGGAACCAAGTCGCCTTAGTGTACTGATCATTACCTGAAAGTATCATCCAGTTTGGGTGAAAAAATATTTGCTGAGATTTCTGCAGATTCGTAACTTATGGAAGCTTGGCAACCTTTTTCCATGAAAGTGTTTCTCGCCAGTCACTGCTTAGGGCTACATCAAGAGGTAACAGAATATAGAGATAGAACGTGAAACTACTTTACTTTGTCAAGTTTCATGAAGCTAGCACAAACCGTGTTGGATTTAGAGTTCCAAATACATCTATCAATATAGGAGAAAACAGAGTGAAACCTAAAAATTCAAACTGTTACTGGAAATGAACGCTTCAACATAGAAGAATGAAATTTGGGGAACCAAGTCGCCTTCGTGTACTGATCATTACCTGAAAGTATCATCCAGTTTGGGTGAAAAAATATTTGCTGAGATTTCTGGAGATTCGTGACTTTTGGAAGCTTGGCAACCTTTTTCCATGAAAGTGTTTCTCACCAGTCACTGCTTAGGGCTACATCAAGAAAAACAGAATATAGAGATAGAACGTGAAACTACTTTACTGTATCAAGTTTCATGAAGCTAGCACAAACCCTGTTGGATTTAGAGTTCCAAATACATCTATCAATATAGGAGAAAACAGAGTGAAACCTAAAAATTCAAACTGTTATTGGAAATGAACGCTTCAACATAGAAGAACGACATTTGGGGAACCAAGTCGCCTTCGTGTACTGATCATTACCTGAAAGTATCATCCAGTTTGGGTGAAAAAATATTTGCTGAGATTTCTGGAGATTCGTAATTTTTGGAAGCTTGGCAACCCCTCTCCATGAAAGTGGTTCTCGCCAGTCACTGCTTAGGGCTACAGCAAGAGGAAACAAAACATAGAGACACAACGTGAAACTACTTTACTGTGTCAAGTTTCAAGAAGATAGCACAAACCGTGTTGGATTTAGAGTTCCAAATACATGTATCAATATAGGAGAAAACAGAGTGAAACCTAAAAATTCAAACTGTTACAGGAAATGAACGCTTCAACATAGAAGAACGACATTTGGGGAACCAAGTCGCCTTAGTGTACTGATCATTACCTGAAAGTATCATCCAGTTTGGGTGAAAAAATATTTGCTGAGATTTCTGGAGATTCGTAATTTTTGGAAGCTTGGCAACCCCTTTCCATGAAAGTGTTTCTCGCCAGTCACTGCTTAGGGCTACATCAAGAGGAAACAAAACATAGAGATAGAACGTGAAACTACTTTACTGTATCAAGTTTCAAGAAGCTAGCACAAACCGTGTTGGATTTAGAGTTCCAAATACATGTTTCAATATAGGAGAAAACAGAGTGAAACCTAAAAATTCAAACTGTTACTGGAAATGAACGCTTCAACATAGAAGAACGAACTTTGGGGAACCAAGTCGCCTTAGTGTACTGATCATTACCTGAAAGTACCATCCAGTTTGGGTGAAAAAATATTTGCTGAGATTTCTGGAGATTCGTAATTTTTGGAAGCTTGGCAACCCCTCTCCATGAAAGTGGTTCTCGCCAGTCACTGCTTAGGGCTACAGCAAGAGGAAACAAAACATAGAGACAGAACGTGAAACTACTTTACTGTGTCAAGTTTCAAGAAGCTAGCACAAACCGTGTTGGATTTAGAGTTCCAAATACTTGTATCAATATAGGAGAAAACAGAGTGAAACCTAAAAATTCAAACTGTTACTGGAAATGAACGCTTCAACATAGAAGAACGAAATTTGGGGAACCAAGTCGCCTTCGTGTACTGATCATTACCTGAAAGTATCATCCAGTTTGGGTGAAAAAATATTTGCTGAGATTTCTGGAGATTCGTAATTTTTGGAAGCTTGGCAACCCCTCTCCATGAAAGTGGTTCTCGCCAGTCACTGCTTAGGGCTACAGCAAGAGGAAACAAAACATAGAGATAGAACGTGAAACTACTTTACTGTATCAAGTTTCAAGAAGCTAGCACAAACCGTGTTGGATTTAGAGTTCCAAATACATGTATCAATATAGGAGAAAACAGAGTGAAACCTAAAAATTCAAACTGTTACTGGAAATGAACGCTTCAACATAGAAGAACGAACTTTGGGGAACCAAGTCGCCTTAGTGTACTGATCATTACCTGAAAGTATCATCCAGTTTGGGTGAAAAAATATTTGCTGAGATTTCTGGAGATTCGTAATTTTTGGAAGCTTGGCAACCCCTTTCCATGAAAGTGGTTCTCGCCAGTCACTGCTTAGGGCTACAGCAAGAGGAAACAAAACATAGAGATAGAACGTCAAACTACTTTACTGTGTCAAGTTTCAAGAAGCTAGCACAAACCGTGTTGGATTTAGAGTTCCAAATACATGTATCAATATAGGAGAAAACAGAGTGAAACCTAAAAATTCAAACTGTTACAGGAAATGAACGCTTCAACATAGAAGAACGACATTTGGGGAACCAAGTCGCCTTAGTGTACTGATCATTACCTGAAAGTATCATCCAGTTTGGGTGAAAAAATATTTGCTGAGATTTTTGGAGATTCGTAATTTTTGGAAGCTTGGCAACCCCTCTCCATGAAAGTGGTTCTCGCCAATCACTGCTTAGGGCTACAGCAAGAGGAAACAAAACATAGAGATAGAACGTGAAACTACTTTACTGTATCAAGTTTCAAGAAGCTAGCACAAACCGTGTTGGATTTAGAGTTCCAAATACATGTATCAATATAGGAGAAAACAGAGTGAAACCTAAAAATTCAAACTGTTACAGGAAATGAACGCTTCAACATAGAAGAACGACATTTGGGGAACCAAGTCGCCTTAGTGTACTGATCATTACCTGAAAGTATCATCCAGTTTGGGTGAAAAAATATTTGCTGAGATTTCTGGAGATTCGTAATTTTTGGAAGCTTGGCAACCCCTTTCCATGAAAGTGTTTCTCGCCAGTCACTGCTTAGGGCTACATCAAGAGGAAACAAAACCTAGTGATAGAACGTGAAACTACTTTACTGTGTCAAGTTTCAAGAAGCTAGCACAAACCGTGTTGGATTTAGAGTTCCAAATACATCTATCAATATAGGAGAAAACAGAGTGAAACCTAAAAATTCAAACTGTTACAGGAAATGAACGCTTCAACATAGAAGAACGACATTTGGGGAACCAAGTCGCCTTAGTGTACTGATCATTACCTGAAAGTATCATCCAGTTTGGGTGAAAAAATATTTGCTGAGATTTCTGGAGATTCGTAATTTTTGGAAGCTTGGCAACCCCTCTCCATGAAAGTGGTTCTCGCCAGTCGATGCTTAGGGCTACAGCAAGAGGAAACAAAACATAGAGATAGAACGTGAAACTACTTTACTGTGTCAAGTTTCAAGGAGCTAGCACAAACCGTGTTGGATTTAGAGTTCCAAATACATGTATCAATATAGGAGAAAACAGAGTGAAACCTAAAAATTCAAACTGTTACAGGAAATGAACGCTTCAACATAGAAGAACGACATTTGGGGAACCAAGTCGCCTTAGTGTACTGATCATTACCTGAAAGTATCATCCAGTTTGGGTGAAAAAATATTTGCTGAGATTTCTGCAGATTCGTAACTTTTGGAAGCTTGGCAACCTTTTTCCATGAAAGTGTTTCTCGCCAGTCACTGCTTAGGGCTACATCAAGAGGAAACAGAATATAGAGATAGAACGTGAAACTACTTTACTTTGTCAAGTTTCATGAAGCTAGCACAAACCGTGTTGGATTTAGAGTTCCAAATACATCTATCAATATAGGAGAAAACAGAGTGAAACCTAAAAATTCAAACTGTTACTGGAAATGAACGCTTCAACATAGAAGAACGAAATTTGGGGAACCAAGTCGCCTTCGTGTACTGATCATTACCTGAAAGTATCATCCAGTTTGGGTGAAAAAATATTTGCTGAGATTTCTGGAGATTCGTAACTTTTGGAAGCTTGGCAACCTTTTTCCATGAAAGTGTTTCTCACCAGTCACTGCTTAGGGCTACATCAAGAAAAACAGAATATAGAGATAGAACGTGAAACTACTTTACTTTGTCAAGTTTCATGAAGCTAGCACAAACCCTGTTGGATTTAGAGTTCCAAATACATCTATCAATATAGGAGAAAAAAGAGTGAAACCTAAAAATTCAAACTGTTATTGGAAATGAACGCTTCAACATAGAAGAACGACATTTGGGGAACCAAGTCGCCTTCGTGTACTCATCATTACCTGAAAGTATCATCCAGTTTGGGTGAAAACATATTTGCTGAGATTTCTGGAGATTCGTAATTTTTGGAATCTTGGCAACCCCTCTCCATGAAAGTGGTTCTCGCCAGTCACTGCTTAGGGCTACAGCAAGAGGAAACAAAACATAGAGACACAACGTGAAACTGCTTTACTGTGTCAAGTTTCAAGAAGCTAGCACAAACCGTGTTGGATTTAGAGTTCCAAATACATGTATCAATATAGGAGAAAACAGAGTGAAACCTAAAAATTCAAACTGTTACAGGAAATGAACGCTTCAACATAGAAGAACGACATTTGGGGAACCAAGTCGCCTTAGTGTACTGATCATTACCTGAAAGTATCATCCAGTTTGGGTGAAGAAATATTTGCTGAGATTTCTGGAGATTCGTAATTTTTGGAAGCTTGGCAACCCCTTTCCATGAAAGTGTTTCTCGCCAGTCACTGCTTAGGGATACATCAAGAGGAAACAAAACTTAGAGATAGAACGTGAAACTACTTTACTGTGTCAAGTTTCAAGAAGCTAGCACAAACCGTGTTGGATTTAGAGTTCCAAATACATGTATCAATATAGGAGAAAACAGAGTGAAAACTAAAAATTCAAACTGTTACTGGAAATGAACGCTTCAACATAGAAGAACGACATTTGGGGAACCAAGTCGCCTTAGTGTACTGATCATTACCTGCAAGTATCATCCAGTTTGGGTGAAAAAATATTTGCTGAGATTTCTGGAGATTCGTAATTTTTGGAAGCTTGGCAACCCCTTTCCATGAAAGTGATTCTCGCCAGTCACTGCTTAGGGCTACATCAAGAGGAAACAAAACATAGAGATAGAACGTGAAACTACTTTACTGTGTCAAGTTTCAAGAAGCTAGCACAAACCGTGTTGGATTTAGAGTTCCAAATACATGTATCAATATAGGAGAAAACAGAGTGAAACCTAAAAATTCAAACTGTTACAGGAAATGAACGCTTCAACATAGAAGAACGACATTTGGGGAACCAAGTCGCCTTAGTGTACTGATCATTACCTGAAAGTATCATCCAGTTTGGGTGAAAAAATATTTGCTGAGATTTTTGGAGATTCGTAATTTTTGGAAGCTTGGCAACCCCTCTCCATGAAAGTGGTTCTCGCCAATCACTGCTTAGGGCTACAGCAAGAGGAAACAAAACATAGAGATAGAACGTGAAACTACTTTACTGTATCAAGTTTCAAGAAGCTAGCACAAACCGTGTTGGATTTAGAGTTCCAAATACATGTATCAATATAGGAGAAAACAGAGTGAAACCTAAAAATTCAAACTGTTACAGGAAATGAACGCTTCAACATAGAAGAACGACATTTGGGGAACCAAGTCGCCTTAGTGTACTGATCATTACCTGAAAGTATCATCCAGTTTGGGTGAAAAAATATTTGCTGAGATTTCTGGAGATTCGTAATTTTTGGAAGCTTGGCAACCTTTTTCCATGAAAGTGTTTCTCGCCAGTCACTGCTTAGGGCTACATCAAGAGGAAACAAAACCTAGTGATAGAACGTGAAACTACTTTACTGTGTCAAGTTTCAAGAAGCTAGCACAAACCGTGTTGGATTTAGAGTTCCAAATACATCTATCAATATAGGAGAAAACAGAGTGAAACCTAAAAATTCAAACTGTTACTGGAAATGAACGCTTCAACATAGAAGAACGAACTTTGGGGAACCAAGTCGCCTTAGTGTACTGATCATTACCTGAAAGTATCATCCAGTTTGGGTGAAAAAATATTTGCTGAGATTTCTGGAGATTCGTAATTTTTGGAAGCTTGGCAACCCCTCTCCATGAAAGTGGTTCTCGCCAGTCGATGCTTAGGGCTACAGCAAGAGGAAACAAAACATAGAGATAGAACGTGAAACTACTTTACTGTGTCAAGTTTCAAGGAGCTAGCACAAACCGTGTTGGATTTAGAGTTCCAAATACATGTATCAATATAGGAGAAAACAGAGTGAAACCTAAAAATTCAAACTGTTACAGGAAATGAACGCTTCAACATAGAAGAACGACATTTGGGGAACCAAGTCGCCTTAGTGTACTGATCATTACCTGAAAGTATCATCCAGTTTGGGTGAAAAAATATTTGCTGAGATTTCTGGAGATTCGTAATTTTTGGAAGCTTGGCAACCCCTTTCCATGAAAGTGTTTCTCGCCAGTCACTGCTTAGGGCTACATCAAGAGGAAACAAAACATAGAGATAGAACGTGAAACTACTTTACTGTTTCAGGTTTCAAGAAGCTAGCACAAACCGTGTTGGATTCAGAGTTCCAAATACATCTATCAATATAGGAGAAAACAGAGTGAAACCTAAAAATTCAAACTGTTACTGGAAATGAACGCTTCAACATAGAAGAACGACATTTGGGGAACCAAGTCGCCTTAGTGTACTGATCATTACCTGAAAGTATCATCCAGTTTGGGTGAAAAAAATATTTGCTGAGATTTCTGGAGATTTGTAATTTTTGGAAGCTTGGCAACCCCTTTCCATGAAAGTGTTTCTCGCCAGTCACTGCTTAGGGCTACATCAAGAGGAAACAGAACATAGAGAAAGAACGTGAAACTAGTTTACTGTGTCAAGTTTCAAGAAGCTAGCACAAACCGTGTTGGATTTAGAGTTCCAAATACATGTATCAATATAGGAGAAAACAGAGTGAAACCTAAAAATTCAAACTGTTAGAGGAAATGAACGCTTCCACATAGAAGAACGACATTTGGGGAACCAAGTCGCCTTAGTGTACTGATCATTACCTGAAAGTATCATCCAGTTTGGGTGAAAAAATATTTGCTGAGATTTCTGGAGATTCATAATTTTTGGAAGCTTGGCAACCCCTTTCCATGAAAGTGTTTCTCGCCAGTCACTGCTTAGGGCTACATCAAGAGGAAACAAAACATAGAGATAGAACGTGAAACTACTTTACTCTGTCAGGTTTCAAGAAGCTAGCACAAACCGTGTTGGATTCAGAGTTCCAAATACATGTATCAATATAGGAGAAAACAGAGTGAAACCTAAAAATTCAAACTGTTACTGGAAATGAACGCTTCAACATAGAAGAACGAAATTGGTGAACCAAGTCGCCTTAGTGTACTGATCATTACCTGAAAGTATCATCCAGTTTGGGTGAAAAAATATTTGCTGAGATTTTTGGAGATTCATAATTTTTGGAAGCTTGGCAACCCCTCTCCATGAAAGTGGTTCTCGCCAGTCACTGCTTAGGGCTACAGCAAGAGGAAACAAAACATAGAGATAGAACGTGAAACTACTTTACTGTATCAAGTTTCAAGAAGCTAGCAAAAACTGTGTTGGATTTAGAGTTCCAAATACATGTATCAATATAGGAGAAAACAGAGTGAAACCTAAAAATTCAAACTGTTACTGGAAATGAACGCTTCAACATAGAAGAACGAAATTTGTTGAACCAAGTCGCCTTAGTGTACTGATCATTACCTGAAAGTATCATCCAGTTTGGGTGAAAAAATATTTGCTGAGATTTCTGGAGATTCGTAATTTTTGGAAGCTTGGCAACCCCTCTCCATGAAAGTGGTTCTCGCCAGTCACTGCTTAGGGCTACAGCAAGAGGAAACAAAACATAGAGATAGAACGTCAAACTACTTTACTGTGTCAAGTTTCAAGAAGCTAGCACAAACCGTGTTGGATTTAGAGTTCCAAATACATGTATCAATATAGGAGAAAACAGAGTGAAACCTAAAAATTCAAACTGTTACAGGAAATGAACGCTTCAACATAGAAGAACGACATTTGGGGAACCAAGTCACCTTAGTGTACTGATCATTACCTGAAAGTATCTTCCAGTTTGGGTGAAAAAATATTTGCTGAGATTTCTGGAGATTCGTAATTTTTGGAAGCTTGGCAACCCCTCTCCATGAAAGTGTTTCTCGCCAGTCACTGCTTAGGGCTACATCAAGAGGAAACAAAACATAGAGATAGAACGTGAAACTACATTACTGTGTCAAGTTTCAAGAAGCTAGCACAAACCGTGTTGGATTTAGAGTTCCAAATACATGTATCAATATAGGAGAAAACAGAGTGAAACCTAAAAATTCAAACTGTTACTGGAAATGAACGCTTCAACATAGAAGAACGAACTTTGGGGAACCAACTCGCCTTAGTGTACTGATCATTACCTGAAAGTATCATCCAGTTTGGGTGAAAAAATATTTGCTGAGATTTCTGGAGATTCGTAATTTTTGGAAGCTTGGCAACCCCTTTCCATGAAAGTGTTTCTCGCCAGTCACTGCTTAGGGCTACATCAAGAGGAAACAGAATATAGAGATAGAACGTGAAACTACTTTACTTTGTCAAGTTTCATGAAGCTAGCACAAACCGTGTTGGATTTAGAGTTCCAAATACATGTATCAATATAGGAGAAAACAGAGTGAAACCTAAAAATTCAAACTGTTACTGGAAATGAACGCTTCAACATAGAAGAACGAAATTTGGGGAACCAAGTCGCCTTCGTGTACTGATCATTACCTGAAAGTATCATCCAGTTTGGGTGAAAAAATATTTGCTGAGATTTCTGGAGATTCGTAATTTTTGGAAGCTTGGCAACCCCTCTCCATGAAAGTGGTTCTCGCCAGTCACTGCTTAGGGCTACAGCAAGAGGAAACAAAACATAGAGATAGAACGTGAAACTACTTTACTGTGTCAAGTTTCAAGAAGCTAGCACAAACCGTGTTGGATTTAGAGTTCCAAATACATGTATCAATATAGGAGAAAACAGAGTGAAACCTAAAAATTCAAACTGTTACTGGAAATGAACGCTTCAACATAGAAGAACGACATTTGGGGAACCAAGTCGCCTTCGTGTACTGATCATTACCTGAAAGTATCATCCAGTTTGGGTGAAAAAATATTTGCTGAGATTTCTGGAGATTCATAATTTTTGGAAGCTTGGCAACCCCTCTCCATGAAAGTGGTTCTCGCCAGTCACTGCTTAGGGCTACAGCAAGAGGAAACAAAACATAGAGATAGAACGTCAAACTACTTTACTGTGTCAAGTTTCAAGAAGCTAGCACAAACCGTGTTGGATTTAGAGTTCCAAATACATGTATCAATATAGGAGAAAACAGAGTGAAACCTAAAAATTCAAACTGTTACAGGAAATGAACGCATCAACATAGAAGAACGACATTTGGGGAACCAAGTCGCCTTAGTGTACTGATCATTACCTGAAAGTATCTTCCAGTTTGGGTGAAAAAATATTTGCTGAGATTTCTGGAGATTCGTAATTTTTGGAAGCTTGGCAACCCCTTTCCATGAAAGTGTTTCTCGCCAGTCACTGCTTAGGGCTACATCAAGAGGAAACAAAACATAGAGATAGAACGTGAAACTACTTTACTGTGTCAAGTTTCAAGAAGCTAGCACAAACCGTGTTGGATTTAGAGTTCCAAATACATGTATCAATATAGGAGAAAACAGAGTGAAACCTAAAAATTCAAACTGTTACTGGAAATGAACGCTTCAACATAGAAGAACGAACTTTGGGGAACCAAGTCGCCTTAGTGTACTGATCATTACCTGAAAGTATCATCCAGTTTGGGTGAAAAAATATTTGCTGAGATTTCTGGAGATTCGTAATTTTTGGAAGCTTGGCAACCCCTTTCCATGAAAGTGTTTCTCGCCAGTCACTGCTTAGGGCTACATCAAGAGGAAACAAAACATAGAGATAGAACGTGAAACTACTTTACTGTGTCAAGTTTCAAGAAGCTAGCACAAACCGTGTTGGATTTAGAGTTCCAAATACATGTATCAATATAGGAGAAAACAGAGTGAAACCTAAAAATTCAAACTGTTACAGGAAATGAACGCTTCAACATAGAAGAACGACATTTGGGAAACCAAGTCGCCTTAGTGTACTGATCATTACCTGAAAGTATCATCCAGTTTGGGTGAAAAAATATTTGCTGAGATTTTTGGAGATTCGTAATTTTTGGAAGCTTGGCAACCCCTCTCCATGAAAGTGGTTCTCGCCAATCACTGCTTAGGGCTACAGCAAGAGGAAACAAAACATAGAGATAGAACGTGAAACTACTTTACTGTATCAAGTTTCAAGAAGCTAGCACAAACCGTGTTGGATTTAGAGTTCCAAATACATGTATCAATATAGGAGAAAACAGAGTGAAACCTAAAAATTCAAACTGTTACAGGAAATGAACGCTTCAACATAGAAGAACGACATTTGGGGAACCAAGTCGCCTTAGTGTACTGATCATTACCTGAAAGTATCATCCAGTTTGGGTGAAAAAATATTTGCTGAGATTTCTGGAGATTCGTAATTTTTGGAAGCTTGGCAACCCCTCTCCATGAAAGTGGTTCTCGCCAGTCACTGCTTAGGGCTACAGCAAGAGGAAACAAAACATAGAGATAGAACGTGAAACTACTTTACTGTGTCAAGTTTCAAGGAGCTAGCACAAACCGTGTTGGATTTAGAGTTCCAAATACATGTATCAATATAGGAGAAAACAGAGTGAAACCTAAAAATTCAAACTGTTACAGGAAATGAACGCTTCAACATAGAAGAACGACATTTGGGGAACCAAGTCGCCTTAGTGTACTGATCATTACCTGAAAGTATCATCCAGTTTGGGTGAAAAAATATTTGCTGAGATTTCTGCAGATTCGTAACTTTTGGAAGCTTGGCAACCTTTTTCCATGAAAGTGTTTCTCGCCAGTCACTGCTTAGGGCTACATCAAGAGGAAACAGAATATAGAGATAGAACGTGAAACTACTTTACTTTGTCAAGTTTCATGAAGCTAGCACAAACCGTGTTGGATTTAGAGTTCCAAATACATCTATCAATATAGGAGAAAACAGAGTGAAACCTAAAAATTCAAACTGTTACTGGAAATGAACGCTTCAACATAGAAGAACGAAATTTGGGGAACCAAGTCGCCTTCATGTACTGATCATTACCTGAAAGTATCATCCAGTTTGGGTGAAAAAATATTTGCTGAGATTTCTGGAGATTCGTAACTTTTGGAAGCTTGGCAACCTTTTTCCATGAAAGTGTTTCTCACCAGTCACTGCTTAGGGCTACATCAAGAAAAACAGAATATAGAGATAGAACGTGAAACTACTTTACTTTGTCAAGTTTCATGAAGCTAGCACAAACCCTGTTGGATTTAGAGTTCCAAATACATCTATCAATATAGGAGAAAACAGAGTGAAACCTAAAAATTCAAACTGTTATTGGAAATGAACGCTTCAACATAGAAGAACGACATTTGGGGAACCAAGTCGCCTTCGTGTACTGATCATTACCTGAAAGTATCATCCAGTTTGGGTGAAAACATATTTGCTGAGATTTCTGGAGATTCATAATTTTTGGAAGCTTGGCAACCCCTCTCCATGAAAGTGGTTCTCGCCAGTCACTGCTTAGGGCTACAGCAAGAGGAAACAAAACATAGAGACACAACGTGAAACTACTTTACTGTGTCAAGTTTCAAGAAGCTAGCACAAACCGTGTTGGATTTAGAGTTCCAAATACATGTATCAATATAGGAGAAAACAGAGTGAAACCTAAAAATTCAAACTGTTACAGGAAATGAACGCTTCAACATAGAAGAACGACATTTGGGGAACCAAGTCGCCTTAGTGTACTGATCATTACCTGAAAATATCATCCAGTTTGGGTGAAGAAATATTTGCTGAGATTTCTGGAGATTCGTAATTTTTGGAAGCTTGGCAACCCCTTTCCATGAAAGTGTTTCTCGCCAGTCACTGCTTAGGGCTACATCAAGAGGAAAAAAAACTTAGAGATAGAACGTGAAACTACTTTACTGTGTCAAGTTTCAAGAAGCTAGCACAAACCGTGTTGGATTTAGAGTTCCAAATACATGTATCAATATAGGAGAAAACAGAGTGAAACCTAAAAATTCAAACTGTTACTGGAAATGAACGCTTCAACATAGAAGAACGAACTTTGGGGAACCAAGTCGCCTTAGTGTACTGATCATTACCTGAAAGTATCATCCAGTTTGGGTGAAAAAATATTTGCTGAGATTTCTTGAGATTCGTAATTTTTGGAAGCTTGGCAACCCCTTTCCATGAAAGTGATTCTCGCCAGTCACTGCTTAGGGCTACATCAAGAGGAAACAAAACATAGAGACAGAACGTGAAACTACTTTACTGTGTCAAGTTTCAAGAAGCTAGCACAAACCGTGTTGGATTTAGAGTTCCAAATACATGTATCAATATAGGAGAAAACAGAGTGAAACCTAAAAATTCAAACTGTTACAGGAAATGAACGCTTCAACATAGAAGAACGACATTTGGGGAACCAAGTCGCCTTAGTGTACTGATCATTACCTGAAAGTATCATCCAGTTTGGGTGAAAAAATATTTGCTGAGATTTCTGGAGATTCGTAATTTTTGGAAGCTTGGCAACCCCTTTCCATGAAAGTGTTTCTCGCCAGTCACTGCTTAGGGCTACATCAAGAGGAAACAAAACCTAGTGATAGAACGTGAAACTACTTTACTGTGTCAAGTTTCAAGAAGCTAGCACAAACCGTGTTGGATTTAGAGTTCCAAATACATCTATCAATATAGGAGAAAACAGAGTGAAACCTAAAAATTCAAACTGTTACAGGAAATGAACGCTTCAACATAGAAGAACGACATTTGGGGAACCAAGTCGCCTTAGTGTACTGATCATTACCTGAAAGTATCATCCAGTTTGGGTGAAAAAATATTTGCTGAGATTTCTGGAGATTCGTAATTTTTGGAAGCTTGGCAACCCCTCTCCATGAAAGTGGTTCTCGCCAGTCGATGCTTAGGGCTACAGCAAGAGGAAACAAAACATAGAGATAGAACGTGAAACTACTTTACTGTGTCAAGTTTCAAGGAGCTAGCACAAACCGTGTTGGATTTAGAGTTCCAAATACATGTATCAATATAGGAGAAAACAGAGTGAAACCTAAAAATTCAAACTGTTACAGGAAATGAACGCTTCAACATAGAAGAACGACATTTGGGGAACCAAGTCGCCTTAGTGTACTGATCATTACCTGAAAGTATCATCCAGTTTGGGTGAAAAAATATTTGCTGAGATTTCTGCAGATTCGTTACTTTTGGAAGCTTGGCAACCTTTTTCCATGAAAGTGTTTCTCGCCAGTCACTGCTTAGGGCTACATCAAGAGGAAACAGAATATAGAGATAGAACGTGAAACTACTTTACTTTGTCAAGTTTCATGAAGCTAGCACAAACCGTGTTGGATTTAGAGTTCCAAATACATCTATCAATATAGGAGAAAACAGAGTGAAACCTAAAAATTCAAACTGTTACTGGAAATGAACGCTTCAACATAGAAGAACGAAATTTGGGGAACCAAGTCGCCTTCGTGTACTGATCATTACCTGAAAGTATCATCCAGTTTGGGTGAAAAAATATTTGCTGAGATTTCTGGAGATTCGTAACTTTTGGAAGCTTGGCAACCTTTTTCCATGAAAGTGTTTCTCACCAGTCACTGCTTAGGGCTACATCAAGAAAAACAGAATATAGAGATAGAACGTGAAACTACTTTACTTTGTCAAGTTTCATGAAGCTAGCACAAACCCTGTTGGATTTAGAGTTCCAAATACATCTATCAATATAGGAGAAAAAAGAGTGAAACCTAAAAATTCAAACTGTTATTGGAAATGAACGCTTCAACATAGAAGAACGACATTTGGGGAACCAAGTCGCCTTCGTGTACTGATCATTACCTGAAAGTATCATCCAGTTTGGGTGAAAACATATTTGCTGAGATTTCTGGAGATTCGTAATTTTTGGAATCTTGGCAACCCCTCTCCATGGAAGTGGTTCTCGCCAGTCACTGCTTAGGGCTACAGCAAGAGGAAACAAAACATAGAGACACAACGTGAAACTGCTTTACTGTGTCAAGTTTCAAGAAGCTAGCACAAACCGTGTTGGATTTAGAGTTCCAAATACATGTATCAATATAGGAGAAAACAGAGTGAAACCTAAAAATTCAAACTGTTACAGGAAATGAACGCTTCAACATAGAAGAACGACATTTGGGGAACCAAGTCGCCTTAGTGTACTGATCATTACCTGAAAGTATCATCCAGTTTGGGTGAAGAAATATTTGCTGAGATTTCTGGAGATTCGTAATTTTTGGAAGCTTGGCAACCCCTTTCCATGAAAGTGTTTCTCGCCAGTCACTGCTTAGGGATACATCAAGAGGAAACAAAACTTAGAGATAGAACGTGAAACTACTTTACTGTGTCAAGTTTCAAGAAGCTAGCACAAACCGTGTTGGATTTAGAGTTCCAAATACATGTATCAATATAGGAGAAAACAGAGTGAAAACTAAAAATTCAAACTGTTACTGGAAATGAACGCTTCAACATAGAAGAACGACATTTGGGGAACCAAGTCGCCTTAGTGTACTGATCATTACCTGCAAGTATCATCCAGTTTGGGTGAAAAAATATTTGCTGAGATTTCTGGAGAATCGTAATTTTTGGAAGCTTGGCAACCCCTTTCCATGAAAGTGATTCTCGCCAGTCACTGCTTAGGGCTACATCAAGAGGAAACAAAACATAGAGATAGAACGTGAAACTACTTTACTGTGTCAAGTTTCAAGAAGCTAGCACAAACCGTGTTGGATTTAGAGTTCCAAATACATGTATCAATATAGGAGAAAACAGAGTGAAACCTAAAAATTCAAACTGTTACAGGAAATGAACGCTTCAACATAGAAGAACGACATTTGGGGAACCAAGTCGCCTTAGTGTACTGATCATTACCTGAAAGTATCATCCAGTTTGGGTGAAAAAATATTTGCTGAGATTTTTGGAGATTCGTAATTTTTGGAAGCTTGGCAACCCCTCTCCATGAAAGTGGTTCTCGCCAATCACTGCTTAGGGCTACAGCAAGAGGAAACAAAACATAGAGATAGAACGTGAAACTACTTTACTGTATCAAGTTTCAAGAAGCTAGCACAAACCGTGTTGGATTTAGAGTTCCAAATACATCTATCAATATAGGAGAAAACAGAGTGAAACCTAAAAATTCAAACTGTTACTGGAAATGAACGCTTCAACATAGAAGAACGAACTTTGGGGAACCAAGTCGCCTTAGTGTACTGATCATTACCTGAAAGTATCATCCAGTTTGGGTGAAAAAATATTTGCTGAGATTTCTGGAGATTCGTAATTTTTGGAAGCTTGGCAACCCCTCTCCATGAAAGTGGTTCTCGCCAGTCGATGCTTAGGGCTACAGCAAGAGGAAACAAAACATAGAGATAGAACGTGAAACTACTTTACTGTGTCAAGTTTCAAGGAGCTAGCACAAACCGTGTTGGATTTAGAGTTCCAAATACATGTATCAATATAGGAGAAAACAGAGTGAAACCTAAAAATTCAAACTGTTACAGGAAATGAACGCTTCAACATAGAAGAACGACATTTGGGGAACCAAGTCGCCTTAGTGTACTGATCATTACCTGAAAGTATCATCCAGTTTGGGTGAAAAAATATTTGCTGAGATTTCTGCAGATTCGTAACTTTTGGAAGCTTGGCAACCTTTTTCCATGAAAGTGTTTCTCGCCAGTCACTGCTTAGGGCTACATCAAGAGGAAACAGAATATAGAGATAGAACGTGAAACTACTTTACTTTGTCAAGTTTCATGAAGCTAGCACAAACCGTGTTGGATTTAGAGTTCCAAATACATCTATCAATATAGGAGAAAACAGAGTGAAACCTAAAAATTCAAACTGTTACTGGAAATGAACGCTTCAACATAGAAGAACGAAATTTGGGGAACCAAGTCGCCTTCGTGTACTGATCATTACCTGAAAGTATCATCCAGTTTGGGTGAAAAAATATTTGCTGAGATTTCTGGAGATTCGTAACTTTTGGAAGCTTGGCAACCTTTTTCCATGAAAGTGTTTCTCACCAGTCACTGCTTAGGGCTACATCAAGAAAAACAGAATATAGAGATAGAACGTGAAACTACTTTACTTTGTCAAGTTTCATGAAGCTAGCACAAACCCTGTTGGATTTAGAGTTCCAAATACATCTATCAATATAGGAGAAAACAGAGTGAAACCTAAAAATTCAAACTGTTATTGGAAATGAACGCTTCAACATAGAAGAACGACATTTGGGGAACCAAGTCTCCTTCGTGTACTGATCATTACCTGAAAGTATCATCCAGTTTGGGTGAAAACATATTTGCTGAGATTTCTGGAGATTCGTAATTTTTGGAATCTTGGCAACCCCTCTCCATGAAAGTGGTTCTCGCCAGTCACTGCTTAGGGCTACAGCAAGAGGAAACAAAACATAGAGACACAACGTGAAACTACTTTACTGTGTCAAGTTTCAAGAAGCTAGCACAAACCGTGTTGGATTTAGAGTTCCAAATACATGTATCAATATAGGAGAAAACAGAGTGAAACCTAAAAATTCAAACTGTTACAGGAAATGAACGCTTCAACATAGAAGAACGACATTTGGGGAACCAAGTCGCCTTAGTGTACTGATCATTACCTGAAAGTATCATCCAGTTTGGGTGAAGAAATATTTGCTGAGATTTCTGGAGATTCATAATTTTTGGAAGCTTGGCAACCCCTTTCCATGAAAGTGTTTCTCGCCAGTCACTGCTTAGGGCTACATCAAGAGGAAACAAAACTTAGAGATAGAACGTGAAACTACTTTACTGTGTCAAGTTTCAAGAAGCTAGCACAAACCGTGTTGGATTTAGAGTTCCAAATACATGTATCAATATAGGAGAAAACAGAGTGAAAACTAAAAATTCAAACTGTTACTGGAAATGAACGCTTCAACATAGAAGAACGACATTTGGGGAACCAAGTCGCCTTAGTGTACTGATCATTACCTGAAAGTATCATCCAGTTTGGGTGAAAAAATATTTGCTGAGATTTCTGGAGATTCGTAATTTTTGGAAGCTTGGCAACCCCTTTCCATGAAAGTGATTCTCGCCAGTCACTGCTTAGGGCTACATCAAGAGGAAACAAAACATAGAGATAGAACGTGAAACTACTTTACTGTGTCAAGTTTCAAGAAGCTAGCACAAACCGTGTTGGATTTAGAGTTCCAAATACATGTATCAATATAGGAGAAAACAGAGTGAAACCTAAAAATTCAAACTGTTACAGGAAATGAACGCTTCAACATAGAAGAACGACATTTGGGGAACCAAGTCGCCTTAGTGTACTGATCATTACCTGAAAGTATCATCCAGTTTGGGTGAAAAAATATTTGCTGAGATTTTTGGAGATTCGTAATTTTTGGAAGCTTGGCAACCCCTCTCCATGAAAGTGGTTCTCGCCAATCACTGCTTAGGGCTACAGCAAGAGGAAACAAAACATAGAGATAGAACGTGAAACTACTTTACTGTATCAAGTTTCAAGAAGCTAGCACAAACCGTGTTGGATTTAGAGTTCCAAATACATGTATCAATATAGGAGAAAACAGAGTGAAACCTAAAAATTCAAACTGTTACAGGAAATGAACGCTTCAACATAGAAGAACGACATTTGGGGAACCAAGTCGCCTTAGTGTACTGATCATTACCTGAAAGTATCATCCAGTTTGGGTGAAAAAATATTTGCTGAGATTTCTGGAGATTCGTAATTTTTGGAAGCTTGGCAACCCCTTTCCATGAAAGTGTTTCTCGCCAGTCACTGCTTAGGGCTACATCAAGAGGAAACAAAACCTAGTGATAGAACGTGAAACTACTTTACTGTGTCAAGTTTCAAGAAGCTAGCACAAACCGTGTTGGATTTAGAGTTCCAAATACATCTATCAATATAGGAGAAAACAGAGTGAAACCTAAAAATTCAAACTGTTACAGGAAATGAACGCTTCAACATAGAAGAACGAACTTTGGGGAACCAAGTCGCCTTAGTGTACTGATCATTACCTGAAAGTATCATCCAGTTTGGGTGAAAAAATATTTGCTGAGATTTCTGGAGATTCGTAATTTTTGGAAGCTTGGCAACCCCTCTCCATGAAAGTGGTTCTCGCCAGTCGATGCTTAGGGCTACAGCAAGAGGAAACAAAACATAGAGATAGAACGTGAAACTACTTTACTGTGTCAAGTTTCAAGGAGCTAGCACAAACCGTGTTGGATTTAGAGTTCCAAATACATGTATCAATATAGGAGAAAACAGAGTGAAACCTAAAAATTCAAACTGTTACTGGAAATGAACGCTTCAACATAGAAGAACGACATTTGGGGAACCAAGTCGCCTTCGTGTACTGATCATTACCTGAAAGTATCATCCAGTTTGGGTGAAAAAATATTTGCTGAGATTTCTGGAGATTCGTAATTTTTGGAAGCTTGGCAACCCCTTTCCATGAAAGTGTTTCTCGCCAGTCACTGCTTAGGGCTACATCAAGAGGAAACAAAACCTAGTGATAGAACGTGAAACTACTTTACTGTGTCAAGTTTCAAGAAGCTAGCACAAACCGTGTTGGATTTAGAGTTCCAAATACATGTATCAATATAGGAGAAAACAGAGTGAAACCTAAAAATTCAAACTGTTACTGGAAATGAACTCTTCAACATAGAAGAACGAACTTTGGGGAACCAAGTCGCCTTAGTGTACTGATCATTACCTGAAAGTATCATCCAGTTTGGGTGAAAAAATATTTGCTGAGATTTCTGCAGATTCGTAACTTTTGGAAGCTTGGCAACCTTTTTCCATGAAAGTGTTTCTCGCCAGTCACTGCTTAGGGCTACATCAAGAGGAAAACGAATATAGAGATAGAACGTGAAACTACTTTACTTTGTCAAGTTTCATGAAGCTAGCACAAACCGTGTTGGATTTAGAGTTCCAAATACATCTATCAATATAGGAGAAAACAGAGTGAAACCTAAAAATTCAAACTGTTACTGGAAATGAACGCTTCAACATAGAAGAACGAAATTTGGGGAACCAAGTCGCCTTCGTGTACTGATCATTACCTGAAAGTATCATCCAGTTTGGGTGAAAAAATATTTGCTGAGATTTCTGGAGATTCGTAACTTTTGGAAGCTTGGCAACCTTTTTCCATGAAAGTGTTTCTCACCAGTCACTGCTTAGGGCTACATCAAGAAAAACAGAATATAGAGATAGAACGTGAAACTACTTTACTTTGTCAAGTTTCATGAAGCTAGCACAAACCGTGTTGGATTTAGAGTTCCAAATACATCTATCAATATAGGAGAAAACAGAGTGAAACCTAAAAATTCAAACTGTTATTGGAAATGAACGCTTCAACATAGAAGAACGACATTTGGGGAACCAAGTCGCCTTCATGTACTGATCATTACCTGAAAGTATCATCCAGTTTGGGTGAAAAAATATTTGCTGAGATTTCTGGAGATTCGTAATTTTTGGAAGCTTGGCAACCCCTCTCCATGAAAGTGGTTCTCGCCAGTCGATGCTTAGGGCTACAGCAAGAGGAAACAAAACATAGAGATAGAACGTGAAACTACTTTACTGTGTCAAGTTTCAAGGAGCTAGCACAAACCGTGTTGGATTTAGAGTTCCAAATACATGTATCAATATAGGAGAAAACAGAGTGAAACCTAAAAATTCAAACTGTTACAGGAAATGAACGCTTCAACATAGAAGAACGACATTTGGGGAACCAAGTCGCCTTAGTGTACTGATCATTACCTGAAAGTATCATCCAGTTTGGGTGAAAAAATATTTGCTGAGATTTCTGCAGATTCGTAACTTTTGGAAGCTTGGCAACCTTTTTCCATGAAAGTGTTTCTCGCCAGTCACTGCTTAGGGCTACATCAAGAGGAAACAGAATATAGAGATAGAACGTGAAACTACTTTACTTTGTCAAGTTTCATGAAGCTAGCACAAACCGTGTTGGATTTAGAGTTCCAAATACATCTATCAATATAGGAGAAAACAGAGTGAAACCTAAAAATTCAAACTGTTACTGGAAATGAACGCTTCAACATAGAAGAACGAAATTTGGGGAACCAAGTCGCCTTCGTGTACTGATCATTACCTGAAAGTATCATCCAGTTTGGGTAAAAAAATATTTGCTGAGATTTCTGGAGATTCGTAACTTTTGGAAGCTTGGCAACCTTTTTCCATGAAAGTGTTTCTCACCAGTCACTGCTTAGGGCTACATCAAGAAAAACAGAATATAGAGATAGAACGTGAAACTACTTTACTTTGTCAAGTTTCATGAAGCTAGCACAAACCCTGTTGGATTTAGAGTTCCAAATACATCTATCAATATAGGAGAAAACAGAGTGAAACCTAAAAATTCAAACTGTTATTGGAAATGAACGCTTCAACATAGAAGAACGACATTTGGGGAACCAAGTCGCCTTCGTGTACTGATCATTACCTGAAAGTATCATCCAGTTTGGGTGAAAACATATTTGCTGAGATTTCTGGAGATTCGTAATTTTTGGAAGCTTGGCAACCCCTCTCCATGAAAGTGGTTCTCGCCAGTCACTGCTTAGGGCTACAGCAAGAGGAAACAAAACATAGAGACACAACGTGAAACTACTTTACTGTGTCAAGTTTCAAGAAGCTAGCACAAACCGTGTTGGATTTAGAGTTCCAAATACATGTATCAATATAGGAGAAAACAGAGTGAAACCTAAAAATTCAAACTGTTACAGGAAATGAACGCTTCAACATAGAAGAACGACATTTGGGGAACCAAGTCGCCTTAGTGTACTGATCATTACCTGAAAGTATCATCCAGTTTGGGTGAAGAAATATTTGCTGAGATTTCTGGAGATTCGTAATTTTTGGAAGCTTGGCAACCCCTTTCCATGAAAGTGTTTCTCGCCAGTCACTGCTTAGGGCTACATCAAGAGGAAACAAAACTTAGAGATAGAACGTGAAACTACTTTACTGTGTCAAGTTTCAAGAAGCTAGCACAAACCGTGTTGGATTTAGAGTTCCAAATACATGTATCAATATAGGAGAAAACAGAGTGAAACCTAAAAATTCAAACTGTTACTGGAAATGAACGCTTCAACATAGAAGAACGAACTTTGGGGAACCAAGTCGCCTTAGTGTACTGATCATTACCTGAAAGTATCATCCAGTTTGGGTGAAAAAATATTTGCTGAGATTTCTGGAGATTCGTAATTTTTGGAAGCTTGGCAACCCCTTTCCATGAAAGTGATTCTCGCCAGTCACTGCTTAGGGCTACATCAAGAGGAAACAAAACATAGAGATAGAACGTGAAACTACTTTACTGTGTCAAGTTTCAAGAAGCTAGCACAAACCGTGTTGGATTTAGAGTTCCAAATACATGTATCAATATAGGAGAAAACAGAGTGAAACCTAAAAATTCAAACTGTTACAGGAAATGAACGCTTCAACATAGAAGAACGACATTTGGGGAACCAAGTCGCCTTAGTGTACTGATCATTACCTGAAAGTATCATCCAGTTTGGGTGAAAAAATATTTGCTGAGATTTTTGGAGATTCGTAATTTTTGGAAGCTTGGCAACCCCTCTCCATGAAAGTGGTTCTCGCCAATCACTGCTTAGGGCTACAGCAAGAGGAAACAAAACATAGAGATAGAACGTGAAACTACTTTACTGTATCAAGTTTCAAGAAGCTAGCACAAACCGTGTTGGATTTAGAGTTCCAAATACATGTATCAATATAGGAGAAAACAGAGTGAAACCTAAAAATTCAAACTGTTACAGGAAATGAACGCTTCAACATAGAAGAACGACATTTGGGGAACCAAGTCGCCTTCGTGTACTGATCATTACCTGAAAGTATCATCCAGTTTGGGTGAAAAAATATTTGCTGAGATTTCTGCAGATTCGTAACTTTTGGAAGCTTGGCAACCTTTTTCCATGAAAGTGTTTCTCGCCAGTCACTGCTTAGGGCTACATCAAGAGGAAAACGAATATAGAGATAGAACGTGAAACTACTTTACTTTGTCAAGTTTCATGAAGCTAGCACAAACCGTGTTGGATTTAGAGTTCCAAATACATCTATCAATATAGGAGAAAACAGAGTGAAACCTAAAAATTCAAACTGTTACTGGAAATGAACGCTTCAACATAGAAGAACGAAATTTGGGGAACCAAGTCGCCTTCGTGTACTGATCATTACCTGAAAGTATCATCCAGTTTGGGTGAAAAAATATTTGCTGAGATTTCTGGAGATTCGTAACTTTTGGAAGCTTGGCAACCTTTTTCCATGAAAGTGTTTCTCACCAGTCACTGCTTAGGGCTACATCAAGAAAAACAGAATATAGAGATAGAACGTGAAACTACTTTACTTTGTCAAGTTTCATGAAGCTAGCACAAACCGTGTTGGATTTAGAGTTCCAAATACATCTATCAATATAGGAGAAAACAGAGTGAAACCTAAAAATTCAAACTGTTATTGGAAATGAACGCTTCAACATAGAAGAACGACATTTGGGGAACCAAGTCGCCTTCATGTACTGATCATTACCTGAAAGTATCATCCAGTTTGGGTGAAAAAATATTTGCTGAGATTTCTGGAGATTCGTAATTTTTGGAAGCTTGGCAACCCCTCTCCATGAAAGTGGTTCTCGCCAGTCACTGCTTAGGGCTACATCAAGAGGAAACAAAACATAGAGATAGAACGTGAAACTACTTTACTGTATCAAGTTTCAAGAAGCTAGCACAAACCGTGTTGGATTTAGAGTTCCAAATACATGTATCAATATAGGAGAAAACAGAGTGAAACCTAAAAATTAAAACTGTTACTGGAAATGAACGCTTCAACATAGAAGAACGACATTTGGGGAACCAAGTCGCCTTCGTGTACTGATCATTACCTGAAAGTATCATCCAGTTTGGGTGAAAAAATATTTGCTGAGATTTCTGGAGATTCGTAATTTTTGGAAGCTTGGCAACCCCTCTCCATGAAAGTGGTTCTCGCCAGTCACTGCTTAGGGCTACAGCAAGAGGAAACAAAACATAGAGACAGAACGTGAAACTACTTTACTGTGTCAAGTTTCAAGAAGCTAGCACAAACCGTGTTGGATTTAGAGTTCCAAATACATGTATCAATATAGGAGAAAACAGAGTGAAACCTAAAAATTCAAACTGTTACAGGAAATGAACGCTTCAACATAGAAGAACGACATTTGGGGAACCAAGTCGCCTTAGTGTACTGATCATTACCTGAAAGTATCATCCAGTTTGGGTGAAAAAATATTTGCTGAGATTTCTGGAGATTCGTAATTTTTGGAAGCTTGGCAACCCCTTTCCATGAAAGTGTTTCTCGAAAGTCACTGCTTAGGGCTACATCAAGAGGAAACAAAACATAGAGATAGAACGTGAAACTACTTTACTGTGTCAAGTTTCAAGAAGCTAGCACAAACCGTGTTGGATTTAGAGTTCCAAATACATCTATCAATATAGGAGAAAACAGAGTGAAACCTAAAAATTCAAACTGTTACTGGAAATGAACGCTTCAACATAGAAGAATGAAATTTGGGGAACCAAGTCGCCTTCGTGTACTGATCATTACCTGAAAGTATCATCCAGTTTGGGTGAAAAAATATTTGCTGAGATTTCTGGAGATTCGTAACTTTTGGAAGCTTGGCAACCTTTTTCCATGAAAGTGTTTCTCACCAGTCACTGCTTAGGGCTACATCAAGAAAAACAGAATATAGAGATAGAACGTGAAACTACTTTACTTTGTCAAGTTTCATGAAGCTAGCACAAACCCTGTTGGATTTAGAGTTCCAAATACATCTATCAATATAGGAGAAAACAGAGTGAAACCTAAAAATTCAAACTGTTACTGGAAATGAACGCTTCAACATAGAAGAACGACATTTGGGGAACCAAGTCGCCTTCGTGTACTGATCATTACCTGAAAGTATCATCCAGTTTGGGTGAAAAAATATTTGCTGAGATTTCTGGAGATTCGTAATTTTTGGAAGCTTGGCAACCCCTCTCCATGAAAGTGGTTCTCGCCAGTCACTGCTTAGGGCTACAGCAAGAGGAAACAAAACATAGAGACACAACGTGAAACTACTTTACTGTGTCAAGTTTCAAGAAGCTAGCACAAACCGTGTTGGATTTAGAGTTCCAAATACATGTATCAATATAGGAGAAAACAGAGTGAAACCTAAAAATTCAAACTGTTACAGGAAATGAACGCTTCAACATAGAAGAACGACATTTGGGGAACCAAGTCGCCTTAGTGTACTGATCATTACCTGAAAGTATCATCCAGTTTGGGTGAAAAAATATTTGCTGAGATTTCTGGAGATTCGTAATTTTTGGAAGCTTGGCAACCCCTTTCCATGAAAGTGTTTCTCGCCAGTCACTGCTTAGGGCTACATCAAGAGGAAACAAAACATAGAGATAGAACGTGAAACTACTTTACTGTGTCAAGTTTCAAGAAGCTAGCACAAACCGTGTTGGATTTAGAGTTCCAAATACATGTATCAATATAGGAGAAAACAGAGTGAAACCTAAAAATTCAAACTGTTACTGGAAATGAACGCTTCAACATAGAAGAACGAACTTTGGGGAACCAAGTCGCCTTAGTGTACTGATCATTACCTGAAAGTATCATCCAGTTTGGGTGAAAAAATATTTGCTGAGATTTCTGGAGATTCGTAATTTTTGGAAGCTTTGCAACCCCTCTCCATGAAAGTGGTTCTCGCCAGTCACTGCTTAGGGCTACAGCAAGAGGAAACAAAACATAGAGATAGAACGTGAAACTACTTTACTGTGTCAAGTTTCAAGGAGCTAGCACAAACCGTGTTGGATTTAGAGTTCCAAATACATGTATCAATATAGGAGAAAACAGAGTGAAACCTAAAAATTCAAACTGTTACAGGAAATGAACGCTTCAACATAGAAGAACGACATTTGGGGAACCAAGTCGCCTTAGTGTACTGATCATTACCTGAAAGTATCATCCAGTTTGGGTGAAAAAATATTTGCTGAGATTTCTGCAGATTCGTAACTTTTGGAAGCTTGGCAACCTTTTTCCATGAAAGTTTTTCTCGCCAGTCACTGCTTAGGGCTACATCAAGAGGAAACAGAATATAGAGATAGAACGTGAAACTACTTTACTTTGTCAAGTTTCATGAAGCTAGCACAAACCGTGTTGGATTTAGAGTTCCAAATACATCTATCAATATAGGAGAAAACAGAGTGAAACCTAAAAATTCAAACTGTTACTGGAAATGAACGCTTCAACATAGAAGAATGAAATTTGGGGAACCAAGTCGCCTTCGTGTACTGATCATTACCTGAAAGTATCATCCAGTTTGGGTGAAAAAATATTTGCTGAGATTTCTGGAGATTCGTAACTTTTGGAAGCTTGGCAACCTTTTTCCATGAAAGTGTTTCTCACCAGTCACTGCTTAGGGCTACATCAAGAAAAACAGAATATAGAGATAGAACGTGAAACTACTTTACTTTGTCAAGTTTCATGAAGCTAGCACAAACCCTGTTGGATTTAGTGTTCCAAATACATCTATCAATATAGGAGAAAACAGAGTGAAACCTAAAAATTCAAACTGTTATTGGAAATGAACGCTTCAACATAGAAGAACGACATTTGGGGAACCAAGTCGCCTTCGTGTACTGATCATTACCTGAAAGTATCATCCAGTTTGGGTGAAAAAATATTTGCTGAGATTTCTGGAGATTCGTAATTTTTGGAAGCTTGGCAACCCCTCTCCATGAAAGTGGTTCTCGCCAGTCACTGCTTAGGGCTACAGCAAGAGGAAACAAAACATAGAGATAGAACGTGAAACTACTTTACTGTATCAAGTTTCAAGAAGCTAGCACAAACCGTGTTGGATTTAGAGTTCCAAATACATGTATCAATATAGGAGAAAACAGAGTGAAACCTAAAAATTCAAACTGTTACTGGAAATGAACGCTTCAACATAGAAGAACGACATTTGGGGAACCAAGTCGCCTTCGTGTACTGATCATTACCTGAAAGTATCATCCAGTTTGGGTGAAAAAATATTTGCTGAGATTTCTGGAGATTCGTAATTTTTGGAAGCTTGGCAACCCCTCTCCATGAAAGTGGTTCTCGCCAGTCACTGCTTAGGGCTACAGCAAGAGGAAACAAAACATAGAGACACAACGTGAAACTACTTTACTGTGTCAAGTTTCAAGAAGCTAGCACAAACCGTGTTGGATTTAGAGTTCCAAATACATGTATCAATATAGGAGAAAACAGAGTGAAACCTAAAAATTCAAACTGTTACAGGAAATGAACGCTTCAACATAGAAGAACGACATTTGGGGAACCAAGTCGCCTTAGTGTACTGATCATTACCTGAAAGTATCATCCAGTTTGGGTGAAAAAATATTTGCTGAGATTTCTGGAGATTCGTAATTTTTGGAAGCTTGGCAACCCCTTTCCATGAAAGTGTTTCTCGCCAGTCACTGCTTAGGGCTACATCAAGAGGAAACAAAACATAGAGATAGAACGTGAAACTACTTTACTGTGTCAAGTTTCAAGAAGCTAGCACAAACCGTGTTGGATTTAGAGTTCCAAATACATGTATCAATATAGGAGAAAACAGAGTGAAACCTAAAAATTCAAACTGTTACTGGAAATGAACTCTTCAACATAGAAGAACGAACTTTGGGGAACCAAGTCGCCTTAGTGTACTGATCATTACCTGAAAGTATCATCCAGTTTGGGTGAAAAAATATTTGCTGAGATTTCTGGAGATTCGTAATTTTTGGAAGCTTGGCAACCCCTTTCCATGAAAGTGTTTCTCGCCAGTCACTGCTTAGGGCTACAGCAAGAGGAAACAAAACATAGAGATAGAACGTGAAACTACTTTACTGTGTCAAGTTTCAAGGAGCTAGCACAAACCGTGTTGGATTTAGAGTTCCAAATACATGTATCAATATAGGAGAAAACAGAGTGAAACCTAAAAATTCAAACTGTTACAGGAAATGAACGCTTCAACATAGAAGAACGACATTTGGGGAACCAAGTCGCCTTAGTGTACTGATCATTACCTTAAAGTAACATCCAGTTTGGGTGAAAAAATATTTGCTGAGATTTCTGCAGATTCGTAACTTTTGGAAGCTTGGCAACCTTTTTCCATGAAAGTGTTTCTCGCCAGTCACTGCTTAGGGCTACATCAAGAGGAAACAGAATATAGAGATAGAACGTGAAACTACTTTACTTTGTCAAGTTTCATGAAGCTAGCACAAACCGTGTTGGATTTAGAGTTCCAAATACATCTATCAATATAGGAGAAAACAGAGTGAAACCTAAAAATTCAAACTGTTACTGGAAATGAACGCTTCAACATAGAAGAACGAAATTTGGGGAACCAAGTCGCCTTCGTGTACTGATCATTACCTGAAAGTATCATCCAGTTTGGGTGAAAAAATATTTGCTGAGATTTCTGGAGATTCGTAACTTTTGGAAGCTTGGCAACCTTTTTCCATGAAAGTGTTTCTCACCAGTCACTGCTTAGGGCTACATCAAGAAAAACAGAATATAGAGATAGAACGTGAAACTACTTTACTTTGTCAAGTTTCATGAAGCTAGCACAAACCGTGTTGGATTTAGAGTTCCAAATACATCTATCAATATAGGAGAAAACAGAGTGAAACCTAAAAATTCAAACTGTTACTGGAAATGAACGCTTCAACATAGAAGAACGAAATTTGGGGAACCAAGTCGCCTTCGTGTACTGATCATTACCTGAAAGTATCATCCAGTTTGGGTGAAAAAATATTTGCTGAGATTTCTGGAGATTCGTAACTTTTGGAAGCTTGGCAACCTTTTTCCATGAAAGTGTTTCTCACCAGTCACTGCTTAGGGCTACATCAAGAAAAACAGAATATAGAGATAGAACGTGAAACTACTTTACTTTGTCAAGTTTCATGAAGCTAGCACAAACCGTGTTGGATTTAGAGTTCCAAATACATCTATCAATATAGGAGAAAACAGAGTGAAACCTAAAAATTCAAACTGTTATTGGAAATGAACGCTTCAACATAGAAGAACGACATTTGGGGAACCAAGTCGCCTTCATGTACTGATCATTACCTGAAAGTATCATCCAGTTTGGGTGAAAAAATATTTGCTGAGATTTCTGGAGATTCGTAATTTTTGGAAGCTTGGCAACCCCTCTCCATGAAAGTGGTTCTCGCCAGTCACTGCTTAGGGCTACATCAAGAGGAAACAAAACATAGAGATAGAACGTGAAACTACTTTACTGTATCAAGTTTCAAGAAGCTAGCACAAACCGTGTTGGATTTAGAGTTCCAAATACATGTATCAATATAGGAGAAAACAGAGTGAAACCTAAAAATTAAAACTGTTACTGGAAATGAACGCTTCAACATAGAAGAACGACATTTGGGGAACCAAGTCGCCTTCGTGTACTGATCATTACCTGAAAGTATCATCCAGTTTGGGTGAAAAAATATTTGCTGAGATTTCTGGAGATTCGTAATTTTTGGAAGCTTTGCAACCCCTCTCCATGAAAGTGGTTCTCGCCAGTCACTGCTTAGGGCTACAGCAAGAGGAAACAAAACATAGAGATAGAACGTGAAACTACTTTACTGTGTCAAGTTTCAAGGAGCTAGCACAAACCGTGTTGGATTTAGAGTTCCAAATACATGTATCAATATAGGAGAAAACAGAGTGAAACCTAAAAATTCAAACTGTTACAGGAAATGAACGCTTCAACATAGAAGAACGACATTTGGGGAACCAAGTCGCCTTAGTGTACTGATCATTACCTGAAAGTATCATCCAGTTTGGGTGAAAAAATATTTGCTGAGATTTCTGCAGATTCGTAACTTTTGGAAGCTTGGCAACCTTTTTCCATGAAAGTTTTTCTCGCCAGTCACTGCTTAGGGCTACATCAAGAGGAAACAGAATATAGAGATAGAACGTGAAACTACTTTACTTTGTCAAGTTTCATGAAGCTAGCACAAACCGTGTTGGATTTAGAGTTCCAAATACATCTATCAATATAGGAGAAAACAGAGTGAAACCTAAAAATTCAAACTGTTACTGGAAATGAACGCTTCAACATAGAAGAATGAAATTTGGGGAACCAAGTCGCCTTCGTGTACTGATCATTACCTGAAAGTATCATCCAGTTTGGGTGAAAAAATATTTGCTGAGATTTCTGGAGATTCGTAACTTTTGGAAGCTTGGCAACCTTTTTCCATGAAAGTGTTTCTCACCAGTCACTGCTTAGGGCTACATCAAGAAAAACAGAATATAGAGATAGAACGTGAAACTACTTTACTTTGTCAAGTTTCATGAAGCTAGCACAAACCCTGTTGGATTTAGTGTTCCAAATACATCTATCAATATAGGAGAAAACAGAGTGAAACCTAAAAATTCAAACTGTTATTGGAAATGAACGCTTCAACATAGAAGAACGACATTTGGGGAACCAAGTCGCCTTCGTGTACTGATCATTACCTGAAAGTATCATCCAGTTTGGGTGAAAAAATATTTGCTGAGATTTCTGGAGATTCGTAATTTTTGGAAGCTTGGCAACCCCTCTCCATGAAAGTGGTTCTCGCCAGTCACTGCTTAGGGCTACAGCAAGAGGAAACAAAACATAGAGATAGAACGTGAAACTACTTTACTGTATCAAGTTTCAAGAAGCTAGCACAAACCGTGTTGGATTTAGAGTTCCAAATACATGTATCAATATAGGAGAAAACAGAGTGAAACCTAAAAATTCAAACTGTTACTGGAAATGAACGCTTCAACATAGAAGAACGACATTTGGGGAACCAAGTCGCCTTCGTGTACTGATCATTACCTGAAAGTATCATCCAGTTTGGGTGAAAAAATATTTGCTGAGATTTCTGGAGATTCGTAATTTTTGGAAGCTTGGCAACCCCTCTCCATGAAAGTGGTTCTCGCCAGTCACTGCTTAGGGCTACAGCAAGAGGAAACAAAACATAGAGACACAACGTGAAACTACTTTACTGTGTCAAGTTTCAAGAAGCTAGCACAAACCGTGTTGGATTTAGAGTTCCAAATACATGTATCAATATAGGAGAAAACAGAGTGAAACCTAAAAATTCAAACTGTTACAGGAAATGAACGCTTCAACATAGAAGAACGACATTTGGGGAACCAAGTCGCCTTAGTGTACTGATCATTACCTGAAAGTATCATCCAGTTTGGGTGAAAAAATATTTGCTGAGATTTCTGGAGATTCGTAATTTTTGGAAGCTTGGCAACCCCTTTCCATGAAAGTGTTTCTCGCCAGTCACTGCTTAGGGCTACATCAAGAGGAAACAAAACATAGAGATAGAACGTGAAACTACTTTACTGTGTCAAGTTTCAAGAAGCTAGCACAAACCGTGTTGGATTTAGAGTTCCAAATACATGTATCAATATAGGAGAAAACAGAGTGAAACCTAAAAATTCAAACTGTTACTGGAAATGAACTCTTCAACATAGAAGAACGAACTTTGGGGAACCAAGTCGCCTTAGTGTACTGATCATTACCTGAAAGTATCATCCAGTTTGGGTGAAAAAATATTTGCTGAGATTTCTGGAGATTCGTAATTTTTGGAAGCTTGGCAACCCCTTTCCATGAAAGTGTTTCTCGCCAGTCACTGCTTAGGGCTACAGCAAGAGGAAACAAAACATAGAGATAGAACGTGAAACTACTTTACTGTGTCAAGTTTCAAGGAGCTAGCACAAACCGTGTTGGATTTAGAGTTCCAAATACATGTATCAATATAGGAGAAAACAGAGTGAAACCTAAAAATTCAAACTGTTACAGGAAATGAACGCTTCAACATAGAAGAACGACATTTGGGGAACCAAGTCGCCTTAGTGTACTGATCATTACCTTAAAGTAACATCCAGTTTGGGTGAAAAAATATTTGCTGAGATTTCTGCAGATTCGTAACTTTTGGAAGCTTGGCAACCTTTTTCCATGAAAGTGTTTCTCGCCAGTCACTGCTTAGGGCTACATCAAGAGGAAACAGAATATAGAGATAGAACGTGAAACTACTTTACTTTGTCAAGTTTCATGAAGCTAGCACAAACCGTGTTGGATTTAGAGTTCCAAATACATCTATCAATATAGGAGAAAACAGAGTGAAACCTAAAAATTCAAACTGTTACTGGAAATGAACGCTTCAACATAGAAGAACGAAATTTGGGGAACCAAGTCGCCTTCGTGTACTGATCATTACCTGAAAGTATCATCCAGTTTGGGTGAAAAAATATTTGCTGAGATTTCTGGAGATTCGTAACTTTTGGAAGCTTGGCAACCTTTTTCCATGAAAGTGTTTCTCACCAGTCACTGCTTAGGGCTACATCAAGAAAAACAGAATATAGAGATAGAACGTGAAACTACTTTACTTTGTCAAGTTTCATGAAGCTAGCACAAACCGTGTTGGATTTAGAGTTCCAAATACATCTATCAATATAGGAGAAAACAGAGTGAAACCTAAAAATTCAAACTGTTATTGGAAATGAACGCTTCAACATAGAAGAACGACATTTGGGGAACCAAGTCGCCTTCATGTACTGATCATTACCTGAAAGTATCATCCAGTTTGGGTGAAAAAATATTTGCTGAGATTTCTGGAGATTCGTAACTTTTGGAAGCTTGGCAACCCCTCTCCATGAAAGTGGTTCTCGCCAGTCACTGCTTAGGGCTACAGCAAGAGGAAACAAAACATAGAGATAGAACGTGAAACTACTTTACTGTATCAAGTTTCAAGAAGCTAGCACAAACCGTGTTGGATTTAGAGTTCCAAATACATGTATCAATATAGGAGAAAACAGAGTGAAACCTAAAAATTCAAACTGTTACTGGAAATGAACGCTTCAACATAGAAGAACGACATTTGGGGAACCAAGTCGCCTTCGTGTACTGATCATTACCTGAAAGTATCATCCAGTTTGGGTGAAAAAATATTTGCTGAGATTTCTGGAGATTCGTAATTTTTGGAAGCTTGGCAACCCCTCTCCATGAAAGTGGTTCTCGCCAGTCACTGCTTAGGGCTACAGCAAGAGGAAACAAAACATAGAGACACAACGTGAAACTACTTTACTGTGTCAAGTTTCAAGAAGCTAGCACAAACCGTGTTGGATTTAGAGTTCCAAATACATGTATCAATATAGGAGAAAACAGAGTGAAACCTAAAAATTCAAACTGTTACAGGAAATGAACGCTTCCACATAGAAGAACGACATTTGGGGAACCAAGTCGCCTTAGTGTACTGATCATTACCTGAAAGTATCACCCAGTTTGGGTGAAAAAATATTTGCTGAGATTTCTGGAGATTCGTAATTTTTGGAAGCTTGGCAACCCCTTTCCATGAAAGTGTTTCTCGCCAGTCACTGCTTAGGGCTACATCAAGAGGAAACAAAACATAGAGATAGAACGTGAAACTACTTTACTGTGTCAAGTTTCAAGAAGCTAGCACAAACCGTGTTGGATTTAGAGTTCCAAATGCATGTATCAATATAGGAGAAAACAGAGTGAAACCTAAAAATTCAAACTGTTACTGGAAATGAACTCTTCAACATAGAAGAACGAACTTTGGGGAACCAAGTCGCCTTAGTGTAGTGATCATTACCTGAAAGTATCATCCAGTTTGGGTGAAAAAATATTTGCTGAGATTTCTGGAGATTCGTAATTTTTGGAAGCTTGGCAACCCCTTTCCATGAAAGTGTTTCTCGCCAGTCACTGCTTAGGGCTACAGCAAGAGGAAACAAAACATAGAGATAGAACGTGAAACTACTTTACTGTGTCAAGTTTCAAGGAGCTAGCACAAACCGTGTTGGATTTAGAGTTCCAAATACATGTATCAATATAGGAGAAAACAGAGTGAAACCTAAAAATTCAAACTGTTACAGGAAATGAACGCTTCAACATAGAAGAACGACATTTGGGGAACCAAGTCGCCTTAGTGTACTGATCATTACCTGAAAGTATCATCCAGTTTGGGTGAAAAAATATTTGCTGAGATTTCTGCAGATTCGTAATTTTTGGAAGCTTGGCAACCTTTTTCCATGAAAGTGTTTCTCGCCAGTCACTGCTTAGGGCTACATCAAGAGGAAACAGAATATAGAGATAGAACGTGAAACTACTTTACTTTGTCAAGTTTCATGAAGCTAGCACAAACCGTGTTGGATTTAGAGTTCCAAATACATCTATCAATATACGAGAAAACAGAGTGAAACCTAAAAATTCAAACTGTTACTGGAAATGAACGCTTCAACATAGAAGAACGAAATTTGGGGAACCAAGTCGCCTTCGTGTACTGATCATTACCTGAAAGTATCATCCAGTTTGGGTGAAAAAATATTTGCTGAGATTTCTGGAGATTCGTAACTTTTGGAAGCTTGGCAACCTTTTTCCATGAAAGTGTTTCTCACCAGTCACTGCTTAGGGCTACATCAAGAAAAACAGAATATAGAGATAGAACGTGAAACTACTTTACTTTGTCAAGTTTCATGAAGCTAGCACAAACCGTGTTGGATTTAGAGTTCCAAATACATCTATCAATATAGGAGAAAACAGAGTGAAACCTAAAAATTCAAACTGTTATTGGAAAAAAACGCTTCAACATAGAAGAACGACATTTGGGGAACCAAGTCGCCTTCATGTACTGATCATTACCTGAAAGTATCATCCAGTTTGGGTGAAAAAATATTTGCTGAGATTTCTGGAGATTCGTAATTTTTGGAAGCTTGGCAACCCCTCTCCATGAAAGTGGTTCTCGCCAGTCACTGCTTAGGGCTACAGCAAGAGGAAACAAAACATAGAGATAGAACGTGAAACTACTTTACTGTATCAAGTTTCAAGAAGCTAGCACAAACCGTGTTGGATTTAGAGTTCCAAATACATGTATCAATATAGGAGAAAACAGAGTGAAACCTAAAAATTCAAACTGTTACTGGAAATGAACGCTTCAACATAGAAGAACGACATTTGGGGAACCAAGTCGCCTTCGTATACTGATCATTACCTGAAAGTATCATCCAGTTTGGGTGAAAAAATATTTGCTGAGATTTCTGGAGATTCGTAATTTTTGGAAGCTTGGCAACCCCTCTCCATGAAAGTGGTTCTCGCCAGTCACTGCTTAGGGCTACAGCAAGAGGAAACAAAACATAGAGACAGAACGTGAAACTACTTTACTGTGTCAAGTTTCAAGAAGCTAGCACAAACCGTGTTGGATTTAGAGTTCCAAATACATGTATCAATATAGGAGAAAACAGAGTGAAACCTAAAAATTCAAACTGTTACAGGAAATGAACGCTTCAACATAGAAGAACGACATTTGGGGAACCAAGTCGCCTTAGTGTACTGATCATTACCTGAAAGTATCATCCAGTTTGGGTGAAAAAATATTTGCTGAGATTTCTGGAGATTCGTAATTTTTGGAAGCTTGGCAACCCCTTTCCATGAAAGTGTTTCTCGAAAGTCACTGATTAGGGCTACTTCAAGAGGAAACAAAACATAGAGATAGAACGTGAAACTACTTTACTGTGTCAAGTTTCAAGAAGCTAGCACAAACCGTGTTGGATTTAGAGTTCCAAATACATCTATCAATATAGGAGAAAACAGAGTGAAACCTAAAAATTCAAACTGTTACAGGAAATGAACGCTTCAACATAGAAGAACGACATTTGGGGAACCAAGTCGCCTTAGTGTACTGATCATTACCTGAAAGTATCATCCAGTTTGGGTGAAAAAATATTTGCTGAGATTTCTGCAGATTCGTAACTTTTGGAAGCTTGGCAACCTTTTTCCATGAAAGTGTTTCTCGCCAGTCACTGCTTAGGGCTACATCAAGAGGTAACAGAATATAGAGATAGAACGTGAAACTACTTTACTTTGTCAAGTTTCATGAAGCTAGCACAAACCGTGTTGGATTTAGAGTTCCAAATACATCTATCAATATAGGAGAAAACAGAGTGAAACCTAAAAATTCAAACTGTTACTGGAAATGAACGCTTCAACATAGAAGAATGAAATTTGGGGAACCAAGTCGCCTTCGTGTACTGATCATTACCTGAAAGTATCATCCAGTTTGGGTGAAAAAATATTTGCTGAGATTTCTGGAGATTCGTGACTTTTGGAAGCTTGGCAACCTTTTTCCATGAAAGTGTTTCTCACCAGTCACTGCTTAGGGCTACATCAAGAAAAACAGAATATAGAGATAGAACGTGAAACTACTTTACTGTATCAAGTTTCATGAAGCTAGCACAAACCCTGTTGGATTTAGAGTTCCAAATACATCTATCAATATAGGAGAAAACAGAGTGAAACCTAAAAATTCAAACTGTTATTGGAAATGAACGCTTCAACATAGAAGAACGACATTTGGGGAACAAAGTCGCCTTCAGTACTGATCATTACCTGAAAGTATCATCCAGTTTGGGTGAAAAAATATTTGCTGAGATTTCTGGAGATTCGTAATTTTTGGAAGCTTGGCAACCCCTCTCCATGAAAGTGGTTCTCGCCAGTCACTGCTTAGGGCTACAGCAAGAGGAAACAAAACATAGAGACACAACGTGAAACTACTTTACTGTGTCAAGTTTCAAGAAGATAGCACAAACCGTGTTGGATTTAGAGTTCCAAATACATGTATCAATATAGGAGAAAACAGAGTGAAACCTAAAAATTCAAACTGTTACAGGAAATGAACGCTTCAACATAGAAGAACGACATTTGGGGAACCAAGTCGCCTTAGTGTACTGATCATTACCTGAAAGTATCATCCAGTTTGGGTGAAAAAATATTTGCTGAGATTTCTGGAGATTCGTAATTTTTGGAAGCTTGGCAACCCCTTTCCATGAAAGTGTTTCTCGCCAGTCACTGCTTAGGGCTACATCAAGAGGAAACAAAACATAGAGATAGAACGTGAAACTACTTTACTGTATCAAGTTTCAAGAAGCTAGCACAAACCGTGTTGGATTTAGAGTTCCAAATACATGTTTCAATATAGGAGAAAACAGAGTGAAACCTAAAAATTCAAACTGTTACTGGAAATGAACGCTTCAACATAGAAGAACGAACTTTGGGGAACCAAGTCGCCTTAGTGTACTGATCATTACCTGAAAGTATCATCCAGTTTGGGTGAAAAAATATTTGCTGAGATTTCTGGAGATTCGTAATTTTTGGAAGCTTGGCAACCCCTCTCCATGAAAGTGGTTCTCGCCAGTCACTGCTTAGGGCTACAGCAAGAGGAAACAAAACATAGAGATAGAACGTGAAACTACTTTACTGTGTCAAGTTTCAAGGAGCTAGCACAAACCGTGTTGGATTTAGAGTTCCAAATACATGTATCAATATAGGAGAAAACAGAGTGAAACCTAAAAATTCAAACTGTTACAGGAAATGAACGCTTCAACATAGAAGAACGACATTTGGGGAACCAAGTCGCCTTAGTGTACTGATCATTACCTGAAAGTATCATCCAGTTTGGGTGAAAAAATATTTGCTGAGATTTCTGCAGATTCGTAATTTTTGGAAGCTTGGCAACCTTTTTCCATGAAAGTGGTTCTCGCCAGTCACTGCTTAGGGCTACAGCAAGAGGAAACAAAACATAGAGACAGAACGTGAAACTACTTTACTGTGTCAAGTTTCAAGAAGCTAGCACAAACCGTGTTGGATTTAGAGTTCCAAATACATGTATCAATATAGGAGAAAACAGAGTGAAACCTAAAAATTCAAACTGTTACAGGAAATGAACGCTTCAACATAGAAGAACGACATTTGGGGAACCAAGTCGCCTTAGTGTACTGATCATTACCTGAAAGTATCATCCAGTTTGGGTGAAAAAATATTTGCTGAGATTTCTGGAGATTCGTAATTTTTGGAAGCTTGGCAACCCCTTTCCATGAAAGTGTTTCTCGAAAGTCACTGATTAGGGCTACATCAAGAGGAAACAAAACATAGAGATAGAACGTGAAACTACTTTACTGTGTCAAGTTTCAAGAAGCTAGCACAAACCGTGTTGGATTTAGAGTTCCAAATACATGTTTCAATATAGGAGAAAACAGAGTGAAACCTAAAAATTCAAACTGTTACTGGAAATGAACGCTTCAACATAGAAGAACGAACTTTGGGGAACCAAGTCGCCTTAGTGTACTGATCATTACCTGAAAGTATCATCCAGTTTGGGTGAAAAAATATTTGCTGAGATTTCTGGAGATTCGTAATTTTTGGAAGCTTGGCAATCCCTCTCCATGAAAGTGGTTCTCGCCAGTCACTGCTTAGGGCTACAGCAAGAGGAAACAAAACATAGAGATAGAACGTGAAACTATTTTACTGTGTCAAGTTTCAAGGAGCTAGCACAAACCGTGTTGGATTTAGAGTTCCAAATACATGTATCAATATAGGAGAAAACAGAGTGAAACCTAAAAATTCAAACTGTTACAGGAAATGAACGCTTCAACATAGAAGAACGACATTTGGGGAACCAAGTCGCCTTAGTGTACTGATCATTACCTGAAAGTATCATCCAGTTTGGGTGAAAAAATATTTGCTGAGATTTCTGCAGATTCGTAATTTTTGGAAGCTTGGCAACCTTTTTCCATGAAAGTGTTTCTCGCCAGTCACTGCTTAGGGCTACATCAAGAGGAAACAGAATATAGAGATAGAACGTGAAACTACTTTACTTTGTCAAGTTTCATGAAGCTAGCACAAACCGTGTTGGATTTAGAGTTCCAAATACATCTATCAATATAGGAGAAAACAGAGTGAAACCTAAAAATTCAAACTGTTACTGGAAATGAACGCTTCAACATAGAAGAACGACATTTGGGGAACCAAGTCGCCTTCGTGTACTGATCATTACCTGAAAGTATCATCCAGTTTGGGTGAAAAAATATTTGCTGAGATTTCTGGAGATTCGTAACTTTTGGAAGCTTGGCAACCTTTTTCCATGAAAGTGTTTCTCACCAGTCACTGCTTAGGGCTACATCAAGAAAAACAGAATATAGAGATAGAACGTGAAACTACTTTACTTTGTCAAGTTTCATGAAGCTAGCACAAACCGTGTTGGATTTAGAGTTCCAAATACATCTATCAATATAGGAGAAAACAGAGTGAAACCTAAAAATTCAAACTGTTCCAGGAAATGAACGCTTCAACATAGAAGAACGACATTTGGGGAACCAAGTCGCCTTCATGTACTGATCATTACCTGAAAGTATCATCCAGTTTGGGTGAAAAAATATTTGCTGAGATTTCTGGAGATTCGTAATTTTTGGAAGCTTGGCAACCCCTCTCCATGAAAGTGGTTCTCGCCAGTCACTGCTTAGGGCTACAGCAAGAGGAAACAAAACATAGAGATAGAACGTGAAACTACTTTACTGTATCAAGTTTCAAGAAGCTAGCACAAACCGTGTTGGATTTAGAGTTCCAAATACATGTATCAATATAGGAGAAAACAGAGTGAAACCTAAAAATTCAAACTGTTACTGGAAATGAACGCTTCAACATAGAAGAACGACATTTGGGGAACCAAGTCGCCTTCGTGTACTGATCATTACCTGAAAGTATCATCCAGTTTGGGTGAAAAAATATTTGCTGAGATTTCTGGAGATTCGTAATTTTTGGAAGCTTGGCAACCCCTCTCCATGAAAGTGGTTCTCGCCAGTCACTGCTTAGGGCTACAGCAAGAGGAAACAAAACATAGAGACAGAACGTGAAACTACTTTACTGTGTCAAGTTTCAAGAAGCTAGCACAAACCGTGTTGGATTTAGAGTTCCAAATACATGTATCAATATAGGAGAAAACAGAGTGAAACCTAAAAATTCAAACTGTTACAGGAAATGAACGCTTCAACATAGAAGAACGACATTTGGGGAACCAAGTCGCCTTAGTGTACTGATCATTACCTGAAAGTATCATCCAGTTTGGGTGAAAAAATATTTGCTGAGATTTCTGGAGATTCGTAATTTTTGGAAGCTTGGCAACCCCTTTCCATGAAAGTGTTTCTCGAAAGTCACTGATTAGGGCTACATCAAGAGGAAACAAAACATAGAGATAGAACGTGAAACTACTTTACTGTGTCAAGTTTCAAGAAGCTAGCACAAACCGTGTTGGATTTAGAGTTCCAAATACATCTATCAATATAGGAGAAAACAGAGTGAAACCTAAAAATTCAAACTGTTACAGGAAATGAACGCTTCAACATAGAAGAACGACATTTGGGGAACCAAGTCGCCTTAGTGTACTGATCATTACCTGAAAGTATCATCCAGTTTGGGTGAAAAAATATTTGCTGAGATTTCTGCAGATTCGTAACTTTTGGAAGCTTGGCAACCTTTTTCCATGAAAGTGTTTCTCGCCAGTCACTGCTTAGGGCTACATCAAGAGGTAACATAATATAGAGATAGAACGTGAAACTACTTTACTTTGTCAAGTTTCATGAAGCTAGCACAAACCGTGTTGGATTTAGAGTTCCAAATACATCTATCAATATAGGAGAAAACAGAGTGAAACCTAAAAATTCAAACTGTTACTGGAAATGAACGCTTCAACATAGAAGAATGAAATTTGGGGAACCAAGTCGCCTTCGTGTACTGATCATTACCTGAAAGTATCATCCAGTTTGGGTGAAAAAATATTTGCTGAGATTTCTGGAGATTCGTGACTTTTGGAAGCTTGGCAACCTTTTTCCATGAAAGTGTTTCTCACCAGTCACTGCTTAGGGCTACATCAAGAAAAACAGAATATAGAGATAGAACGTGAAACTACTTTACTGTATCAAGTTTCATGAAGCTAGCACAAACCCTGTTGGATTTAGAGTTCCAAATACATCTATCAATATAGGAGAAAACAGAGTGAAACCTAAAAATTCAAACTGTTATTGGAAATGAACGCTTCAACATAGAAGAACGACATTTGGGGAACCAAGTCGCCTTCGTGTACTGATCATTACCTGAAAGTATCATCCAGTTTGGGTGAAAAAATATTTGCTGAGATTTCTGGAGATTCGTAATTTTTGGAAGCTTGGCAACCCCTCTCCATGAAAGTGGTTCTCGCCAGTCACTGCTTAGGGCTACAGCAAGAGGAAACAAAACATAGAGACACAACGTGAAACTACTTTACTGTGTCAAGTTTCAAGAAGATAGCACAAACCGTGTTGGATTTAGAGTTCCAAATACATGTATCAATATAGGAGAAAACAGAGTGAAACCTAAAAATTCAAACTGTTACAGGAAATGAACGCTTCAACATAGAAGAACGACATTTGGGGAACCAAGTCGCCTTAGTGTACTGATCATTACCTGAAAGTATCATCCAGTTTGGGTGAAAAAAATATTTGCTGAGATTTCTGGAGATTCGTAATTTTTGGAAGCTTGGCAACCCCTTTCCATGAAAGTGTTTCTCGAAAGTCACTGCTTAGGGCTACATCAAGAGGAAACAAAACATAGAGATAGAACGTGAAACTACTTTACTGTGTCAAGTTTCAAGAAGCTAGCACAAACCGTGTTGGATTTAGAGTTCCAAATACATCTATCAATATAGGAGAAAACAGAGTGAAACCTAAAAATTCAAACTGTTACAGGAAATGAACGCTTCAACGTAGAAGAACGACATTTGGGGAACCAAGTCGCCTTAGTGTACTGATCATTACCTGAAAGTATCATCCAGTTTGGGTGAAAAAATATTTGCTGAGATTTCTGCAGATTCGTAACTTTTGGAAGCTTGGCAACCTTTTTCCATGAAAGTGTTTCTCGCCAGTCACTGCTTAGGGCTACATCAAGAGGTAACAGAATATAGAGATAGAACGTGAAACTACTTTACTTTGTCAAGTTTCATGAAGCTAGCACAAACCGTGTTGGATTTAGAGTTCCAAATACATCTATCAATATAAGAGAAAACAGAGTGAAACCTAAAAATTCAAACTGTTACTGGAAATGAACGCTTCAACATAGAAGAATGAAATTTGGGGAACCAAGTCGCCTTCGTGTACTGATCATTACCTGAAAGTATCATCCAGTTTGGGTGAAAAAATATTTGCTGAGATTTCTGGAGATTCGTAACTTTTGGAAGCTTGGCAACCTTTTTCCATGAAAGTGTTTCTCACCAGTCACTGCTTAGGGCTACATCAAGAAAAACAGAATATAGAGATAGAACGTGAAACTACTTTACTTTGTCAAGTTTCATGAAGCTAGCACAAACCCTGTTGGATTTAGAGTTCCAAATACACCTATCAATATAGGAGAAAACAGAGTGAAACCTAAAAATTCAAACTGTTATTGGAAATGAACGCTTAAACATAGAAGAACGACATTTGGGGAACCAAGTCGCCTTCGTGTACTGATCATTACCTGAAAGTATCATCCAGTTTGGGTGAAAAAATATTTGCTGAGATTTCTGGAGATTCGTAATTTTTGGAAGCTTGGCAACCCCTCTCCATGAAAGTGGTTCTCGCCAGTCACTGCTTAGGGCTACAGCAAGAGGAAACAAAACATAGAGACACAACGTGAAACTACTTTACTGTGTCAAGTTTCAAGAAGATGGCACAAACCGTGTTGGATTTAGAGTTCCAAATACATGTATCAATATAGGAGAAAACAGAGTGAAACCTAAAAATTCAAACTGTTACAGGAAATGAACGCTTCAACATAGAAGAACGACATTTGGGGAACCAAGTCGCCTTAGTGTACTGATCATTACCTGAAAGTATCATCCAGTTTGGGTGAAAAAATATTTGCTGAGATTTCTGGAGATTCGTAATTTTTGGAAGCTTGGCAACCCCTTTCCATGAAAGTGTTTCTCGCCAGTCACTGCTTAGGGCTACATCAAGAGGAAACAAAACATAGAGATAGAACGTGAAACTACTTTACTGTGTCAAGTTTCAAGAAGCTAGCACAAACCGTGTTGTATTTAGAGTTCCAAATACATGTATCAATATAGGAGAAAACAGAGTGAAACCTAAAAATTCAAACTGTTACAGGAAATGAACGCTTCAACATAGAAGAACGACATTTGGGGAACCAAGTCGCCTTAGTGTACTGATCATTACCTGAAAGTATCATCCAGTTTGGGTGAAAAAATATTTGCTGAGATTTCTGCAGATTCGTAACTTTTGGAAGCTTGGCAACCTTTTTCCATGAAAGTGTTTCTCGCCAGTCACTGCTTAGGGCTACATCAAGAGGAAACAGAATATAGAGATAGAACGTGAAACTACTTTACTTTGTCAAGTTTCATGAAGCTAGCACAAACCGTGTTGGATTTAGAGTTCCAAATACATCTATCAATATAGGAGAAAACAGAGTGAAACCTAAAAATTCAAACTGTTACTGGAAATGAACGCTTCAACATAGAAGAACGACATTTGGGGAACCAAGTCGCCTTCGTGTACTGATCATTACCTGAAAGTATCATCCAGTTTGGGTGAAAAAATATTTGCTGAGATTTCTGGAGATTCGTAACTTTTGGAAGCTTGGCAACCTTTTTCCATGAAAGTGTTTCTCACCAGTCACTGCTTAGGGCTACATCAAGAAAAACAGAATATAGAGATAGAACGTGAAACTACTTTACTTTGTCAAGTTTCATGAAGCTAGCACAAACCGTGTTGGATTTAGAGTTCCAAATACATCTATCAATATAGGAGAAAACAGAGTGAAACCTAAAAATTCAAACTGTTCCAGGAAATGAACGCTTCAACATAGAAGAACGACATTTGGGGAACCAAGTCGCCTTCATGTACTGATCATTACCTGAAAGTATCATCCAGTTTGGGTGAAAAAATATTTGCTGAGATTTCTGGAGATTCGTAATTTTTGGAAGCTTGGCAACCCCTCTCCATGAAAGTGGTTCTTGCCATTCACTGCTTAGGGCTACAGCAAGAGGAAACAAAACATAGAGATAGAAGGTGAAACTATTTTACTGTATCAAGTTTCAAGAAGCTAGCACAAACCGTGTTGGATTTAGAGTTCCAAATACATGTATCAATATAGGAGAAAACAGAGTGAAACCTAAAAATTCAAACTGTTACTGGAAATGAACGCTTCAACATAGAAGAACGACATTTGGGGAACCAAGTCGCCTTCGTGTACTGATCATTACCTGAAAGTATCATCCAGTTTGGGTGAAAAAATATTTGCTGAGATTTCTGGAGATTCGTAATTTTTGGAAGCTTGGCAACCCCTCTCCATGAAAGTGGTTCTCGCCAGTCACTGCTTAGGGCTACAGCAAGAGGAAACAAAACATAGAGACAGAACGTGAAACTACTTTACTGTGTCAAGTTTCAAGAAGCTAGCACAAACCGTGTTGGATTTAGAGTTCCAAATACATGTATCAATATAGGAGAAAACAGAGTGAAACCTAAAAATTCAAACTGTTACAGGAAATGAACGCTTCAACATAGAAGAACGACATTTGGGGAACCAAGTCGCCTTAGTGTACTGATCATTACCTGAAAGTATCATCCAGTTTGGGTGAAAAAATATTTGCTGAGATTTCTGGAGATTCGTAATTTTTGGAAGCTTGGCAACCCCTTTCCATGAAAGTGTTTCTCGAAAGTCACTGCTTAGGGCTACATCAAGAGGAAACAAAACATAGAGATAGAACGTGAAACTACTTTACTGTGTCAAGTTTCAAGAAGCTAGCACAAACCGTGTTGGATTTAGAGTTCCAAATACATGTATCAATATAGGAGAAAACAGAGTGAAACCTAAAAATTCAAACTGTTACAGGAAATGAACGCTTCAACATAGAAGAACGACATTTGGGGAACCAAGTCGGCTTAGTGTACTGATCATTACCTGAAAGTATCATCCAGTTTGGGTGAAAAAATATTTGCTGAGATTTCTGGAGATTCGTAATTTTTGGAAGCTTGGCAACCCCTCTCCATGAAAGTGGTTCTCGCCAGTCACTGCTTAGGGCTACAGCAAGAGGAAACAAAACATAGAGACACAACGTGAAACTACTTTACTGTGTCAAGTTTCAAGAAGATGGCACAAACCGTGTTGGATTTAGAGTTCCAAATACATGTATCAATATAGGAGAAAACAGAGTGAAACCTAAAAATTCAAACTGTTACAGGAAATGAACGCTTCAACATAGAAGAACGACATTTGGGGAACCAAGTCGCCTTAGTGTACTGATCATTACCTGAAAGTATCATCCAGTTTGGGTGAAAAAATATTTGCTGAGATTTCTGGAGATTCGTAATTTTTGGAAGCTTGGCAACCCCTTTCCATGAAAGTGTTTCTCGCCAGTCACTGCTTAGGGCTACATCAAGAGGAAACAAAACATAGAGATAGAACGTGAAACTACTTTACTGTGTCAAGTTTCAAGAAGCTAGCACAAACCGTGTTGTATTTAGAGTTCCAAATACATGTATCAATATAGGAGAAAACAGAGTGAAACCTAAAAATTCAAACTGTTACAGGAAATGAACGCTTCAACATAGAAGAACGACATTTGGGGAACCAAGTCGCCTTAGTGTACTGATCATTACCTGAAAGTATCATCCAGTTTGGGTGAAAAAATATTTGCTGAGATTTCTGCAGATTCGTAACTTTTGGAAGCTTGGCAACCTTTTTCCATGAAAGTGTTTCTCGCCAGTCACTGCTTAGGGCTACATCAAGAGGAAACAGAATATAGAGATAGAACGTGAAACTACTTTACTTTGTCAAGTTTCATGAAGCTAGCACAAACCGTGTTGGATTTAGAGTTCCAAATACATCTATCAATATAGGAGAAAACAGAGTGAAACCTAAAAATTCAAACTGTTACTGGAAATGAACGCTTCAACATAGAAGAACGACATTTGGGGAACCAAGTCGCCTTCGTGTACTGATCATTACCTGAAAGTATCATCCAGTTTGGGTGAAAAAATATTTGCTGAGATTTCTGGAGATTCGTAACTTTTGGAAGCTTGGCAACCTTTTTCCATGAAAGTGTTTCTCACCAGTCACTGCTTAGGGCTACATCAAGAAAAACAGAATATAGAGATAGAACGTGAAACTACTTTACTTTGTCAAGTTTCATGAAGCTAGCACAAACCGTGTTGGATTTAGAGTTCCAAATACATCTATCAATATAGGAGAAAACAGAGTGAAACCTAAAAATTCAAACTGTTCCAGGAAATGAACGCTTCAACATAGAAGAACGACATTTGGGGAACCAAGTCGCCTTCATGTACTGATCATTACCTGAAAGTATCATCCAGTTTGGGTGAAAAAATATTTGCTGAGATTTCTGGAGATTCGTAATTTTTGGAAGCTTGGCAACCCCTCTCCATGAAAGTGGTTCTTGCCATTCACTGCTTAGGGCTACAGCAAGAGGAAACAAAACATAGAGATAGAAGGTGAAACTATTTTACTGTATCAAGTTTCAAGAAGCTAGCACAAACCGTGTTGGATTTAGAGTTCCAAATACATGTATCAATATAGGAGAAAACAGAGTGAAACCTAAAAATTCAAACTGTTACTGGAAATGAACGCTTCAACATAGAAGAACGACATTTGGGGAACCAAGTCGCCTTCGTGTACTGATCATTACCTGAAAGTATCATCCAGTTTGGGTGAAAAAATATTTGCTGAGATTTCTGGAGATTCGTAATTTTTGGAAGCTTGGCAACCCCTCTCCATGAAAGTGGTTCTCGCCAGTCACTGCTTAGGGCTACAGCAAGAGGAAACAAAACATAGAGACAGAACGTGAAACTACTTTACTGTGTCAAGTTTCAAGAAGCTAGCACAAACCGTGTTGGATTTAGAGTTCCAAATACATGTATCAATATAGGAGAAAACAGAGTGAAACCTAAAAATTCAAACTGTTACAGGAAATGAACGCTTCAACATAGAAGAACGACATTTGGGGAACCAAGTCGCCTTAGTGTACTGATCATTACCTGAAAGTATCATCCAGTTTGGGTGAAAAAATATTTGCTGAGATTTCTGGAGATTCGTAATTTTTGGAAGCTTGGCAACCCCTTTCCATGAAAGTGTTTCTCGAAAGTCACTGCTTAGGGCTACATCAAGAGGAAACAAAACATAGAGATAGAACGTGAAACTACTTTACTGTGTCAAGTTTCAAGAAGCTAGCACAAACCGTGTTGGATTTAGAGTTCCAAATACATGTATCAATATAGGAGAAAACAGAGTGAAACCTAAAAATTCAAACTGTTACAGGAAATGAACGCTTCAACATAGAAGAACGACATTTGGGGAACCAAGTCGGCTTAGTGTACTGATCATTACCTGAAAGTATCATCCAGTTTGGGTGAAAAAATATTTGCTGAGATTTCTGGAGATTCGTAATTTTTGGAAGCTTGGCAACCCCTTTCCATGAAAGTGTTTCTCGCCAGTCACTGCTTAGGGCTCCATCAAGAGGAAACAAAACATAGAGAATGAACTTGAAACTACTTTACTGTGTCAAGTTTCAAGAAGCTAGCACAAACCGTGTTGGATTTAGAGTTCCAAACACATCTATCAATATAGGAGAAAACAGAGTGAAACCTAAAAATTCAAACTGTTACTGGAAATGAACGCTTCAACATAGAAGAACGACATTTGGGGAACCAAGTCGCCTACGTGTACTGATCATTACCTGAAAGTATCATCCAGTTTGGGTGAAAAAATATTTGCTGAGATTTTTGGAGATTCGTAATTTTTGGAAGCTTGGCAACCCCTCTCCATGAAAGTGGTTCTCGCCAGTCACTGCTTAGGGCTACAGCAAGAGGAAACAAAACATAGAGATAGAACGTGAAACTACTTTACTGTATCAAGTTTCAAGAAGCTAGCACAAACCGTGTTGGATTTAGAGTTCCAAATACATGTATCAATATAGGAGAAAACAGAGTGAAACCTAAAAATTCAAACTGTTACTGGAAATGAACGCTTCAACATAGAAGAACGAACTTTGGGGAACCAAGTCGCCTTAGTGTACTGATCATTACCTGAAAGTATCATCCAGTTTGGGTGAAAAAATATTTGCTGAGATTTCTGGAGATTCGTAATTTTTGGAAGCTTGGCAACCCCTTTCCATGAAAGTGTTTCTCGCCAGTCACTGCTTAGGGCTACATCAAGAGGAAACAAAACATAGAGATAGAACGTGAAACTACTTTACTGTGTCAAGTTTCAAGAAGCTAGCACAAACCGTGTTGTATTTAGAGTTCCAAATACATGTATCAATATAGGAGAAAACAGAGTGAAACCTAAAAATTCAAACTGTTACAGGAAATGAACGCTTCAACATAGAAGAACGACATTTGGGGAACCAAGTCGCCTTAGTGTACTGATCATTACCTGAAAGTATCATCCAGTTTGGGTGAAAAAATATTTGCTGAGATTTCTGCAGATTCGTAACTTTTGGAAGCTTGGCAACCTTTTTCCATGAAAGTGTTTCTCGCCAGTCACTGCTTAGGGCTACATCAAGAGGAAACAGAATATAGAGATAGAACGTGAAACTACTTTACTTTGTCAAGTTTCATGAAGCTAGCACAAACCGTGTTGGATTTAGAGTTCCAAATACATCTATCAATATAGGAGAAAACAGAGTGAAACCTAAAAATTCAAACTGTTACTGGAAATGAACGCTTCAACATAGAAGAACGAAATTTGGGGAACCAAGTCGCCTTCGTGTACTGATCATTACCTGAAAGTATCATCCAGTTTGGGTGAAAAAATATTTGCTGAGATTTCTGGAGATTCGTAACTTTTGGAAGCTTGGCAACCTTTTTCCATGAAAGTGTTTCTCACCAGTCACTGCTTAGGGCTACATCAAGAAAAACAGAATATAGAGATAGAACGTGAAACTACTTTACTTTGTCAAGTTTCATGAAGCTAGCACAAACCGTGTTGGATTTAGAGTTCCAAATACATCTATCAATATAGGAGAAAACAGAGTGAAACCTAAAAATTCAAACTGTTCCAGGAAATGAACGCTTCAACATAGAAGAACGACATTTGGGGAACCAAGTCGCCTTCATGTACTGATCATTACCTGAAAGTATCATCCAGTTTGGGTGAAAAAATATTTGCTGAGATTTCTGGAGATTCGTAATTTTTGGAAGCTTGGCAACCCCTCTCCATGAAAGTGGTTCTTGCCATTCACTGCTTAGGGCTACAGCAAGAGGAAACAAAACATAGAGATAGAAGGTGAAACTACTTTACTGTATCAAGTTTCAAGAAGCTAGCACAAACCGTGTTGGATTTAGAGTTCCAAATACATGTATCAATATAGGAGAAAACAGAGTGAAACCTAAAAATTCAAACTGTTGCAGGAAATGAACGCTTCAACATAGAAGAACGACATTTGGGGAACCAAGTCGCCTTAGTGTACTGATCATTACCTGAAAGTATCATCCAGTTTGGGTGAAAAAATATTTGCTGAGATTTCTGGAGATTCGTAATTTTTGGAAGCTTGGCAACCTCTCTCCATGAAAGTGGTTCTCGCCAGTCACTGCTTAGGGCTACAGCAAGAGGAAACAAAACATAGAGATAGAACGTGAAACTACTTTACTGTATCAAGTTTCAAGAAGCTAGCACAAACCGTGTTGGATTTAGAGTTCCAAATACATGTATCAATATAGGAGAAAACAGAGAGAAACCTAAAAATTCAAACTGTTACTGGAAATGAACGCTTCAACATAGAAGAACGACATTTGGGGAACCAAGTCGCCTTCGTGTACTGATCATTACCTGAAAGTATCATCCAGTTTGGGTGAAAAAATATTTGCTGAGATTTCTGGAGATTCGTAATTTTTGTAAGCTTGGCAACCCCTCTCCATGAAAGTGGTTCTCGCCAGTCACTGCTTAGGGCTACAGCAAGAGGAAACAAAACATAGAGACAGAACGTGAAACTACTTTACTGTGTCAAGTTTCAAGAAGCTAGCACAAACCGTGTTAGATTTAGAGTTCCAAATACATGTATCAATATAGGAGAAAACAGAGTGAAACCTAAAAATTCAAAGTGTTACTGGAAATGAACGCTTCAACATAGAAGAACGACATTTGGGGAACCAAGTCGCCTTAGTGTACTGATCATTACCTGAAAGTATCATCCAGTTTGGGTGAAAAAATATTTGCTGAGATTTCTGGAGATTCGTAATTTTTGGAAGCTTGGCAACCCCTCTCCATGAAAGTGGTTCTCGCCAGTCACTGCTTAGGGCTACATCAAGAGGAAACAAAACATAGAGATAGAACGTGAAACTACTTTACTGTGTCAAGTTTCAAGAAGCTAGCACAAACCGTGTTGGATTTAGAGTTCCAAATACATGTATCAATATAGGAGAAAACAGAGTGAAACCTAAAAATTCAAACTGTTACTGGAAATGAACGCTTCAGCATAGAAGAACGAACTTTGGGGAACCAAGTCGCCTTAGTGTACTGATCATTACCTGAAAGTATCATCCAGTTTGGGTGAAAAAATATTTGCTGAGATTTTTGGAGATTCGTAATTTTTGGAATCTTGGCAACCCCTCTCCATGAAATTGGTTCTCGCCAATCACTGCTTAGGGCTACAGCAAGAGGAAACAAAACATAGAGATAGAACGTGAAACTGCTTTACTGTATCAAGTTTCAAGAAGCTAGCACAAACCGTGTTGGATTTAGAGTTCCAAATACATGTATCAATATAGGAGAAAACAGAGTGAAACCTAAAAATTCAAACTGTTACAGGAAATGAACGCTTCAACATAGAAGAACGACATTTGGGGAACCAAGTCGCCTTAGTGTACTGATCATTACCTGAAAGTATCATCCAGTTTGGGTGAAAAAATATTTGCTGAGATTTCTGGAGATTCGTAATTTTTGGAAGCTTGGCAACCCCTCTCCATGAAAGTGTTTCTCGCCAGTCACTGCTTAGGGCTACATCAAAAGGAAACAAAACCTAGAGATAGAACGTGAAACTACTTTACTGTGTCAAGTTTCAAGAAGCTAGCACAAACCGTGTTGGATTTAGAGTTCCAAATACATCTATCAATATAGGAGAAAACAGAGTGAAACCTAAAAATTCAAACTGTTACTGGAAATGAACGCTTCAACATAGAAGAACGAACTTTGGGGAACCAAGTCGCCTTAGTGTACTGATCATTACCTGAAAGTATCATCCAGTTTGGGTGAAAAAATATTTGCTGAGATTTCTGGAGATTCGTAATTTTTGGAAGCTTGGCAACCCCTCTCCATGAAAGTGGTTCTCGCCAGTCACTGCTTAGGGCTACAGCAAGAGGAAACAAAACATAGAGATAGAACGTGAAACTACTTTACTGTGTCAAGTTTCAAGAAGCTAGCACAAACCGTGTTGGATTTAGAGTTCCAAATACATGTATCAATATAGGAGAAAACAGAGTGAAACCTAAAAATTGAAACTGTTACAGGAAATGAACGCTTCAACATAGAAGAAAGACATTTGGGGATCCAAGTCGCCTTAGTGTACTGATCATTACCTGAAAGTATCATCCAGTTTGGGTGAAAAAATATTTGCTGAGATTTCTGCAGATTCGTAACTTTTGGAAGCTTGGCAACCTTTTTCCATGAAAGTGTTTCTCGCCAGTCACTGCTGAGGGCTACATCAAGAGGAAACAGAATATAGAGATAGAACGTGAAACTACTTTACTTTGTCAAGTTTCATGAAGCTAGCACAAACCGTGTTGGATTTAGAGTTCCAAATACATCTATCAATATAGGAGAAAACAGAGTGAAACCTAAAAATTCAAACTGTTACAGGAAATGAACGCTTCAACATAGAAGAACGACATTTGGGGAACCAAGTCGCCTTAGTGTACTGATCATTACCTGAAAGTATCATCCAGTTTGGGTGAAAAAATATTTGCTGTGATTTTTGGAGATTCGTAATTTTTGGAAGCTTGGCAACCCGTCTCCATTAAAGTGGTTCTCGCCAGTCACTGCTTAGGGCTACAGCAAGAGGAAACAAAACATAGAGATAGAACGTGAAACTACTTTACTGTATCAAGTTTCAAGAAGCTAGCAAAAACTGTGTTGGATTTAGAGTTCCAAATACATGTATCAATATAGGAGAAAACAGAGTGAAACCTAAAAATTCAAAGTGTTACTGGAAATGAACGCTTCAACATAGAAGAATGAAATTTGGGTAACCAAGTCGCCTTAGTGTACTGATCATTACCTGAAAGTATCATCCAGTTTGGGTGAAAAAATATTTGCTGAGATTTCTGGAGATTCGTAATTTTTGGAAGCTTGGCAACCCCTTTCCATGAAAGTGTTTCTCGCCAGTCACTGCTTAGGGCTACATCAAGAGGAAACAAAACATAGAGATAGAACGTGAAACTACTTTACTGTGTCAAGTTTCAAGAAGCTAGCACAAACCGTGTTGGATTTAGAGATCCAAATACATCTATCAATATAGGAGAAAACAGAGTGAAACCTAAAAATTCAAACTGTTACTGGAAATGAAGGCTTCAACATAGAAGAACAAAATTTGGGGAACCAAGTCGCCTACGTGTACTGATCATTACCTGAAAGTATCATCCTGTTTGGGTGAAAAAATATTTGCTGAGATTTCTGGAGATTCGTAACTTTTGGAAGCTTGGCAACCTTTTTCCATGAAAGTGTTTATCGCCAGTCACTGCTTAGGGCTACATCAAGAGGACAGAATATAGAGATGGAACGTGAAACTACTTTACTTTGTCAAGTTTCATGAAGCTAGCACAAACCGTGTTGGATTTAGAGTTCCAAATACATGTATCAATATAGGAGAAAACATAGTGAAACCTAAAAATTCAAACTGTTACTGGAAATGAACGCTTCAACATAGAAGAACGAAATTTGGGGAACCAAGTCGCCTTAGTGTACTGATCATTACCTGAAAGTATCATCCAGTTTGGGTGAAAAAATATTTGCTGAGATTTTTGGAGATTCGTAATTTTTGGAAGCTTGGCAACCCCTCTCCATGAAAGTGTTTCTCGCCAGTCGCTGCTTAGGGCTACATCAAGAGGAAACAAAACATAGAGATAGAACGTGAAACTACTTTACTGTGTCAAGTTTCAAGAAGCTAGCACAAACCGTGTTGGATTTAGAGATCCAAATACATCTATCAATATAGGAGAAAACAGAGTGAAACCTAAAAATTCAAACTGTTACTGGAAATGAAGGCTTCAACATAGAAGAACAAAATTTGGGGAACCAAGTCGCGTACGTGTACTGATCATTACCTGAAAGTATCATCCTGTTTGGGTGAAAAAATATTTGCTGAGATTTCTGGAGATTCGTAACTTTTGGAAGCTTGGCAACCTTTTTCCATGAAAGTGTTTATCGCCAGTCACTGCTTAGGGCTACATCAAGAGGACAGAATATAGAGATGGAACGTGAAACTACTTTACTTTGTCAAGTTTCATGAAGCTAGCACAAACCGTGTTGGATTTAGAGTTCCAAATACATGTATCAATATAGGAGAAAACATAGTGAAACCTAAAAATTCAAACTGTTACTGGAAATGAACGCTTCAACATAGAAGAACGAAATTTGGGGAACCAAGTCGCCTTAGTGTACTGATCATTACCTGAAAGTATCATCCAGTTTGGGTGAAAAAATATTTGCTGAGATTTTTGGAGATTCGTAATTTTTGGAAGCTTGGCAACCCCTCTCCATGAAAGTGTTTCTCGCCAGTCGCTGCTTAGGGCTACATCAAGAGGAAACAAAACATAGAGATAGAACGTGAAACTACTTTACTGTATCAAGTTTCAAGAAGCTAGCACAAACCGTGTTGGATTTAGAGTTCCAAATACATCTATCAATATAGGAGAAAACAGAGTGAAACCTAAAAATTCAAACTGTTACTGGAAATGAAGGCTTCAACATAGAAGAACAAAATTTGGGGAACCAAGTCGCCTACGTGTACTGATCATTACCTGAAAGTATCATCCTGTTTGGGTGAAAAAATATTTGCTGAGATTTCTGGAGATTCGTAACTTTTGGAAGCTTGGCAACCTTTTTCCATGAAAGTGTTTCTCGCCAGTCACTGCTTAGGGCTACATCAAGAGGAAACAGAATATAGAGATAGAACGTGAAACTACTTTACTTTGTCAAGTTTCATGAAGCTAGCACAAACCGTGTTGGATTTAGAGTTCCAAATATATGTATCAATATAGGAGAAAACAGAGTGAAACCTAAAAATTCAAACTGTTACAGGAAATGAACGCTTCAACATAGAAGAACGACATTTGGGGAACCAAGTCGCCTTCGTGTACTGATCATTACCTGAAAGTATCATCCAGTTTGGGTGAAAAAATATTTGCTGAGATTTCTGGAGATTCGTAATTTTTGTAAGCTTGGCAACCCCTCTCCATGAAAGTGGTTCTCGCCAGTCACTGCTTAGGGCTACAGCAAGAGGAAACAAAACATAGAGATAGAACGTGAAACTACTTTACTTTGTCAAGTTTCAAGAAGCTACCACAAACCGTGTTGGATTTAGAGTTCCAAATACATGTGTCAATATAGGAGAAAACAGAGTGAAACCTAAAAATTCAAACTGTTACTGGAAATGAACGCTTCAACATAGAAGAACGACATTTGGGGAACCAAGTCGCCTTCGTGTACTGATCATTACCTGAAAGTATCATCCAGTTTGGGTGAAAAAATATTTGTTGAGATTTCTGGAGATTCGTAATTTTTGGAAGCTTGGCAACCTTTTTCCATGAAAGTGTTTCTCGCCAGTCACTGCTTAGGGCTACATCAAGAGGAAACAGAATATAGAGATAGAACGTGAAACTACTTTACTTTGTCAAGTTTCAAGAAGCTAGCACAAACCGTGTTGGATTTAGAGTTCCAAATACATGTATCAATATAGGAGAAAACAGAGTGAAACCTAAAAATTCAAACTGTTACAGGAAATGAACGCTGCAACATAGAAGAACGACATTTGGGGAACCAAGTCGCCTTAGTGTACTGATCATTACCTGAAAGTATCATCCAGTTTGGGTGAAAAAATATTTGCTGAGATTTCTGGAGATTCGTAACTTTTGGAAGTTTGGCAACCTTTTTCCATGAAAGTGTTTCTCACCGTCACTGCTTAGGGCTACATCAAGAAAAACAGAATATAGAGATAGAACGTGAAAGTACTTTACTTTGTCAAGTTTCATGAAGCTAGCACAAACCGTGTTGGATTTAGAGTTCCAAATACATCTATCAATATAGGAGAAAACAGAGTGAAACCTAAAAATTCAAACTGTTCCAGGAAATGAACGCTTCAACATAGAAGAACGACATTTGGGGAACCAAGTCGCCTTCATGTACTGATCATTACCTGAAAGTATCATCCAGTTTGGGTGAAAAAATATTTGCTGAGATTTCTGGAGATTCGTAATTTTTGGAAGCTTGGCAACCCCTCTCCATGAAAGTGGTTCTCGCCAGTCACTGCTTAGGGCTACAGCAAGAGGAAACAAAACATAGAGATAGAACGTGAAACTACTTTACTGTATCAAGTTTCAAGAAGCTAGCACAAACCGTGTTGGATTTAGAGTTCCAAATACATGTATCAATATAGGAGAAAACAGAGTGAAACCTAAAAATTCAAACTGTTACTGGAAATGAACGCTTCAACATAGAAGAACGACATTTGGGGAACCAAGTCGCCTTCGTGTACTGATCATTACCTGAAAGTATCATCCAGTTTGGGTGAAAAAATATTTGCTGAGATTTCTGGAGATTCGTAATTTTTGGAAGCTTGGCAACCCCTCTCCATGAAAGTGGTTCTCGCCAGTCACTGCTTAGGGCTACAGCAAGAGGAAACAAAACATAGAGACAGAACGTGAAACTACTTTACTGTGTCAAGTTTCAAGAAGCTAGCACAAACCGTGTTGGATTTAGAGTTCCAAATACATGTATCAATATAGGAGAAAACAGAGTGAAACCTAAAAATTCAAACTGTTACAGGAAATGAACGCTTCAACATAGAAGAACGACATTTGGGGAACCAAGTCGCCTTAGTGTACTGATCATTACCTGAAAGTATCATCCAGTTTGGGTGAAAAAATATTTGCTGAGATTTCTGGAGATTCGTAATTTTTGGAAGCTTGGCAACCCCTTTCCATGAAAGTGTTTCTCGAAAGTCACTGATTAGGGCTACATCAAGAGGAAACAAAACATAGAGATAGAACGTGAAACTACTTTACTGTGTCAAGTTTCAAGAAGCTAGCACAAACCGTGTTGGATTTAGAGTTCCAAATACATCTATCAATATAGGAGAAAACAGAGTGAAACCTAAAAATTCAAACTGTTACAGGAAATGAACGCTTCAACATAGAAGAACGACATTTGGGGAACCAAGTCGCCTTAGTGTACTGATCATTACCTGAAAGTATCATCCAGTTTGGGTGAAAAAATATTTGCTGAGATTTCTGCAGATTCGTAACTTTTGGAAGCTTGGCAACCTTTTTCCATGAAAGTGTTTCTCGCCAGTCACTGCTTAGGGCTACATCAAGAGGTAACAGAATATAGAGATAGAACGTGAAACTACTTTACTTTGTCAAGTTTCATGAAGCTAGCACAAACCGTGTTGGATTTAGAGTTCCAAATACATCTATCAATATAGGAGAAAACAGAGTGAAACCTAAAAATTCAAACTGTTACTGGAAATGAACGCTTCAACATAGAAGAATGAAATTTGGGGAACCAAGTCGCCTTCGTGTACTGATCATTACCTGAAAGTATCATCCAGTTTGGGTGAAAAAATATTTGCTGAGATTTCTGGAGATTCGTGACTTTTGGAAGCTTGGCAACCTTTTTCCATGAAAGTGTTTCTCACCAGTCACTGCTTAGGGCTACATCAAGAAAAACAGAATATAGAGATAGAACGTGAAACTACTTTACTGTATCAAGTTTCATGAAGCTAGCACAAACCCTGTTGGATTTAGAGTTCCAAATACATCTATCAATATAGGAGAAAACAGAGTGAAACCTAAAAATTCAAACTGTTATTGGAAATGAACGCTTCAACATAGAAGAACAACATTTGGGGAACCAAGTCGCCTTCGTGTACTGATCATTACCTGAAAGTATCATCCAGTTTGGGTGAAAAAATATTTGCTGAGATTTCTGGAGATTCGTAATTTTTTGAAGCTTGGCAACCCCTCTCCATGAAAGTGGTTCTCGCCAGTCACTGCTTAGGGCTACAGCAAGAGGAAACAAAACATAGAGACACAACGTGAAACTACTTTACTGTGTCAAGTTTCAAGAAGATAGCACAAACCGTGTTGGATTTAGAGTTCCAAATACATGTATCAATATAGGAGAAAACAGAGTGAAACCTAAAAATTCAAACTGTTACAGGAAATGAACGCTTCAACATAGAAGAACGACATTTGGGGAACCAAGTCGCCTTAGTGTACTGATCATTACCTGAAAGTATCATCCAGTTTGGGTGAAAAAATATTTGCTGAGATTTCTGGAGATTCGTAATTTTTGGAAGCTTGGCAACCCCTTTCCATGAAAGTGTTTCTCGCCAGTCACTGCTTAGGGCTACATCAAGAGGAAACAAAACATAGAGATAGAACGTGAAACTACTTTACTGTATCAAGTTTCAAGAAGCTAGCACAAACCGTGTTGGATTTAGAGTTCCAAATACATGTTTCAATATAGGAGAAAACAGAGTGAAACCTAAAAATTCAAACTGTTACTGGAAATGAACGCTTCAACATAGAAGAACGAACTTTGGGGAACCAAGTCGCCTTAGTGTACTGATCATTACCTGAAAGTACCATCCAGTTTGGGTGAAAAAATATTTGCTGAGATTTCTGGAGATTCGTAATTTTTGGAAGCTTGGCAACCCCTCTCCATGAAAGTGGTTCTCGCCAGTCACTGCTTAGGGCTACAGCAAGAGGAAACAAAACATAGAGACAGAACGTGAAACTACTTTACTGTGTCAAGTTTCAAGAAGCTAGCACAAACCGTGTTGGATTTAGAGTTCCAAATACATGTATCAATATAGGAGAAAACAGAGTGAAACCTAAAAATTCAAACTGTTACAGGAAATGAACGCTTCAACATAGAAGAACGACATTTGGGGAACCAAGTCGCCTTAGTGTACTGATCATTACCTGAAAGTATCATCCAGTTTGGGTGAAAAAATATTTGCTGAGATTTCTGGAGATTCGTAATTTTTGGAAGCTTGGCAACCCCTTTCCATGAAAGTGTTTCTCGAAAGTCACTGCTTAGGGCTACATCAAGAGGAAACAAAACATAGAGATAGAACGTGAAACTACTTTACTGTGTCAAGTTTCAAGAAGCTAGCACAAACCGTGTTGGATTTAGAGTTCCAAATACATCTATCAATATAGGAGAAAACAGAGTGAAACCTAAAAATTCAAACTGTTACAGGAAATGAACGCTTCAACGTAGAAGAACGACATTTGGGGAACCAAGTCGCCTTAGTGTACTGATCATTACCTGAAAGTATCATCCAGTTTGGGTGAAAAAATATTTGCTGAGATTTCTGCAGATTCGTAACTTTTGGAAGCTTGGCAACCTTTTTCCATGAAAGTGTTTCTCGCCAGTCACTGCTTAGGGCTACATCAAGAGGTAACAGAATATAGAGATAGAACGTGAAACTACTTTACTTTGTCAAGTTTCATGAAGCTAGCACAAACCGTGTTGGATTTAGAGTTCCAAATACATCTATCAATATAAGAGAAAACAGAGTGAAACCTAAAAATTCAAACTGTTACTGGAAATGAACGCTTCAACATAGAAGAATGAAATTTGGGGAACCAAGTCGCCTTCGTGTACTGATCATTACCTGAAAGTATCATCCAGTTTGGGTGAAAAAATATTTGCTGAGATTTCTGGAGATTCGTGACTTTTGGAAGCTTGGCAACCTTTTTCCATGAAAGTGTTTCTCACCAGTCACTGCTTAGGGCTACATCAAGAAAAACAGAATATAGAGATAGAACGTGAAACTACTTTACTGTATCAAGTTTCATGAAGCTAGCACAAACCCTGTTGGATTTAGAGTTCCAAATACATCTATCAATATAGGAGAAAACAGAGTGAAACCTAAAAATTCAAACTGTTATTGGAAATGAACGCTTCAACATAGAAGAACAACATTTGGGGAACCAAGTCGCCTTCGTGTACTGATCATTACCTGAAAGTATCATCCAGTTTGGGTGAAAAAATATTTGCTGAGATTTCTGGAGATTCGTAATTTTTTGAAGCTTGGCAACCCCTCTCCATGAAAGTGGTTCTCGCCAGTCACTGCTTAGGGCTACAGCAAGAGGAAACAAAACATAGAGACACAACGTGAAACTACTTTACTGTGTCAAGTTTCAAGAAGATAGCACAAACCGTGTTGGATTTAGAGTTCCAAATACATGTATCAATATAGGAGAAAACAGAGTGAAACCTAAAAATTCAAACTGTTACAGGAAATGAACGCTTCAACATAGAAGAACGACATTTGGGGAACCAAGTCGCCTTAGTGTACTGATCATTACCTGAAAGTATCATCCAGTTTGGGTGAAAAAATATTTGCTGAGATTTCTGGAGATTCGTAATTTTTGGAAGCTTGGCAACCCCTTTCCATGAAAGTGTTTCTCGCCAGTCACTGCTTAGGGCTACATCAAGAGGAAACAAAACATAGAGATAGAACGTGAAACTACTTTACTGTATCAAGTTTCAAGAAGCTAGCACAAACCGTGTTGGATTTAGAGTTCCAAATACATGTTTCAATATAGGAGAAAACAGAGTGAAACCTAAAAATTCAAACTGTTACTGGAAATGAACGCTTCAACATAGAAGAACGAACTTTGGGGAACCAAGTCGCCTTAGTGTACTGATCATTACCTGAAAGTACCATCCAGTTTGGGTGAAAAAATATTTGCTGAGATTTCTGGAGATTCGTAATTTTTGGAAGCTTGGCAACCCCTCTCCATGAAAGTGGTTCTCGCCAGTCACTGCTTAGGGCTACAGCAAGAGGAAACAAAACATAGAGACAGAACGTGAAACTACTTTACTGTGTCAAGTTTCAAGAAGCTAGCACAAACCGTGTTGGATTTAGAGTTCCAAATACATGTATCAATATAGGAGAAAACAGAGTGAAACCTAAAAATTCAAACTGTTACAGGAAATGAACGCTTCAACATAGAAGAACGACATTTGGGGAACCAAGTCGCCTTAGTGTACTGATCATTACCTGAAAGTATCATCCAGTTTGGGTGAAAAAATATTTGCTGAGATTTCTGGAGATTCGTAATTTTTGGAAGCTTGGCAACCCCTTTCCATGAAAGTGTTTCTCGAAAGTCACTGCTTAGGGCTACATCAAGAGGAAACAAAACATAGAGATAGAACGTGAAACTACTTTACTGTGTCAAGTTTCAAGAAGCTAGCACAAACCGTGTTGGATTTAGAGTTCCAAATACATCTATCAATATAGGAGAAAACAGAGTGAAACCTAAAAATTCAAACTGTTACAGGAAATGAACGCTTCAACGTAGAAGAACGACATTTGGGGAACCAAGTCGCCTTAGTGTACTGATCATTACCTGAAAGTATCATCCAGTTTGGGTGAAAAAATATTTGCTGAGATTTCTGCAGATTCGTAACTTTTGGAAGCTTGGCAACCTTTTTCCATGAAAGTGTTTCTCGCCAGTCACTGCTTAGGGCTACATCAAGAGGTAACAGAATATAGAGATAGAACGTGAAACTACTTTACTTTGTCAAGTTTCATGAAGCTAGCACAAACCGTGTTGGATTTAGAGTTCCAAATACATCTATCAATATAAGAGAAAACAGAGTGAAACCTAAAAATTCAAACTGTTACTGGAAATGAACGCTTCAACATAGAAGAATGAAATTTGGGGAACCAAGTCGCCTTCGTGTACTGATCATTACCTGAAAGTATCATCCAGTTTGGGTGAAAAAATATTTGCTGAGATTTCTGGAGATTCGTAACTTTTGGAAGCTTGGCAACCTTTTTCCATGAAAGTGTTTCTCACCAGTCACTGCTTAGGGCTACATCAAGAAAAACAGAATATAGAGATAGAACGTGAAACTACTTTACTTTGTCAAGTTTCATGAAGCTAGCACAAACCCTGTTGGATTTAGAGTTCCAAATACACCTATCAATATAGGAGAAAACAGAGTGAAACCTAAAAATTCAAACTGTTATTGGAAATGAACGCTTAAACATAGAAGAACGACATTTGGGGAACCAAGTCGCCTTCGTGTACTGATCATTACCTGAAAGTATCATCCAGTTTGGGTGAAAAAATATTTGCTGAGATTTCTGGAGATTCGTAATTTTTGGAAGCTTGGCAACCCCTCTCCATGAAAGTGGTTCTCGCCAGTCACTGCTTAGGGCTACAGCAAGAGGAAACAAAACATAGAGACACAACGTGAAACTACTTTACTGTGTCAAGTTTCAAGAAGATGGCACAAACCGTGTTGGATTTAGAGTTCCAAATACATGTATCAATATAGGAGAAAACAGAGTGAAACCTAAAAATTCAAACTGTTACAGGAAATGAACGCTTCAACATAGAAGAACGACATTTGGGGAACCAAGTCGCCTTAGTGTACTGATCATTACCTGAAAGTATCATCCAGTTTGGGTGAAAAAATATTTGCTGTGATTTCTGCAGATTCGTAACTTTTGGAAGCTTGGCAACCTTTTTCCATGAAAGTGTTTCTCGCCAGTCACTGCTTAGGGCTACATCAAGAGGAAACAGAATATAGAGATAGAACGTGAAACTACTTTACTTTGTCAAGTTTCATGAAGCTAGCACAAACCGTGTTGGATTTAGAGTTCCAAATACATCTATCAATATAGGAGAAAACAGAGTGAAACCTAAAAATTCAAACTGTTACTGGAAATGAACGCTTCAACATAGAAGAACGAAATTTGGGGAACCAAGTCGCCTTCGTGTACTGATCATTACCTGAAAGTATCATCCAGTTTGGGTGAAAAAATATTTGCTGAGATTTCTGGAGATTCGTAACTTTTGGAAGCTTGGCAACCTTTTTCCATGAAAGTGTTTCTCACCAGTCACTGCTTAGGGCTACATCAAGAAAAACAGAATATAGAGATAGAACGTGAAACTACTTTACTTTGTCAAGTTTCATGAAGCTAGCACAAACCGTGTTGGATTTAGAGTTCCAAATACATCTATCAATATAGGAGAAAACAGAGTGAAACCTAAAAATTCAAACTGTTCCAGGAAATGAACGCTTCAACATAGAAGAACGACATTTGGGGAACCAAGTCGCCTTCATGTACTGATCATTACCTGAAAGTATCATCCAGTTTGGGTGAAAAAATATTTGCTGAGATTTCTGGAGATTCGTAATTTTTGGAAGCTTGGCAACCCCTCTCCATGAAAGTGGTTCTTGCCATTCACTGCTTAGGGCTACAGCAAGAGGAAACAAAACATAGAGATAGAAGGTGAAACTATTTTACTGTATCAAGTTTCAAGAAGCTAGCACAAACCGTGTTGGATTTAGAGTTCCAAATACATCTATCAATATAGGAGAAAACAGAGTGAAACCTAAAAATTCAAACTGTTACTGGAAATGAACGCTTCAACATAGAAGAACGAACTTTGGGGAACCAAGTCGCCTTCGTGTACTGATCATTACCTGAAAGTATCATCCAGTTTGGGTGAAAAAATATTTGCTGAGATTTCTGGAGATTCGTAATTTTTGGAAGCTTGGCAACCCCTCTCCATGAAAGTGGTTCTCGCCAGTCACTGCTTAGGGCTACAGCAAGAGGAAACAAAACATAGAGACAGAACGTGAAACTACTTTACTGTGTCAAGTTTCAAGAAGCTAGCACAAACCGTGTTGGATTTAGAGTTCCAAATACATGTATCAATATAGGAGAAAACAGAGTGAAACCTAAAAATTCAAACTGTTACAGGAAATGAACGCTTCAACATAGAAGAACGACATTTGGGGAACCAAGTCGCCTTAGTGTACTGATCATTACCTGAAAGTATCATCCAGTTTGGGTGAAAAAATATTTGCTGAGATTTCTGGAGATTCGTAATTTTTGGAAGCTTGGCAACCCCTTTCCATGAAAGTGTTTCTCGAAAGTCACTGCTTAGGGCTACATCAAGAGGAAACAAAACATAGAGATAGAACGTGAAACTACTTTACTGTGTCAAGTTTCAAGAAGCTAGCACAAACCGTGTTGGATTTAGAGTTCCAAATACATGTATCAATATAGGAGAAAACAGAGTGAAACCTAAAAATTCAAACTGTTACAGGAAATGAACGCTTCAACATAGAAGAACGACATTTGGGGAACCAAGTCGGCTTAGTGTACTGATCATTACCTGAAAGTATCATCCAGTTTGGGTGAAAAAATATTTGCTGAGATTTCTGGAGATTCGTAATTTTTGGAAGCTTGGCAACCCCTTTCCATGAAAGTGTTTCTCGCCAGTCACTGCTTAGGGCTCCATCAAGAGGAAACAAAACATAGAGAATGAACTTGAAACTACTTTACTGTGTCAAGTTTCAAGAAGCTAGCACAAACCGTGTTGGATTTAGAGTTCCAAACACATCTATCAATATAGGAGAAAACAGAGTGAAACCTAAAAATTCAAACTGTTACTGGAAATGAACGCTTCAACATAGAAGAACGACATTTGGGGAACCAAGTCGCCTACGTGTACTGATCATTACCTGAAAGTATCATCCAGTTTGGGTGAAAAAATATTTGCTGAGATTTTTGGAGATTCGTAATTTTTGGAAGCTTGGCAACCCCTCTCCATGAAAGTGGTTCTCGCCAGTCACTGCTTAGGGCTACAGCAAGAGGAAACAAAACATAGAGATAGAACGTGAAACTACTTTACTGTATCAAGTTTCAAGAAGCTAGCACAAACCGTGTTGGATTTAGAGTTCCAAATACATGTATCAATATAGGAGAAAACAGAGTGAAACCTAAAAATTCAAACTGTTACTGGAAATGAACGCTTCAACATAGAAGAACGAACTTTGGGGAACCAAGTCGCCTTAGTGTACTGATCATTACCTGAAAGTATCATCCAGTTTGGGTGAAAAAATATTTGCTGAGATTTCTGGAGATTCGTAATTTTTGGAAGCTTGGCAACCCCTTTCCATGAAAGTGTTTCTCGCCAGTCACTGCTTAGGGCTACATCAAGAGGAAACAAAACATAGAGATAGAACGTGAAACTACTTTACTGTGTCAAGTTTCAAGAAGCTAGCACAAACCGTGTTGTATTTAGAGTTCCAAATACATGTATCAATATAGGAGAAAACAGAGTGAAACCTAAAAATTCAAACTGTTACAGGAAATGAACGCTTCAACATAGAAGAACGACATTTGGGGAACCAAGTCGCCTTAGTGTACTGATCATTACCTGAAAGTATCATCCAGTTTGGGTGAAAAAATATTTGCTGAGATTTCTGCAGATTCGTAACTTTTGGAAGCTTGGCAACCTTTTTCCATGAAAGTGTTTCTCGCCAGTCACTGCTTAGGGCTACATCAAGAGGAAACAGAATATAGAGATAGAACGTGAAACTACTTTACTTTGTCAAGTTTCATGAAGCTAGCACAAACCGTGTTGGATTTAGAGTTCCAAATACATCTATCAATATAGGAGAAAACAGAGTGAAACCTAAAAATTCAAACTGTTACTGGAAATGAACGCTTCAACATAGAAGAACGAAATTTGGGGAACCAAGTCGCCTTCGTGTACTGATCATTACCTGAAAGTATCATCCAGTTTGGGTGAAAAAATATTTGCTGAGATTTCTGGAGATTCGTAACTTTTGGAAGCTTGGCAACCTTTTTCCATGAAAGTGTTTCTCACCAGTCACTGCTTAGGGCTACATCAAGAAAAACAGAATATAGAGATAGAGCGTGAAACTACTTTACTTTGTCAAGTTTCATGAAGCTAGCACAAACCGTGTTGGATTTAGAGTTCCAAATACATCTATCAATATAGGAGAAAACAGAGTGAAACCTAAAAATTCAAACTGTTCCAGGAAATGAACGCTTCAACATAGAAGAACGACATTTGGGGAACCAAGTCGCCTTCATGTACTGATCATTACCTGAAAGTATCATCCAGTTTGGGTGAAAAAATATTTGCTGAGATTTCTGGAGATTCGTAATTTTTGGAAGCTTGGCAACCCCTCTCCATGAAAGTGGTTCTTGCCATTCACTGCTTAGGGCTACAGCAAGAGGAAACAAAACATAGAGATAGAAGGTGAAACTACTTTACTGTATCAAGTTTCAAGAAGCTAGCACAAACCGTGTTGGATTTAGAGTTCCAAATACATGTATCAATATAGGAGAAAACAGAGTGAAACCTAAAAATTCAAACTGTTACAGGAAATGAACGCTTCAACATAGAAGAACGACATTTGGGGAACCAAGTCGCCTTAGTGTACTGATCATTACCTGAAAGTATCATCCAGTTTGGGTGAAAAAATATTTGCTGAGATTTCTGGAGATTCGTAATTTTTGGAAGCTTGGCAACCCCTTTCCATGAAAGTGTTTCTCGCCAGTCACTGCTTAGGGCTACATCAAGAGGAAACAAAACATAGAGATAGAACGTGAAACTACTTTACTGTATCAAGTTTCAAGAAGCTAGCACAAACCGTGTTGGATTTAGAGTTCCAAATACATGTTTCAATATAGGAGAAAACAGAGTGAAACCTAAAAATTCAAACTGTTACTGGAAATGAACGCTTCAACATAGAAGAACGAACTTTGGGGAACCAAGTCGCCTTAGTGTACTGATCATTACCTGAAAGTACCATCCAGTTTGGGTGAAAAAATATTTGCTGAGATTTCTGGAGATTCGTAATTTTTGGAAGCTTGGCAACCCCTCTCCATGAAAGTGGTTCTCGCCAGTCACTGCTTAGGGCTACAGCAAGAGGAAACAAAACATAGAGACAGAACGTGAAACTACTTTACTGTGTCAAGTTTCAAGAAGCTAGCACAAACCGTGTTGGATTTAGAGTTCCAAATACATGTATCAATATAGGAGAAAACAGAGTGAAACCTAAAAATTCAAACTGTTACAGGAAATGAACGCTTCAACATAGAAGAACGACATTTGGGGAACCAAGTCGCCTTAGTGTACTGATCATTACCTGAAAGTATCATCCAGTTTGGGTGAAAAAATATTTGCTGAGATTTCTGGAGATTCGTAATTTTTGGAAGCTTGGCAACCCCTTTCCATGAAAGTGTTTCTCGAAAGTCACTGCTTAGGGCTACATCAAGAGGAAACAAAACATAGAGATAGAACGTGAAACTACTTTACTGTGTCAAGTTTCAAGAAGCTAGCACAAACCGTGTTGGATTTAGAGTTCCAAATACATCTATCAATATAGGAGAAAACAGAGTGAAACCTAAAAATTCAAACTGTTACAGGAAATGAACGCTTCAACGTAGAAGAACGACATTTGGGGAACCAAGTCGCCTTAGTGTACTGATCATTACCTGAAAGTATCATCCAGTTTGGGTGAAAAAATATTTGCTGAGATTTCTGCAGATTCGTAACTTTTGGAAGCTTGGCAACCTTTTTCCATGAAAGTGTTTCTCGCCAGTCACTGCTTAGGGCTACATCAAGAGGTAACAGAATATAGAGATAGAACGTGAAACTACTTTACTTTGTCAAGTTTCATGAAGCTAGCACAAACCGTGTTGGATTTAGAGTTCCAAATACATCTATCAATATAAGAGAAAACAGAGTGAAACCTAAAAATTCAAACTGTTACTGGAAATGAACGCTTCAACATAGAAGAATGAAATTTGGGGAACCAAGTCGCCTTCGTGTACTGATCATTACCTGAAAGTATCATCCAGTTTGGGTGAAAAAATATTTGCTGAGATTTCTGGAGATTCGTGACTTTTGGAAGCTTGGCAACCTTTTTCCATGAAAGTGTTTCTCACCAGTCACTGCTTAGGGCTACATCAAGAAAAACAGAATATAGAGATAGAACGTGAAACTACTTTACTGTATCAAGTTTCATGAAGCTAGCACAAACCCTGTTGGATTTAGAGTTCCAAATACATCTATCAATATAGGAGAAAACAGAGTGAAACCTAAAAATTCAAACTGTTATTGGAAATGAACGCTTCAACATAGAAGAACAACATTTGGGGAACCAAGTCGCCTTCGTGTACTGATCATTACCTGAAAGTATCATCCAGTTTGGGTGAAAAAATATTTGCTGAGATTTCTGGAGATTCGTAATTTTTTGAAGCTTGGCAACCCCTCTCCATGAAAGTGGTTCTCGCCAGTCACTGCTTAGGGCTACAGCAAGAGGAAACAAAACATAGAGACACAACGTGAAACTACTTTACTGTGTCAAGTTTCAAGAAGATAGCACAAACCGTGTTGGATTTAGAGTTCCAAATACATGTATCAATATAGGAGAAAACAGAGTGAAACCTAAAAATTCAAACTGTTACAGGAAATGAACGCTTCAACATAGAAGAACGACATTTGGGGAACCAAGTCGCCTTAGTGTACTGATCATTACCTGAAAGTATCATCCAGTTTGGGTGAAAAAATATTTGCTGAGATTTCTGGAGATTCGTAATTTTTGGAAGCTTGGCAACCCCTTTCCATGAAAGTGTTTCTCGCCAGTCACTGCTTAGGGCTACATCAAGAGGAAACAAAACATAGAGATAGAACGTGAAACTACTTTACTGTATCAAGTTTCAAGAAGCTAGCACAAACCGTGTTGGATTTAGAGTTCCAAATACATGTTTCAATATAGGAGAAAACAGAGTGAAACCTAAAAATTCAAACTGTTACTGGAAATGAACGCTTCAACATAGAAGAACGAACTTTGGGGAACCAAGTCGCCTTAGTGTACTGATCATTACCTGAAAGTACCATCCAGTTTGGGTGAAAAAATATTTGCTGAGATTTCTGGAGATTCGTAATTTTTGGAAGCTTGGCAACCCCTCTCCATGAAAGTGGTTCTCGCCAGTCACTGCTTAGGGCTACAGCAAGAGGAAACAAAACATAGAGACAGAACGTGAAACTACTTTACTGTGTCAAGTTTCAAGAAGCTAGCACAAACCGTGTTGGATTTAGAGTTCCAAATACATGTATCAATATAGGAGAAAACAGAGTGAAACCTAAAAATTCAAACTGTTACAGGAAATGAACGCTTCAACATAGAAGAACGACATTTGGGGAACCAAGTCGCCTTAGTGTACTGATCATTACCTGAAAGTATCATCCAGTTTGGGTGAAAAAATATTTGCTGAGATTTCTGGAGATTCGTAATTTTTGGAAGCTTGGCAACCCCTTTCCATGAAAGTGTTTCTCGAAAGTCACTGCTTAGGGCTACATCAAGAGGAAACAAAACATAGAGATAGAACGTGAAACTACTTTACTGTGTCAAGTTTCAAGAAGCTAGCACAAACCGTGTTGGATTTAGAGTTCCAAATACATCTATCAATATAGGAGAAAACAGAGTGAAACCTAAAAATTCAAACTGTTACAGGAAATGAACGCTTCAACGTAGAAGAACGACATTTGGGGAACCAAGTCGCCTTAGTGTACTGATCATTACCTGAAAGTATCATCCAGTTTGGGTGAAAAAATATTTGCTGAGATTTCTGCAGATTCGTAACTTTTGGAAGCTTGGCAACCTTTTTCCATGAAAGTGTTTCTCGCCAGTCACTGCTTAGGGCTACATCAAGAGGTAACAGAATATAGAGATAGAACGTGAAACTACTTTACTTTGTCAAGTTTCATGAAGCTAGCACAAACCGTGTTGGATTTAGAGTTCCAAATACATCTATCAATATAAGAGAAAACAGAGTGAAACCTAAAAATTCAAACTGTTACTGGAAATGAACGCTTCAACATAGAAGAATGAAATTTGGGGAACCAAGTCGCCTTCGTGTACTGATCATTACCTGAAAGTATCATCCAGTTTGGGTGAAAAAATATTTGCTGAGATTTCTGGAGATTCGTAACTTTTGGAAGCTTGGCAACCTTTTTCCATGAAAGTGTTTCTCACCAGTCACTGCTTAGGGCTACATCAAGAAAAACAGAATATAGAGATAGAACGTGAAACTACTTTACTTTGTCAAGTTTCATGAAGCTAGCACAAACCCTGTTGGATTTAGAGTTCCAAATACACCTATCAATATAGGAGAAAACAGAGTGAAACCTAAAAATTCAAACTGTTATTGGAAATGAACGCTTAAACATAGAAGAACGACATTTGGGGAACCAAGTCGCCTTCGTGTACTGATCATTACCTGAAAGTATCATCCAGTTTGGGTGAAAAAATATTTGCTGAGATTTCTGGAGATTCGTAATTTTTGGAAGCTTGGCAACCCCTCTCCATGAAAGTGGTTCTCGCCAGTCACTGCTTAGGGCTACAGCAAGAGGAAACAAAACATAGAGACACAACGTGAAACTACTTTACTGTGTCAAGTTTCAAGAAGATGGCACAAACCGTGTTGGATTTAGAGTTCCAAATACATGTATCAATATAGGAGAAAACAGAGTGAAACCTAAAAATTCAAACTGTTACAGGAAATGAACGCTTCAACATAGAAGAACGACATTTGGGGAACCAAGTCGCCTTAGTGTACTGATCATTACCTGAAAGTATCATCCAGTTTGGGTGAAAAAATATTTGCTGTGATTTCTGCAGATTCGTAACTTTTGGAAGCTTGGCAACCTTTTTCCATGAAAGTGTTTCTCGCCAGTCACTGCTTAGGGCTACATCAAGAGGAAACAGAATATAGAGATAGAACGTGAAACTACTTTACTTTGTCAAGTTTCATGAAGCTAGCACAAACCGTGTTGGATTTAGAGTTCCAAATACATCTATCAATATAGGAGAAAACAGAGTGAAACCTAAAAATTCAAACTGTTACTGGAAATGAACGCTTCAACATAGAAGAACGAAATTTGGGGAACCAAGTCGCCTTCGTGTACTGATCATTACCTGAAAGTATCATCCAGTTTGGGTGAAAAAATATTTGCTGAGATTTCTGGAGATTCGTAACTTTTGGAAGCTTGGCAACCTTTTTCCATGAAAGTGTTTCTCACCAGTCACTGCTTAGGGCTACATCAAGAAAAACAGAATATAGAGATAGAACGTGAAACTACTTTACTTTGTCAAGTTTCATGAAGCTAGCACAAACCGTGTTGGATTTAGAGTTCCAAATACATCTATCAATATAGGAGAAAACAGAGTGAAACCTAAAAATTCAAACTGTTCCAGGAAATGAACGCTTCAACATAGAAGAACGACATTTGGGGAACCAAGTCGCCTTCATGTACTGATCATTACCTGAAAGTATCATCCAGTTTGGGTGAAAAAATATTTGCTGAGATTTCTGGAGATTCGTAATTTTTGGAAGCTTGGCAACCCCTCTCCATGAAAGTGGTTCTTGCCATTCACTGCTTAGGGCTACAGCAAGAGGAAACAAAACATAGAGATAGAAGGTGAAACTATTTTACTGTATCAAGTTTCAAGAAGCTAGCACAAACCGTGTTGGATTTAGAGTTCCAAATACATCTATCAATATAGGAGAAAACAGAGTGAAACCTAAAAATTCAAACTGTTACTGGAAATGAACGCTTCAACATAGAAGAACGAACTTTGGGGAACCAAGTCGCCTTCGTGTACTGATCATTACCTGAAAGTATCATCCAGTTTGGGTGAAAAAATATTTGCTGAGATTTCTGGAGATTCGTAATTTTTGGAAGCTTGGCAACCCCTCTCCATGAAAGTGGTTCTCGCCAGTCACTGCTTAGGGCTACAGCAAGAGGAAACAAAACATAGAGACAGAACGTGAAACTACTTTACTGTGTCAAGTTTCAAGAAGCTAGCACAAACCGTGTTGGATTTAGAGTTCCAAATACATGTATCAATATAGGAGAAAACAGAGTGAAACCTAAAAATTCAAACTGTTACAGGAAATGAACGCTTCAACATAGAAGAACGACATTTGGGGAACCAAGTCGCCTTAGTGTACTGATCATTACCTGAAAGTATCATCCAGTTTGGGTGAAAAAATATTTGCTGAGATTTCTGGAGATTCGTAATTTTTGGAAGCTTGGCAACCCCTTTCCATGAAAGTGTTTCTCGAAAGTCACTGCTTAGGGCTACATCAAGAGGAAACAAAACATAGAGATAGAACGTGAAACTACTTTACTGTGTCAAGTTTCAAGAAGCTAGCACAAACCGTGTTGGATTTAGAGTTCCAAATACATGTATCAATATAGGAGAAAACAGAGTGAAACCTAAAAATTCAAACTGTTACAGGAAATGAACGCTTCAACATAGAAGAACGACATTTGGGGAACCAAGTCGGCTTAGTGTACTGATCATTACCTGAAAGTATCATCCAGTTTGGGTGAAAAAATATTTGCTGAGATTTCTGGAGATTCGTAATTTTTGGAAGCTTGGCAACCCCTTTCCATGAAAGTGTTTCTCGCCAGTCACTGCTTAGGGCTCCATCAAGAGGAAACAAAACATAGAGAATGAACTTGAAACTACTTTACTGTGTCAAGTTTCAAGAAGCTAGCACAAACCGTGTTGGATTTAGAGTTCCAAACACATCTATCAATATAGGAGAAAACAGAGTGAAACCTAAAAATTCAAACTGTTACTGGAAATGAACGCTTCAACATAGAAGAACGACATTTGGGGAACCAAGTCGCCTACGTGTACTGATCATTACCTGAAAGTATCATCCAGTTTGGGTGAAAAAATATTTGCTGAGATTTTTGGAGATTCGTAATTTTTGGAAGCTTGGCAACCCCTCTCCATGAAAGTGGTTCTCGCCAGTCACTGCTTAGGGCTACAGCAAGAGGAAACAAAACATAGAGATAGAACGTGAAACTACTTTACTGTATCAAGTTTCAAGAAGCTAGCACAAACCGTGTTGGATTTAGAGTTCCAAATACATGTATCAATATAGGAGAAAACAGAGTGAAACCTAAAAATTCAAACTGTTACTGGAAATGAACGCTTCAACATAGAAGAACGAACTTTGGGGAACCAAGTCGCCTTAGTGTACTGATCATTACCTGAAAGTATCATCCAGTTTGGGTGAAAAAATATTTGCTGAGATTTCTGGAGATTCGTAATTTTTGGAAGCTTGGCAACCCCTTTCCATGAAAGTGTTTCTCGCCAGTCACTGCTTAGGGCTACATCAAGAGGAAACAAAACATAGAGATAGAACGTGAAACTACTTTACTGTGTCAAGTTTCAAGAAGCTAGCACAAACCGTGTTGTATTTAGAGTTCCAAATACATGTATCAATATAGGAGAAAACAGAGTGAAACCTAAAAATTCAAACTGTTACAGGAAATGAACGCTTCAACATAGAAGAACGACATTTGGGGAACCAAGTCGCCTTAGTGTACTGATCATTACCTGAAAGTATCATCCAGTTTGGGTGAAAAAATATTTGCTGAGATTTCTGCAGATTCGTAACTTTTGGAAGCTTGGCAACCTTTTTCCATGAAAGTGTTTCTCGCCAGTCACTGCTTAGGGCTACATCAAGAGGAAACAGAATATAGAGATAGAACGTGAAACTACTTTACTTTGTCAAGTTTCATGAAGCTAGCACAAACCGTGTTGGATTTAGAGTTCCAAATACATCTATCAATATAGGAGAAAACAGAGTGAAACCTAAAAATTCAAACTGTTACTGGAAATGAACGCTTCAACATAGAAGAACGAAATTTGGGGAACCAAGTCGCCTTCGTGTACTGATCATTACCTGAAAGTATCATCCAGTTTGGGTGAAAAAATATTTGCTGAGATTTCTGGAGATTCGTAACTTTTGGAAGCTTGGCAACCTTTTTCCATGAAAGTGTTTCTCACCAGTCACTGCTTAGGGCTACATCAAGAAAAACAGAATATAGAGATAGAGCGTGAAACTACTTTACTTTGTCAAGTTTCATGAAGCTAGCACAAACCGTGTTGGATTTAGAGTTCCAAATACATCTATCAATATAGGAGAAAACAGAGTGAAACCTAAAAATTCAAACTGTTCCAGGAAATGAACGCTTCAACATAGAAGAACGACATTTGGGGAACCAAGTCGCCTTCATGTACTGATCATTACCTGAAAGTATCATCCAGTTTGGGTGAAAAAATATTTGCTGAGATTTCTGGAGATTCGTAATTTTTGGAAGCTTGGCAACCCCTCTCCATGAAAGTGGTTCTTGCCATTCACTGCTTAGGGCTACAGCAAGAGGAAACAAAACATAGAGATAGAAGGTGAAACTACTTTACTGTATCAAGTTTCAAGAAGCTAGCACAAACCGTGTTGGATTTAGAGTTCCAAATACATGTATCAATATAGGAGAAAACAGAGTGAAACCTAAAAATTCAAACTGTTGCAGGAAATGAACGCTTCAACATAGAAGAACGACATTTGGGGAACCAAGTCGCCTTAGTGTACTGATCATTACCTGAAAGTATCATCCAGTTTGGGTGAAAAAATATTTGCTGAGATTTCTGGAGATTCGTAATTTTTGGAAGCTTGGCAACCTCTCTCCATGAAAGTGGTTCTCGCCAGTCACTGCTTAGGGCTACAGCAAGAGGAAACAAAACATAGAGATAGAACGTGAAACTACTTTACTGTATCAAGTTTCAAGAAGCTAGCACAAACCGTGTTGATTTAGAGTTCCAAATACATGTATCAATATAGGAGAAAACAGAGAGAAACCTAAAAATTCAAACTGTTACTGGAAATGAACGCTTCAACATAGAAGAACGACATTTGGGGAACCAAGTCGCCTTCGTGTACTGATCATTACCTGAAAGTATCATCCAGTTTGGGTGAAAAAATATTTGCTGAGATTTCTGGAGATTCGTAATTTTTGTAAGCTTGGCAACCCCTCTCCATGAAAGTGGTTCTCGCCAGTCACTGCTTAGGGCTACAGCAAGAGGAAACAAAACATAGAGACAGAACGTGAAACTACTTTACTGTGTCAAGTTTCAAGAAGCTAGCACAAACCGTGTTAGATTTAGAGTTCCAAATACATGTATCAATATAGGAGAAAACAGAGTGAAACCTAAAAATTCAAAGTGTTACTGGAAATGAACGCTTCAACATAGAAGAACGACATTTGGGGAACCAAGTCGCCTTAGTGTACTGATCATTACCTGAAAGTATCATCCAGTTTGGGTGAAAAAATATTTGCTGAGATTTCTGGAGATTCGTAATTTTTGGAAGCTTGGCAACCCCTCTCCATGAAAGTGGTTCTCGCCAGTCACTGCTTAGGGCTACATCAAGAGGAAACAAAACATAGAGATAGAACGTGAAACTACTTTACTGTGTCAAGTTTCAAGAAGCTAGCACAAACCGTGTTGGATTTAGAGTTCCAAATACATGTATCAATATAGGAGAAAACAGAGTGAAACCTAAAAATTCAAACTGTTACTGGAAATGAACGCTTCAGCATAGAAGAACGAACTTTGGGGAACCAAGTCGCCTTAGTGTACTGATCATTACCTGAAAGTATCATCCAGTTTGGGTGAAAAAATATTTGCTGAGATTTTTGGAGATTCGTAATTTTTGGAATCTTGGCAACCCCTCTCCATGAAATTGGTTCTCGCCAATCACTGCTTAGGGCTACAGCAAGAGGAAACAAAACATAGAGATAGAACGTGAAACTGCTTTACTGTATCAAGTTTCAAGAAGCTAGCACAAACCGTGTTGGATTTAGAGTTCCAAATACATGTATCAATATAGGAGAAAACAGAGTGAAACCTAAAAATTCAAACTGTTACAGGAAATGAACGCTTCAACATAGAAGAACGACATTTGGGGAACCAAGTCGCCTTAGTGTACTGATCATTACCTGAAAGTATCATCCAGTTTGGGTGAAAAAATATTTGCTGAGATTTCTGGAGATTCGTAACTTTGGAAGCTTGGCAACCCCTCTCCATGAAAGTGTTTCTCGCCAGTCACTGCTTAGGGCTACATCAAAAGGAAACAAAACCTAGAGATAGAACGTGAAACTACTTTACTGTGTCAAGTTTCAAGAAGCTAGCACAAACCGTGTTGGATTTAGAGTTCCAAATACATCTATCAATATAGGAGAAAACAGAGTGAAACCTAAAAATTCAAACTGTTACTGGAAATGAACGCTTCAACATAGAAGAACGAACTTTGGGGAACCAAGTCGCCTTAGTGTACTGATCATTACCTGAAAGTATCATCCAGTTTGGGTGAAAAAATATTTGCTGAGATTTCTGGAGATTCGTAATTTTTGGAAGCTTGGCAACCCCTCTCCATGAAAGTGGTTCTCCAGTCACTGCTTAGGGCTACAGCAAGAGGAAACAAAACATAGAGATAGAACGTGAAACTACTTTACTGTGTCAAGTTTCAAGAAGCTAGCACAAACCGTGTTGGATTTAGAGTTCCAAATACATGTATCAATATAGGAGAAAACAGAGTGAAACCTAAAAATTGAAACTGTTACAGGAAATGAACGCTTCAACATAGAAGAAAGACATTTGGGGATCCAAGTCGCCTTAGTGTACTGATCATTACCTGAAAGTATCATCCAGTTTGGGTGAAAAAATATTTGCTGAGATTTCTGCAGATTCGTAACTTTTGGAAGCTTGGCAACCTTTTTCCATGAAAGTGTTTCTCGCCAGTCACTGCTGAGGGCTACATCAAGAGGAAACAGAATATAGAGATAGAACGTGAAACTACTTTACTTTGTCAAGTTTCATGAAGCTAGCACAAACCGTGTTGGATTTAGAGTTCCAAATACATCTATCAATATAGGAGAAAACAGAGTGAAACCTAAAAATTCAAACTGTTACAGGAAATGAACGCTTCAACATAGAAGAACGACATTTGGGGAACCAAGTCGCCTTAGTGTACTGATCATTACCTGAAAGTATCATCCAGTTTGGGTGAAAAAATATTTGATGTGATTTTTGGAGATTCGTAATTTTTGGAAGCTTGGCAACCCGTCTCCATTAAAGTGGTTCTCGCCAGTCACTGCTTAGGGCTACAGCAAGAGGAAACAAAACATAGAGATAGAACGTGAAACTACTTTACTGTATCAAGTTTCAAGAAGCTAGCAAAAACTGTGTTGGATTTAGAGTTCCAAATACATGTATCAATATAGGAGAAAACAGAGTGAAACCTAAAAATTCAAAGTGTTACTGGAAATGAACGCTTCAACATAGAAGAATGAAATTTGGGTAACCAAGTCGCCTTAGTGTACTGATCATTACCTGAAAGTATCATCCAGTTTGGGTGAAAAAATATTTGCTGAGATTTCTGGAGATTCGTAATTTTTGGAAGCTTGGCAACCCCTTTCCATGAAAGTGTTTCTCGCCAGTCACTGCTTAGGGCTACATCAAGAGGAAACAAAACATAGAGATAGAACGTGAAACTACTTTACTGTGTCAAGTTTCAAGAAGCTAGCACAAACCGTGTTGGATTTAGAGATCCAAATACATCTATCAATATAGGAGAAAACAGAGTGAAACCTAAAAATTCAAACTGTTACTGGAAATGAAGGCTTCAACATAGAAGAACAAAATTTGGGGAACCAAGTCGCCTACGTGTACTGATCATTACCTGAAAGTATCATCCTGTTTGGGTGAAAAAATATTTGCTGAGATTTCTGGAGATTCGTAACTTTTGGAAGCTTGGCAACCTTTTTCCATGAAAGTGTTTATCGCCAGTCACTGCTTAGGGCTACATCAAGAGGACAGAATATAGAGATGGAACGTGAAACTACTTTACTTTGTCAAGTTTCATGAAGCTAGCACAAACCGTGTTGGATTTAGAGTTCCAAATACATGTATCAATATAGGAGAAAACATAGTGAAACCTAAAAATTCAAACTGTTACTGGAAATGAACGCTTCAACATAGAAGAACGAAATTTGGGGAACCAAGTCGCCTTAGTGTACTGATCATTACCTGAAAGTATCATCCAGTTTGGGTGAAAAAATATTTGCTGAGATTTTTGGAGATTCGTAATTTTTGGAAGCTTGGCAACCCCTCTCCATGAAAGTGTTTCTCGCCAGTCGCTGCTTAGGGCTACATCAAGAGGAAACAAAACATAGAGATAGAACGTGAAACTACTTTACTGTGTCAAGTTTCAAGAAGCTAGCACAAACCGTGTTGGATTTAGAGTTCCAAATACATGTATCAATATAGGAGAAAACAGAGTGAAACCTAAAAATTCAAACTGTTACTGGAAATGAACGCTTCAAAATAGAAGAACGTCATTTGGGGAACCAAGTCGCCTTAGTGTACTGATCATTACCTGAAAGTATCATCCAGTTTGGGTGAAAAAATATTTGCTGAGATTTCTGGAGATTCGTAACTTTTGGAAGCTTGGCAACCCCTTTCCATGAAAGTGTTTCTCGCCAGTCACTGCTTAGGGCTACATCAAGAGGAAACAGAATATAGAGATACAACGTGAAACTACTTTACTTTGTCAAGTTTCATGAAGCTAGCACAAACCGTGTTGGATTTAGAGTTCCAAATATATGTATCAATATAGGAGAAAACAGAGTGAAACCTAAAAATTCAAACTGTTACAGGAAATGAACGCTTCAACATAGAAGAACGACATTTGGGGAACCAAGTCGCCTTCGTGTACTGATCATTACCTGAAAGTATCATCCAGTTTGGGTGAAAAAATATTTGCTGAGATTTCTGGAGATTCGTAATTTTTGTAAGCTTGGCAACCCCTCTCCATGAAAGTGGTTCTCGCCAGTCACTGCTTAGGGCTACAGCAAGAGGAAACAAAACATAGAGATAGAACGTGAAACTAATTTACTGTATCAGTTTCAAGAAGCTAGCACAAACCGTGTTTTATTTAGAGTTCCAAATACATGTATCAATATAGGAGAAAACAGAGTGAAACCTAAAAATTCAAATTGTTACAGGAAATGAACGCTTCAACATAGAAGAACGACATTTGGGGAACCAAGTCGCCTTAGTGTACTGATCATGACCTGAAAGTATCATCCAGTTTGGGTGAAAAAATATTTGCTGAGATTTCTGGAGATTCGTAACTTTTGGAAGCTTGGCAACCCCTTTCCATGAAAGTGTTTCTCGCCAGTCACTGCTTAGGGCTACATCAAGAGGAAACAAAACATAGAGATAGAACGTGAAACTACTTTACTGTGTCAAGTTTCAAGAAGCTACCACAAACCGTGTTGGATTTAGAGTTCCAAATACATGTATCAATATAGGAGAAAACAGAGTGAAACCTAAAAATTCAAACTGTTACTGGAAATGAACGCTTCAACATAGAAGAACGACATTTGGGGAACCAAGTCGCCTTCGTGTACTGATCATTACCTGAAAGTATCATCCAGTTTGGGTGAAAAAATATTTGTTGAGATTTCTGGAGATTCGTAATTTTTGGAAGCTTGGCAACCTTTTTCCATGAAAGTGTTTCTCGCCAGTCACTGCTTAGGGCTACATCAAGAGGAAACAGAATATAGAGATAGAACGTGAAACTACTTTACTTTGTCAAGTTTCAAGAAGCTAGCACAAACCGTGTTGGATTTAGAGTTCCAAATACATGTATCAATATAGGAGAAAACAGAGTGAAACCTAAAAATTCAAACTGTTACTGGAAATGAACGCTTCAACATAGAAGAACGAAATTTGGGGAACCAAGTCGCCTTCGTGTACTGATCATTACCTGAAAGTATCATCCAGTTTGGGTGAAAAAATATTTGCTGAGATTTCTGGAGATTCGTAAGTTTTGAAAGCTTGGCAACCTTTTTCCATGAAAGTGTTTCTCGCCAGTCACTGCTTAGGGCTACATCAAGAGGAAACAGAATATAGAGATAGAACGTGAAACTACTTTACTTTGTCAAGTTTCAAGAAGCTAGCACAAACCGTGTTGGATTTAGAGTTCCAAATACATGTATCAATATAGGAGAAAACAGAGTGAAACCTAAAAATTCAAACTGTTACTGGAAATGAACGCTTCAACATAGAAGAACGAAATTTGGGGAACCAAGTCGCCTTCGTGTACTGATCATTACCTGAAAGTATCATCCAGTTTGGGTGAAAAAATATTTGCTGAGATTTCTGGAGATTCGTAAGTTTTGGAAGCTTGGCAACTTTTTTCCATGAAAGTGTTTCTCACCAGTCACTGCTTAGGGCTACATCAAGAGGAAACAGAATATAGAGATAGAACGTGAAACTACTTTACTTTGTCAAGTTTCATGAAGCTAGCACAAACCGTGTTGGATTTAGAGTTCCAAATACATCTATCAATATAGGAGAAAACAGAGTGAAACCTAAAAATTCAAAGTGTTACTGGAAATGAACGCTTCAACATAGAAGAACGACATTTGGGGAACCAATTCGCCTTCGTGTACTGATCATTACCTGAAAGTATCAACCAGTTTGGGTGAAAAAATATTTGCTGAGATTTCTGGAGATTCGTAATTTTTGGAAGCTTGGCAACCCCTCTCCATGAAAGTGGTTCTCGCCAGTCACTGCTTAGGGCTACAGCAAGAGGAAACAAAACATAGAGATAGAATGTGAAACTACTTTACTATGTCAAGTTTCAAGAAGCTAGCACAAACCGTGTTGGATTTAGAGTTCCAAATACATGTATCAATATAGGAGAAAACAGAGTGAAACCTAAAAATTCAAACTGTTACAGGAAATGAACGCTTCAACATAGAAGAACGACATTTGGGGAACCAAGTCGCCTTAGTGTACTGATCATTACCTGAAAGTATCATCCAGTTTGGGTGAAAAAATATTTGCTGAGATTTCTGGAGATTCGTAACTTTTGGAAGCTTGGCAACCTTTTTCCATGAAAGTGTTTCTCACCAGTCACTGCTTAGGGCTACATCAAGAGGAAACAGATTATAGAGATAGAACGTGAAACTACTTTACTTTGTCAAGTTTCATGAAGCTAGCACAAACCGTGTTGGATTTAGAGTTCCAAATACATCTATCAATATAGGAGAAAACAGAGTGAAACCTAAAAATTCAAAGTGTTACTGGAAATGAACGCTTCAACATAGAAGAACGACATTTGGGGAACCAAGTCGCCTTCGTGTACTGATCATTACCTGAAAGTATCATCCAGTTTGGGTGAAAAAATATTTGCTGAGATTTCTGGAGATTCGTAATTTTTGGAAGCTTGGCAACACCTCTCCTTGAAAGTGGTTCTCGCCAGTCACTGCTTAGGGCTACAGCAAGAGGAAAGAAAACATAGAGATAGAACGTGAAACTACTTTACTGTATCAAGTTTCAAGAAGCTAGCACAAACCGTGTTGGATTTAGAGTTCCAAATACATGTATCAATATAGGAGAAAACAGAGCGAAACCTAAAAATTCAAACTGTTACTGGAAATGAACGCTTCAACATAGAAGAACGAACTTTGGGGAACCAAGTCGCCTTAGTGTACTGATCATTACCTGAAAGTATCATCCAGTTTGGGTGAAAAAATATTTGCTGAGATTTCTGGAGATTCGTAACTTTTGGAAGCTTGGAAACCTTTTTCAATGAAAGTGTTTCTCACCAGTCACTGCTTAGGGCTACATCAAGAGGAAACAGAATATAGAGATAGAACGTGAAACTACTTTACTTTGTCAAGTTTCATGAAGCTAGCACAAACCGTGTTGCATTTAGAGTTCCAAATACATCTATCAATATAGGAGAAAACAGAGTGAAACCTAAAAATTCAAAGTGTTACTGGAAATGAACGCTTCAACATAGAAGAACGACATTTGGGGAACCAAGTCGCCTTCGTGTACTGATCATTACCTGAAAGTATCATCCAGTTTGGGTGAAAAAATATTTGCTGAGATTTCTGGAGATTCGTAATTTTTGGAAGCTTGGCAACCCCTCTCCATGAAAGTGGTTCTCGCCAGTCACTGCTTAGGGCTACAGCAAGAGGAAACAAAACATAGAGATAGAACGTGAAACTACTTTACTGTATCAAGTTTCAAGAAGCTAGCACAAACCGTGTTGGATTTAGAGTTCCAAATACATGTATCAATATAGGAGAAAACAGAGTGAAACCTAAAATTTCAAACTGTTACAGGAAATGAACGCTTCAACATAGAAGAACGACATTTGGGGAACCAAGTCGCCTTAGTGTACTGATCATTACCTGAAAGTATCATCCAGTTTGGGTGAAAAAATATTTGCTGAGATTTCTGGAGATTCGTAACTTTTGGAAGTTTGGCAACCTTTTTCCATGAAAGTGTTTCTCACCGTCACTGCTTAGGGCTACATCAAGAGGAAACAGAATATAGAGATAGAACGTGAAACTACTTTACTTTGTCAAGTTTCATGAAGCTAGCACAAACCGTGTTGGATTTAGACTTCCAAATACATCTATCAATATAGGAGAAAACAGAGTGAAACCTAAAAATTCAAAGTGTTACTGGAAATGAACGCTTCAACATAGAAGAACGACATTTGGGGAACCAAGTCGCCTTCGTGTACTGATCATTACCTGAAAGTATCATCCAGTTTGGGTGAAAAAATATTTGCTGAGATTTCTGGAGATTCGTAATTTTTGGAAGCTTGGCAACCCCTCTCCATGAAAGTGGTTCTCGCCAGTCACTGCTTAGGGCTACAGCAAGAGGAAACAAAACATAGAGATAGAACGTGAAACTACTTTACTGTATCAAGTTTCAAGAAGCTAGCACAAACCGTGTTGGATTTAGAGTTCCAAATACATGTATCAATATAGGAGAAAACAAAGTGAAACCTAAAAATTCAAACTGTTACTGGAAATGAACGCTTCAACATAGAAGAACGACATTTGGGGAACCAAGTCGCCTTAGTGTACTGATCATTACCTGAAAGTATCATCCAGTTTGGGTGAAAAAATATTTGTTGAGATTTCTGGAGATTCGTAATTTTTGGAAGCTTGGCAACCTTTTTCCATGAAAGTGTTTCTCGCCAGTCACTGCTTAGGGCTACATCAAGAGGAAACAGAATATAGAGATAGAACATGAAACTACTTTACTTTGTCAAGTTTCAAGAAGCTAGCACAAACCGTGTTGGATTTAGAGTTCCAAATACATGTATCAATATAGGAGAAAACAGAGTGAAACCTAAAAATTCAAACTGTTACTGGAAATGAACGCTTCAACATAGAAGAACGAAATTTGGGGAACCAAGTCGCCTTCGTGTACTGATCATTACCTGAAAGTATCATCCAGTTTGGGTGAAAAAATATTTGCTGAGATTTCTGGAGATTCGTAAGTTTTGAAAGCTTGGCAACCTTTTTCCATGAAAGTGTTTCTCGCCAGTCACTGCTTAGGGCTACATCAAGAGGAAACAGAATATAGAGATAGAACGTGAAACTACTTTACTTTGTCAAGTTTCAAGAAGCTAGCACAAACCGTGTTGGATTTAGAGTTCCAAATACATGTATCAATATAGGAGAAAACAGAGTGAAACCTAAAAATTCAAACTGTTACTGGAAATGAACGCTTCAACATAGAAGAACGAAATTTGGGGAACCAAGTCGCCTTCGTGTACTGATCATTACCTGAAAGTATCATCCAGTTTGGGTGGAAAAATATTTGCTGAGATTTCTGGAGATTCGTAAGTTTTGGAAGCTTGGCAACCTTTTTCCATGAAAGTGTTTCTCGCCAGTCACTGCTTAGGGCTACATCACGAGGAAACAGAATATAGAGATAGAACGTGAAACTACTTTACTTTGTCAAGTTTCATGAAGCTAGCACAAACCGTGTTGGATTTAGAGTTCCAAATACATCTATCAATATAGGAGAAAACAGAGTGAAACCTAAAAATTCAAAGTGTTACTGGAAATGAACGCTTCAACATAGAAGAACGACATTTGGGGAACCAAGTCGCCTTCGTGTACTGATCATTACCTGAAAGTATCAACCAGTTTGGGTGAAAAAATATTTGCTGAGATTTCTGGAGATTCGTAATTTTTGGAAGCTTGGCAACCCCTCTCCATGAAAGTGGTTCTCGCCAGTCACTGCTTAGGGCTACAGCAAGAGGAAACAAAACATAGAGATAGAATGTGAAACTACTTTACTATGTCAAGTTTCAAGAAGCTAGCACAAACCGTGTTGGATTTAGAGTTCCAAATACATGTATCAATATAGGAGAAAACAGAGTGAAACCTAAAAATTCAAACTGTTACAGGAAATGAACGCTTCAACATAGAAGAACGACATTTGGGGAACCAAGTCGCCTTAGTGTACTGATCATTACCTGAAAGTATCATCCAGTTTGGGTGAAAAAATATTTGCTGAGATTTCTGGAGATTCGTAACTTTTGGAAGCTTGGCAACCTTTTTCCATGAAAGTGTTTCTCACCAGTCACTGCTTAGGGCTACATCAAGAGGAAACAGAATATAGAGATAGAACGTGAAACTACTTTACTTTGTCAAGTTTCATGAAGCTAGCACAAACCGTGTTGGATTTAGAGTTCCAAATACATCTATCAATATAGGAGAAAACAGAGTGAAACCTAAAAATTCAAAGTGTTACTGGAAATGAACGCTTCAACATAGAAGAACGACATTTGGGGAACCAAGTCGGCTTCGTGTACTGATCATTACCTGAAAGTATCATCCAGTTTGGGTGAAAAAATATTTGCTGAGATTTCTGGAGATTCGTAATTTTTGGAAGCTTGGCAACACCTCTCCTTGAAAGTGGTTCTCGCCAGTCACTGCTTAGGGCTACAGCAAGAGGAAAGAAAACATAGAGATAGAACGTGAAACTACTTTACTGTATCAAGTTTCAAGAAGCTAGCACAAACCGTGTTGGATTTAGAGTTCCAAATACATGTATCAATATAGGAGAAAACAGAGTGAAACCTAAAAATTCAAACTGTTACTGGAAATGAACGCTTCAACATAGAAGAACGAACTTTGGGGAACCAAGTCGCCTTAGTGTACTGATCATTACCTGAAAGTATCATCCAGTTTGGGTGAAAAAATATTTGCTGAGATATCTGGAGATTCGTAACTTTTGGAAGCTTGGAAACCTTTTTCAATGAAAGTGTTTCTCACCAGTCACTGCTTAGCGCTACATCAAGAGGAAACAGAATATAGAGATAGAACGTGAAACTACTTTACTTTGTCAAGTTTCATGAAGCTAGCACAAACCGTGTTGGATTTAGAGTTCCAAATACATCTATCAATATAGGAGAAAACAGAGTGAAACCTAAAAATTCAAAGTGTTACTGGAAATGAACGCTTCAACATAGAAGAACGACATTTGGGGAACCAAGTCGCCTTCGTGTACTGATCATTACCTGAAAGTATCATCCAGTTTGGGTGAAAAAATATTTGCTGAGATTTCTGGAGATTCGTAATTTTTGGAAGCTTGGCAACCCCTCTCCATGAAAGTGGTTCTCGCCAGTCACTGCTTAGGGCTACAGCAAGAGGAAACAAAACATAGAGATAGAACGTGAAACTACTTTACTGTATCAAGTTTCAAGAAGCTAGCACAAACCGTGTTGGATTTAGAGTTCCAAATACATGTATCAATATAGGAGAAAACAGAGTGAAACCTAAAAATTCAAACTGTTACAGGAAATGAACGCTTCAACATAGAAGAACGACATTTGGGGAACCAAGTCGCCTTAGTGTACTGATCATTACCTGAAAGTATCATCCAGTTTGGGTGAAAAAATATTTGCTGAGATTTCTGGAGATTCGTAACTTTTGGAAGTTTGGCAACCTTTTTCCATGAAAGTGTTTCTCACCGTCACTGCTTAGGGCTACATCAAGAGGAAACAGAATATAGAGATAGAACGTGAAACTACTTTACTTTGTCAAGTTTCATGAAGCTAGCACAAACCGTGTTGGATTTAGACTTCCAAATACATCTATCAATATAGGAGAAAACAGAGTGAAACCTAAAAATTCAAAGTGTTACTGGAAATGAACGCTTCAACATAGAAGAACGACATTTGGGGAACCAAGTCGCCTTCGTGTACTGATCATTACCTGAAAGTATCATCCAGTTTGGGTGAAAAAATATTTGCTGAGATTTCTGGAGATTCGTAATTTTTGGAAGCTTGGCAACCCCTCTCCATGAAAGTGGTTCTCGCCAGTCACTGCTTAGGGCTACAGCAAGAGGAAACAAAACATAGAGATAGAACGTGAAACTACTTTACTGTATCAAGTTTCAAGAAGCTAGCACAAACCGTGTTGGATTTAGAGTTCCAAATACATGTATCAATATAGGAGAAAACAAAGTGAAACCTAAAAATTCAAACTGTTACTGGAAATGAACGCTTCAACATAGAAGAACGAACTTTGGGGAACCAAGTCGCCTTAGTGTACTGATCATTACCTGAAAGTATCATCCAGTTTGGGTGAAAAAATATTTGCTGAGATTTCTGGAGATTCGTAATTTTTGGAAGCTTGGCAACCCCTTCTCATGAAAGTGTTTCTCGCCAGTCACTGCTTAGGGCTACATCAAGAGGAAACAAAACATAGAGATAGAACGTGAAACTACTTTACTGTGTCAAGTTTCAAGAAGCTAGCACAAACCGTGTTGGATTTAGAGTTCCAAATACATGTATCAATATAGGAGAAAACAGAGTGAAACCTAAAAATTCAAACTGTTACTGGAAATGAACGCTTCAAAATAGAAGAACGACATTTGGGGAACCAAGTCGCCTTAGTGTACTGATCATTACCTGAAAGTATCATCCAGTTTGGGTGAAAAAATATTTGCTGAGATTTCTGGAGATTCGTAACTTTTGGAAGCTTGGCAACCCCTTTCCATGAAAGTGTTTCTCGCCAGTCACTGCTTAGGGCTACATCAAGAGGAAACAAAACATAGAGATAGAACGTGAAACTACTTTACTGTGTCAAGTTTCAAGAAGCTACCACAAACCGTGTTGGATTTAGAGTTCCAAATACATGTATCAATATAGGAGAAAACAGAGTGAAACCTAAAAATTCAAACTGTTACTGGAAATGAACGCTTCAACATAGAAGAACGACATTTGGGGAACCAAGTCGCCTTCGTGTACTGATCATTACCTGAAAGTATCATCCAGTTTGGGTGAAAAAATATTTGCTGAGATTTCTGGAGATTCGTAAGTTTTGGAAGCTTGGCAACTTTTTTCCATGAAAGTGTTTCTCACCAGTCACTGCTTAGGGCTACATCAAGAGGAAACAGAATATAGAGATAGAACGTGAAACTACTTTACTTTGTCAAGTTTCATGAAGCTAGCACAAACCGTGTTGGATTTAGAGTTCCAAATACATCTATCAATATAGGAGAAAACAGAGTGAAACCTAAAAATTCAAAGTGTTACTGGAAATGAACGCTTCAACATAGAAGAACGACATTTGGGGAACCAATTCGCCTTCGTGTACTGATCATTACCTGAAAGTATCAACCAGTTTGGGTGAAAAAATATTTGCTGAGATTTCTGGAGATTCGTAATTTTTGGAAGCTTGGCAACCCCTCTCCATGAAAGTGGTTCTCGCCAGTCACTGCTTAGGGCTACAGCAAGAGGAAACAAAACATAGAGATAGAACGTGAAACTACTTTACTGTATCAAGTTTCAAGAAGCTAGCACAAACCGTGTTGGATTTAGAGTTCCAAATACATGTATCAATATAGGAGAAAACAAAGTGAAACCTAAAAATTCAAACTGTTACTGGAAATGAACGCTTCAACATAGAAGAACGAACTTTGGGGAACCAAGTCGCCTTAGTGTACTGATCATTACCTGAAAGTATCATCCAGTTTGGGTGAAAAAATATTTGCTGAGATTTCTGGAGATTCGTAATTTTTGGAAGCTTGGCAACCCCTTTCCATGAAAGTGTTTCTCGCCAGTCACTGCTTAGGGCTACATCAAGAGGAAACAAAACATAGAGATAGAACGTGAAACTACTTTACTGTGTCAAGTTTCAAGAAGCTAGCACAAACCGTGTTGGATTTAGAGTTCCAAATACATGTATCAATATAGGAGAAAACAGAGTGAAACCTAAAAATTCAAACTGTTACTGGAAATGAACGCTTCAAAATAGAAGAACGACATTTGGGGAACCAAGTCGCCTTAGTGTACTGATCATTACCTGAAAGTATCATCCAGTTTGGGTGAAAAAATATTTGCTGAGATTTCTGGAGATTCGTAACTTTTGGAAGCTTGGCAACCCCTTTCCATGAAAGTGTTTCTCGCCAGTCACTGCTTAGGGCTACATCAAGAGGAAACAAAACATAGAGATAGAACGTGAAACTACTTTACTGTGTCAAGTTTCAAGAAGCTACCACAAACCGTGTTGGATTTAGAGTTCCAAATACATGTATCAATATAGGAGAAAACAGAGTGAAACCTAAAAATTCAAACTGTTACTGGAAATGAACGCTTCAACATAGAAGAACGAAATTTGGGGAACCAAGTCGCCTTCGTGTACTGATCATTACCTGAAAGTATCATCCAGTTTGGGTGAAAAAATATTTGCTGAGATTTCTGGAGATTCGTAAGTTTTGGAAGCTTGGCAACTTTTTTCCATGAAAGTGTTTCTCACCAGTCACTGCTTAGGGCTACATCAAGAGGAAACAGAATATAGAGATAGAACGTGAAACTACTTTACTGTGTCAAGTTTCATGAAGCTAGCACAAACCGTGTTGGATTTAGAGTTCCAAATACATCTATCAATATAGGAGAAAACAGAGTGAAACCTAAAAATTCAAAGTGTTACTGGAAATGAACGCTTCAACATAGAAGAACGACATTTGGGGAACCAATTCGCCTTCGTGTACTGATCATTACCTGAAAGTATCAACCAGTTTGGGTGAAAAAATATTTGCTGAGATTTCTGGAGATTCGTAATTTTTGGAAGCTTGGCAACCCCTCTCCATGAAAGTGGTTCTCGCCAGTCACTGCTTAGGGCTACAGCAAGAGGAAACAAAACATAGAGATAGAATGTGAAACTACTTTACTATGTCAAGTTTCAAGAAGCTAGCACAAACCGTGTTGGATTTAGAGTTCCAAATACATGTATCAATATAGGAGAAAACAGAGTGAAACCTAAAAATTCAAACTGTTACAGGAAATGAACGCTTCAACATAGAAGAACGACATTTGGGGAACCAAGTCGCCTTAGTGTACTGATCATTACCTGAAAGTATCATCCAGTTTGGGTGAAAAAATATTTGCTGAGATTTCTGAAGATTCGTAACTTTTGGAAGCTTGGCAACCTTTTTCCATGAAAGTGTTTCTCACCAGTCACTGCTTAGGGCTACATCAAGAGGAAACAGAATATAGAGATAGAACGTGAAACTACTTTACTTTGTCAAGTTTCATGAAGCTAGCACAAACCGTGTTGGATTTAGAGTTCCAAATACATCTATCAATATAGGAGAAAACAGAGTGAAACCTAAAAATTCAAAGTGTTACTGGAAATGAACGCTTCAACATAGAAGAACGACATTTGGGGAACCAAGTCGCCTTCGTGTACTGATCATTACCTGAAAGTATCATCCAGTTTGGGTGAAAAAATATTTGCTGAGATTTCTGGAGATTCGTAATTTTTGGAAGCTTGGCAACACCTCTCCTTGAAAGTGGTTCTCGCCAGTCACTGCTTAGGGCTACAGCAAGAGGAAAGAAAACATAGAGATAGAACGTGAAACTACTTTACTGTATCAAGTTTCAAGAAGCTAGCACAAACCGTGTTGGATTTAGAGTTCCAAATACATGTATCAATATAGGAGAAAACAGAGTGAAACCTAAAAATTCAAACTGTTACTGGAAATGAACGCTTCAACATAGAAGAACGAACTTTGGGGAACCAAGTCGCCTTAGTGTACTGATCATTACCTGAAAGTATCATCCAGTTTGGGTGAAAAAATATTTGCTGAGATTTCTGGAGATTCGTAACTTTTGGAAGCTTGGAAACCTTTTTCAATGAAAGTGTTTCTCACCAGTCACTGCTTAGGGCTACATCAAGAGGAAACAGAATATAGAGATAGAACGTGAAACTACTTTACTTTGTCAAGTTTCATGAAGCTAGCACAAACCGTGTTGCATTTAGAGTTCCAAATACATCTATCAATATAGGAGAAAACAGAGTGAAACCTAAAAATTCAAAGTGTTACTGGAAATGAACGCTTCAACATAGAAGAACGACATTTGGGGAACCAAGTCGCCTTCGTGTACTGATCATTACCTGAAAGTATCATCCAGTTTGGGTGAAAAAATATTTGCTGAGATTTCTGGAGATTCGTAACTTTTGGAAGCTTGGCAACCCCTTTCCATGAAAGTGTTTCTCGCCAGTCACTGCTTAGGGCTACATCAAGAGGAAACAAAACATAGAGATAGAACGTGAAACTACTTTACTGTGTCAAGTTTCAAGAAGCTACCACAAACCGTGTTGGATTTAGAGTTCCAAATACATGTATCAATATAGGAGAAAACAGAGTGAAACCTAATAATTCAAACTGTTACTGGAAATGAACGCTTCAACATAGAAGAACGACATTTGGGGAACCAAGTCGCCTTCGTGTACTGATCATTACCTGAAAGTATCATCCAGTTTGGGTGAAAAAATATTTGCTGAGATTTCTGGAGATTCGTAATTTTTGGAAGCTTGGCAACCCCTCTCCATGAAAGTGGTTCTCGCCAGTCACTGCTTAGGGCTACAGCAAGAGGAAACAAAACATAGAGATAGAACGTGAAACTACTTTACTGTGTCAAGTTTCAAGAAGCTAGCACAAACCGTGTTGGATTTAGAGTTCCAAATACATGTATCAATATAGGAGAAAACAGAGTGAAACCTAAAAATTCAAACTGTTACTGGAAATGAACGCTTCAACATAGAAGAACGAACTTTGGGGAACCAAGTCGCCTTAGTGTACTGATCATTACCTGAAAGTATCATCCAGTTTGGGTGAAAAAATATTTGCTGAGATTTCTGGAGATTCGTAATTTTTGGAAGCTTGGCAACCCCTTTCCATGAAAGTGTTTCTCGCCAGTCACTGCTTAGGGCTACATCAAGAGGAAACAAAACATAGAGATAGAACGTGAAACTACTTTATTGTGTCAAGTTTCAAGAAGCTAGCACAAACCGTGTTGGATTTAGAGTTCCAAATACATGTATCAATATAGGAGAAAACAGAGTGAAACCTAAAAATTCAAACTGTTACAGGAAATGAACGCTTCAACATAGAAGAACGACATTTGGGGAACCAAGTCGCCTTAGTGTACTGATCATTACCTGAAAGTATCATCCAGTTTGGGTGAAAAAATATTTGCTGAGATTTCTGGAGATTCGTAATTTTTGGAAGCTTGGCAACCCCTTTCCATGAAAGTGTTTCTCGCCAGTCACTGCTTAGGGCTACATCAAGAGGAAACAGAATATAGAGATAGAACGTGAAACTACTTTACTGTGTCAAGTTTCAAGAAGCTAGCACAAACCGTGTTGGATTTAGAGTTCCAAATACATGTATCAATATAGGAGAAAACAGAGTGAAACCTAAAAATTCAAACTGTTACTGGAAATGAACGCTTCAACATAGAAGAACGACATTTGGGGAACCAAGTCGCCTACGTGTACTGATCATTACCTGAAAGTATCATCCAGTTTGGGTGAAAAAATATTTGCTGAGATTTCTGGAGATTCGTAATTTTTGGAAGCTTGGCAACCCCTCTCCATGAAAGTGGTTCTCGCCAGTCACTGCTTAGGGCTACAGCAATGGAAACAAAACATAAAGATAGAACGTGAAACTACTTTACTGTGTCAAGTTTCAAGAAGCTAGCACAAACCGTGTTGGATTTAGAGTTCCAAATACATGTATCAATATAGGAGAAAACAGAGTGAAACCTAAAAATTCAAACTGTTACTGGAAATGAACGCTTCAAAATAGAAGAACGACATTTGGGGAACCAAGTCGCCTTCGTGTACTGATCATGACCTGAAAGTATCATCCAGTTTGGGTGAAAAAATATTTGCTGAGATTTCTGGAGATTCGTAACTTTTGGAAGCTTGGCAACCCCTTTCCATGAAAGTGTTTCTCGCCAGTCACTGCTTAGGGCTACATCAAGAGGAAACAAAACATAGAGATAGAACGTGAAACTACTTTACTGTGTCAAGTTTCAAGAAGCTAGCACAAACCGTGTTGGATTTAGAGTTCCAAATACATGTATCAATATAGGAGAAAACAGAGTGAAACCTAAAAATTCAAACTGTTACTGGAAATGAACGCTTCAACATAGAAGAACGACATTTGGGGAACCAAGTCGCCTTCGTGTACTGATCATTACCTGAAAGTATCATCCAGTTTGGGTGAAAAAATATTTGCTGAGATTTCTGGAGATTCGTAATTTTTGGAAGCTTGGCAACCCCTCTCCATGAAAGTGGTTCTCGCCAGTCACTGCTTAGGGCTACAGCAAGAGGAAACAAAACATAGAGATAGAACGTGAAACTACTTTACTGTGTCAAGTTTCAAGAAGCTAGCACAAACCGTGTTGGATTTAGAGTTCCAAATACATGTATCAATATAGGAGAAAACAGAGTGAAACCTAAAAATTCAAACTGTTACTGGAAATGAACGCTTCAACATAGAAGAACGACATTTGGGGAACCAAGTCGCCTTAGTGTACTGATCATTACCTGAAAGTATCATCCAGTTTGGGTGAAAAAATATTTGCTGAGATTTCTGGAGATTCGTAATTTTTGGAAGCTTGGCAACCCCTTTCCATGAAAGTGTTTCTCGCCAGTCACTGCTTAGGGCTACATCAAGAGGAAACAAAACATAGAGATAGAACGTGAAACTACTTTATTGTGTCAAGTTTCAAGAAGCTAGCACAAACCGTGTTGGATTTAGAGTTCCAAATACATGTATCAATATAGGAGAAAACAGAGTGAAACCTAAAAATTCAAACTGTTACAGGAAATGAACGCTTCAACATAGAAGAACGACATTTGGGGAACCAAGTCGCCTTAGTGTACTGATCATTACCTGAAAGTATCATCCAGTTTGGGTGAAAAAATATTTGCTGAGATTTCTGGAGATTCGTAATTTTTGGAAGCTTGGCAACCCCTTTCCATGAAAGTGTTTCTCGCCAGTCACTGCTTAGGGCTACATCAAGAGGAAACAAAACATAGAGATAGAACGTGAAACTACTTTACTGTGTCAAGTTTCAAGATGCTAGCACAAACCGTGTTGGATTTAGAGTTCCAAATACATGTATCAATATAGGAGAAAACAGAGTGAAACCTAAAAATTCAAACTGTTACTGGAAATGAACGCTTCAACATAGAAGAACGACATTTGGGGAACCAAGTCGCCTACGTGTACTGATCATTACCTGAAAGTATCATCCAGTTTGGGTGAAAAAATATTTGCTGAGATTTCTGGAGATTCGTAATTTTTGGAAGCTTGGCAACCCCTCTCCATGAAAGTGGTTCTCGCCAGTCACTGCTTAGGGCTACAGCAAGAGGAAACAAAACATAGAGATAGAACGTGAAACTACTTTACTGTGTCAAGTTTCAAGAAGCTAGCACAAACCGTGTTGGATTTAGAGTTCCAAATACATGTATCAATATAGGAGAAAACAGAGTGAAACCTAAAAATTCAAACTGTTACAGGAAATGAACGCTTCAACATAGAAGAACGACATTTGGGGAACCAAGTCGCCTTAGTGTACTGATCATTACCTGAAAGTATCATCCAGTTTGGGTGAAAAAATATTTGCTGAGATTTCTGGAGATTCGTAATTTTTGGAATCTTGGCAACCCCTTTCCATGAAAGTGTTTCTTGCCAGTCACTGCTTAGGGCTACATCAAGAGGAAACAAAACATAGAGATAGAACGTGAAACTACTTTACTGTGTCAAGTTTCAAGAAGCTAGCACAAACCGTGTTGGATTTAGAGTTCCAAATACATGTATCAATATAGGAGAAAACAGAGTGAAACCTAAAAATTCAAACTGTTACAGGAAATGAACGCTTCAACATAGAAGAACGACATTTGGGGAACCAAGTCGCCTTAGTGTACTGATCGTTACCTGAAAGTATCATCCAGTTTGGGTGAAAAAATATTTGCTGAGATTTCTGGAGATTCGTAATTTTTGGAAGCTTGGCAACAACTTTCCATGAAAGTGTTTCTCGCCAGTCACTGCTTAGGGCTACATCAAGAGGAAACAAAACATAGAGATAGAACGTGAAACTACTTTACTGTGTCAAGTTTCAAGAAGCTAGCACAAACCGTGTTGTATTTAGAGTTCCAAATACATCTATCAATATAGGATAAAACAGAGTGAAACCTAAAAATTCAAACTGTTACTGGAAATGAACGCTTCAACATAGAAGAACGAACTTTGGGGAACCAAGTCGCCTTAGTGTACTGATCATTACCTGAAAGTATCATCCAGTTTGGGTGAAAAAATATTTGCTGAGATTTCTGGAGATTCGTAATTTTTGGAAGCTTGGCAAACCCTCTCCATGAAAGTGGTTCTCGCCAGTCACTGCTTAGGGCTACAGCAAGAGGAAACAAAACATAGAGATAGAACGTGAAACTACTTTACTGTGTCAAGTTTCAAGAAGCTAGCACAAACCGTGTTGGATTTAGAGTTCCAAATACATGTATCAATATAGGAGAAAACAGAGTGAAACCTAAAAATTCAAACTGTTACAGGAAATGAACGCTTCAACATAGAAGAACGACATTTGGGGAACCAAGTCGCCTTAGTGTACTGATCATTACCTGAAAGTATCATCCAGTTTGGGTGAAAAAATATTTGCTGAGATTTCTGGAGATTCGTAACTTTTGGAAGCTTGGCAACCTTTTTCCATGAAAGTGTTTCTCACCAGTCACTGCTTAGGGCTACATCAAGAGGAAACAGAATATAGAGATAGAACGTGAAACTACTTTACTGTGTCAAGTTTCAAGAAGCTAGCACAAACCGTGTTGGATTTAGAGTTCCAAATACATGTATCAATATAGGAGAAAACAGAGTGAAACCTAAAAATTCAAACTGTTACAGGAAATGAACGCTTCAACATGGAAGAACGACATTTGGGGAACCAAGTCGCCTTAGTGTACTGATCATTACCTGAAAGTATCATCCAGTTTGGGTGAAAAAATATTTGCTGAGATTTCTGGAGATTCGTAATTTTTGGAAGCTTGGCAACCCCAATCCATGAAAGTGGTTCTCGCCAGTCACTGCTTAGGGCTACAGCAAGAGGAAACAAAACATAGAGATAGAACGTGAAACTACTTTACTGTGTCAAGTTTCAAGAAGCTAGCACAAACCGTGTTGGATTTAGAGTTCCAAATACATGTATCAATATAGGAGAAAACAGAGTGAAACCTAAAAATTCAAACTGTTACAGGAAATGAACGCTTCAACATAGAAGAACGACATTTGGGGAACCAAGTCGCCTTAGTGTACTGATCATTACCTGAAAGTATCATCCAGTTTGGGTGAAAAAATATTTGCTGAGATTTCTGGAGATTCGTAACTTTTGGAAGCTTGGCAACCCCTCTCCATGAAAGTGTTTCTCGCCAGTCACTGCTTAGGGCTACATCAAGAGGAAACAGAATATAGAGATAGAACGTGAAACTACTTTACTGTGTCAAGTTTCAAGAAGCTAGCACAAACCGTGTTGGATTTAGAGTTCCAAATACATCTATCAATATAGGAGAAAACAGAGTGAAACCTAAAAATTCAAACTGTTACTGGAAATGAACGCTTCAACATAGAAGAACGAACTTTATGGAACCAAGTCGCCTTAGTGTACTGATCATTACCTGAAAGTATCATCCAGTTTGGGTGAAAAAATATTTGCTGAGATTTCTGGAGATTCGTAATTTTTGGAAGCTTGGCAACCCCTTTCCATGAAAGTGTTTCTCGCCAGTCACTGCTTAGGGCTACATCAAGAAAAACAGAATATACAGATAGAACGTGAAACTACTTTACTGTGTCAAGTTTCAAGAAGCTAGCACAAACCGTGTTGGATTTAGAGTTCCAAATACATCTATCAATATAGGAGAAAACAGAGTGAAACCTAAAAATTCAAACTGTTACTGGAAATGAACGCTTCAACATAGAAGAACGACATTTGGGGAACCAAGTCGCCTTAGTGTACTGATCATTACCTGAAAGTATCATCCAGTTTGGGTGAAAAAATATTTGCTGAGATTTCTGGAGATTCGTAATTTTTGGAAGCTTGGCAACCCCTCTCCATGAAAGTGGTTCTCGCCAGTCACTGCTTAGGGCTACATCAAGAGGAAAAAAAACATAGAGATAGAACGTGAAACTACTTTACTGTGTCAAGTTTCAAGAAGCTAGCACAAACCGTGTTGGATTTAGAGTTCCAAATACATCTATCAATATAGGAGAAAACAGAGTGAAACCTAAAAATTCAAACTGTTACAGGAAATGAACGCTTCAACATAGAAGAACGACATTTGGGGAACCAAGTCGCCTTAGTGTACTGATCATTACCTGAAAGTATCATCCAGTTTGGGTGAAAAAATATTTGCTGAGATTTCCGGAGATTCGTAACTTTTGGAAGCTTGGCAACCTTTTTCCATGAAAGTGTTTCTCGCCAGTCACTGCTTAGGGCTACATCAAGAGGAAACAGAATATAGAGATAGAACGTGAAACTACTTTACTTTGTCAAGTTTCATGAAGCTAGCACAAACCGTGTTGGATTTAGAGTTCCAAATACATCTATCAATATAGGAGAAAACAGAGTGAAACCTAAAAATTCAAACTGTTACTGGAAATGAACGCTTAAACATAGAAGAACGAAATTTGGGGAACCAAGTCGCCTTCGTGTACTGATCATTACCTGAAAGTATCATCCAGTTTGGGTGAAAAAATATTTGCTGAGATTTCTGGAGATTCGTAACTTTTGGAAGCTTGGCAAACTTTTTCCATGAAAGTGTTTCTCACCAGTCACTGCTTAGGGCTACATCAAGAAAAACAGAATATAGAGATAGAACGTGAAACTACTTTACTTTGTCAAGTTTCAAGAAGCTAGCACAAACCGTGTTGGATTTAGAGTTCCAAATACATCTATCAATATAGGAGAAAACAGAGTGAAACCTAAAAATTCAAACTGTTACTGGAAATGAACGCTTCAACATAGAAGAACGAACTTTGGGGAACCAAGTCGCCTTAGTGTACTGATCATTACCTGAAAGTATCATCCAGTTTGGGTGAAAAAATATTTGCTGAGATTTCTGGAGATTCGTAATTTTTGGAAGCTTGGCAACCCCTCTCCATGAAAGTGGTTCTCGCCAGTCACTGCTTAGGGCTACAGCAAGAGGAAACAAAACATAGAGATAGAACGTGAAACTACTTTACTGTGTCAAGTTTCAAGAAGCTAGCACAAACCGTGTTGGATTTAGAGTTCCAAATACATGTATCAATATAGGAGAAAACAGAGTGAAACCTAAAAATTCAAACTGTTACAGGAAATGATCGCTTCAACATAGAAGAACGACATTTGGTGAACCAAGTCGCCTTAGTGTACTGATCATTACCTGAAAGTATCATCCAGTTTGGGTGAAAAAATATTTGCTGAGATTTCTGGAGATTCGTAATTTTTGGAAGCTTGGCAACCCCTCTCCATGAAAGTGGTTCTCGCCAGTCACTGCTTAGGGCTACAGCAATGGAAACAAAACATAGAGATAGAACGTGAAACTACTTTACTGTGTCAAGTTTCAAGAAGCTACCACAAACCGTGTTGGATTTAGAGTTCCAAATACATGTATCAATATAGGAGAAAACAGAGTGAAACCTAAAAATTCAAACTGTTACAGGAAATGAACGCTTCAACATAGAAGAACGACATTTGGGGAACCAAGTCGCCTTAGTGTACTGATCATTACCTGAAAGTATCATCCAGTTTGGGTGAAAAAATATTTGCTGAGATTTCTGGAGATTCGTAATTTTTGGAAGCTTGGCAACCCCTTTCCATGAAAGTGTTTCTCGACAGTCACTGCTTATGGCTACATCAAGAGGAAACAAAACACAGAGATAGAACGTGAAACTACTTTACTGTGTCAAGTTTCAAGAAGCTAGCACAAACCGTGTTGGATTTAGAGTTCCAAATACATGTATCAATATAGGAGAAAACAGAGTGAAACCTAAAAATTCAAACTGTTACAGGAAATGAACGCTTCAACATAGAAGAACGACATTTGGGGAACCAAGTCGCCTTAGTGTACTGATCATTACCTGAAAGTATCATCCAGTTTGGGTGAAAAAATATTTGCTGAGATTTCTGGAGATTCGTAATTTTTGGAAGCTTGGCAACCTTTTTCCATGAAAGTGTTTCTCACCAGTCACTGCTTAGGGCTACATCAAGAGGAAACAAAACATAGAGATAGAACGTGAAACTACTTTACTGTGTCAAGTTTCAAGAAGCTAGCACAAACCGTGTTGGATTTAGAGTTCCAAATACATGTATCAATATAGGAGAAAACAGAGTGAAACCTAAAAATTCAAACTGTTACAGGAAATGAACGCTTCAACATAGAAGAACGAACTTTGGGGAACCAAGTCGCCTTAGTGTACTGATCATTACCTGAAAGTATCATCCAGTTTGGGTGAAAAAATATTTGCTGAGATTTCTGGAGATTCGTAATTTTTGGAAGCTTGGCAACCCCTCTCCATGAAAGTGGTTCTCGCCAGTCACTGCTTAGGGCTACATCAAGAGGAAACAAAACATAGAGATAGAACGTGAAACTACTTTACTGTGTCAAGTTTCAAGAAGCTAGCACAAACCGTGTTGGATTTAGAGTTCCAAATACATGTATCAATATAGGAGAAAACAGAGTGAAACCTAAAAATTCAAACTGTTACAGGAAATGATCGCTTCAACATAGAAGAACGACATTTGGTGAACCAAGTCGCCTTAGTGTACTGATCATTACCTGAAAGTATCATCCAGTTTGGGTGAAAAAATATTTGCTGAGATTTCTGGAGATTCGTAATTTTTGGAAGCTTGGCAACCCCTTTCCATGAAAGTGTTTCTCGCCAGTCACTGCTTAGGGCTACAGCAAGAGGAAACAAAACATACAGATAGAACGTGAAACTACTTTACTGTGTCAAGTTTCAAGAAGCTAGCACAAACCGTGTTGGATTTAGAGTTCCAAATACATCTATCAATATAGGAGAAAACAGAGTGAAACCTAAAAATTCAAACTGTTACTGGAAATGAACGCTTCAACATAGAAGAACGAACTTTGGGGAACCAAGTCGCCTTAGTGTACTGATCATTACCTGAAAGTATCATCCAGTTTGGGTGAAAAAATATTTGCTGAGATTTCTGGAGATTCGTAATTTTTGAAAGCTTGGCAACCCCTCTCCATGAAAGTGGTTCTCGCCAGTCACTGCTTAGGGCTACAGCAAGAGGAAACAAAACATACAGATAGAACGTGAAACTACTTTACTGTGTCAAGTTTCAAGAAGCTAGCACAAACCGTGTTGGATTTAGAGTTCCAAATACATGTATCAATATAGGAGAAAACAGAGTGAAACCTAAAAATTCAAACTGTTACTGGAAATGAACGCTTCAACATAGAAGAACGAACTTTGGGGAACCAAGTCGCCTTAGTGTACTGATCATTACCTGAAAGTATCATCCAGTTTGGGTGAAAAAATATTTGCTGAGATTTCTGGAGATTCGTAATTTTTGGAAGCTTGGCAACCCCTTTCCATGAAAGTGTTTCTCGCCAGTCACTGCTTAGGGCTACATCAAGAGGAAACAAAACATAGAGATAGAACGTGAAACTACTTTATTGTGTCAAGTTTCAAGAAGCTAGCACAAACCGTGTTGGATTTAGAGTTCCAAATACATGTATCAATATAGGAGAAAACAGAGTGAAACCTAAAAATTCAAACTGTTACAGGAAATGAACGCTTCAACATAGAAGAACGACATTTGGGGAACCAAGTCGCCTTAGTGTACTGATCATTACCTGAAAGTATCATCCAGTTTGGGTGAAAAAATATTTGCTGAGATTTCTGGAGATTCATAATTTTTGGAAGCTTGGCAACCCCTTTCCATGAAAGTGTTTCTCGCCAGTCACTGCTTAGGGCTACAGCAAGAGGAAACAAAACATAGAGATAGAACGTGAAACTACTTTACTGTGTCAAGTTTCAAGATGCTAGCACAAACCGTGTTGGATTTAGAGTTCCAAATACATGTATCAATATAGGAGAAAACAGAGTGAAACCTAAAAATTCAAACTGTTACTGGAAATGAACGCTTCAACATAGAAGAACGACATTTGGGGAACCAAGTCGCCTACGTGTACTGATCATTACCTGAAAGTATCATCCAGTTTGGGTGAAAAAATATTTGCTGAGATTTCTGGAGATTCGTAATTTTTGGAAGCTTGGCAACCCCTCTCCATGAAAGTGGTTCTCGCCAGTCACTGCTTAGGGCTACAGCAAGAGGAAACAAAACATAGAGATAGAACGTGAAACTACTTTACTGTGTCAAGTTTCAAGAAGCTAGCACAAACCGTGTTGGATTTAGAGTTCCAAATACATGTATCAATATAGGAGAAAACAGAGTGAAACCTAAAAATTCAAACTGTTACTGGAAATGAACGCTTCAACATAGAAGAACGAACTTTGGGGAAACAAGTCGCCTTAGTGTACTGATCATTACCTGAAAGTATCATCCAGTTTGGGTGAAAAAATATTTGCTGAGATTTCTGGAGATTCGTAATTTTTGGAAGCTTGGCAACCCCTTTCCATGAAAGTGTTTCTCGCCAGTCACTGCTTAGAGCTACATCAAGAGGAAACAAAACATAGAGATAGAACGTGAAACTACTTTATTGTGTCAAGTTTCAAGAAGCTAGCACAAACCGTGTTGGATTTAGAGTTCCAAATACATGTATCAATATAGGAGAAAACAGAGTGAAACCTAAAAATTCAAACTGTTACAGGAAATGAACGCTTCAACATAGAAGAACGACATTTGGGGAACCAAGTCGCCTTAGTGTACTGATCATTACCTGAAAGTATCATCCAGTTTGGGTGAAAAAATATTTGCTGAGATTTCTGGAGATTCGTAATTTTTGGAAGCTTTGCAACCCCTCTCCATGAAAGTGGTTCTCGCCAGTCACTGCTTAGGGCTACAGCAATGGAAACAAAACATAGAGATAGAACGTGAAACTACTTTACTGTGTCAAGTTTCAAGAAGCTAGCACAAACCGTGTTGGATTTAGAGTTCCAAATACATGTATCAATATAGGAGAAAACAGAGTGAAACCTAAAAATTCAAACTGTTACAGGAAATGAACGCTTCAACATAGAAGAACGAACTTTGGGGAACCAAGTCGCCTTAGTGTACTGATCATTACCTGAAAGTATCATCCAGTTTGGGTGAAAAAATATTTGCTGAGATTTCCGGAGATTCGTAACTTTTGGAAGCTTGGCAACCTTTTTCCATGAAAGTGTTTCTCGCCAGTCACTGCTTAGGGCTACATCAAGAGGAAACAGAATATAGAGATAGAACGTGAAACTACTTTACTTTGTCAAGTTTCATGAAGCTAGCACAAACCGTGTTGGATTTAGAGTTCCAAATACATCTATCAATATAGGAGAAAACAGAGTGAAACCTAAAAATTCAAACTGTTACTGGAAATGAACGCTTAAACATAGAAGAACGAAATTTGGGGAACCAAGTCGCCTTCGTGTACTGATCATTACCTGAAAGAATCATCCAGTTTGGGTGAAAAAATATTTGCTGAGATTTCTGGAGATTCGTAACTTTTGGAAGCTTGGCAAACTTTTTCCATGAAAGTGTTTCTCACCAGTCACTGCTTAGGGCTACATCAAGAAAAACAGAATATAGAGATAGAACGTGAAACTACTTTACTTTGTCAAGTTTCAAGAAGCTAGCACAAACCGTGTTGGATTTAGAGTTCCAAATACATCTATCAATATAGGAGAAAACAGAGTGAAACCTAAAAATTCAAACTGTTACTGGAAATGAACGCTTCAACATAGAAGAACGAACTTTGGGGAACCAAGTCGCCTTAGTGTACTGATCATTACCTGAAAGTATCATCCAGTTTGGGTGAAAAAATATTTGCTGAGATTTCTGGAGATTCGTAATTTTTGGAAGCTTGGCAACCCCTCTCCATGAAAGTGGTTCTCGCCAGTCACTGCTTAGGGCTACAGCAAGAGGAAACAAAACATAGAGATAGAACGTGAAACTACTTTACTGCGTCAAGTTTCAAGAAGCTAGCACAAACCGTGTTGGATTTAGAGTTCCAAATACATGTATCAATATAGGAGAAAACAGAGTGAAACCTAAAAATTCAAACTGTTACAGGAAATGATCGCTTCAACATAGAAGAACGACATTTGGTGAACCAAGTCGCCTTAGTGTACTGATCATTACCTGAAAGTATCATCCAGTTTGGGTGAAAAAATATTTGCTGAGATTTCTGGAGATTCGTAATTTTTGGAAGCTTGGCAACCCCTTTCCATGAAAGTGTTTCTCGCCAGTCACTGCTTAGGGCTACATCAAGAGGAAACAAAACATACAGATAGAACGTGAAACTACTTTACTGTGTCAAGTTTCAAGAAGCTAGCACAAACCGTGTTGGATTTAGAGTTCCAAATACATCTATCAATATAGGAGAAAACAGAGTGAAACCTAAAAATTCAAACTGTTACTGGAAATGAACGCTTCAACATAGAAGAACGAACTTTGGGGAACCAAGTCGCCTTAGTGTACTGATCATTACCTGAAAGTATCATCCAGTTTGGGTGAAAAAATATTTGCTGAGATTTCTGGAGATTCGTAATTTTTGAAAGCTTGGCAACCCCTCTCCATGAAAGTGGTTCTCGCCAGTCACTGCTTAGGGCTACAGCAAGAGGAAACAAAACATAGAGATAGAACGTGAAACTACTTTACTGTGTCAAGTTTCAAGAAGCTAGCACAAACCGTGTTGGATTTAGAGTTCCAAATACATGTATCAATATAGGAGAAAACAGAGTGAAACCTAAAAATTCAAACTGTTACAGGAAATGATCGCTTCAACATAGAAGAACGACATTTGGGGAACCAAGTCGCCTTAGTGTACTGATCATTACCTGAAAGTATCATCCAGTTTGGGTGAAAAAATATTTGCTGAGATTTCTGGAGATTCGTAATTTTTGGAAGCTTGGCAACCCCTTTCCATGAAAGTGTTTCTCGCCAGTCACTGCTTAGGGCTACATCAAGAGGAAACAAAACATAGAGATAGAACATGAAACTACTTTACTGTGTCAAGTTTCAAGAAGCTAGCACAAACCGTGTTGGATTTAGAGTTCCAAATACATGTATCAATATAGGAGAAAACAGAGTGAAACCTAAAAATTCAAACTGTTACAGGAAATGAACGCTTCAACATAGAAGAACGACATTTGGGGAACCAAGTCGCCTTAGTGTACTGATCATTACCTGAAAGTATCATCCAGTTTGGGTGAAAAAATATTTGCTGAGATTTCTGGAGATTCGTAATTTTTGGAAGCTTGGCAACCTTTTTCCATGAAAGTGTTTCTCACCAGTCACTGCTTAGGGCTACATCAAGAGGAAACAAAACATAGAGATAGAACGTGAAACTACTTTACTGTGTCAAGTTTCAAGAAGCTAGCACAAACCGTGTTGGATTTAGAGTTCCAAATACATCTATCAATATAGGAGAAAACAGAGTGAAACCTAAAAATTCAAACTGTTACTGGAAATGAACGCTTCAACATAGAAGAACGAACTTTGGGGAACCAAGTCGCCTTAGTGTACTGATCATTACCTGAAAGTATCATCCAGTTTGGGTGAAAAAATATTTGCTGAGATTTCTGGAGATTCGTAACTTTTGGAAGCTTGGCAACCCCTTTCCATGAAAGTGTTTCTCGCCAGTCACTGCTTAGGGCTACATCAAGAGGAAACAAAACATAGAGATAGAACGTGAAACTACTTTACTGTATCAAGTTTCAAGAAGCTAGCACAAACCGTGTTGGATTTAGAGTTCCAAATACATGTATCAATATAGGAGAAAACAGAGTGAAACCTAAAAATTCAAACTGTTACTGGAAATGAACGCTTCAACATAGAAGAACGAACTTTGGGGAACCAAGTCGCCTTAGTGTACTGATCATGACCTGAAAGTATCATCCAGTTTGGGTGAAAAAATATTTGCTGAGATTTCTGGAGATTCGTAACTTTTGGAAGCTTGGCAACCACTTTCCATGAAAGTGTTTCTCGCCAGTCACTGCTTAGGGCTACATCAAGAGGAAACAAAACATAGAGATAGAACGTGAAACTACTTTACTGTGTCAAGTTTCAAGAAGCTACCACAAACCGTGTTGGATTTAGAGTTCCAAATACATGTATCAATATAGGAGAAAACAGAGTGAAACCTAAAAATTCAAACTGTTACTGGAAATGAACGCTTCAACATAGAAGAACGACATTTGGGGAACCAAGTCGCCTTCGTGTACTGATCATTACCTGAAAGTATCATCCAGTTTGGGTGAAAAAATATTTGCTGAGATTTCTGGAGATTCGTAATTTTTGGAAGCTTGGCAACCCCTCTCCATGAAAGTGGTTCTCACCAGTCACTGCTTAGGGCTACAGCAAGAGGAAACAAAACATAGAGATAGAACGTGAAACTACTTTACTGTGTCAAGTTTCAAGAAGCTAGCACAAACCGTGTTGGATTTAGAGTTCCAAATACATGTATCAATATAGGAGAAAACAGAGTGAAACCTAAAAATTCAAACTGTTACTGGAAATGAACGCTTCAACATAGAAGAACGAACTTTGGGGAACCAAGTCGCCTTAGTGTACTGATCATTACCTGAAAGTATCATCCAGTTTGGGTGAAAAAATATTTGCTGAGATTTCTGGAGATTCGTAATTTTTGGAAGCTTGGCAACCCCTTTCCATGAAAGTGTTTCTCGCCAGTCACTGCTTAGGGCTACATCAAGAGGAAACAAAACATAGAGATAGAACGTGAAACTACTTTATTGTGTCAAGTTTCAAGAAGCTAGCACAAACCGTGTTGGATTTAGAGTTCCAAATACATGTATCAATATAGGAGAAAACAGAGTGAAACCTAAAAATTCAAACTGTTACAGGAAATGAACGCTTCAACATAGAAGAACGACATTTGGGGAACCAAGTCGCCTTAGTGTACTGATCATTACCTGAAAGTATCATCCAGTTTGGGTGAAAAAATATTTGCTGAGATTTCTGGAGATTCGTAATTTTTGGAAGCTTGGCAACCCCTTTCCATGAAAGTGTTTCTCGCCAGTCACTGCTTAGGGCTACATCAAGAGGAAACAAAACATAGAGATAGAACGTGAAACTACTTTACTGTATCAAGTTTCAAGAAGCTAGCACAAACCGTGTTGGATTTAGAGTTCCAAATACATGTATCAATATAGGAGAAAACAGAGTGAAACCTAAAAATTCAAACTGTTACTGGAAATGAACGCTTCAACATAGAAGAACGACATTTGGGGAACCAAGTCGCCTACGTGTACTGATCATTACCTGAAAGTATCATCCAGTTTGGGTGAAAAAATATTTGCTGAGATTTCTGGAGATTCGTAATTTTTGGAAGCTTGGCAACCCCTCTCCATGAAAGTGGTTCTCGCCAGTCACTGCTTAGGGCTACAGCAATGGAAACAAAACATAGAGATAGAACGTGAAACTACTTTACTGTGTCAAGTTTCAAGAAGCTAGCACAAACCGTGTTGGATTTAGAGTTCCAAATACATGTATCAATATAGGAGAAAACAGAGTGAAACCTAAAAATTCAAACTGTTACTGGAAATGAACGCTTCAAAATAGAAGAACGACATTTGGGGAACCAAGTCGCCTTAGTGTACTGATCATGACCTGAAAGTATCATCCAGTTTGGGTGAAAAAATATTTGCTGAGATTTCTGGAGATTCGTAACTTTTGGAAGCTTGGCAACCACTTTCCATGAAAGTGTTTCTCGCCAGTCACTGCTTAGGGCTACATCAAGAGGAAACAAAACATAGAGATAGAACGTGAAACTACTTTACTGTGTCAAGTTTCAAGAAGCTACCACAAACCGTGTTGGATTTAGAGTTCCAAATACATGTATCAATATAGGAGAAAACAGAGTGAAACCTAAAAATTCAAACTGTTACTGGAAATGAACGCTTCAACATAGAAGAACGACATTTGGGGAACCAAGTCGCCTTCGTGTACTGATCATTACCTGAAAGTATCATCCAGTTTGGGTGAAAAAATATTTGCTGAGATTTCTGGAGATTCGTAATTTTTGGAAGCTTGGCAACCCCTCTCCATGAAAGTGGTTCTCGCCAGTCACTGCTTAGGGCTACAGCAAGAGGAAACAAAACATAGAGATAGAACGTGAAACTACTTTACTGTGTCAAGTTTCAAGAAGCTAGCACAAACCGTGTTGGATTTAGAGTTCCAAATACATGTATCAATATAGGAGAAAACAGAGTGAAACCTAAAAATTCAAACTGTTACTGGAAATGAACGCTTCAACATAGAAGAACGAACTTTGGGGAACCAAGTCGCCTTAGTGTACTGATCATTACCTGAAAGTATCATCCAGTTTGGGTGAAAAAATATTTGCTGAGATTTCTGGAGATTCGTAATTTTTGGAAGCTTGGCAACCCCTTTCCATGAAAGTGTTTCTCGCCAGTCACTGCTTAGAGCTACATCAAGAGGAAACAAAACATAGAGATAGAACGTGAAACTACTTTATTGTGTCAAGTTTCAAGAAGCTAGCACAAACCGTGTTGGATTTAGAGTTCCAAATACATGTATCAATATAGGAGAAAACAGAGTGAAACCTAAAAATTCAAACTATTACAGGAAATGAACGCTTCAACATAGAAGAACGACATTTGGGGAACCAAGTCGCCTTAGTGTACTGATCATTACCTGAAAGTATCATCCAGTTTGGGTGAAAAAATATTTGCTGAGATTTCTGGAGATTCGTAATTTTTGGAAGCTTGGCAACCCCTTTCCATGAAAGTGTTTCTCGCCAGTCACTGCTTAGGGCTACAGCAAGAGGAAACAAAACATAGAGATAGAACGTGAAACTACTTTACTGTGTCAAGTTTCAAGATGCTAGCACAAACCGTGTTGGATTTAGAGTTCCAAATACATGTATCAATATAGGAGAAAACAGAGTGAAACCTAAAAATTCAAACTGTTACTGGAAATGAACGCTTCAACATAGAAGAACGACATTTGGGGAACCAAGTCGCCTACGTGTACTGATCATTACCTGAAAGTATCATCCAGTTTGGGTGAAAAAATATTTGCTGAGATTTCTGGAGATTCGTAATTTTTGGAAGCTTGGCAACCCCTCTCCATGAAAGTGGTTCTCGCCAGTCACTGCTTAGGGCTACAGCAAGAGGAAACAAAACATAGAGATAGAACGTGAAACTACTTTACTGTGTCAAGTTTCAAGAAGCTAGCACAAACCGTGTTGGATTTAGAGTTCCAAATACATGTATCAATATAGGAGAAAACAGAGTGAAACCTAAAAATTCAAACTGTTACAGGAAATGAACGCTTCAACATAGAAGAACGACATTTGGGGAACCAAGTCGCCTTAGTGTACTGATCATTACCTGAAAGTATCATCCAGTTTGGGTGAAAAAATATTTGCTGAGATTTCTGGAGATTCGTAATTTTTGGAATCTTGGCAACCCCTTTCCATGAAAGTGTTTCTTGCCAGTCACTGCTTAGGGCTACATCAAGAGGAAACAAAACATAGAGATAGAACGTGAAACTACTTTACTGTGTCAAGTTTCAAGAAGCTAGCACAAACCGTGTTGGATTTAGAGTTCCAAATACATGTATCAATATAGGAGAAAACAGAGTGAAACCTAAAAATTCAAACTGTTACAGGAAATGAACGCTTCAACATAGAAGAACGACATTTGGGGAACCAAGTCGCCTTAGTGTACTGATCGTTACCTGAAAGTATCATCCAGTTTGGGTGAAAAAATATTTGCTGAGATTTCTGGAGATTCGTAATTTTTGGAAGCTTGGCAACCACTTTCCATGAAAGTGTTTCTCGCCAGTCACTGCTTAGGGCTACATCAAGAGGAAACAAAACATAGAGATAGAACGTGAAACTACTTTACTGTGTCAAGTTTCAAGAAGCTACCACAAACCGTGTTGGATTTAGAGTTCCAAATACATCTATCAATATAGGAGAAAACAGAGTGAAACCTAAAAATTCAAACTGTTACTGGAAATGAACGCTTCAACATAGAAGAACGAACTTTGGGGAACCAAGTCGCCTTAGTGTACTGATCGTTACCTGAAAGTATCATCCAGTTTGGGTGAAAAAATATTTGCTGAGATTTCTGGAGATTCGTAACTTTTGGAAGCTTGGCAACCACTTTCCATGAAAGTGTTTCTCGCCAGTCACTGCTTAGGGCTACATCAAGAGGAAACAAAACATAGAGATAGAACGTGAAACTACTTTACTGTGTCAAGTTTCAAGAAGCTACCACAAACCGTGTTGGATTTAGAGTTCCAAATACATGTATCAATATAGGAGAAAACAGAGTGAAACCTAAAAATTCAAACTGTTACTGGAAATGAACGCTTCAACATAGAAGAACGACATTTGGGGAACCAAGTCGCCTTCGTGTACTGATCATTACCTGAAAGTATCATCCAGTTTGGGTGAAAAAATATTTGCTGAGATTTCTGGAGATTCGTAATTTTTGGAAGCTTGGCAACCCCTCTCCATGAAAGTGGTTCTCACCAGTCACTGCTTAGGGCTACAGCAAGAGGAAACAAAACATAGAGATAGAACGTGAAACTACTTTACTGTGTCAAGTTTCAAGAAGCTAGCACAAACCGTGTTGGATTTAGAGTTCCAAATACATGTATCAATATAGGAGAAAACAGAGTGAAACCTAAAAATTCAAACTGTTACTGGAAATGAACGCTTCAACATAGAAGAACGAACTTTGGGGAACCAAGTCGCCTTAGTGTACTGATCATTACCTGAAAGTATCATCCAGTTTGGGTGAAAAAATATTTGCTGAGATTTCTGGAGATTCGTAATTTTTGGAAGCTTGGCAACCCCTTTCCATGAAAGTGGTTCTCGCCAGTCACTGCTTAGGGCTACATCAAGAGGAAACAAAACATAGAGATAGAACGTGAAACTACTTTATTGTGTCAAGTTTCAAGAAGCTAGCACAAACCGTGTTGGATTTAGAGTTCCAAATACATGTATCAATATAGGAGAAAACAGAGTGAAACCTAAAAATTCAAACTGTTACAGGAAATGAACGCTTCAACATAGAAGAACGACATTTGGGGAACCAAGTCGCCTTAGTGTACTGATCATTACCTGAAAGTATCATCCAGTTTGGGTGAAAAAATATTTGCTGAGATTTCTGGAGATTCGTAATTTTTGGAAGCTTGGCAACCCCTTTCCATGAAAGTGTTTCTCGCCAGTCACTGCTTAGGGCTACATCAAGAGGAAACAAAACATAGAGATAGAACGTGAAACTACTTTACTGTATCAAGTTTCAAGAAGCTAGCACAAACCGTGTTGGATTTAGAGTTCCAAATACATGTATCAATATAGGAGAAAACAGAGTGAAACCTAAAAATTCAAACTGTTACTGGAAATGAACGCTTCAACATAGAAGAACGACATTTGGGGAACCAAGTCGCCTACGTGTACTGATCATTACCTGAAAGTATCATCCAGTTTGGGTGAAAAAATATTTGCTGAGATTTCTGGAGATTCGTAATTTTTGGAAGCTTGGCAACCCCTCTCCATGAAAGTGGTTCTCGCCAGTCACTGCTTAGGGCTACAGCAATGGAAACAAAACATAGAGATAGAACGTGAAACTACTTTACTGTGTCAAGTTTCAAGAAGCTAGCACAAACCGTGTTGGATTTAGAGTTCCAAATACATGTATCAATATAGGAGAAAACAGAGTGAAACCTAAAAATTCAAACTGTTACTGGAAATGAACGCTTCAAAATAGAAGAACGACATTTGGGGAACCAAGTCGCCTTAGTGTACTGATCATGACCTGAAAGTATCATCCAGTTTGGGTGAAAAAATATTTGCTGAGATTTCTGGAGATTCGTAACTTTTGGAAGCTTGGCAACCACTTTCCATGAAAGTGTTTCTCGCCAGTCACTGCTTAGGGCTACATCAAGAGGAAACAAAACATAGAGATAGAACGTGAAACTACTTTACTGTGTCAAGTTTCAAGAAGCTACCACAAACCGTGTTGGATTTAGAGTTCCAAATACATGTATCAATATAGGAGAAAACAGAGTGAAACCTAAAAATTCAAACTGTTACTGGAAATGAACGCTTCAACATAGAAGAACGACATTTGGGGAACCAAGTCGCCTTCGTGTACTGATCATTACCTGAAAGTATCATCCAGTTTGGGTGAAAAAATATTTGCTGAGATTTCTGGAGATTCGTAATTTTTGGAAGCTTGGCAACCCCTCTCCATGAAAGTGGTTCTCGCCAGTCACTGCTTAGGGCTACAGCAAGAGGAAACAAAACATAGAGATAGAACGTGAAACTACTTTACTGTGTCAAGTTTCAAGAAGCTAGCACAAACCGTGTTGGATTTAGAGTTCCAAATACATGTATCAATATAGGAGAAAACAGAGTGAAACCTAAAAATTCAAACTGTTACTGGAAATGAACGCTTCAACATAGAAGAACGAACTTTGGGGAACCAAGTCGCCTTAGTGTACTGATCATTACCTGAAAGTATCATCCAGTTTGGGTGAAAAAATATTTGCTGAGATTTCTGGAGATTCGTAATTTTTGGAAGCTTGGCAACCCCTTTCCATGAAAGTGTTTCTCGCCAGTCACTGCTTAGAGCTACATCAAGAGGAAACAAAACATAGAGATAGAACGTGAAACTACTTTATTGTGTCAAGTTTCAAGAAGCTAGCACAAACCGTGTTGGATTTAGAGTTCCAAATACATGTATCAATATAGGAGAAAACAGAGTGAAACCTAAAAATTCAAACTGTTACAGGAAATGAACGCTTCAACATAGAAGAACGACATTTGGGGAACCAAGTCGCCTTAGTGTACTGATCATTACCTGAAAGTATCATCCAGTTTGGGTGAAAAAATATTTGCTGAGATTTCTGGAGATTCGTAATTTTTGGAAGCTTGGCAACCCCTTTCCATGAAAGTGTTTCTCGCCAGTCACTGCTTAGGGCTACAGCAAGAGGAAACAAAACATAGAGATAGAACGTGAAACTACTTTACTGTGTCAAGTTTCAAGATGCTAGCACAAACCGTGTTGGATTTAGAGTTCCAAATACATGTATCAATATAGGAGAAAACAGAGTGAAACCTAAAAATTCAAACTGTTACTGGAAATGAACGCTTCAACATAGAAGAACGACATTTGGGGAACCAAGTCGCCTACGTGTACTGATCATTACCTGAAAGTATCATCCAGTTTGGGTGAAAAAATATTTGCTGAGATTTCTGGAGATTCGTAATTTTTGGAAGCTTGGCAACCCCTCTCCATGAAAGTGGTTCTCGCCAGTCACTGCTTAGGGCTACAGCAAGAGGAAACAAAACAAAGAGATAGAACGTGAAACTACTTTACTGTGTCAAGTTTCAAGAAGCTAGCACAAACCGTGTTGGATTTAGAGTTCCAAATACATGTATCAATATAGGAGAAAACAGAGTGAAACCTAAAAATTCAAACTGTTACAGGAAATGAACGCTTCAACATAGAAGAACGACATTTGGGGAACCAAGTCGCCTTAGTGTACTGATCATTACCAGAAAGTATCATCCAGTTTGGGTGAAAAAATATTTGCTGAGATTTCTGGAGATTCGTAATTTTTGGAATCTTGGCAACCCCTTTCCATGAAAGTGTTTCTTGCCAGTCACTGCTTAGGGCTACATCAAGAGGAAACAAAACATAGAGATAGAACGTGAAACTACTTTACTGTGTCAAGTTTCAAGAAGCTAGCACAAACCGTGTTGGATTTAGAGTTCCAAATACATGTATCAATATAGGAGAAAACAGAGTGAAACCTAAAAATTCAAACTGTTACAGGAAATGAACGCTTCAACATAGAAGAACGACATTTGGGGAACCAAGTCGCCTTAGTGTACTGATCGTTACCTGAAAGTATCATCCAGTTTGGGTGAAAAAATATTTGCTGAGATTTCTGGAGATTCGTAATTTTTGGAAGCTTGGCAACCACTTTCCATGAAAGTGTTTCTCGCCAGTCACTGCTTAGGGCTACATCAAGAGGAAACAAAACATAGAGATAGAACGTGAAACTACTTTACTGTGTCAAGTTTCAAGAAGCTACCACAAACCGTGTTGGATTTAGAGTTCCAAATACATCTATCAATATAGGAGAAAACAGAGTGAAACCTAAAAATTCAAACTGTTACTGGAAATGAACGCTTCAACATAGAAGAACGAACTTTGGGGAACCAAGTCGCCTTAGTGTACTGATCGTTACCTGAAAGTATCATCCAGTTTGGGTGAAAAAATATTTGCTGAGATTTCTGGAGATTCGTAATTTTTGGAAGCTTGGCAACCCCTCTCCATGAAAGTGGTTCTCGCCAGTCACTGCTTAGGGCTACAGCAAGAGGAAACAAAACATAGAGATAGAACGTGAAACTACTTTACTGTGTCAAGTTTCAAGAAGCTAGCACAAACCGTGTTGGATTTAGAGTTCCAAATACATGTATCAATATAGGAGAAAACAGAGTGAAACCTAAAAATTCAAACTGTTACAGGAAATGAACGCTTCAACATAGAAGAATGACATTTGGGGAACCAAGTCGCCTTAGTGTACTGATCATTACCTGAAAGTATCATCCAGTTTGGGTGAAAAAATATTTGCTGAGATTTCTGGAGATTCGTAACTTTTGGAAGCTTGGCAACCTTTTTCCATGAAAGTGTTTCTCACCAGTCACTGCTTAGGGCTACATCAAGAGGAAACAGAATATAGAGATAGAACGTGAAACTACTTTACTGTGTCAAGTTTCAAGAAGCTAGCACAAACCGTGTTGGATTTAGAGTTCCAAATACATGTATCAATATAGGAGAAAACAGAGTGAAACCTAAAAATTCAAACTGTTACAGGAAATGAACGCTTCAACATGGAAGAACGACATTTGGGGAACCAAGTCGCCTTAGAGTACTGATCATTACCTGAAAGTATCATCCAGTTTGGGTGAAAAAATATTTGCTGAGATTTCTGGAGATTCGTAATTTTTGGAAGCTTGGCAACCCCTCTCCATGAAAGTGGTTCTCGCCAGTCACTGCTTAGGGCTACAGCAAGAGGAAACAAAACATAGAGATAGAACGTGAAACTACTTTACTGTGTCAAGTTTCAAGAAGCTAGCACAAACCGTGTTGGATTTAGAGTTCCAAATACATGTATCAATATAGGAGAAAACAGAGTGAAACCTAAAAATTCAAACTGTTACAGGAAATGAACGCTTCAACATAGAAGAACGACATTTGGGGAACCAAGTCGCCTTAGTGTACTGATCATTACCTGAAAGTATCATCCAGTTTGGGTGAAAAAATATTTGCTGAGATTTCTGGAGATTCGTAACTTTTGGAAGCTTGGCAACCCCTCTCCATGAAAGTGTTTCTCGCCAGTCACTGCTTAGGGCTACATCAAGAGGAAACAGAATATAGAGATAGAACGTGAAACTACTTTACTGTGTCAAGTTTCAAGAAGCTAGCACAAACCGTGTTGGATTTAGAGTTCCAAATACATGTATCAATATAGGAGAAAACAGAGTGAAACCTAAAAATTCAAACTGTTACTGGAAATGAACGCTTCAACATAGAAGAACGAACTTTATGGAACCAAGTCGCCTTAGTGTACTGATCATTACCTGAAAGTATCATCCAGTTTGGGTGAAAAAATATTTGCTGAGATTTCTGGAGATTCGTAATTTTTGGAAGCTTGGCAACCCCTTTCCATGAAAGTGTTTCTCGCCAGTCACTGCTTAGGGCTACATCAAGAAAAACAGAATATACAGATAGAACGTGAAACTACTTTACTGTGTCAAGTTTCAAGAAGCTAGCACAAACCGTGTTGGATTTAGAGTTCCAAATACATCTATCAATATAGGAGAAAACAGAGTGAAACCTAAAAATTCAAACTGTTACTGGAAATGAACGCTTCAACATAGAAGAACGACATTTGGGGAACCAAGTCGCCTTAGTGTACTGATCATTACCTGAAAGTATCATCCAGTTTGGGTGAAAAAATATTTGCTGAGATTTCTGGAGATTCGTAATTTTTGGAAGCTTGGCAACCCCTCTCCATGAAAGTGGTTCTCGCCAGTCACTGCTTAGGGCTACATCAAGAGGAAACAAAACATAGAGATAGAACGTGAAACTACTTTACTGTGTCAAGTTTCAAGAAGCTAGCACAAACCGTGTTGGATTTAGAGTTCCAAATACATCTATCAATATAGGAGAAAACAGAGTGAAACCTAAAAATTCAAACTGTTACAGGAAATGAACGCTTCAACATAGAAGAACGACATTTGGGGAACCAAGTCGCCTTAGTGTACTGATCATTACCTGAAAGTATCATCCAGTTTGGGTGAAAAAATATTTGCTGAGATTTCTGGAGATTCGTAATTTTTGGAAGCTTGGCAACCCCTTTCCATGAAAGTGTTTCTCGCCAGTCACTGCTTAGGGCTACAGCAAGAGGAAACAAAACATAGAGATAGAACGTGAAACTACTTTACTGTGTCAAGTTTCAAGAAGCTAGCACAAACCGTGTTGGATTTAGAGTTCCAAATACATGTATCAATATAGGAGAAAACAGAGTGAAACCTAAAAATTCAAACTGTTACTGGAAATGAACGCTTCAACATAGAAGAACGAACTTTATGGAACCAAGTCGCCTTAGTGTACTGATCATTACCTCAAAGTATCATCCAGTTTGGGTGAAAAAATATTTGCTGAGATTTCTGGAGATTCGTAATTTTTGGAAGCTTGGCAACCCCTTTCCATGAAAGTGTTTCTCGCCAGTCACTGCTTAGGGCTACATCAAGAGGAAACAAAACATAGAGATAGAACGTGAAACTACTTTACTGTGTCAAGTTTCAAGAAGCTAGCACAAACCGTGTTGGATTTAGAGTTCCAAATACATGTATCAATATAGGAGAAAACAGAGTGAAACCTAAAAATTCAAACTGTTACAGGAAATGAACGCTTCAACATAGAAGAACGACATTTGGGGAACCAAGTCGCCTTAGTGTACTGATCATTACCTGAAAGTATCATCCAGTTTGGGTGAAAAAATATTTGCTGAGATTTCTGGAGATTCGTAATTTTTGGAAGCTTGGCAACCTTTTTCCATGAAAGTGTTTCTCACCAGTCACTGCTTAGGGCTACATCAAGAGGAAACAAAACATAGAGATAGAACGTGAAACTACTTTACTGTGTCAAGTTTCAAGAAGCTAGCACAAACCGTGTTGGATTTAGAGTTCCAAATACATCTATCAATATAGGAGAAAACAGAGTGAAACCTAAAAATTCAAACTGTTACTGGAAATGAACGCTTCAACATAGAAGAACGAACTTTGGGGAACCAAGTCGCCTTAGTGTACTGATCATTACCTGAAAGTATCATCCAGTTTGGGTGAAAAAATATTTGCTGAGATTTCTGGAGATTCGTAACTTTTGGAAGCTTGGCAACCCCTTTCCATGAAAGTGTTTCTCGCCAGTCACTGCTTAGGGCTACATCAAGAGGAAACAAAACATAGAGATAGAACGTGAAACTACTTTACTGTATCAAGTTTCAAGAAGCTAGCACAAACCGTGTTGGATTTAGAGTTCCAAATACATGTATCAATATAGGAGAAAACAGAGTGAAACCTAAAAATTCAAACTGTTACTGGAAATGAACGCTTCAACATAGAAGAACGAACTTTGGGGAACCAAGTCGCCTTAGTGTACTGATCATGACCTGAAAGTATCATCCAGTTTGGGTGAAAAAATATTTGCTGAGATTTCTGGAGATTCGTAACTTTTGGAAGCTTGGCAACCACTTTCCATGAAAGTGTTTCTCGCCAGTCACTGCTTAGGGCTACATCAAGAGGAAACAAAACATAGAGATAGAACGTGAAACTACTTTACTGTGTCAAGTTTCAAGAAGCTACCACAAACCGTGTTGGATTTAGAGTTCCAAATACATGTATCAATATAGGAGAAAACAGAGTGAAACCTAAAAATTCAAACTGTTACTGGAAATGAACGCTTCAACATAGAAGAACGACATTTGGGGAACCAAGTCGCCTTCGTGTACTGATCATTACCTGAAAGTATCATCCAGTTTGGGTGAAAAAATATTTGCTGAGATTTCTGGAGATTCGTAATTTTTGGAAGCTTGGCAACCCCTCTCCATGAAAGTGGTTCTCACCAGTCACTGCTTAGGGCTACAGCAAGAGGAAACAAAACATAGAGATAGAACGTGAAACTACTTTACTGTGTCAAGTTTCAAGAAGCTAGCACAAACCGTGTTGGATTTAGAGTTCCAAATACATGTATCAATATAGGAGAAAACAGAGTGAAACCTAAAAATTCAAACTGTTACTGGAAATGAACGCTTCAACATAGAAGAACGAACTTTGGGGAACCAAGTCGCCTTAGTGTACTGATCATTACCTGAAAGTATCATCCAGTTTGGGTGAAAAAATATTTGCTGAGATTTCTGGAGATTCGTAATTTTTGGAAGCTTGGCAACCCCTTTCCATGAAAGTGTTTCTCGCCAGTCACTGCTTAGGGCTACATCAAGAGGAAACAAAACATAGAGATAGAACGTGAAACTACTTTATTGTGTCAAGTTTCAAGAAGCTAGCACAAACCGTGTTGGATTTAGAGTTCCAAATACATGTATCAATATAGGAGAAAACAGAGTGAAACCTAAAAATTCAAACTGTTACAGGAAATGAACGCTTCAACATAGAAGAACGACATTTGGGGAACCAAGTCGCCTTAGTGTACTGATCATTACCTGAAAGTATCATCCAGTTTGGGTGAAAAAATATTTGCTGAGATTTCTGGAGATTCGTAATTTTTGGAAGCTTGGCAACCCCTTTCCATGAAAGTGTTTCTCGCCAGTCACTGCTTAGGGCTACATCAAGAGGAAACAAAACATAGAGATAGAACGTGAAACTACTTTACTGTATCAAGTTTCAAGAAGCTAGCACAAACCGTGTTGGATTTAGAGTTCCAAATACATGTATCAATATAGGAGAAAACAGAGTGAAACCTAAAAATTCAAACTGTTACTGGAAATGAACGCTTCAACATAGAAGAACGACATTTGGGGAACCAAGTCGCCTACGTGTACTGATCATTACCTGAAAGTATCATCCAGTTTGGGTGAAAAAATATTTGCTGAGATTTCTGGAGATTCGTAATTTTTGGAAGCTTGGCAACCCCTCTCCATGAAAGTGGTTCTCGCCAGTCACTGCTTAGGGCTACAGCAATGGAAACAAAACATAGAGATAGAACGTGAAACTACTTTACTGTGTCAAGTTTCAAGAAGCTAGCACAAACCGTGTTGGATTTAGAGTTCCAAATACATGTATCAATATAGGAGAAAACAGAGTGAAACCTAAAAATTCAAACTGTTACTGGAAATGAACGCTTCAAAATAGAAGAACGACATTTGGGGAACCAAGTCGCCTTAGTGTACTGATCATGACCTGAAAGTATCATCCAGTTTGGGTGAAAAAATATTTGCTGAGATTTCTGGAGATTCGTAACTTTTGGAAGCTTGGCAACCACTTTCCATGAAAGTGTTTCTCGCCAGTCACTGCTTAGGGCTACATCAAGAGGAAACAAAACATAGAGATAGAACGTGAAACTACTTTACTGTGTCAAGTTTCAAGAAGCTACCACAAACCGTGTTGGATTTAGAGTTCCAAATACATGTATCAATATAGGAGAAAACAGAGTGAAACCTAAAAATTCAAACTGTTACTGGAAATGAACGCTTCAACATAGAAGAACGACATTTGGGGAACCAAGTCGCCTTCGTGTACTGATCATTACCTGAAAGTATCATCCAGTTTGGGTGAAAAAATATTTGCTGAGATTTCTGGAGATTCGTAATTTTTGGAAGCTTGGCAACCCCTCTCCATGAAAGTGGTTCTCGCCAGTCACTGCTTAGGGCTACAGCAAGAGGAAACAAAACATAGAGATAGAACGTGAAACTACTTTACTGTGTCAAGTTTCAAGAAGCTAGCACAAACCGTGTTGGATTTAGAGTTCCAAATACATGTATCAATATAGGAGAAAACAGAGTGAAACCTAAAAATTCAAACTGTTACTGGAAATGAACGCTTCAACATAGAAGAACGAACTTTGGGGAACCAAGTCGCCTTAGTGTACTGATCATTACCTGAAAGTATCATCCAGTTTGGGTGAAAAAATATTTGCTGAGATTTCTGGAGATTCGTAATTTTTGGAAGCTTGGCAACCCCTTTCCATGAAAGTGTTTCTCGCCAGTCACTGCTTAGAGCTACATCAAGAGGAAACAAAACATAGAGATAGAACGTGAAACTACTTTATTGTGTCAAGTTTCAAGAAGCTAGCACAAACCGTGTTGGATTTAGAGTTCCAAATACATGTATCAATATAGGAGAAAACAGAGTGAAACCTAAAAATTCAAACTGTTACAGGAAATGAACGCTTCAACATAGAAGAACGACATTTGGGGAACCAAGTCGCCTTAGTGTACTGATCATTACCTGAAAGTATCATCCAGTTTGGGTGAAAAAATATTTGCTGAGATTTCTGGAGATTCGTAATTTTTGGAAGCTTGGCAACCCCTTTCCATGAAAGTGTTTCTCGCCAGTCACTGCTTAGGGCTACAGCAAGAGGAAACAAAACATAGAGATAGAACGTGAAACTACTTTACTGTGTCAAGTTTCAAGATGCTAGCACAAACCGTGTTGGATTTAGAGTTCCAAATACATGTATCAATATAGGAGAAAACAGAGTGAAACCTAAAAATTCAAACTGTTACTGGAAATGAACGCTTCAACATAGAAGAACGACATTTGGGGAACCAAGTCGCCTACGTGTACTGATCATTACCTGAAAGTATCATCCAGTTTGGGTGAAAAAATATTTGCTGAGATTTCTGGAGATTCGTAATTTTTGGAAGCTTGGCAACCCCTCTCCATGAAAGTGGTTCTCGCCAGTCACTGCTTAGGGCTACAGCAAGAGGAAACAAAACATAGAGATAGAACGTGAAACTACTTTACTGTGTCAAGTTTCAAGAAGCTACCACAAACCGTGTTGGATTTAGAGTTCCAAATACATGTATCAATATAGGAGAAAACAGAGTGAAACCTAAAAATTCAAACTGTTACAGGAAATGAACGCTTCAACATAGAAGAACGACATTTGGGGAACCAAGTCGCCTTAGTGTACTGATCATTACCTGAAAGTATCATCCAGTTTGGGTGAAAAAATATTTGCTGAGATTTCTGGAGATTCGTAATTTTTGGAATCTTGGCAACCCCTTTCCATGAAAGTGTTTCTTGCCAGTCACTGCTTAGGGCTACATCAAGAGGAAACAAAACATAGAGATAGAACGTGAAACTACTTTACTGTGTCAAGTTTCAAGAAGCTAGCACAAACCGTGTTGGATTTAGAGTTCCAAATACATGTATCAATATAGGAGAAAACAGAGTGAAACCTAAAAATTCAAACTGTTACAGGAAATGAACGCTTCAACATAGAAGAACGACATTTGGGGAACCAAGTCGCCATAGTGTACTGATCGTTACCTGAAAGTATCATCCAGTTTGGGTGAAAAAATATTTGCTGAGATTTCTGGAGATTCGTAATTTTTGGAAGCTTGGCAACCACTTTCCATGAAAGTGTTTCTCGCCAGTCACTGCTTAGGGCTACATCAAGAGGAAACAAAACATAGAGATAGAACGTGAAACTACTTTACTGTGTCAAGTTTCAAGAAGCTACCACAAACCGTGTTGGATTTAGAGTTCCAAATACATCTATCAATATAGGAGAAAACAGAGTGAAACCTAAAAATTCAAACTGTTACTGGAAATGAATGCTTCAACATAGAAGAACGAACTTTGGGGAACCAAGTCGCCTTAGTGTACTGATCGTTACCTGAAAGTATCATCCAGTTTGGGTGAAAAAATATTTGCTGAGATTTCTGGAGATTCGTAACTTTTGGAAGCTTGGCAACCACTTTCCATGAAAGTGTTTCTCGCCAGTCACTGCTTAGGGCTACATCAAGAGGAAACAAAACATAGAGATAGAACGTGAAACTACTTTACTGTGTCAAGTTTCAAGAAGCTACCACAAACCGTGTTGGATTTAGAGTTCCAAATACATGTATCAATATAGGAGAAAACAGAGTGAAACCTAAAAATTCAAACTGTTACTGGAAATGAACGCTTCAACATAGAAGAACGACATTTGGGGAACCAAGTCGCCTTCGTGTACTGATCATTACCTGAAAGTATCATCCAGTTTGGGTGAAAAAATATTTGCTGAGATTTCTGGAGATTCGTAATTTTTGGAAGCTTGGCAACCCCTCTCCATGAAAGTGGTTCTCACCAGTCACTGCTTAGGGCTACAGCAAGAGGAAACAAAACATAGAGATAGAACGTGAAACTACTTTACTGTGTCAAGTTTCAAGAAGCTAGCACAAACCGTGTTGGATTTAGAGTTCCAAATACATGTATCAATATAGGAGAAAACAGAGTGAAACCTAAAAATTCAAACTGTTACTGGAAATGAACGCTTCAACATAGAAGAACGAACTTTGGGGAACCAAGTCGCCTTAGTGTACTGATCATTACCTGAAAGTATCATCCAGTTTGGGTGAAAAAATATTTGCTGAGATTTCTGGAGATTTGTAATTTTTGGAAGCTTGGCAACCCCTTTCCATGAAAGTGTTTCTCGCCAGTCACTGCTTAGGGCTACATCAAGAGGAAACAAAATATAGAGATAGAACGTGAAACTACTTTATTGTGTCAAGTTTCAAGAAGCTAGCACAAACCGTGTTGGATTTAGAGTTCCAAATACATGTATCAATATAGGAGAAAACAGAGTGAAACCTAAAAATTCAAACTGTTACAGGAAATGAACGCTTCAACATAGAAGAACGACATTTGGGGAACCAAGTCGCCTTAGTGTACTGATCATTACCTGAAAGTATCATCCAGTTTGGGTGAAAAAATATTTGCTGAGATTTCTGGAGATTCGTAATTTTTGGAAGCTTGGCAACCCCTTTCCATGAAAGTGTTTCTCGCCAGTCACTGCTTAGGGCTACATCAAGAGGAAACAAAACATAGAGATAGAACGTGAAACTACTTTACTGTATCAAGTTTCAAGAAGCTAGCACAAACCGTGTTGGATTTAGAGTTCCAAATACATGTATCAATATAGGAGAAAACAGAGTGAAACCTAAAAATTCAAACTGTTACTGGAAATGAACGCTTCAACATAGAAGAACGACATTTGGGGAACCAAGTCGCCTACGTGTACTGATCATTACCTGAAAGTATCATCCAGTTTGGGTGAAAAAATATTTGCTGAGATTTCTGGAGATTCGTAATTTTTGGAAGCTTGGCAACCCCTCTCCATGAAAGTGGTTCTCGCCAGTCACTGCTTAGGGCTACAGCAATGGAAACAAAACATAGAGATAGAACGTGAAACTACTTTACTGTGTCAAGTTTCAAGAAGCTAGCACAAACCGTGTTGGATTTAGAGTTCCAAATACATGTATCAATATAGGAGAAAACAGAGTGAAACCTAAAAATTCAAACTGTTACTGGAAATGAACGCTTCAAAATAGAAGAACGACATTTGGGGAACCAAGTCGCCTTAGTGTACTGATCATGACCTGAAAGTATCATCCAGTTTGGGTGAAAAAATATTTGCTGAGATTTCTGGAGATTCGTAACTTTTGGAAGCTTGGCAACCACTTTCCATGAAAGTGTTTCTCGCCAGTCACTGCTTAGGGCTACATCAAGAGGAAACAAAACATAGAGATAGAACGTGAAACTACTTTACTGTGTCAAGTTTCAAGAAGCTACCACAAACCGTGTTGGATTTAGAGTTCCAAATACATGTATCAATATAGGAGAAAACAGAGTGAAACCTAAAAATTCAAACTGTTACTGGAAATGAACGCTTCAACATAGAAGAACGACATTTGGGGAACCAAGTCGCCTTCGTGTACTGATCATTACCTGAAAGTATCATCCAGTTTGGGTGAAAAAATATTTGCTGAGATTTCTGGAGATTCGTAATTTTTGGAAGCTTGGCAACCCCTCTCCATGAAAGTGGTTCTCGCCAGTCACTGCTTAGGGCTACAGCAAGAGGAAACAAAACATAGAGATAGAACGTGAAACTACTTTACTGTGTCAAGTTTCAAGAAGCTAGCACAAACCGTGTTGGATTTAGAGTTCCAAATACATGTATCAATATAGGAGAAAACAGAGTGAAACCTAAAAATTCAAACTGTTACTGGAAATGAACGCTTCAACATAGAAGAACGAACTTTGGGGAACCAAGTCGCCTTAGTGTACTGATCATTACCTGAAAGTATCATCCAGTTTGGGTGAAAAAATATTTGCTGAGATTTCTGGAGATTCGTAATTTTTGGAAGCTTGGCAACCCCTTTCCATGAAAGTGTTTCTCGCCAGTCACTGCTTAGAGCTACATCAAGAGGAAACAAATCATAGAGATAGAACGTGAAACTACTTTATTGTGTCAAGTTTCAAGAAGCTAGCACAAACCGTGTTGGATTTAGAGTTCCAAATACATGTATCAATATAGGAGAAAACAGAGTGAAACCTAAAAATTCAAACTGTTACAGGAAATGAACGCTTCAACATAGAAGAACGACATTTGGGGAACCAAGTCGCCTTAGTGTACTGATCATTACCTGAAAGTATCATCCAGTTTGGGTGAAAAAATATTTGATGAGATTTCTGGAGATTCGTAATTTTTGGAAGCTTGGCAACCCCCTTCCATGAAAGTGTTTCTCGCCAGTCACTGCTTAGGGCTACAGCAAGAGGAAACAAAACATAGAGATAGAACGTGAAACTACTTTACTGTGTCAAGTTTCAAGATGCTAGCACAAACCGTGTTGGATTTAGAGTTCCAAATACATGTATCAATATAGGAGAAAACAGAGTGAAACCTAAAAATTCAAACTGTTACTGGAAATGAACGCTTCAACATAGAAGAACGACATTTGGGGAACCAAGTCGCCTACGTGTACTGATCATTACCTGAAAGTATCATCCAGTTTGGGTGAAAAAATATTTGCTGAGATTTCTGGAGATTCGTAATTTTTGGAAGCTTGGCAACCCCTCTCCATGAAAGTGGTTCTCGCCAGTCACTGCTTAGGGCTACAGCAAGAGGAAACAAAACATAGAGATAGAACGTGAAACTACTTTACTGTGTCAAGTTTCAAGAAGCTAGCACAAACCGTGTTGGATTTAGAGTTCCAAATACATGTATCAATATAGGAGAAAACAGAGTGAAACCTAAAAATTCAAACTGTTACAGGAAATGAACGCTTCAACATAGAAGAACGACATTTGGGGAACCAAGTCGCCTTAGTGTACTGATCATTACCTGAAAGTATCATCCAGTTTGGGTGAAAAAATATTTGCTGAGATTTCTGGAGATTCGTAATTTTTGGAATCTTGGCAACCCCTTTCCATGAAAGTGTTTCTTGCCAGTCACTGCTTAGGGCTACATCAAGAGGAAACAAAACATAGAGATAGAACGTGAAACTACTTTACTGTGTCAAGTTTCAAGAAGCTAGCACAAACCGTGTTGGATTTAGAGTTCCAAATACATGTATCAATATAGGAGAAAACAGAGTGAAACCTAAAAATTCAAACTGTTACAGGAAATGAACGCTTCAACATAGAAGAACGACATTTGGGGAACCAAGTCGCCTTAGTGTACTGATCGTTACCTGAAAGTATCATCCAGTTTGGGTGAAAAAATATTTGCTGAGATTTCTGGAGATTCGTAATTTTTGGAAGCTTGGCAACCACTTTCCATGAAAGTGTTTCTCGCCAGTCACTGCTTAGGGCTACATCAAGAGGAAACAAAACATAGAGATAGAACGTGAAACTACTTTACTGTGTCAAGTTTCAAGAAGCTACCACAAACCGTGTTGGATTTAGAGTTCCAAATACATCTATCAATATAGGAGAAAACAGAGTGAAACCTAAAAATTCAAACTGTTACTGGAAATGAACGCTTCAACATAGAAGAACGAACTTTGGGGAACCAAGTCGCCTTAGTGTACTGATCGTTACCTGAAAGTATCATCCAGTTTGGGTGAAAAAATATTTGCTGAGATTTCTGGAGATTCGTAATTTTTGGAAGCTTGGCAACCCCTCTCCATGAAAGTGGTTCTCGCCAGTCACTGCTTAGGGCTACAGCAAGAGGAAACAAAACATAGAGATAGAACGTGAAACTACTTTACTGTGTCAAGTTTCAAGAAGCTAGCACAAACCGTGTTGGATTTAGAGTTCCAAATACATGTATCAATATAGGAGAAAACAGAGTGAAACCTAAAAATTCAAACTGTTACAGGAAATGAACGCTTCAACATAGAAGAATGACATTTGGGGAACCAAGTCGCCTTAGTGTACTGATCATTACCTGAAAGTATCATCCAGTTTGGGTGAAAAAATATTTGCTGAGATTTCTGGAGATTCGTAACTTTTGGAAGCTTGGCAACCTTTTTCCATGAAAGTGTTTCTCAACAGTCACTGCTTAGGGCTACATCAAGAGGAAACAGAATATAGAGATAGAACGTGAAACTACTTTACTGTGTCAAGTTTCAAGAAGCTAGCACAAACCGTGTTGGATTTAGAGTTCCAAATACATGTATCAATATAGGAGAAAACAGAGTGAAACCTAAAAATTCAAACTGTTACAGGAAATGAACGCTTCAACATAGAAGAACGACATTTGGGGAACCAAGTCGCCTTAGTGTACTGATCATTACCTGAAAGTATCATCCAGTTTGGGTGAAAAAATATTTGCTGAGATTTCTGGAGATTCGTAATTTTTGGAATCTTGGCAACCCCTTTCCATGAAAGTGTTTCTTGCCAGTCACTGCTTAGGGCTACATCAAGAGGAAACAAAACATAGAGATAGAACGTGAAACTACTTTACTGTGTCAAGTTTCAAGAAGCTAGCACAAACCGTGTTGGATTTAGAGTTCCAAATACATGTATCAATATAGGAGAAAACAGAGTGAAACCTAAAAATTCAAACTGTTACAGGAAATGAACGCTTCAACATAGAAGAACGACATTTGGGGAACCAAGTCGCCTTAGTGTACTGATCGTTACCTGAAAGTATCATCCAGTTTGGGTGAAAAAATATTTGCTGAGATTTCTGGAGATTCGTAATTTTTGGAAGCTTGGCAACCACTTTCCATGAAAGTGTTTCTCGCCAGTCACTGCTTAGGGCTACATCAAGAGGAAACAAAACATAGAGATAGAACGTGAAACTACTTTACTGTGTCAAGTTTCAAGAAGCTACCACAAACCGTGTTGGATTTAGAGTTCCAAATACATCTATCAATATAGGAGAAAACAGAGTGAAACCTAAAAATTCAAACTGTTACTGGAAATGAACGCTTCAACATAGAAGAACGAACTTTGGGGAACCAAGTCGCCTTAGTGTACTGATCGTTACCTGAAAGTATCATCCAGTTTGGGTGAAAAAATATTTGCTGAGATTTCTGGAGATTCGTAATTTTTGGAAGCTTGGCAACCCCTCTCCATGAAAGTGGTTCTCGCCAGTCACTGCTTAGGGCTACAGCAAGAGGAAACAAAACATAGAGATAGAACGTGAAACTACTTTACTGTGTCAAGTTTCAAGAAGCTAGCACAAACCGTGTTGGATTTAGAGTTCCAAATACATGTATCAATATAGGAGAAAACAGAGTGAAACCTAAAAATTCAAACTGTTACAGGAAATGAACGCTTCAACATAGAAGAATGACATTTGGGGAACCAAGTCGCCTTAGTGTACTGATCATTACCTGAAAGTATCATCCAGTTTGGGTGAAAAAATATTTGCTGAGATTTCTGGAGATTCGTAACTTTTGGAAGCTTGGCAACCTTTTTCCATGAAAGTGTTTCTCACCAGTCACTGCTTAGGGCTACATCAAGAGGAAACAGAATATAGAGATAGAACGTGAAACTACTTTACTGTGTCAAGTTTCAAGAAGCTAGCACAAACCGTGTTGGATTTAGAGTTCCAAATACATGTATCAATATAGGAGAAAACAGAGTGAAACCTAAAAATTCAAACTGTTACAGGAAATGAACGCTTCAACATGGAAGAACGACATTTGGGGAACCAAGTCGCCTTAGAGTACTGATCATTACCTGAAAGTATCATCCAGTTTGGGTGAAAAAATATTTGCTGAGATTTCTGGAGATTCGTAATTTTTGGAAGCTTGGCAACCCCTCTCCATGAAAGTGGTTCTCGCCAGTCACTGCTTAGGGCTACAGCAAGAGGAAACAAAACATAGAGATAGAACGTGAAACTACTTTACTGTGTCAAGTTTCAAGAAGCTAGCACAAACCGTGTTGGATTTAGAGTTCCAAATACATGTATCAATATAGGAGAAAACAGAGTGAAACCTAAAAATTCAAACTGTTACAGGAAATGAACGCTTCAACATAGAAGAACGACATTTGGGGAACCAAGTCGCCTTAGTGTACTGATCATTACCTGAAAGTATCATCCAGTTTGGGTGAAAAAATATTTGCTGAGATTTCTGGAGATTCGTAACTTTTGGAAGCTTGGCAACCCCTCTCCATGAAAGTGTTTCTCGCCAGTCACTGCTTAGGGCTACATCAAGAGGAAACAGAATATAGAGATAGAACGTGAAACTACTTTACTGTGTCAAGTTTCAAGAAGCTAGCACAAACCGTGTTGGATTTAGAGTTCCAAATACATGTATCAATATAGGAGAAAACAGAGTGAAACCTAAAAATTCAAACTGTTACTGGAAATGAACGCTTCAACATAGAAGAACGAACTTTATGGAACCAAGTCGCCTTAGTGTACTGATCATTACCTGAAAGTATCATCCAGTTTGGGTGAAAAAATATTTGCTGAGATTTCTGGAGATTCGTAATTTTTGGAAGCTTGGCAACCCCTTTCCATGAAAGTGTTTCTCGCCAGTCACTGCTTAGGGCTACATCAAGAAAAACAGAATATACAGATAGAACGTGAAACTACTTTACTGTGTCAAGTTTCAAGAAGCTAGCACAAACCGTGTTGGATTTAGAGTTCCAAATACATCTATCAATATAGGAGAAAACAGAGTGAAACCTAAAAATTCAAACTGTTACTGGAAATGAACGCTTCAACATAGAAGAACGACATTTGGGGAACCAAGTCGCCTTAGTGTACTGATCATTACCTGAAAGTATCATCCAGTTTGGGTGAAAAAATATTTGCTGAGATTTCTGGAGATTCGTAATTTTTGGAAGCTTGGCAACCCCTCTCCATGAAAGTGGTTCTCGCCAGTCACTGCTTAGGGCTACATCAAGAGGAAACAAAACATAGAGATAGAACGTGAAACTACTTTACTGTGTCAAGTTTCAAGAAGCTAGCACAAACCGTGTTGGATTTAGAGTTCCAAATACATGTATCAATATAGGAGAAAACAGAGTGAAACCTAAAAATTCAAACTGTTACAGGAAATGATCGCTTCAACATAGAAGAACGACATTTGGTGAACCAAGTCGCCTTAGTGTACTGATCATTACCTGAAAGTATCATCCAGTTTGGGTGAAAAAATATTTGCTGAGATTTCTGGAGATTCGTAATTTTTGGAAGCTTGGCAACCCCTTTCCTTGAAAGTGTTTCTCGCCAGTCACTGCTTAGGGCTACATCAAGAGGAAACAAAACATACAGATAGAACGTGAAACTACTTTACTGTGTCAAGTTTCAAGAAGCTAGCACAAACCGTGTTGGATTTAGAGTTCCAAATACATCTATCAATATAAGAGAAAACAGAGTGAAACCTAAAAATTCAAACTGTTACTGGAAATGAACGCTTCAACATAGAAGAACGACATTTGGGGAACCAAGTCGCCTACGTGTACTGATCATTACCTGAAAGTATCATCCAGTTTGGGTGAAAAAATATTTGCTGAGGTTTCTGGAGATTCGTTATTTTTGGAAGCTTGGCAACCCCTCTCCATGAAAGTGGTTCTCGCCAGTCACTGCTTAGGGCTACAGCAAGAGGAAACAAAACATAGAGATAGAACGTGAAACTACTTTACTGTGTCAAGTTTCAAGAAGCTAGCACAAACCGTGTTGGATTTAGAGTTCCAAATACATGTATCAATATAGGAGAAAACAGAGTGAAACCTAAAAATTCAAACTGTTACAGGAAATGAACGCTTCAACATAGAAGAACGACATTTGGGGAACCAAGTCGCCTTAGTGTACTGATCATTACCTGAAAGTATCATCCAGTTTGGGTGAAAAAATATTTGCTGAGATTTCTGGAGATTCGTAATTTTTGGAATCTTGGAAACCCCTTTCCATGAAAGTGTTTCTTGCCAGTCACTGCTTAGGGCTACATCAAGAGGAAACAAAACATAGAGATAGAACGTGAAACTACTTTACTGTGTCAAGTTTCAAGAAGCTAGCACAAACCGTGTTGGATTTAGAGTTCCAAATACATGTATCAATATAGGAGAAAACAGAGTGAAACCTAAAAATTCAAACTGTTACAGGAAATGAACGCTTCAACATAGAAGAACGACATTTGGGGAACCAAGTCGCCTTAGTGTACTGATCGTTACCTGAAAGTATCATCCAGTTTGGGTGAAAAAATATTTGCTGAGATTTCTGGAGATTCGTAATTTTTGGAAGCTTGGCAACCACTTTCCATGAAAGTGTTTCTCGCCAGTCACTGCTTAGGGCTACATCAAGAGGAAACAAAACATAGAGATAGAACGTGAAACTACTTTACTGTGTCAAGTTTCAAGAAGCTACCACAAACCGTGTTGGATTTAGAGTTCCAAATACATCTATCAATATAGGAGAAAACAGAGTGAAACCTAAAAATTCAAACTGTTACTGGAAATGAACGCTTCAACATAGAAGAACGAACTTTGGGGAACCAAGTCGCCTTAGTGTACTGATCGTTACCTGAAAGTATCATCCAGTTTGGGTGAAAAAATATTTGCTGAGATTTCTGGAGATTCGTAATTTTTGGAAGCTTGGCAACCCCTCTCCATGAAAGTGGTTCTCGCCAGTCACTGCTTAGGGCTACAGCAAGAGGAAACAAAACATAGAGATAGAACATGAAACTACTTTACTGTGTCAAGTTTCAAGAAGCTAGCACAAACCGTGTTGGATTTAGAGTTCCAAATACATGTATCAATATAGGAGAAAACAGAGTGAAACCTAAAAATTCAAACTGTTACAGGAAATGAACGCTTCAACATAGAAGAATGACATTTGGGGAACCAAGTCGCCTTAGTGTACTGATCATTACCTGAAAGTATCATCCAGTTTGGGTGAAAAAATATTTGCTGAGATTTCTGGAGATTCGTAACTTTTGGAAGCTTGGCAACCTTTTTCCATGAAAGTGTTTCTCACCAGTCACTGCTTAGGGCTACATCAAGAGGAAACAGAATATAGAGATAGAACGTGAAACTACTTTACTGTGTCAAGTTTCAAGAAGCTAGCACAAACCGTGTTGGATTTAGAGTTCCAAATACATGTATCAATATAGGAGAAAACAGAGTGAAACCTAAAAATTCAAACTGTTACAGGAAATGAACGCTTCTACATGGAAGAACGACATTTGGGGAACCAAGTCGCCTTAGAGTACTGATCATTACCTGAAAGTATCATCCAGTTTGGGTGAAAAAATATTTGCTGAGATTTCTGGAGATTCGTAATTTTTGGAAGCTTGGCAACCCCTCTCCATGAAAGTGGTTCTCGCCAGTCACTGCTTAGGGCTACAGCAAGAGGAAACAAAACATAGAGATAGAACGTGAAACTACTTTACTGTGTCAAGTTTCAAGAAGCTAGCACAAACCGTGTTGGATTTAGAGTTCCAAATACATGTATCAATATAGGAGAAAACAGAGTGAAACCTAAAAATTCAAACTGTTACAGGAAATGAACGCTTCAACATAGAAGAACGACATTTGGGGAACCAAGTCGCCTTAGTGTACTGATCATTACCTGAAAGTATCATCCAGTTTGGGTGAAAAAATATTTGCTGAGATTTCTGGAGATTCGTAACTTTTGGAAGCTTGGCAACCCCTCTCCATGAAAGTGTTTCTCGCCAGTCACTGCTTAGGGCTACATCAAGAGGAAACAGAATATAGAGATAGAACGTGAAACTACTTTACTGTGTCAAGTTTCAAGAAGCTAGCACAAACCGTGTTGGATTTAGAGTTCCAAATACATGTATCAATATAGGAGAAAACAGAGTGAAACCTAAAAATTCAAACTGTTACTGGAAATGAACGCTTCAACATAGAAGAACGAACTTTATGGAACCAAGTCGCCTTAGTGTACTGATCATTACCTGAAAGTATCATCCAGTTTGGGTGAAAAAATATTTGCTGAGATTTCTGGAGATTCGTAATTTTTGGAAGCTTGGCAACCCCTTTCCATGAAAGTGTTTCTCGCCAGTCACTGCTTAGGGCTACATCAAGAAAAACAGAATATACAGATAGAACGTGAAACTACTTTACTGTGTCAAGTTTCAAGAAGCTAGCACAAACCGTGTTGGATTTAGAGTTCCAAATACATCTATCAATATAGGAGAAAACAGAGTGAAACCTAAAAATTCAAACTGTTACTGGAAATGAACGCTTCAACATAGAAGAACGACATTTGGGGAACCAAGTCGCCTTAGTGTACTGATCATTACCTGAAAGTATCATCCAGTTTGGGTGAAAAAATATTTGCTGAGATTTCTGGAGATTCGTAATTTTTGGAAGCTTGGCAACCCCTCTCCATGAAAGTGGTTCTCGCCAGTCACTGCTTAGGGCTACATCAAGAGGAAACAAAACATAGAGATAGAACGTGAAACTACTTTACTGTGTCAAGTTTCAAGAAGCTAGCACAAACCGTGTTGGATTTTGAGTTCCAAATACATCTATCAATATAGGAGAAAACAGAGTGAAACCTAAAAATTCAAACTGTTACAGGAAATGAACGCTTCAACATAGAAGAACGACATTTGGGGAACCAAGTCACCTTAGTGTACTGATCATTACCTGAAAGTATCATCCAGTTTGGGTGAAAAAATATTTGCTGAGATTTCTGGACATTCATAATTTTTGGAAGCTTGGCAACCCCTTTCCATGAAAGTGTTTCTCGCCAGTCACTGCTTAGGGCTACAGCAAGAGGAAACAAAACATAGAGATAGAACGTGAAACTACTTTACTGTGTCAAGTTTCAAGAAGCTAGCACAAACCGTGTTGGATTTAGAGTTCCAAATACATGTATCAATATAGGAGAAAACAGAGTGAAACCTAAAAATTCAAACTGTTACAGGAAATGATCGCTTCAACATAGAAGAACGACATTTGGTGAACCAAGTCGCCTTAGTGTACTGATCATTACCTGAAAGTATCATCCAGTTTGGGTGAAAAAATATTTGCTGAGATTTCTGGAGATTCGTAATTTTTGGAAGCTTGGCAACCCCTTTCCTTGAAAGTGTTTCTCGCCAGTCACTGCTTAGGGCTACATCAAGAGGAAACAAAACATACAGATAGAACGTGAAACTACTTTACTGTGTCAAGTTTCAAGAAGCTAGCACAAACCGTGTTGGATTTAGAGTTCCAAATACATCTATCAATATAAGAGAAAACAGAGTGAAACCTAAAAATTCAAACTGTTACTGGAAATGAACGCTTCAACATAGAAGAACGACATTTGGGGAACCAAGTCGCCTACGTGTACTGATCATTACCTGAAAGTATCATCCAGTTTGTGTGAAAAAATATTTGCTGAGGTTTCTGGAGATTCGTTATTTTTGGAAGCTTGGCAACCCCTCTCCATGAAAGTGGTTCTCGCCAGTCACTGCTTAGGGCTACAGCAAGAGGAAACAAAACATAGAGATAGAACGTGAAACTACTTTACTGTGTCAAGTTTCAAGAAGCTAGCACAAACCGTGTTGGATTTAGAGTTCCAAATACATGTATCAATATAGGAGAAAACAGAGTGAAACCTAAAAATTCAAACTGTTACAGGAAATGAATGCTTCAACATAGAAGAACGACATTTGGGGAACCAAGTCGCCTTAGTGTACTGATCATTACCTGAAAGTATCATCCAGTTTGGGTGAAAAAATATTTGCTGAGATTTCTGGAGATTCGTAATTTTTGGAAGCTTGGCAACCTCTTTCCATGAAAGTGTTTCTCGCCAGTCACTGCTTAGGGCTACATCAAGAGGAAACAAAACACAGAGATAGAACGTGAAACTACTTTACTGTGTCAAGTTTCAAGAAGCTAGCACAAACCGTGTTGGATTTAGAGTTCCAAATACATGTATCAATATAGGAGAAAACAGAGTGAAACCTAAAAATTCAAACTGTTACAGGAAATGAACGCTTCAACATAGAAGAACGACATTTGGGGAACCAAGTCGCCTTAGTGTACTGATCATTACCTGAAAGTATCATCCAGTTTGGGTGAAAAAATATTTGCTGAGATTTCTGGAGATTCGTAATTTTTGGAAGCTTGGCAACCTTTTTCCATGAAAGTGTTTCTCACCAGTCACTGCTTAGGGCTACATCAAGAGGAAACAAAACATAGAGATAGAACGTGAAACTACTTTACTGTGTCAAGTTTCAAGAAGCTAGCACAAACCGTGTTGGATTTAGAGTTCCAAATACATGTATCAATATAGGAGAAAACAGAGTGAAACCTAAAAATTCAAACTGTTACAGGAAATGAACGCTTCAACATAGAAGAACGACATTTGGGGAACCAAGTCGCCTTAGTGTACTGATCATTACCTGAAAGTATCATCCAGTTTGGGTGAAAAAATATTTGCTGAGATTTCTGGAGATTCGTAATTTTTGGAAGCTTGGCAACCCCTTTCCATGAAAGTGTTTCTCGCCAGTCACTGCTTAGGGCTACATCAAGAGGAAACAAAACACAGTGATAGAACGTGAAACTACTTTACTGTGTCAAGTTTCAAGAAGCTAGCACAAACCGTGTTGGATTTAGAGTTCCAAATACATGTATCAATATAGGAGAAAACAGAGTGAAACCTAAAAATTCAAACTGTTACAGGAAATGAACGCTTCAACATAGAAGAACGACATTTGGGGAACCAAGTCGCCTTCGTGTACTGATCATTACCTGAAAGTATCATCCAGTTTGGGTGAAAAAATATTTGCTGAGATTTCTGGAGATTCGTAATTTTTGGAAGCTTGGCAACCCCTTTCCATGAAAGTGTTTCTCGCCAGTCACTGCTTAGGGCTACATCAAGAGGAAACAAAACCTAGAGATAGAACGTGAAACTACTTTACTGTGTCAAGTTTCAAGAAGCTAGCACAAACCGTGTTGGATTTAGAGTTCCAAATACATGTATCAATATAGGAGAAAACAGAGTGAAACCTAAAAATTCAAACTGTTACTGGAAATGAACGCTTCAACATAGAAGAACGAACTTTGGGGAACCAAGTCACCTTAGTGTACTGATCATTACCTGAAAGTATCATCCAGTTTGGGTGAAAAAATATTTGCTGAGATTTCTGGAGATTCGTAATTTTTGGAAGCTTGGCAACCCCTCTCCATGAAAGTGGTTCTCGCCAGTCACTGCTTAGGGCTACAGCAAGAGGAAACAAAACATAGAGATAGAACGTGAAACTACTTTACTGTGTCAAGTTTCAAGAAGCTAGCACAAACCGTGTTGGATTTAGAGTTCCAAATACATGTATCAATATAGGAGAAAACAGAGTGAAACCTAAAAATTCAAACTGTTACAGGAAATGAACGCTTCAACATAGAAGAACGACATTTGGGGAACCAAGTCGCCTTAGTGTACTGATCATTACCTGAAAGTATCATCCAGTTTGGGTGAAAAAATATTTGCTGAGATTTCTGGAGATTCGTTATTTTTGGAAGCTTGGCAACCCCTCTCCATGAAAGTGGTTCTCGCCAGTCACTGCTTAGGGCTACAGCAAGAGGAAACAAAACATAGAGATAGAACGTGAAACTACTTTACTGTGTCAAGTTTCAAGAAGCTAGCACAAACCGTGTTGGATTTAGAGTTCCAAATACATGTATCAATATAGGAGAAAACAAAGTGAAACCTAAAAATTCAAACTGTTACAGGAAATGAACGCTTCAACATAGAAGAACGACATTTGGGGAACCAAGTCGCCTTAGTGTACTGATCATTACCTGAAAGTATCATCCAGTTTGGGTGAAAAAATATTTGCTGAGATTTCTGGAGATTCGTAATTTTTGGAAGCTTGGCAACCCCTCTCCATGAAAGTGGTTCTCGCCAGTCACTGCTTAGGGCTACAGCAAGAGGAAACAAAACATAGAGATAGAACGTGAAACTACTTTACTGTGTCAAGTTTCAAGAAGCTAGCACAAACCGTGTTGGATTTAGAGTTCCAAATACATGTATCAATATAGGAGAAAACAAAGTGAAACCTAAAAATTCAAACTGTTACAGGAAATGAACGCTTCAACATAGAAGAACGACATTTGGGGAACCAAGTCGCCTTAGTGTACTGATCATTACCTGAAAGTATCATCCAGTTTGGGTGAAAAAATATTTGCTGAGATTTCTGGAGATTCGTAATTTTTGGAAGCTTGGCAACCCCTTTCCATGAAAGTGTTTCTCGCCAGTCACTGCTTAGGGCTACATCAAGAGGAAACAAAACATAGAGATAGAACGTGAAACTACTTTACTGTATCAAGTTTCAAGAAGCTAGCACAAACCATGTTGGATTTAGAGTTCCAAATACATGTATCAATATAGGAGAAAACAGAGTGAAACCTAAAAATTCAAACTGTTACTGGAAATGAACGCTTCAACATAGAAGAACGAACTTTGGGGAACCAAGTCGCCTACGTGTACTGATCATTACCTGAAAGTATCATCCAGTTTGGGTGAAAAAATATTTGCTGAGATTTCTGGAGATTCGTAACTTTTGGAAGCTTGGCAACCCCTCTCCATGAAAGTGGTTCTCGCCAGTCACTGCTTAGGGCTACAGCAATGGAAACAAAACATAGAGATAGAACGTGAAACTACTTTACTGTGTCAAGTTTCAAGAAGCTAGCACAAACCGTGTTGGATTTAGAGTTCCAAATACATGTATCAGTATAGGAGAAAACAGAGTGAAACCTAAAAATTCAAACTGTTACAGGAAATGAACGCTTCAACATAGAAGAACGACATTTGGGGAACCAAGTCGCCTTAGTGTACTGATCATTACCTGAAAGTATCATCCAGTTTGGGTGAAAAAATATTTGCTGAGATTTCTGGAGATTCGTAATTTTTGGAAGCTTGGCAACCCCTTTCCATGAAAGTGTTTCTCGCCAGTCACTGCTTAGGGCTACATCAAGAGGAAACAAAACATAGAGATAGAACGTGAAACTACTTTACTGTGTCAAGTTTCAAGATGCTAGCACAAACCGTGTTGGATTTAGAGTTCCAAATACATGTATCAATATAGGAGAAAACAGAGTGAAACCTAAAAATTCAAACTGTTACTGGAAATGAACGCTTCAACATAGAAGAACGACATTTGGGGAACCAAGTCGCCTACGTGTACTGATCATTACCTGAAAGTATCATCCAGTTTGGGTGAAAAAATATTTGCTGAGATTTCTGGAGATTCGTAATTTTTGGAAGCTTGGCAACCCCTCTCCATGAAAGTGGTTCTCTCCAGTCACTGCTTAGGGCTACAGCAAGAGGAAACAAAACATAGAGATAGAACGTGAAACTACTTTACTGTGTCAAGTTTCAAGAAGCTAGCACAAACCGTGTTGGATTTAGAGTTCCAAATACATGTATCAATATAGGAGAAAACAGAGTGAAACCTAAAAATTCAAACTGTTACAGGAAATGAACGCTTCAACATAGAAGAACGACATTTGGGGAACCAAGTCGCCTTAGTGTACTGATCATTACCTGAAAGTATCATCCTGTTTGGGTGAAAAAATATTTGCTGAGATTTCTGGAGATTCGTAATTTTTGGAATCTTGGCAACCCCTTTCCATGAAAGTGTTTCTTGCCAGTCACTGCTTAGGGCTACATCAAGAGGAAACAAAACATAGAGATAGAACGTGAAACTACTTTACTGTGTCAAGTTTCAAGAAGCTAGCACAAACCGTGTTGGATTTAGAGTTCCAAATACATGTATCAATATAGGAGAAAACAGAGTGAAACCTAAAAATTCAAACTGTTACAGGAAATGAACGCTTCAACATAGAAGAACGACATTTGGGGAACCAAGTCGCCTTAGTGTACTGATCCTTACCTTAAAGTATCATCCAGTTTGGGTGAAAAAATATTTGCTGAGATTTCTGGAGATTCGTAATTTTTGGAAGCTTGGCAACCACTTTCCATGAAAGTGTTTCTCGCCAGTCACTGCTTAGGGCTACATCAAGAGGAAACAAAACATAGAGATAGAACGTGAAACTACTTTACTGTGTCAAGTTTCAAGAAGCTACCACAAACCGTGTTGGATTTAGAGTTCCAAATACATCTATCAATATAGGAGAAAACAGAGTGAAACCTAAAAATTCAAACTGTTACTGGAAATGAACGCTTCAACATAGAAGAACGAACTTTGGGGAACCAAGTCGCCTTAGTGTACTGATCGTTACCTGAAAGTATCATCCAGTTTGGGTGAAAAAATATTTGCTGAGATTTCTGGAGATTCGTAATTTTTGGAAGCTTGGCAACCCCTCTCCATGAAAGTGGTTCTCGCCAGTCACTGCTTAGGGCTACAGCAAGAGGAAACAAAACATAGAGATAGAACGTGAAACTACTTTACTGTGTCAAGTTTCAAGAAGGTAGCACAAACCGTGTTGGATTTAGAGTTCCAAATACATGTATCAATATAGGAGAAAACAGAGTGAAACCTAAAAATTCAAACTGTTACAGGAAATGAACGCTTCAACATAGAAGAACGACATTTGGGGAACCAAGTCGCCTTAGTGTACTGATCATTACCTGAAAGTATCATCCAGTTTGGGTGAAAAAATATTTGCTGAGATTTCTGGAGATTCGTAACTTTTGGAAGCTTGGCAACCTTTTTCCATGAAAGTGTTTCTCACCAGTCACTGCTTAGGGCTACATCAAGAGGAAACAGAATATAGAGATAGAACGTGAAACTACTTTACTGTGTCAAGTTTCAAGAAGCTAGCACAAACCGTGTTGGATTTAGAGTTCCAAATACATGTATCAATATAGGAGAAAACAGAGTGAAACCTAAAAATTCAAACTGTTACAGGAAATGAACGCTTCAACATGGAAGAACGACATTTGGGGAACCAAGTCGCCTTAGTGTACTGATCATTACCTGAAAGTATCATCCAGTTTGGGTGAAAAAATATTTGCTGAGATTTCTGGAGATTCGTAATTTTTGGAAGCTTGGCAACCCCTCTCCATGAAAGTGGTTCTCGCCAGTCACTGCTTAGGGCTACAGCAAGAGGAAACAAAACATAGAGATAGAACATGAAACTACTTTACTGTGTCAAGTTTCAAGAAGCTAGCACAAACCGTGTTGGATTTAGAGTTCCAAATACATGTATCAATATAGGAGAAAACAGAGTGAAACCTAAAAATTCAAACTGTTACAGGAAATGAACGCTTCAACATAGAAGAACGACATTTGGGGAACCAAGTCGCCTTAGTGTACTGATCATTACCTGAAAGTATCATCCAGTTTGGGTGAAAAAATATTTGCTGAGATTTCTGGAGATTCGTAACTTTTGGAAGCTTGGCAACCCCTCTCCATGAAAGTGTTTCTCGCCAGTCACTGCTTAGGGCTACATCAAGAGGAAACAGAATATAGAGATAGAATGTGAAACTACTTTACTGTGTCAAGTTTCAAGAAGCTAGCACAAACCGTGTTGGATTTAGAGTTCCAAATACATGTATCAATATAGGAGAAAACAGAGTGAAACCTAAAAATTCAAACTGTTACTGGAAATGAACGCTTCAACATAGAAGAACGAACTTTATGGAACCAAGTCGCCTTAGTGTACTGATCATTACCTGAAAGTATCATCCAGTTTGGGTGAAAAAATATTTGCTGAGATTTCTGGAGATTCGTAATTTTTGGAAGCTTGGCAACCCCTTTCCATGAAAGTGTTTCTCGCCAGTCACTGCTTAGGGCTACATCAAGAAAAACAGAATATACAGATAGAACGTGAAACTACTTTACTGTGTCAAGTTTCAAGAAGCTAGCACAAACCGTGTTGGATTTAGAGTTCCAAATACATCTATCAATATAGGAGAAAACAGAGTGAAACCTAAAAATTCAAACTGTTACTGGAAATGAACGCTTCAACATAGAAGAACGACATTTGGGGAACCAAGTCGCCTTAGTGTACTGATCATTACCTGAAAGTATCATCCAGTTTGGGTGAAAAAATATTTGCTGAGATTTCTGGAGATTCGTAATTTTTGGAAGCTTGGCAACCCCTCTCCATGAAAGTGGTTCTCGCCAGTCACTGCTTAGGGCTACATCAAGAGGAAACAAAACATAGAGATAGAACGTGAAACTAATTTACTGTGTCAAGTTTCAAGAAGCTAGCACAAACCGTGTTGGATTTAGAGTTCCAAATACATCTATCAATATAGGAGAAAACAGAGTGAAACCTAAAAATTCAAACTGTTACAGGAAATGAACGCTTCAACATAGAAGAACGACATTTGGGGAACCAAGTCGCCTTAGTGTACTGATCATTACCTGAAAGTATCATCCAGTTTGGGTGAAAAAATATTTGCTGAGATTTCTGGAGATTCGTAATTTTTGGAAGCTTGGCAACCCCTTTCCATGAAAGTGTTTCTCGCCAGTCACTGCTTAGGGCTACAGCAAGAGGAAACAAAACATAGAGATGGAACGTGAAACTACTTTACTGTGTTAAGTTTCAAGAAGCTAGCACAAACCGTGTTGGATTTAGAGTTCCAAATACATGTATCAATATAGGAGAAAACAGAGTGAAACCTAAAAATTCAAACTATTACAGGAAATGATCGCTTCAACATAGAAGAACGACATTTGGTGAACCAAGTCGCCTTAGTGTACTGATCATTACCTGAAAGTATCATCCAGTTTGGGTGAAAAAATATTTGCTGAGATTTCTGGAGATTCGTAATTTTTGGAAGCTTGGCAACCCCTTTCCATGAAAGTGTTTCTCGCCAGTCACTGCTTAGGGCTACATCAAGAGGAAACAAAACATACAGATAGAACGTGAAACTACTTTACTGTGTCAAGTTTCAAGAAGCTAGCACAAACCGTGTTGGATTTAGAGTTCCAAATACATCTATCAATATAGGAGAAAACAGAGTGAAACCTAAAAATTCAAACTGTTACTGGAAATGAACGCTTCAACATAGAAGAACGACATTTGGGGAACCAAGTCGCCTACGTGTACTGATCATTACCTGAAAGTATCATCCAGTTTGGGTGAAAAAATATTTGCTGAGGTTTCTGGAGATTCGTTATTTTTGGAAGCTTGGCAACCCCTCTCCATGAAAGTGGTTCTCGCCAGTCACTGCTTAGGGCTACAGCAAGAGGAAACAAAACATAGAGATAGAACGTGAAACTACTTTACTGTGTCAAGTTTCAAGAAGCTAGCACAAACCGTGTTGGATTTAGAGTTCCAAATACATGTATCAATATAGGAGAAAACAGAGTGAAACCTAAAAATTCAAACTGTTACAGGAAATGAATGCTTCAACATAGAAGAACGACATTTGGGGAACCAAGTCGCCTTAGTGTACTGATCATTACCTGAAAGTATCATCCAGTTTGGGTGAAAAAATATTTGCTGAGATTTCTGGAGATTCGTAATTTTTGGAAGCTTGGCAACCCCTTTCCATGAAAGTGTTTCTCGCCAGTCACTGCTTAGGGCTACATCAAGAGGAAACAAAACACAGAGATAGAACGTGAAACTACTTTACTGTGTCAAGTTTCAAGAAGCTAGCACAAACCGTGTTGGATTTAGAGTTCCAAATACATGTATCAATATAGGAGAAAACAGAGTGAAACCTAAAAATTCAAACTGTTACAGGAAATGAACGCTTCAACATAGAAGAACGACATTTGGGGAACCAAGTCGCCTTAGTGTACTGATCATTACCTGAAAGTATCATCCAGTTTGGGTGAAAAAATATTTGCTGAGATTTCTGGAGATTCGTAATTTTTGGAAGCTTGGCAACCTTTTTCCATGAAAGTGTTTCTCACCAGTCACTGCTTAGGGCTACATCAAGAGGAAACAAAACATAGAGATAGAACGTGAAACTACTTTACTGTGTGAAGTTTCAAGAAGCTAGCACAAACCGTGTTGGATTTAGAGTTCCAAATACATGTATCAATATAGGAGAAAACAGAGTGAAACCTAAAAATTCAAACTGTTACAGGAAATGAACGCTTCAACATAGAAGAACGACATTTGGGGAACCAAGTCGCCTTAGTGTACTGATCATTACCTGAAAGTATCATCCAGTTTGGGTGAAAAAATATTTGCTGAGATTTCTGGAGATTCGTAATTTTTGGAAGCTGGCAACCCCTTTCCATGAAAGTGTTTCTCGCCAGTCACTGCTTAGGGCTACATCAAGAGGAAACAAAACACAGAGATAGAACGTGAAACTACTTTACTGTGTCAAGTTTCAAGAAGCTAGCACAAACCGTGTTGGATTTAGAGTTCCAAATACATGTATCAATATAGGAGAAAACAGAGTGAAACCTAAAAATTCAAACTGTTACAGGAAATGAACGCTTCAACATAGAAGAACGACATTTGGGGAACCAAGTCGCCTTAGTGTACTGATCATTACCTGAAAGTATCATCCAGTTTGGGTGAAAAAATATTTGCTGAGATTTCTGGAGATTCGTAATTTTTGGAAGCTTGGCAACCTTTTTCCATGAAAGTGTTTCTCACCAGTCACTGCTTAGGGCTACATCAAGAGGAAACAAAACATAGAGATAGAACGTGAAACTACTTTACTGTGTCAAGTTTCAAGAAGCTAGCACAAACCGTGTTGGATTTAGAGTTCCAAATACATCTATCAATATAGGAGAAAACAGAGTGAAACATAAAAATTCAAACTGTTACTGGAAATGAACGCTTCAACATAGAAGAACGAACTTTGGGGAACCAAGTCGCCTTCGTGTACTGATCATTACCTGAAAGTATCATCCAGTTTGGGTGAAAAAATATTTGCTGAGATTTCTGGAGATTCGTAATTTTTGGAAGCTTGGCAACCCCTTTCCATGAAAGTGTTTCTCGCCAGTCACTGCTTAGGGCTACATCAAGAGGAAACAAAACATAGAGATAGAACGTGAAACTACTTTACTGTATCAAGTTTCAAGAAGCTAGCACAAACCGTGTTGGATTTAGAGTTCCAAATACATGTATCAATATAGGAGAAAACAGAGTGAAACCTAAAAATTCAAACTGTTACTGGAAATGAACGCTTCAACATAGAAGAACGAACTTTGGGGAACCAAGTCGCCTTAGTGTACTGATCATTACCTGAAAGTATCATCCAGTTTGGGTGAAAAAATATTTGCTGAGATTTCTGGAGATTCGTAATTTTTGGAAGCTTGGCAACCCCTCTCCATGAAAGTGGTTCTCGCCAGTCACTGCTTAGGGCTACAGCAATGGAAACAAAACATAGAGATAGAACGTGAAACTACTTTACTGTGTCAAGTTTCAAGAAGCTAGCACAAACCGTGTTGGATTTAGAGTTCCAAATACATGTATCAATATAGGAGAAAACAGAGTGAAACCTAAAAATTCAAACTGTTACTGGAAATGAACGCTTCAACATAGAAGAACGAACTTTGGGGAACCAAGTCGCCTTAGTGTACTGATCATTACCTGAAAGTATCATCCAGTTTGGGTGAAAAAATATTTGCTGAGATTTCTGGAGATTCGTAACTTTTGGAAGCTTGGCAACCTTTTTCCATGAAAGTGTTTCTCGCCAGTCACTGCTTAGGGCTACATCAAGAGGAAACAGAATATAGAGATAGAACGTGAAACTACTTTACTTTGTCAAGTTTCATGAAGCTAGCACAAACCGTGTTGGATTTAGAGTTCCAAATACATCTATCAATATAGGAGAAAACAGAGTGAAACCTAAAAATTCAAACTGTTACTGGAAATGAACGCTTAAACATAGAAGAACGAAATTTGGGGAACCAAGTCGCCTTCGTGTACTGATCATTACCTGAAAGTATCATCCAGTTTGGGTGAAAAAATATTTGCTGAGATTTCTGGAGATTCGTAACTTTTGGAAGCTTGGCAAACTTTTTCCATGAAAGTGTTTCTCACCAGTCACTGCTTAGGGCTACATCAAGAAAAACAGAATATAGAGATAGAACGTGAAACTACTTTACTTTGTCAAGTTTCAAGAAGCTAGCACAAACCGTGTTGGATTTAGAGTTCCAAATACATCTATCAATATAGGAGAAAACAGAGTGAAACCTAAAAATTCAAACTGTTACTGGAAATGAACGCTTCAACATAGAAGAACGAACTTTGGGGAACCAAGTCGCCTTAGTGTACTGATCATTACCTGAAAGTATCATCCAGTTTGGGTGAAAAAATATTTGCTGAGATTTCTGGAGATTCGTAATTTTTGGAAGCTTGGCAACCCCTCTCCATGAAAGTGGTTCTCGCCAGTCACTGCTTAGGGCTACAGCAAGAGGAAACAAAACATAGAGATAGAACGTGAAACTACTTTACTGTGTCAAGTTTCAAGAAGCTAGCACAAACCGTGTTGGATTTAGAGTTCCAAATACATGTATCAATATAGGAGAAAACAGAGTGAAACCTAAAAATTCAAACTGTTACAGGAAATGATCGCTTCAACATAGAAGAACGACATTTGGTGAACCAAGTCGCCTTAGTGTACTGATCATTACCTGAAAGTATCATCCAGTTTGGGTGAAAAAATATTTGCTGAGATTTCTGGAGATTCGTAATTTTTGGAAGCTTGGCAACCCCTTTCCATGAAAGTGGTTCTCGCCAGTCACTGCTTAGGGCTACATCAAGAGGAAACAAAACATACAGATAGAACGTGAAACTACTTTACTGTGTCAAGTTTCAAGAAGCTAGCACAAATCGTGTTGGATTTAGAGTTCCAAATACATCTATCAATATAGGAGAAAACAGAGTGAAACCTAAAAATTCAAACTGTTACTGGAAATGAACGCTTCAACATAGAAGAACGACATTTGGGGAACCAAGTCGCCTTAGTGTACTGATCATTACCTGAAAGTATCATCCAGTTTGGGTGAAAAAATATTTGCTGAGATTTCTGGAGATTCGTAATTTTTGGAAGCTTGGCAACCCCTCTCCATGAAAGTGGTTCTCGCCAGTCACTGCTTAGGGCTACATCAAGAGGAAACAAAACATAGAGATAGAACGTGAAACTACTTTACTGTGTCACGTTTCAAGAAGCTAGCACAAACCGTGTTGGATTTAGAGTTCCAAATACATCTATCAATATAGGAGAAAACAGAGTGAAACCTAAAAATTCAAACTGTTACAGGAAATGAACGCTTCAACATAGAAGAACGACATTTGGGGAACCAAGTCGCCTTAGTGTACTGATCATTACCTGAAAGTATCATCCAGTTTGGGTGAAAAAATATTTGCTGAGATTTCTGGAGATTCGTAATTTTTGGAAGCTTGGCAACCCCTTTCCATGAAAGTGTTTCTCGCCAGTCACTGCTTAGGGCTACAGCAAGAGGAAACAAAACATAGAGATAGAACGTGAAACTACTTTACTGTGTCAAGTTTCAAGAAGCTAGCACAAACCGTGTTGGATTTAGAGTTCCAAATACATGTATCAATATAGGAGAAAACAGAGTGAAACCTAAAAATTCAAACTGTTACAGGAAATGATCGCTTCAACATAGAAGAACGACATTTGGTGAACCAAGTCGCCTTAGTGTACTGATCATTACCTGAAAGTATCATCCAGTTTGGGTGAAAAAATATTTGCTGAGATTTCTGGAGATTCGTAATTTTTGGAAGCTTGGCAACCCCTTTCCATGAAAGTGTTTCTCGCCAGTCACTGCTTAGGGCTACATCAAGAGGAAACAAAACATACAGATAGAACATGAAACTACTTTACTGTGTCAAGTTTCAAGAAGCTAGCACAAACCGTGTTGGATTTAGAGTTCCAAATACATCTATCAATATAGGAGAAAACAGAGTGAAACCTAAAAATTCAAACTGTTACTGGAAATGAACGCTTAAACATAGAAGAACGAAATTTGGGGAACCAAGTCGCCTTCGTGTACTGATCATTACGTGAAAGTATCATCCAGTTTGGGTGAAAAAATATTTGCTGAGATTTCTGGAGATTCGTAACTTTTGGAAGCTTGGCAAACTTTTTCCACGAAAGTGTTTCACACCAGTCACTGCTTAGGGCTACATCAAGAAAAACAGAATATAGAGATAGAACGTGAAACTACTTTACTTTGTCAAGTTTCAAGAAGCTAGCACAAACCGTGTTGGATTTAGAGTTCCAAATACATCTATCAATATAGGAGAAAACAGAGTGAAACCTAAAAATTCAAACTGTTACTGGAAATGAACGCTTCAACATAGAAGAACGAACTTTGGGGAACCAAGTCGCCTTAGTGTACTGATCATTACCTGAAAGTATCATCCAGTTTGGGTGAAAAAATATTTGCTGAGATTTCTGGAGATTCGTAATTTTTGGAAGCTTGGCAACCCCTCTCCATGAAAGTGGTTCTCGCCAGTCACTGCTTAGGGCTACAGCAAGAGGAAACAAAACATAGAGATAGAACGTGAAACTACTTTACTGTGGCAAGTTTCAAGAAGCTAGCACAAACCGTGTTGGATTTAGAGTTCCAAATACATGTATCAATATAGGAGAAAACAGAGTGAAACCTAAAAATTCAAACTGTTACAGGAAATGATCGCTTCAACATAGAAGAACGACATTTGGTGAACCAAGTCGCCTTAGTGTACTGATCATTACCTGAAAGTATCATCCAGTTTGGGTGAAAAAATATTTGCTGAGATTTCTGGAGATTCGTAATTTTTGGAAGCTTGGCAACCCCTTTCCATGAAAGTGTTTCTCGCCAGTCACTGCTTAGGGCTACATCAAGAGGAAACAAAACACAGAGATAGAACGTGAAACTACTTTACTGTGTCAAGTTTCAAGAAGCTAGCACAAACCGTGTTGGATTTAGAGTTCCAAATACATGTATCAATATAGGAGAAAACAGAGTGAAACCTAAAAATTCAAACTGTTACAGGAAATGAACGCTTCAACATAGAAGAACGACATTTGGGGAACCAAGTCGCCTTAGTGTACTGATCATTACCTGAAAGTATCATCCAGTTTGGGTGAAAAAATATTTGCTGAGATTTCTGGAGATTCGTAATTTTTGGAAGCTTGGCAACCTTTTTCCATGAAAGTGTTTCTCACCAGTCACTGCTTAGGGCTACATCAAGAGGAAACAAAACATAGAGATAGAACGTGAAACTACTTTACTGTGTCAAGTTTCAAGAAGCTAGCACAAACCGTGTTGGATTTAGAGTTCCAAATACATCTATCAATATAGGAGAAAACAGAGTGAAACCTAAAAATTCAAACTGTTACAGGAAATGAACGCTTCAACATAGAAGAACGACATTTGGGGAACCAAGTCGCCTTAGTGTACTGATCATTACCTGAAAGTATCATCCAGTTTGGGTGAAAAAATATTTGCTGAGATTTCTGGAGATTCGTAATTTTTGGAAGCTTGGCAACCCCTTTCCATGAAAGTGTTTCTCGCCAGTCACTGCTTAGGGCTACAGCAAGAGGAAACAAAACATAGAGATAGAACGTGAAACTACTTTACTGTGTCAAGTTTCAAGAAGCTAGCACAAACCGTGTTGGATTTAGAGTTCCAAATACATGTATCAATATAGGAGAAAACAGAGTGAAACCTAAAAATTCAAACTGTTACAGGAAATGATCGCTTCAACATAGAAGAACGACATTTGGTGAACCAAGTCGCCTTAGTGTACTGATCATTACCTGAAAGTATCATCCAGTTTGGGTGAAAAAATATTTGCTGAGATTTCTGGAGATTCGTAATTTTTGGAAGCTTGGCAACCCCTTTCCATGAAAGTGTTTCTCGCCAGTCACTGCTTAGGGCTACATCAAGAGGAAACAAAACATACAGATAGAACATGAAACTACTTTACTGTGTCAAGTTTCAAGAAGCTAGCACAAACCGTGTTGGATTTAGAGTTCCAAATACATCTATCAATATAGGAGAAAACAGAGTGAAACCTAAAAATTCAAACTGTTACTGGAAATGAACGCTTAAACATAGAAGAACGAAATTTGGGGAACCAAGTCGCCTTCGTGTACTGATCATTACGTGAAAGTATCATCCAGTTTGGGTGAAAAAATATTTGCTGAGATTTCTGGAGATTCGTAACTTTTGGAAGCTTGGCAAACTTTTTCCACGAAAGTGTTTCACACCAGTCACTGCTTAGGGCTACATCAAGAAAAACAGAATATAGAGATAGAACGTGAAACTACTTTACTTTGTCAAGTTTCAAGAAGCTAGCACAAACCGTGTTGGATTTAGAGTTCCAAATACATCTATCAATATAGGAGAAAACAGAGTGAAACCTAAAAATTCAAACTGTTACTGGAAATGAACGCTTCAACATAGAAGAACGAACTTTGGGGAACCAAGTCGCCTTAGTGTACTGATCATTACCTGAAAGTATCATCCAGTTTGGGTGAAAAAATATTTGCTGAGATTTCTGGAGATTCGTAATTTTTGGAAGCTTGGCAACCCCTCTCCATGAAAGTGGTTCTCGCCAGTCACTGCTTAGGGCTACAGCAAGAGGAAACAAAACATAGAGATAGAACGTGAAACTACTTTACTGTGGCAAGTTTCAAGAAGCTAGCACAAACCGTGTTGGATTTAGAGTTCCAAATACATGTATCAATATAGGAGAAAACAGAGTGAAACCTAAAAATTCAAACTGTTACAGGAAATGATCGCTTCAACATAGAAGAACGACATTTGGTGAACCAAGTCGCCTTAGTGTACTGATCATTACCTGAAAGTATCATCCAGTTTGGGTGAAAAAATATTTGCTGAGATTTCTGGAGATTCGTAATTTTTGGAAGCTTGGCAACCCCTTTCCATGAAAGTGTTTCTCGCCAGTCACTGCTTAGGGCTACATCAAGAGGAAACAAAACACAGAGATAGAACGTGAAACTACTTTACTGTGTCAAGTTTCAAGAAGCTAGCACAAACCGTGTTGGATTTAGAGTTCCAAATACATGTATCAATATAGGAGAAAACAGAGTGAAACCTAAAAATTCAAACTGTTACAGGAAATGAACGCTTCAACATAGAAGAACGACATTTGGGGAACCAAGTCGCCTTAGTGTACTGATCATTACCTGAAAGTATCATCCAGTTTGGGTGAAAAAATATTTGCTGAGATTTCTGGAGATTCGTAATTTTTGGAAGCTTGGCAACCTTTTTCCATGAAAGTGTTTCTCACCAGTCACTGCTTAGGGCTACATCAAGAGGAAACAAAACATAGAGATAGAACGTGAAACTACTTTACTGTGTCAAGTTTCAAGAAGCTAGCACAAACCGTGTTGGATTTAGAGTTCCAAATACATCTATCAATATAGGAGAAAACAGAGTGAAACCTAAAAATTCAAACTGTTACAGGAAATGAACGCTTCAACATAGAAGAACGACATTTGGGGAACCAAGTCGCCTTAGTGTACTGATCATTACCTGAAAGTATCATCCAGTTTGGGTGAAAAAATATTTGCTGAGATTTCTGGAGATTCGTAATTTTTGGAAGCTTGGCAACCCCTTTCCATGAAAGTGTTTCTCGCCAGTCACTGCTTAGGGCTACATCAAGAGGAAACAAAACACAGTGATAGAACGTGAAACTACTTTACTGTGTCAAGTTTCAAGAAGCTAGCACAAACCGTGTTGGATTTAGAGTTCCAAATACATGTATCAATATAGGAGAAAACAGAGTGAAACCTAAAAATTCAAACTGTTACAGGAAATGAACGCTTCAACATAGAAGAACGACATTTGGGGAACCAAGTCGCCTTCGTGTACTGATCATTACCTGAAAGTATCATCCAGTTTGGGTGAAAAAATATTTGCTGAGATTTCTGGAGATTCGTAATTTTTGGAAGCTTGGCAACCCCTTTCCATGAAAGTGTTTCTCGCCAGTCACTGCTTAGGGCTACATCAAGAGGAAACAAAACCTAGAGATAGAACGTGAAACTACTTTACTGTGTCAAGTTTCAAGAAGCTAGCACAAACCGTGTTGGATTTAGAGTTCCAAATACATGTATCAATATAGGAGAAAACAGAGTGAAACCTAAAAATTCAAACTGTTACTGGAAATGAACGCTTCAACATAGAAGAACGAACTTTGGGGAACCAAGTCACCTTAGTGTACTGATCATTACCTGAAAGTATCATCCAGTTTGGGTGAAAAAATATTTGCTGAGATTTCTGGAGATTCGTAATTTTTGGAAGCTTGGCAACCCCTCTCCATGAAAGTGGTTCTCGCCAGTCACTGCTTAGGGCTACAGCAAGAGGAAACAAAACATAGAGATAGAACGTGAAACTACTTTACTGTGTCAAGTTTCAAGAAGCTAGCACAAACCGTGTTGGATTTAGAGTTCCAAATACATGTATCAATATAGGAGAAAACAGAGTGAAACCTAAAAATTCAAACTGTTACAGGAAATGAACGCTTCAACATAGAAGAACGACATTTGGGGAACCAAGTCGCCTTAGTGTACTGATCATTACCTGAAAGTATCATCCAGTTTGGGTGAAAAAATATTTGCTGAGATTTCTGGAGATTCGTAATTTTTGGAAGCTTGGCAACCCCTCTCCATGAAAGTGGTTCTCGCCAGTCACTGCTTAGGGCTACAGCAAGAGGAAACAAAACATAGAGATAGAACGTGAAACTACTTTACTGTGTCAAGTTTCAAGAAGCTAGCACAAACCGTGTTGGATTTAGAGTTCCAAATACATGTATCAATATAGGAGAAAACAAAGTGAAACCTAAAAATTCAAACTGTTACAGGAAATGAACGCTTCAACATAGAAGAACGACATTTGGGGAACCAAGTCGCCTTAGTGTACTGATCATTACCTGAAAGTATCATCCAGTTTGGGTGAAAAAATATTTGCTGAGATTTCTGGAGATTCGTAATTTTTGGAAGCTTGGCAACCCCTTTCCATGAAAGTGTTTCTCGCCAGTCACTGCTTAGGGCTACATCAAGAGGAAACAAAACATAGAGATAGAACGTGAAACTACTTTACTGTATCAAGTTTCAAGAAGCTAGCACAAACCATGTTGGATTTAGAGTTCCAAATACATGTATCAATATAGGAGAAAACAGAGTGAAACCTAAAAATTCAAACTGTTACTGGAAATGAACGCTTCAACATAGAAGAACGAACTTTGGGGAACCAAGTCGCCTACGTGTACTGATCATTACCTGAAAGTATCATCCAGTTTGGGTGAAAAAATATTTGCTGAGATTTCTGGAGATTCGTAACTTTTGGAAGCTTGGCAACCCCTCTCCATGAAAGTCGTTCTCGCCAGTCACTGCTTAGGGCTACAGCAATGGAAACAAAACATAGAGATAGAACGTGAAACTACTTTACTGTGTCAAGTTTCAAGAAGCTAGCACAAACCGTGTTGGATTTAGAGTTCCAAATACATGTATCAGTATAGGAGAAAACAGAGTGAAACCTAAAAATTCAAACTGTTACAGGAAATGAACGCTTCAACATAGAAGAACGACATTTGGGGAACCAAGTCGCCTTAGTGTACTGATCATTACCTGAAAGTATCATCCAGTTTGGGTGAAAAAATATTTGCTGAGATTTCTGGAGATTCGTAATTTTTGGAAGCTTGGCAACCCCTTTCCATGAAAGTGTTTCTCGCCAGTCACTGCTTAGGGCTACATCAAGAGGAAACAAAACATAGAGATAGAACGTGAAACTACTTTATTGTGTCAAGTTTCAAGATGCTAGCACAAACCTTGTTGGATTTAGAGTTCCAAATACATGTATCAATATAGGAGAAAACAGAGTGAAACCTAAAAATTCAAACTGTTACTGGAAATGAACGCTTCAACATAGAAGAACGACATTTGGGGAACCAAGTCGCCTACGTGTACTGATCATTACCTGAAAGTATCATCCAGTTTGGGTGAAAAAATATTTGCTGAGATTTCTGGAGATTCGTAATTTTTGGAAGCTTGGCAACCCCTCTCCATGAAAGTGGTTCTCTCCAGTCACTGCTTAGGGCTACAGCAAGAGGAAACAAAACATAGAGATAGAACGTGAAACTACTTTACTGTGTCAAGTTTCAAGAAGCTAGCACAAACCGTGTTGGATTTAGAGTTCCAAATACATGTATCAATATAGGAGAAAACAGAGTGAAACCTAAAAATTCAAACTGTTACAGGAAATGAACGCTTCAACATAGAAGAACGACATTTGGGGAACCAAGTCGCCTTAGTGTACTGATCATTACCTGAAAGTATCATCCTGTTTGGGTGAAAAAATATTTGCTGAGATTTCTGGAGATTCGTAATTTTTGGAATCTTGGCAACCCCTTTCCATGAAAGTGTTTCTTGCCAGTCACTGCTTAGGGCTACATCAAGAGGAAACAGAATATAGAGATAGAACGTGAAACTACTTTACTGTGTCAAGTTTCAAGAAGCTAGCACAAACCGTGTTGGATTTAGAGTTCCAAATACATGTATCAATATAGGAGAAAACAGAGTGAAACCTAAAAATTCAAACTGTTACAGGAAATGAACGCTTCAACATAGAAGAACGACATTTGGGGAACCAAGTCGCCTTAGTGTACTGATCGTTACCTGAAAGTATCATCCAGTTTGGGTGAAAAAATATTTGCTGAGATTTCTGGAGATTCGTAATTTTTGGAAGCTTGGCAACCACTTTCCATGAAAGTGTTTCTCGCCAGTCACTGCTTAGGGCTACATCAAGAGGAAACAAAACATAGAGATAGAACGTGAAACTACTTTACTGTGTCAAGTTTCAAGAAGCTACCACAAACCGTGTTGGATTTAGAGGTCCAAATACATCTATCAATATAGGAGAAAACAGAGTGAAACCTAAAAATTCAAACTGTTACTGGAAATGAACGCTTCAACATAGAAGAACGAACTTTGGGGAACCAAGTCGCCTTAGTGTACTGATCGTTACCTGAAAGTATCATCCAGTTTGGGTGAAAAAATATTTGCTGAGATTTCTGGAGATTCGTAATTTTTGGAAGCTTGGCAACCCCTCTCCATGAAAGTGGTTCTCGCCAGTCACTGCTTAGGGCTACAGCAAGAGGAAACAAAACATAGAGATAGAACGTGAAACTACTTTACTGTGTCAAGTTTCAAGAAGCTAGCACAAACCGTGTTGGATTTAGAGTTCCAAATACATGTATCAATATAGGAGAAAACAGAGTGAAACCTAAAAATTCAAACTGTTACAGGAAATGAACGCTTCAACATAGAAGAACGACATTTGGGGAACCAAGTCGCCTTAGTGTACTGATCATTACCTGAAAGTATCATCCAGTTTGGGTGAAAAAATATTTGCTGAGATTTCTGGAGATTCGTAACTTTTGGAAGCTTGGCAACCTTTTTCCATGAAAGTGTTTCTCACCAGTCACTGCTTAGGGCTACATCAAGAGGAAACAGAATATAGAGATAGAACGTGAAACTACTTTACTGTGTCAAGTTTCAAGAAGCTAGCACAAACCGTGTTGGATTTAGAGTTCCAAATACATGTATCAATATAGGAGAAAACAGAGTGAAACCTAAAAATTCAAACTGTTACAGGAAATGAACGCTTCAACATGGAAGAACGACATTTGGGGAACCAAGTCGCCTTAGTGTACTGATCATTACCTGAAAGTATCATCCAGTTTGGGTGAAAAAATATTTGCTGAGATTTCTGGAGATTCGTAATTTTTGGAAGCTTGGCAACCCCTCTCCATGAAAGTGGTTCTCGCCAGTCACTGCTTAGGGCTACAGCAAGAGGAAACAAAACATAGAGATAGAACATGAAACTACTTTACTGTGTCAAGTTTCAAGAAGCTAGCACAAACCGTGTTGGATTTAGAGTTCCAAATACATGTATCAATATAGGAGAAAACAGAGTGAAACCTAAAAATTCAAACTGTTACAGGAAATGAACGCTTCAACATAGAAGAACGACATTTGGGGAACCAAGTCGCCTTAGTGTACTGATCATTACCTGAAAGTATCATCCAGTTTGGGTGAAAAAATATTTGCTGAGATTTCTGGAGATTCGTAACTTTTGGAAGCTTGGCAACCCCTCTCCATGAAAGTGTTTCTCGCCAGTCACTGCTTAGGGCTACATCAAGAGGAAACAGAATATAGAGATAGAACGTGAAACTACTTTACTGTGTCAAGTTTCAAGAAGCTAGCACAAACCGTGTTGGATTTAGAGTTCCAAATACATGTATCAATATAGGAGAAAACAGAGTGAAACCTAAAAATTCAAACTGTTACTGGAAATGAACGCTTCAACATAGAAGAACGAACTTTATGGAACCAAGTCGCCTTAGTGTACTGATCATTACCTGAAAGTATCATCCAGTTTGGGTGAAAAAATATTTGCTGAGATTTCTGGAGATTCGTAATTTTTGGAAGCTTGGCAACCCCTTTCCATGAAAGTGTTTCTCGCCAGTCACTGCTTAGGGCTACATCAAGAGGAAACAAAACACAGTGATAGAACGTGAAACTACTTTACTGTGTCAAGTTTCAAGAAGCTAGCACAAACCGTGTTGGATTTAGAGTTCCAAATACATGTATCAATATAGGAGAAAACAGAGTGAAACCTAAAAATTCAAACTGTTACAGGAAATGAACGCTTCAACATAGAAGAACGACATTTGGGGAACCAAGTCGCCTTCGTGTACTGATCATTACCTGAAAGTATCATCCAGTTTGGGTGAAAAAATATTTGCTGAGATTTCTGGAGATTCGTAATTTTTGGAAGCTTGGCAACCCCTTTCCATGAAAGTGTTTCTCGCCAGTCACTGCTTAGGGCTACATCAAGAGGAAACAAAACCTAGAGATAGAACGTGAAACTACTTTACTGTGTCAAGTTTCAAGAAGCTAGCACAAACCGTGTTGGATTTAGAGTTCCAAATACATGTATCAATATAGGAGAAAACAGAGTGAAACCTAAAAATTCAAACTGTTACTGGAAATGAACGCTTCAACATAGAAGAACGAACTTTGGGGAACCAAGTCACCTTAGTGTACTGATCATTACCTGAAAGTATCATCCAGTTTGGGTGAAAAAATATTTGCTGAGATTTCTGGAGATTCGTAATTTTTGGAAGCTTGGCAACCCCTCTCCATGAAAGTGGTTCTCGCCAGTCACTGCTTAGGGCTACAGCAAGAGGAAACAAAACATAGAGATAGAACGTGAAACTACTTTACTGTGTCAAGTTTCAAGAAGCTAGCACAAACCGTGTTGGATTTAGAGTTCCAAATACATGTATCAATATAGGAGAAAACAGAGTGAAACCTAAAAATTCAAACTGTTACAGGAAATGAACGCTTCAACATAGAAGAACGACATTTGGGGAACCAAGTCGCCTTAGTGTACTGATCATTACCTGAAAGTATCATCCAGTTTGGGTGAAAAAATATTTGCTGAGATTTCTGGAGATTCGTAATTTTTGGAAGCTTGGCAACCCCTCTCCATGAAAGTGGTTCTCGCCAGTCACTGCTTAGGGCTACAGCAAGAGGAAACAAAACATAGAGATAGAACGTGAAACTACTTTACTGTGTCAAGTTTCAAGAAGCTAGCACAAACCGTGTTGGATTTAGAGTTCCAAATACATGTATCAATATAGGAGAAAACAAAGTGAAACCTAAAAATTCAAACTGTTACAGGAAATGAACGCTTCAACATAGAAGAACGACATTTGGGGAACCAAGTCGCCTTAGTGTACTGATCATTACCTGAAAGTATCATCCAGTTTGGGTGAAAAAATATTTGCTGAGATTTCTGGAGATTCGTAATTTTTGGAAGCTTGGCAACCCCTTTCCATGAAAGTGTTTCTCGCCAGTCACTGCTTAGGGCTACATCAAGAGGAAACAAAACATAGAGATAGAACGTGAAACTACTTTACTGTATCAAGTTTCAAGAAGCTAGCACAAACCATGTTGGATTTAGAGTTCCAAATACATGTATCAATATAGGAGAAAACAGAGTGAAACCTAAAAATTCAAACTGTTACTGGAAATGAACGCTTCAACATAGAAGAACGAACTTTGGGGAACCAAGTCGCCTACGTGTACTGATCATTACCTGAAAGTATCATCCAGTTTGGGTGAAAAAATATTTGCTGAGATTTCTGGAGATTCGTAACTTTTGGAAGCTTGGCAACCCCTCTCCATGAAAGTGGTTCTCGCCAGTCACTGCTTAGGGCTACAGCAATGGAAACAAAACATAGAGATAGAATGTGAAACTACTTTACTGTGTCAAGTTTCAAGAAGCTAGCACAAACCGTGTTGGATTTAGAGTTCCAAATACATGTATCAGTATAGGAGAAAACAGAGTGAAACCTAAAAATTCAAACTGTTACAGGAAATGAACGCTTCAACATAGAAGAACGACATTTGGGGAACCAAGTCGCCTTAGTGTACTGATCATTACCTGAAAGTATCATCCAGTTTGGGTGAAAAAATATTTGCTGAGATTTCTGGAGATTCGTAATTTTTGGAAGCTTGGCAACCCCTTTCCATGAAAGTGTTTCTCGCCAGTCACTGCTTAGGGCTACATCAAGAGGAAACAAAACATAGAGATAGAACGTGAAACTACTTTATTGTGTCAAGTTTCAAGATGCTAGCACAAACCTTGTTGGATTTAGAGTTCCAAATACATGTATCAATATAGGAGAAAACAGAGTGAAACCTAAAAATTCAAACTGTTACTGGAAATGAACGCTTCAACATAGAAGAACGACATTTGGGGAACCAAGTCGCCTACGTGTACTGATCATTACCTGAAAGTATCATCCAGTTTGGGTGAAAAAATATTTGCTGAGATTTCTGGAGATTCGTAATTTTTGGAAGCTTGGCAACCCCTCTCCATGAAAGTGGTTCTCTCCAGTCACTGCTTAGGGCTACAGCAAGAGGAAACAAAACATAGAGATAGAACGTGAAACTACTTTACTGTGTCAAGTTTCAAGAAGCTAGCACAAACCGTGTTGGATTTAGAGTTCCAAATACATGTATCAATATAGGAGAAAACAGAGTGAAACCTAAAAATTCAAACTGTTACAGGAAATGAACGCTTCAACATAGAAGAACGACATTTGGGGAACCAAGTCGCCTTAGTGTACTGATCATTACCTGAAAGTATCATCCTGTTTGGGTGAAAAAATATTTGCTGAGATTTCTGGAGATTCGTAATTTTTGGAATCTTGGCAACCCCTTTCCATGAAAGTGTTTCTTGCCAGTCACTGCTTAGGGCTACATCAAGAGGAAACAAAACATAGAGATAGAACGTGAAACTACTTTACTGTGTCAAGTTTCAAGAAGCTAGCACAAACCGTGTTGGATTTAGAGTTCCAAATACATGTATCAATATAGGAGAAAACAGAGTGAAACCTAAAAATTCAAACTGTTACAGGAAATGAACGCTTCAACATAGAAGAACGACATTTGGGGAACCAAGTCGCCTTAGTGTACTGATCGTTACCTGAAAGTATCATCCAGTTTGGGTGAAAAAATATTTGCTGAGATTTCTGGAGATTCGTAATTTTTGGAAGCTTGGCAACCACTTTCCATGAAAGTGTTTCTCGCCAGTCACTGCTTAGGGCTACATCAAGAGGAAACAAAACATAGAGATAGAACGTGAAACTACTTTACTGTGTCAAGTTTCAAGAAGCTACCACAAACCGTGTTGGATTTAGAGGTCCAAATACATCTATCAATATAGGAGAAAACAGAGTGAAACCTAAAAATTCAAACTGTTACTGGAAATGAACGCTTCAACATAGAAGAACGAACTTTGGGGAACCAAGTCGCCTTAGTGTACTGATCGTTACCTGAAAGTATCATCCAGTTTGGGTGAAAAAATATTTGCTGAGATTTCTGGAGATTCGTAATTTTTGGAAGCTTGGCAACCCCTCTCCATGAAAGTGGTTCTCGCCAGTCACTGCTTAGGGCTACAGCAAGAGGAAACAAAACATAGAGATAGAACGTGAAACTACTTTACTGTGTCAAGTTTCAAGAAGGTAGCACAAACCGTGTTGGATTTAGAGTTCCAAATACATGTATCAATATAGGAGAAAACAGAGTGAAACCTAAAAATTCAAACTGTTACAGGAAATGAACGCTTCAACATAGAAGAACGACATTTGGGGAACCAAGTCGCCTTAGTGTACTGATCATTACCTGAAAGTATCATCCAGTTTGGGTGAAAAAATATTTGCTGAGATTTCTGGAGATTCGTAACTTTTGGAAGCTTGGCAACCTTTTTCCATGAAAGTGTTTCTCACCAGTCACTGCTTAGGGCTACATCAAGAGGAAACAGAATATAGAGATAGAACGTGAAACTACTTTACTGTGTCAAGTTTCAAGAAGCTAGCACAAACCGTGTTGGATTTAGAGTTCCAAATACATGTATCAATATAGGAGAAAACAGAGTGAAACCTAAAAATTCAAACTGTTACAGGAAATGAACGCTTCAACATGGAAGAACGACATTTGGGGAACCAAGTCGCCTTAGTGTACTGATCATTACCTGAAAGTATCATCCAGTTTGGGTGAAAAAATATTTGCTGAGATTTCTGGAGATTCGTAATTTTTGGAAGCTTGGCAACCCCTCTCCATGAAAGTGGTTCTCGCCAGTCACTGCTTAGGGCTACAGCAAGAGGAAACAAAACATAGAGATAGAACATGAAACTACTTTACTGTGTCAAGTTTCAAGAAGCTAGCACAAACCGTGTTGGATTTAGAGTTCCAAATACATGTATCAATATAGGAGAAAACAGAGTGAAACCTAAAAATTCAAACTGTTACAGGAAATGAACGCTTCAACATAGAAGAACGACATTTGGGGAACCAAGTCGCCTTAGTGTACTGATCATTACCTGAAAGTATCATCCAGTTTGGGTGAAAAAATATTTGCTGAGATTTCTGGAGATTCGTAACTTTTGGAAGCTTGGCAACCCCTCTCCATGAAAGTGTTTCTCACCAGTCACTGCTTAGGGCTACATCAAGAGGAAACAGAATATAGAGATAGAACGTGAAACTACTTTACTGTGTCAAGTTTCAAGAAGCTAGCACAAACCGTGTTGGATTTAGAGTTCCAAATACATGTATCAATATAGGAGAAAACAGAGTGAAACCTAAAAATTCAAACTGTTACTGGAAATGAACGCTTCAACATAGAAGAACGAACTTTATGGAACCAAGTCGCCTTAGTGTACTGATCATTACCTGAAAGTATCATCCAGTTTGGGTGAAAAAATATTTGCTGAGATTTCTGGAGATTCGTAATTTTTGGAAGCTTGGCAACCCCTTTCCATGAAAGTGTTTCTCGCCAGTCACTGCTTAGGGCTACATCAAGAAAAACAGAATATACAGATAGAACGTGAAACTACTTTACTGTGTCAAGTTTCAAGAAGCTAGCACAAACCGTGTTGGATTTAGAGTTCCAAATACATCTATCAATATAGGAGAAAACAGAGTGAAACCTAAAAATTCAAACTGTTACTGGAAATGAACGCTTCAACATAGAAGAACGACATTTGGGGAACCAAGTCGCCTTAGTGTACTGATCATTACCTGAAAGTATCATCCAGTTTGGGTGAAAAAATATTTGCTGAGATTTCTGGAGATTCGTAATTTTTGGAAGCTTGGCAACCCCTCTCCATGAAAGTGGTTCTCGCCAGTCACTGCTTAGGGCTACATCAAGAGGAAACAAAACATAGAGATAGAACGTGAAACTACTTTACTGTGTCAAGTTTCAAGAAGCTAGCACAAACCGTGTTGGATTTAGAGTTCCAAATACATCTATCAATATAGGAGAAAACAGAGTGAAACCTAAAAATTCAAACTGTTACAGGAAATGAACGCTTCAACATAGAAGAACGACATTTGGGGAACCAAGTCGCCTTAGTGTACTGATCATTACCTGAAAGTATCATCCAGTTTGGGTGAAAAAATATTTGCTGAGATTTCTGGAGATTCGTAATTTTTGGAAGCTTGGCAACCCCTTTCCATGAAAGTGTTTCTCGCCAGTCACTGCTTAGGGCTACAGCAAGAGGAAACAAAACATAGAGATGGAACGTGAAACTACTTTACTGTGTTAAGTTTCAAGAAGCTAGCACAAACCGTGTTGGATTTAGAGTTCCAAATACATGTATCAATATAGGAGAAAACAGAGTGAAACCTAAAAATTCAAACTGTTACAGGAAATGATCGCTTCAACATAGAAGAACGACATTTGGTGAACCAAGTCGCCTTAGTGTACTGATCATTACCTGAAAGTATCATCCAGTTTGGGTGAAAAAATATTTGCTGAGATTTCTGGAGATTCGTAATTTTTGGAAGCTTGGCAACCCCTTTCCATGAAAGTGTTTCTCGCCAGTCACTGCTTAGGGCTACATCAAGAGGAAACAAAACATACAGATAGAACGTGAAACTACTTTACTGTGTCAAGTTTCAAGAAGCTAGCACAAACCGTGTTGGATTTAGAGTTCCAAATACATCTATCAATATAGGAGAAAACAGAGTGAAACCTAAAAATTCAAACTGTTACTGGAAATGAACGCTTCAACATAGAAGAACGACATTTGGGGAACCAAGTCGCCTACGTGTACTGATCATTACCTGAAAGTATCATCCAGTTTGGGTGAAAAAATATTTGCTGAGGTTTCTGGAGATTCGTTATTTTTGGAAGCTTGGCAACCCCTCTCCATGAAAGTGGTTCTCGCCAGTCACTGCTTAGGGCTACAGCAAGAGGAAACAAAACATAGAGATAGAACGTGAAACTACTTTACTGTGTCAAGTTTCAAGAAGCTAGCACAAACCGTGTTGGATTTAGAGTTCCAAATACATGTATCAATATAGGAGAAAACAGAGTGAAACCTAAAAATTCAAACTGTTACAGGAAATGAATGCTTCAACATAGAAGAACGACATTTGGGGAACCAAGTCGCCTTAGTGTACTGATCATTACCTGAAAGTATCATCCAGTTTGGGTGAAAAAATATTTGCTGAGATTTCTGGAGATTCGTAATTTTTGGAAGCTTGGCAACCCCTTTCCATGAAAGTGTTTCTCGCCAGTCACTGCTTAGGGCTACATCAAGAGGAAACAAAACACAGAGATAGAACGTGAAACTACTTTACTGTGTCAAGTTTCAAGAAGCTAGCACAAACCGTGTTGGATTTAGAGTTCCAAATACATGTATCAATATAGGAGAAAACAGAGTGAAACCTAAAAATTCAAACTGTTACAGGAAATGAACGCTTCAACATAGAAGAACGACATTTGGGGAACCAAGTCGCCTTAGTGTACTGATCATTACCTGAAAGTATCATCCAGTTTGGGTGAAAAAATATTTGCTGAGATTTCTGGAGATTCGTAATTTTTGGAAGCTTGGCAACCTTTTTCCATGAAAGTGTTTCTCACCAGTCACTGCTTAGGGCTACATCAAGAGGAAACAAAACATAGAGATAGAACGTGAAACTACTTTACTGTGTCAAGTTTCAAGAAGCTAGCACAAACCGTGTTGGATTTAGAGTTCCAAATACATGTATCAATATAGGAGAAAACAGAGTGAAACCTAAAAATTCAAACTGTTACAGGAAATGAACGCTTCAACATAGAAGAACGACATTTGGGGAACCAAGTCGCCTTAGTGTACTGATCATTACCTGAAAGTATCATCCAGTTTGGGTGAAAAAATATTTGCTGAGATTTCTGGAGATTCGTAATTTTTGGAAGCTTGGCAACCCCTTTCCATGAAAGTGTTTCTCGCCAGTCACTGCTTAGGGCTACATCAAGAGGAAACAAAACACAGAGATAGAACGTGAAACTACTTTACTGTGTCAAGTTTCAAGAAGCTAGCACAAACCGTGTTGGATTTAGAGTTCCAAATACATGTATCAATATAGGAGAAAACAGAGTGAAACCTAAAAATTCAAACTGTTACAGGAAATGAACGCTTCAACATAGAAGAACGACATTTGGGGAACCAAGTCGCCTTAGTGTACTGATCATTACCTGAAAGTATCATCCAGTTTGGGTGAAAAAATATTTGCTGAGATTTCTGGAGATTCGTAATTTTTGGAAGCTTGGCAACCTTTTTCCATGAAAGTGTTTCTCACCAGTCACTGCTTAGGGCTACATCAAGAGGAAACAAAACATAGAGATAGAACGTGAAACTACTTTACTGTGTCAAGTTTCAAGAAGCTAGCACAAACCGTGTTGGATTTAGAGTTCCAAATACATCTATCAATATAGGAGAAAACAGAGTGAAACATAAAAATTCAAACTGTTACTGGAAATGAACGCTTCAACATAGAAGAACGAACTTTGGGGAACCAAGTCGCCTTCGTGTACTGATCATTACCTGAAAGTATCATCCAGTTTGGGTGAAAAAATATTTGCTGAGATTTCTGGAGATTCGTAATTTTTGGAAGCTTGGCAACCCCTTTCCATGAAAGTGTTTCTCGCCAGTCACTGCTTAGGGCTACATCAAGAGGAAACAAAACATAGAGATAGAACGTGAAACTACTTTACTGTATCAAGTTTCAAGAAGCTAGCACAAACCGTGTTGGATTTAGAGTTCCAAATACATGTATCAATATAGGAGAAAACAGAGTGAAACCTAAAAATTCAAACTGTTACTGGAAATGAACGCTTCAACATAGAAGAACGAACTTTGGGGAACCAAGTCGCCTTAGTGTACTGATCATTACCTGAAAGTATCATCCAGTTTGGGTGAAAAAATATTTGCTGAGATTTCTGGAGATTCGTAATTTTTGGAAGCATGGCAACCCCTCTCCATGAAAGTGGTTCTCGCCAGTCACTGCTTAGGGCTACAGCAATGGAAACAAAACATAGAGATAGAACGTGAAACTACTTTACTGTGTCAAGTTTCAAGAAGCTAGCACAAACCGTGTTGGATTTAGAGTTCCAAATACATGTATCAATATAGGAGAAAACAGAGTGAAACCTAAAAATTCAAACTGTTACTGGAAATGAACGCTTCAACATAGAAGAACGAACTTTGGGGAACCAAGTCGCCTTAGTGTACTGATCATTACCTGAAAGTATCATCCAGTTTGGGTGAAAAAATATTTGCTGAGATTTCTGGAGATTCGTAACTTTTGGAAGCTTGGCAACCTTTTTCCATGAAAGTGTTTCTCGCCAGTCACTGCTTAGGGCTACATCAAGAGGAAACAGAATATAGAGATAGAACGTGAAACTACTTTACTTTGTCAAGTTTCATGAAGCTAGCACAAACCGTGTTGGATTTAGAGTTCCAAATACATCTATCAATATAGGAGAAAACAGAGTGAAACCTAAAAATTCAAACTGTTACTGGAAATGAACGCTTAAACATAGAAGAACGAAATTTGGGGAACCAAGTCGCCTTCGTGTACTGATCATTACCTGAAAGTATCATCCAGTTTGGGTGAAAAAATATTTGCTGAGATTTCTGGAGATTCGTAACTTTTGGAAGCTTGGCAAACTTTTTCCATGAAAGTGTTTCTCACCAGTCACTGCTTAGGGCTACATCAAGAAAAACAGAATATAGAGATAGAAAGTGAAACTACTTTACTTTGTCAAGTTTCAAGAAGCTAGCACAAACCGTGTTGGATTTAGAGTTCCAAATACATCTATCAATATAGGAGAAAACAGAGTGAAACCTAAAAATTCAAACTGTTACTGGAAATGAACGCTTCAACATAGAAGAACGAACTTTGGGGAACCAAGTCGCCTTAGTGTACTGATCATTACCTGAAAGTATCATCCAGTTTGGGTGAAAAAATATTTGCTGAGATTTCTGGAGATTCGTAATTTTTGGAAGCTTGGCAACCCCTCTCCATGAAAGTGGTTCTCGCCAGTCACTGCTTAGGGCTACAGCAAGAGGAAACAAAACATAGAGATAGAACGTGAAACTACTTTACTGTGTCAAGTTTCAAGAAGCTAGCACAAACCGTGTTGGATTTAGAGTTCCAAATACATGTATCAATATAGGAGAAAACAGAGTGAAACCTAAAAATTCAAACTGTTACAGGAAATGATCGCTTCAACATAGAAGAACGACATTTGGTGAACCAAGTCGCCTTAGTGTACTGATCATTACCTGAAAGTATCAAACAGTTTGGGTGAAAAAATATTTGCTGAGATTTCTGGAGATTCGTAATTTTTGGAAGCTTGGCAACCCCTTTCCATGAAAGTGGTTCTCGCCAGTCACTGCTTAGGGCTACATCAAGAGGAAACAAAACATACAGATAGAACGTGAAACTACTTTACTGTGTCAAGTTTCAAGAAGCTAGCACAAATCGTGTTGGATTTAGAGTTCCAAATACATCTATCAATATAGGAGAAAACAGAGTGAAACCTAAAAATTCAAACTGTTACTGGAAATGAACGCTTCAACATAGAAGAACGACATTTGGGGAACCAAGTCGCCTTAGTGTACTGATCATTACCTGAAAGTATCATCCAGTTTGGGTGAAAAAATATTTGCTGAGATTTCTGGAGATTCGTAATTTTTGGAAGCTTGGCAACCCCTCTCCATGAAAGTGGTTCTCGCCAGTCACTGCTTAGGGCTACATCAAGAGGAAACAAAACATAGAGATAGAACGTGAAACTACTTTACTGTGTCACGTTTCAAGAAGCTAGCACAAACCGTGTTGGATTTAGAGTTCCAAATACATCTATCAATATAGGAGAAAACAGAGTGAAACCTAAAAATTCAAACTGTTACAGGAAATGAACGCTTCAACATAGAAGAACGACATTTGGGGAACCAAGTCGCCTTAGTGTACTGATCATTACCTGAAAGTATCATCCAGTTTGGGTGAAAAAATATTTGCTGAGATTTCTGGAGATTCGTAATTTTTGGAAGCTTGGCAACCCCTTTCCATGAAAGTGTTTCTCGCCAGTCACTGCTTAGGGCTACAGCAAGAGGAAACAAAACATAGAGATAGAACGTGAAACTACTTTACTGTGTCAAGTTTCAAGAAGCTAGCACAAACCGTGTTGGATTTAGAGTTCCAAATACATGTATCAATATAGGAGAAAACAGAGTGAAACCTAAAAATTCAAACTGTTACAGGAAATGATCGCTTCAACATAGAAGAACGACATTTGGTGAACCAAGTCGCCTTAGTGTACTGATCATTACCTGAAAGTATCATCCAGTTTGGGTGAAAAAATATTTCTTGAGATTTCTGGAGATTCGTAATTTTTGGAAGCTTGGCAACCCCTTTCCATGAAAGTGTTTCTCGCCAGTCACTGCTTAGGGCTACATCAAGAGGAAACAAAACATACAGATAGAACATGAAACTACTTTACTGTGTCAAGTTTCAAGAAGCTAGCACAAACCGTGTTGGATTTAGAGTTCCAAATACATCTATCAATATAGGAGAAAACAGAGTGAAACCTAAAAATTCAAACTGTTACTGGAAATGAACGCTTAAACATAGAAGAACGAAATTTGGGGAACCAAGTCGCCTTCGTGTACTGATCATTACCTGAAAGTATCATCCAGTTTGGGTGAAAAAATATTTGCTGAGATTTCTGGAGATTCGTAACTTTTGGAAGCTTGGCAAACTTTTTCCACGAAAGTGTTTCTCACCAGTCACTGCTTAGGGCTACATCAAGAAAAACAGAATATAGAGATAGAACGTGAAACTACTTTACTTTGTCAAGTTTCAAGAAGCTAGCACAAACCGTGTTGGATTTAGAGTTCCAAATACATCTATCAATATAGGAGAAAACAGAGTGAAACCTAAAAATTCAAACTGTTACTGGAAATGAACGCTTCAACATAGAAGAACGAACTTTGGGGAACCAAGTCGCCTTAGTGTACTGATCATTACCTGAAAGTATCATCCAGTTTGGGTGAAAAAATATTTGCTGAGATTTCTGGAGATTCGTAATTTTTGGAAGCTTGGCAACCCCTCTCCATGAAAGTGGTTCTCGCCAGTCACTGCTTAGGGCTACAGCAAGAGGAAACAAAACATAGAGATAGAACGTGAAACTACTTTACTGTGGCAAGTTTCAAGAAGCTAGCACAAACCGTGTTGGATTTAGAGTTCCAAATACATGTATCAATATAGGAGAAAACAGAGTGAAACCTAAAAATTCAAACTGTTACAGGAAATGATCGCTTCAACATAGAAGAACGACATTTGGTGAACCAAGTCGCCTTAGTGTACTGATCATTACCTGAAAGTATCATCCAGTTTGGGTGAAAAAATATTTGCTGAGATTTCTGGAGATTCGTAATTTTTGGAAGCTTGGCAACCCCTTTCCATGAAAGTGTTTCTCGCCAGTCACTGCTTAGGGCTACATCAAGAGGAAACAAAACACAGAGATAGAACGTGAAACTACTTTACTGTGTCAAGTTTCAAGAAGCTAGCACAAACCGTGTTGGATTTAGAGTTCCAAATACATGTATCAATATAGGAGAAAACAGAGTGAAACCTAAAAATTCAAACTGTTACAGGAAATGAACGCTTCAACATAGAAGAACGACATTTGGGGAACCAAGTCGCCTTAGTGTACTGATCATTACCTGAAAGTATCATCCAGTTTGGGTGAAAAAATATTTGCTGAGATTTCTGGAGATTCGTAATTTTTGGAAGCTTGGCAACCTTTTTCCATGAAAGTGTTTCTCACCAGTCACTGCTTAGGGCTACATCAAGAGGAAACAAAACATAGAGATAGAACGTGAAACTACTTTACTGTGTCAAGTTTCAAGAAGCTAGCACAAACCGTGTTGGATTTAGAGTTCCAAATACATCTATCAATATAGGAGAAAACAGAGTGAAACCTAAAAATTCAAACTGTTACTGGAAATGAACGCTTCAACATAGAAGAACGAACTTTGGGGAACCAAGTCGCCTTCGTGTACTGATCATTACCTGAAAGTATCATCCAGTTTGGGTGAAAAAATATTTGCTGAGATTTCTGGAGATTCGTAATTTTTGGAAGCTTGGCAACCCCTTTCCATGAAAGTGTTTCTCGCCAGTCACTGCTTAGGGCTACATCAAGAGGAAACAAAACATAGAGATAGAACGTGAAACTACTTTACTGTATCAAGTTTCAAGAAGCTAGCACAAACCGTGTTGGATTTAGAGTTCCAAATACATGTATCAATATAGGAGAAAACAGAGTGAAACCTAAAAATTCAAACTGTTACTGGAAATGAACGCTTCAACATAGAAGAACGAACTTTGGGGAACCAAGTCGCCTTAGTGTACTGATCATTACCTGAAAGTATCATCCAGTTTGGGTGAAAAAATATTTGCTGAGATTTCTGGAGATTCGTAATTTTTGGAAGCTTGGCAACCCCTCTCCATGAAAGTGGTTCTCGCCAGTCACTGCTTAGGGCTACAGCAATGGAAACAAAACATAGAGATAGAACGTGAAACTACTTTACTGTGTCAAGTTTCAAGAAGCTAGCACAAACCGTGTTGGATTTAGAGTTCCAAATACATGTATCAATATAGGAGAAAACAGAGTGAACCCTAAAAATTCAAACTGTTACAGGAAATGAACGCTTCAACATAGAAGAACGACATTTGGGGAACCAAGTCGCCTTAGTGTACTGATCATTACCTGAAAGTATCATCCAGTTTGGGTGAAAAAATATTTGCTGAGATTTCTGGAGATTCGTAACTTTTGGAAGCTTGGCAACCTTTTTCCATGAAAGTGTTTCTCGCCAGTCACTGCTTAGGGCTACATCAAGAGGAAACAGAATATAGAGATAGAACGTGAAACTACTTTACTTTGTCAAGTTTCATGAAGCTAGCACAAACCGTGTTGGATTTAGAGTTCCAAATACATCTATCAATATAGGAGAAAACAGAGTGAAACCTAAAAATTCAAACTGTTACTGGAAATGAACGCTTAAACATAGAAGAACGAAATTTGGGGAACCAAGTCGCCTTCGTGTACTGATCATTACCTGAAAGTATCATCCAGTTTGGGTGAAAAAATATTTGCTGAGATTTCTGGAGATTCGTAACTTTTGGAAGCTTGGCAAACTTTTTCCATGAAAGTGTTTCTCACCAGTCACTGCTTAGGGCTACATCAAGAAAAACAGAATATAGAGATAGAACGTGAAACTACTTTACTTTGTCAAGTTTCAAGAAGCTAGCACAAACCGTGTTGGATTTAGAGTTCCAAATACATCTATCAATATAGGAGAAAACAGAGTGAAACCTAAAAATTCAAACTGTTACTGGAAATGAACGCTTCAACATAGAAGAACGAACTTTGGGGAACCAAGTCGCCTTAGTGTACTGATCATTACCTGAAAGTATCATCCAGTTTGGGTGAAAAAATATTTGCTGAGATTTCTGGAGATTCGTAATTTTTGGAAGCTTGGCAACCCCTCTCCATGAAAGTGGTTCTCGCCAGTCACTGCTTAGGGCTACAGCAAGAGGAAACAAAACATAGAGATAGAACGTGAAACTACTTTACTGTGTCAAGTTTCAAGAAGCTAGCACAAACCGTGTTGGATTTAGAGTTCCAAATACATGTATCAATATAGGAGAAAACAGAGTGAAACCTAAAAATTCAAACTGTTACAGGAAATGATCGCTTCAACATAGAAGAACGACATTTGGTGAACCAAGTCGCCTTAGTGTACTGATCATTACCTGAAAGTATCATCCAGTTTGGGTGAAAAAATATTTGCTGAGATTTCTGGAGATTCGTAATTTTTGGAAGCTTGGCAACCCCTTTCCATGAAAGTGTTTCTCGCCAGTCACTGCTTAGGGCTACATCAAGAGGAAACAAAACATACAGATAGGACGTGAAACTACTTTACTGTGTCAAGTTTCAAGAAGCTAGCACAAATCGTGTTGGATTTAGAGTTCCAAATACATCTATCAATATAGGAGAAAACAGAGTGAAACCTAAAAATTCAAACTGTTACTGGAAATGAACGCTTCAACATAGAAGAACAACATTTGGGGAACCAAGTCGCCTTAGTGTACTGATCATTACCTGAAAGTATCATCCAGTTTGGGTGAAAAAATATTTGCTGAGATTTCTGGAGATTCGTAATTTTTGGAAGCTTGGCAACCCCTCTCCATGAAAGTGGTTCTCGCCAGTCACTGCTTAGGGCTACATCAAGAGGAAACAAAACATAGAGATAGAACGTGAAACTACTTTACTGTGTCAAGTTTCAAGAAGCTAGCACAAACCGTGTTGGATTTAGAGTTCCAAATACATCTATCAATATAGGAGAAAACAGAGTGAAACCTAAAAATTCAAACTGTTACAGGAAATGAACGCTTCAACATAGAAGAACGACATTTGGGGAACCAAGTCGCCTTAGTGTACTGATCATTACCTGAAAGTATCATCCAGTTTGGGTGAAAAAATATTTGCTGAGATTTCTGGAGATTCGTAATTTTTGGAAGCTTGGCAACCCCTTTCCATGAAAGTGTTTCTCGCCAGTCACTGCTTAGGGCTACAGCAAGAGGAAACAAAACATAGAGATAGAACGTGAAACTACTTTACTGTGTCAAGTTTCAAGAAGCTAGCACAAACCGTGTTGGATTTAGAGTTCCAAATACATGTATCAATATAGGAGAAAACAGAGTGAAACCTAAAAATTCAAACTGTTACAGGAAATGAACGCTTCAATATAGAAGAACGACATTTGGGGAACCAAGTCGCCTTAGTGTACTGATCATTACCTGAAAGTATCATCCAGTTTGGGTGAAAAAATATTTGCTGAGATTTCTGGAGATTCGTAATTTTTGGAAGCTTGGCAACCTTTTTCCATGAAAGTGTTTCTCACCAGTCACTGCTTAGGGCTACATCAAGAGGAAACAAAACATAGAGATAGAACGTGAAACTACTTTACTGTGTCAAGTTTCAAGAAGCTAGCACAAACCGTGTTGGATTTAGAGTTCCAAATACATCTATCAATATAGGAGAAAACAGAGTGAAACCTAAAAATTCAAACTGTTACTGGAAATGAACGCTTCAACATAGAAGAACGAACTTTGGGGAACCAAGTCGCCTTCGTGTACTGATCATTACCTGAAAGTATCATCCAGTTTGGGTGAAAAAATATTTGCTGAGATTTCTGGAGATTCGTAATTTTTGGAAGCTTGGCAACCCCTTTCCATGAAAGTGTTTCTCGCCAGTCACTGCTTAGGGCTACATCAAGAGGAAACAAAACATAGAGATAGAACGTGAAACTATTTTACTGTATCAAGTTTCAAGAAGCTAGCACAAACCGTGTTGGATTTAGAGTTCCAAATACATGTATCAATATAGGAGAAAACAGAGTGAAACCTAAAAATTCAAACTGTTACTGGAAATGAACGCTTCAACATAGAAGAACGAACTTTGGGGAACCAAGTCGCCTTAGTGTACTGATCATTACCTGAAAGTATCATCCAGTTTGGGTGAAAAAATATTTGCTGAGATTTCTGGAGATTCGTAATTTTTGGAAGCTTGGCAACCCCTCTCCATGAAAGTGGTTCTCGCCAGTCACTGCTTAGGGCTACAGCAATGGAAACAAAACATAGAGATAGAACGTGAAACTACTTTACTGTGTCAAGTTTCAAGAAGCTAGCACAAACCGTGTTGGATTTAGAGTTCCAAATACATGTATCAATATAGGAGAAAACAGAGTGAAACCTAAAAATTCAAACTGTTACAGGAAATGAACGCTTCAACATAGAAGAACGAACTTTGGGGAACCAAGTCGCCTTAGTGTACTGATCATTACCTGAAAGTATCATCCAGTTTGGGTGAAAAAATATTTGCTGAGATTTCTGGAGATTCGTAACTTTTGGAAGCTTGGCAACCTTTTTCCATGAGGTGTTTCTCGCCAGTCACTGCTTAGGGCTACATCAAGAGGAAACAGAATATAGAGATAGAACGTGAAACTACTTTACTTTGTCAAGTTTCATGAAGCTAGCACAAACCGTGTTGGATTTAGAGTTCCAAATACATCTATCAATATAGGAGAAAACAGAGTGAAACCTAAAAATTCAAACTGTTACTGGAAATGAACGCTTAAACATAGAAGAACGAAATTTGGGGAACCAAGTCGCCTTCGTGTACTGATCATTACCTGAAAGTATCATCCAGTTTGGGTGAAAAAATATTTGCTGAGATTTCTGGAGATTCGTAACTTTTGGAAGCTTGGCAAACTTTTTCCATGAAAGTGTTTCTCACCAGTCACTGCTTAGGGCTACATCAAGAAAAACAGAATATAGAGATAGAACGTGAAACTACTTTACTTTGTCAAGTTTCAAGAAGCTAGCACAAACCGTGTTGGATTTAGAGTTCCAAATACATCTATCAATATAGGAGAAAACAGAGTGAAACCTAAAAATTCAAACTGTTACTGGAAATGAACGCTTCAACATAGAAGAACGAACTTTGGGGAACCAAGTCGCCTTAGTGTACTGATCATTACCTGAAAGTATCATCCAGTTTGGGTGAAAAAATATTTGCTGAGATTTCTGGAGATTCGTAATTTTTGGAAGCTTGGCAACCCCTCTCCATGAAAGTGGTTCTCGCCAGTCACTGCTTAGGGCTACAGCAAGAGGAAACAAAACATAGAGATAGAACGTGAAACTACTTTACTGTGTCAAGTTTCAAGAAGCTAGCACAAACCGTGTTGGATTTAGAGTTCCAAATACATGTATCAATATAGGAGAAAACAGAGTGAAACCTAAAAATTCAAACTGTTACAGGAAATGATCGCTTCAACATAGAAGAACGACATTTGGTGAACCAAGTCGCCTTGTGTACTGATCATTACCTGAAAGTATCATCCAGTTTGGGTGAAAAAATATTTGCTGAGATTTCTGGAGATTCGTAATTTTTGGAAGCTTGGCAACCCCTTTCCATGAAAGTGTTTCTCGCCAGTCACTGCTTAGGGCTACATCAAGAGGAAACAAAACATACAGATAGAACGTGAAACTACTTTACTGTGTCAAGTTTCAAGAAGCTAGCACAAATCGTGTTGGATTTAGAGTTCCAAATACATCTATCAATATAGGAGAAAACAGAGTGAAACCTAAAAATTCAAACTGTTACTGGAAATGAACGCTTCAACATAGAAGAACGAACTTTGGGGAACCAAGTCGCCTTAGTGTACTGATCATTACCTGAAAGTATCATCCAGTTTGGGTGAAAAAATATTTGCTGAGATTTCTGGAGATTCGTAATTTTTGAAAGCTTGGCAACCCCTCTCCATGAAAGTGGTTCTCGCCAGTCACTGCTTAGGGCTACAGCAAGAGGAAACAAAACATAGAGATAGAACGTGAAACTACTTTACTGTGTCAAGTTTCAAGAAGCTAGCACAAACCGTGTTGGATTTAGAGTTTCAAATACATGTATCAATATAGGAGAAAACAGAGTGAAACCTAAAAATTCAAACTGTTACAGGAAATGATCGCTTCAACATAGAAGAACGACATTTGGTGAACCAAGTCGCCTTAGTGTACTGATCATTACCTGAAAGTATCATCCAGTTTGGGTGAAAAAATATTTGCTGAGATTTCTGGAGATTCGTAATTTTTGGAAGCTTGGCAACCCCTTTCCATGAAAGTGTTTCTCGCCAGTCACTGCTTAGGGCTACATCAAGAGGAAACAAAACATACAGATAGAACGTGAAACTACTTTACTGTGTCAAGTTTCAAGAAGCTAGCACAAACCGTGTTGGATTTAGAGTTCCAAATACATCTATCAATATAGGAGAAAACAGAGTGAAACCTAAAAATTCAAACTGTTACTGGAAATGAACGCTTCAACATAGAAGAACGACATTTGGGGAACCAAGTCGCCTACGTGTACTGATCATTACCTGAAAGTATCATCCAGTTTGGGTGAAAAAATATTTGCTGAGATTTCTGGAGATTCGTAATTTTTGGAAGCTTGGCAACCCCTCTCCATGAAAGTGGTTCTCGCCAGTCACTGCTTAGGGCTACAGCAAGAGGAAACAAAACATAGAGATAGAACGTGAAACTACTTTACTGTGTCAAGTTTCAAGAAGCTAGCACAAACCGTGTTGGATTTAGAGTTCCAAATACATGTATCAATATAGGAGAAAACAGAGTGAAACCTAAAAATTCAAACTGTTACAGGAAATGAACGCTTCAACATAGAAGAACGACATTTGGGGAACCAAGTCGCCTTAGTGTACTGATCATTACCTGAAAGTATCATCCAGTTTGGGTGAAAAAATATTTGCTGAGATTTCTGGAGATTCGTAATTTTTGGAAGCTTGGCAACCCCTTTCCATGAAAGTGTTTCTCGCCAGTCACTGCTTAGGGCTACATCAAGAGGAAACAAAACATAGAGATAGAACGTGAAACTACTTTACTGTGTCAAGTTTCAAGAAGCTAGCACAAACCGTGTTGGATTTAGAGTTCCAAATACATGTATCAATATAGGAGAAAACAGAGTGAAACCTAAAAATTCAAACTGTTACAGGAAATGAACGCTTCAACATAGAAGAACGACATTTGGGGAACCAAGTCGCCTTAGTGTACTGATCATTACCTGAAAGTATCATCCAGTTTGGGTGAAAAAATATTTGCTGAGATTTCTGGAGATTCGTAATTTTTGGAAGCTTGGCAACCTTTTTCCATGAAAGTGTTTCTCACCAGTCACTGCTTAGGGCTACATCAAGAGGAAACAGAATATAGAGATAGAACGTGAAACTACTTTACTGTGTCAAGTTTCAAGAAGCTAGCACAAACCGTGTTGGATTTAGAGTTCCAAATACATGTATCAATATAGGAGAAAACAGAGTGAAACCTAAAAATTCAAACTGTTACAGGAAATGAACGCTTCAACATAGAAGAACGACATTTGGGGAACCAAGTCGCCTTCGTGTACTGATCATTACCTGAAAGTATCATCCAGTTTGGGTGAAAAAATATTTGCTGAGATTTCTGGAGATTCGTAATTTTTGGAAGCTTGGCAACCCCTTTCCATGAAAGTGTTTCTCGCCAGTCACTGCTTAGGGCTACATCAAGAGGAAACAAAACCTAGAGATAGAACGTGAAACTACTTTACTGTGTCAAGTTTCAAGAAGCTAGCACAAACCGTGTTGGATTTAGAGTTCCAAATACATGTATCAATATAGGAGAAAACAGAGTGAAACCTAAAAATTCAAACTGTTACTGGAAATGAACGCTTCAACATAGAAGAACGAACTTTGGGGAACCAAGTCACCTTAGTGTACTGATCATTACCTGAAAGTATCATCCAGTTTGGGTGAAAAAATATTTGCTGAGATTTCTGGAGATTCGTAATTTTTGGAAGCTTGGCAACCCCTCTCCATGAAAGTGGTTCTCGCCAGTCACTGCTTAGGGCTACAGCAAGAGGAAACAAAACATAGAGATAGAACGTGAAACTACTTTACTGTGTCAAGTTTCAAGAAGCTAGCACAAACCGTGTTGGATTTAGAGTTCCAAATACATGTATCAATATAGGAGAAAACAGAGTGAAACCTAAAAATTCAAACTGTTACAGGAAATGAACGCTTCAACATAGAAGAACGACATTTGGGGAACCAAGTCGCCTTCGTGTACTGATCATTACCTGAAAGTATCATCCAGTTTGGGTGAAAAAATATTTGCTGAGATTTCTGGAGATTCGTAATTTTTGGAAGCTTGGCAACCCCTTTCCATGAAAGTGTTTCTCGCCAGTCACTGCTTAGGGCTACATCAAGAGGAAACAAAACATAGAGATAGAACGTGAAACTACTTTACTGTGTCAAGTTTCAAGAAGCTAGCACAAACCGTGTTGGATTTAGAGTTCCAAATACATGTATCAATATAGGAGAAAACAGAGTGAAACCTAAAAATTCAAACTGTTACAGGAAATGAACGCTTCAACATAGAAGAACGACATTTGGGGAACCAAGTCGCCTTAGTGTACTGATCATTACCTGAAAGTATCATCCAGTTTGGGTGAAAAAATATTTGCTGAGATTTCTGGAGATTCGTAATTTTTGGAAGCTTGGCAACCCCTCTCCATGAAAGTGGTTCTCGCCAGTCACTGCTTAGTGCTACATCAAGAGGAAACAAAACAAAGAGATAGAACGTGAAACTACTTTACTGTGTCAAGTTTCAAGAAGCTAGCACAAACCGTGTTGGATTTAGAGTTCCAAATACATCTATCAATATAGGAGAAAACAGAGTGAAACCTAAAAATTCAAACTGTTACTGGAAATGAACGCTTCAACATAGAAGAACGAACTTTGGGGAACCAAGTCACCTTCGTGTACTGATCATTACCTGAAAGTATCATCCAGTTTGGGTGAAAAAATATTTGCTGAGATTTCTGGAGATTCGTAATTTTTGGAAGCTTGGCAACCCCTTTCCATGAAAGTGTTTCTCGCCAGTCACTGCTTAGGGCTACATCAAGAGGAAACAAAACATACAGATAGAACGTGAAACTACTTTACTGTGTCAAGTTTCAAGAAGCTAGCACAAATCGTGTTGGATTTAGAGTTCCAAATACATCTATCAATATAGGAGAAAACAGAGTGAAACCTAAAAATTCAAACTGTTACTGGAAATGAACGCTTCAACATAGAAGAACGAACTTTGGGGAACCAAGTCGCCTTAGTGTACTGATCATTACCTGAAAGTATCATCCAGTTTGGGTGAAAAAATATTTGCTGAGATTTCTGGAGATTCGTAATTTTTGAAAGCTTGGCAACCCCTCTCCATGAAAGTGGTTCTCGCCAGTCACTGCTTAGGGCTACAGCAAGAGGAAACAAAACATAGAGATAGAACGTGAAACTACTTTACTGTGTCAAGTTTCAAGAAGCTAGCACAAACCGTGTTGGATTTAGAGTTTCAAATACATGTATCAATATAGGAGAAAACAGAGTGAAACCTAAAAATTCAAACTGTTACAGGAAATGATCGCTTCAACATAGAAGAACGACATTTGGTGAACCAAGTCGCCTTAGTGTACTGATCATTACCTGAAAGTATCATCCAGTTTGGGTGAAAAAATATTTGCTGAGATTTCTGGAGATTCGTAATTTTTGGAAGCTTGGCAACCCCTTTCCATGAAAGTGTTTCTCGCCAGTCACTGCTTAGGGCTACATCAAGAGGAAACAAAACATACAGATAGAACGTGAAACTACTTTACTGTGTCAAGTTTCAAGAAGCTAGCACAAACCGTGTTGGATTTAGAGTTCCAAATACATCTATCAATATAGGAGAAAACAGAGTGAAACCTAAAAATTCAAACTGTTACTGGAAATGAACGCTTCAACATAGAAGAACGACATTTGGGGAACCAAGTCGCCTACGTGTACTGATCATTACCTGAAAGTATCATCCAGTTTGGGTGAAAAAATATTTGCTGAGATTTCTGGAGATTCGTAATTTTTGGAAGCTTGGCAACCCCTCTCCATGAAAGTGGTTCTCGCCAGTCACTGCTTAGGGCTACAGCAAGAGGAAACAAAACATAGAGATAGAACGTGAAACTACTTTACTGTGTCAAGTTTCAAGAAGCTAGCACAAACCGTGTTGGATTTAGAGTTCCAAATACATGTATCAATATAGGAGAAAACAGAGTGAAACCTAAAAATTCAAACTGTTACAGGAAATGAACGCTTCAACATAGAAGAACGACATTTGGGGAACCAAGTCGCCTTAGTGTACTGATCATTACCTGAAAGTATCATCCAGTTTGGGTGAAAAAATATTTGCTGAGATTTCTGGAGATTCGTAATTTTTGGAAGCTTGGCAACCCCTTTCCATGAAAGTGTTTCTCGCCAGTCACTGCTTAGGGCTACATCAAGAGGAAACAAAACATAGAGATAGAACGTGAAACTACTTTACTGTGTCAAGTTTCAAGAAGCTAGCACAAACCGTGTTGGATTTAGAGTTCCAAATACATGTATCAATATAGGAGAAAACAGAGTGAAACCTAAAAATTCAAACTGTTACAGGAAATGAACGCTTCAACATAGAAGAACGACATTTGGGGAACCAAGTCGCCTTAGTGTACTGATCATTACCTGAAAGTATCATCCAGTTTGGGTGAAAAAATATTTGCTGAGATTTCTGGAGATTCGTAATTTTTGGAAGCTTGGCAACCTTTTTCCATGAAAGTGTTTCTCACCAGTCACTGCTTAGGGCTACATCAAGAGGAAACAAAACATAGAGATAGAACGTGAAACTACTTTACTGTGTCAAGTTTCAAGAAGCTAGCACAAACCGTGTTGGATTTAGAGTTCCAAATACATCTATCAATATAGGAGAAAACAGAGTGAAACCTAAAAATTCAAACTGTTACTGGAAATGAACGCTTCAACATAGAAGAACGAACTTTGGGGAACCAAGTCGCCTTAGTGTACTGATCATTACCTGAAAGTATCATCCAGTTTGGGTGAAAAAATATTTGCTGAGATTTCTGGAGATTCGTAACTTTTGGAAGCTTGGCAACCCCTTTCCATGAAAGTGTTTCTCGCCAGTCACTGCTTAGGGCTACAGCAAGAGGAAACAAAACATAGAGAGAGAACGTGAAACTACTTTACTGTATCAAGTTTCAAGAAGCTAGCACAAACCGTGTTGGATTTAGAGTTCCAAATACATGTATCAATATAGGAGAAAACAGAGTGAAACCTAAAAATTCAAACTGTTACTGGAAATGAACGCTTCAACATAGAAGAACGAACTTTGGGGAACCAAGTCGCCTTAGTGTACTGATCATTACCTGAAAGTATCATCCAGTTTGGGTGAAAAAATATTTGCTGAGATTTCTGGAGATTCGTAATTTTTGGAAGCTTGGCAACCCCTCTCCATGAAAGTGGTTCTCGCCAGTCACTGCTTAGGGCTACAGCAATGGAAACAAAACATAGAGATAGAACGTGAAACTACTTTACTGTGTCAAGTTTCAAGAAGCTAGCACAAACCGTGTTGGATTTAGAGTTCCAAATACATGTATCAATATAGGAGAAAACAGAGTGAAACCTAAAAATTCAAACTGTTACAGGAAATGAACGCTTCAACATAGAAGAACGACATTTGGGGAACCAAGTCGCCTTAGTGTACTGATCATTACCTGAAAGTATCATCCAGTTTGGGTGAAAAAATATTTGCTGAGATTTCTGGAGATTCGTAACTTTTGGAAGCTTGGCAACCTTTTTCCATGAAAGTGTTTCTCGCCAGTCACTGCTTAGGGCTACATCAAGAGGAAACAGAATATAGAGATAGAACGTGAAACTACTTTACTTTGTCAAGTTTCATGAAGCTAGCACAAACCGTGTTGGATTTAGAGTTCCAAATACATCTATCAATATAGGAGAAAACAGAGTGAAACCTAAAAATTCAAACTGTTACTGGAAATGAACGCTTCAACATAGAAGAACGAAATTTGGGGAACCAAGTCGCCTTCGTGTACTGATCATTACCTGAAAGTATCATCCAGTTTGGGTGAAAAAATATTTGCTGAGATTTCTGGAGATTCGTAACTTTTGGAAGCTTGGCAACCTTTTTCCATGAAAGTGTTTCTCACCAGTCACTGCTTAGGGCTACATCAAGAGGAAACAGAATATAGAGATAGAACGTGAAACTACTTTACTGTGTCAAGTTTCAAGAAGCTAGCACAAACCGTGTTGGATTTAGAGTTCCAAATACATGTATCAATATAGGAGAAAACAGAGTGAAACCTAAAAATTCAAACTGTTACAGGAAATGAACGCTTCAACATAGAAGAACGACATTTGGGGAACCAAGTCGCCTTCGTGTACTGATCATTACCTGAAAGTATCATCCAGTTTGGGTGAAAAAATATTTGCTGAGATTTCTGGAGATTCGTAATTTTTGGAAGCTTGGCAACCCCTTTCCATGAAAGTGTTTCTCGCCAGTCACTGCTTAGGGCTACATCAAGAGGAAACAAAACCTAGAGATAGAACGTGAAACTACTTTACTGTGTCAAGTTTCAAGAAGCTAGCACAAACCGTGTTGGATTTAGAGTTCCAAATACATGTATCAATATAGGAGAAAACAGAGTGAAACCTAAAAATTCAAACTGTTACTGGAAATGAACGCTTCAACATAGAAGAACGAACTTTGGGGAACCAAGTCACCTTAGTGTACTGATCATTACCTGAAAGTATCATCCAGTTTGGGTGAAAAAATATTTGCTGAGATTTCTGGAGATTCGTAATTTTTGGAAGCTTGGCAACCCCTCTCCATGAAAGTGGTTCTCGCCAGTCACTGCTTAGGGCTACAGCAAGAGGAAACAAAACATAGAGATAGAACGTGAAACTACTTTACTGTGTCAAGTTTCAAGAAGCTAGCACAAACCGTGTTGGATTTAGAGTTCCAAATACATGTATCAATATAGGAGAAAACAGAGTGAAACCTAAAAATTCAAACTGTTACAGGAAATGAACGCTTCAACATAGAAGAACGACATTTGGGGAACCAAGTCGCCTTCGTGTACTGATCATTACCTGAAAGTATCATCCAGTTTGGGTGAAAAAATATTTGCTGAGATTTCTGGAGATTCGTAATTTTTGGAAGCTTGGCAACCCCTTTCCATGAAAGTGTTTCTCGCCAGTCACTGCTTAGGGCTACATCAAGAGGAAACAAAACATAGAGATAGAACGTGAAACTACTTTACTGTGTCAAGTTTCAAGAAGCTAGCACAAACCGTGTTGGATTTAGAGTTCCAAATACATGTATCAATATAGGAGAAAACAGAGTGAAACCTAAAAATTCAAACTGTTACAGGAAATGAACGCTTCAACATAGAAGAACGACATTTGGGGAACCAAGTCGCCTTAGTGTACTGATCATTACCTGAAAGTATCATCCAGTTTGGGTGAAAAAATATTTGCTGAGATTTCTGGAGATTCGTAATTTTTGGAAGCTTGGCAACCCCTCTCCATGAAAGTGGTTCTCGCCAGTCACTGCTTAGTGCTACATCAAGAGGAAACAAAACAAAGAGATAGAACGTGAAACTACTTTACTGTGTCAAGTTTCAAGAAGCTAGCACAAACCGTGTTGGATTTAGAGTTCCAAATACATCTATCAATATAGGAGAAAACAGAGTGAAACCTAAAAATTCAAACTGTTACTGGAAATGAACGCTTCAACATAGAAGAACGAACTTTGGGGAACCAAGTCACCTTCGTGTACTGATCATTACCTGAAAGTATCATCCAGTTTGGGTGAAAAAATATTTGCTGAGATTTCTGGAGATTCGTAATTTTTGGAAGCTTGGCAACCCCTCTCCATGAAAGTGGTTCTCGCCAGTCACTGCTTAGGGCTACAGCAAGAGGAAACAAAACATAGAGATAGAACGTGAAACTACTTTACTGTGTCAAGTTTCAAGAAGCTAGCACAAACCGTGTTGGATTTAGAGTTCCAAATACATGTATCAATATAGGAGAAAACAAAGTGAAACCTAAAAATTCAAACTGTTACAGGAAATGAACGCTTCAACATAGAAGAACGACATTTGGGGAACCAAGTCGCCTTAGTGTACTGATCATTACCTGAAAGTATCATCCAGTTTGGGTGAAAAAATATTTGCTGAGATTTCTGGAGATTCGTAATTTTTGGAAGCTTGGCAACCCCTTTCCATGAAAGTGTTTCTCGCCAGTCACTGCTTAGGGCTACATCAAGAGGAAACAAAACATAGAGATAGAACGTGAAACTACTTTACTGTATCAAGTTTCAAGAAGCTAGCACAAACCGTGTTGGATTTAGAGTTCCAAATACATCTATCAATATAGGAGAAAACAGAGTGAAACCTAAAAATTCAAACTGTTACTGGAAATGAACGCTTCAACATAGAAGAACGAACTTTGGGGAACCAAGTCACCTTAGTGTACTGATCATTACCTGAAAGTATCATCCAGTTTGGGTGAAAAAATATTTGCTGAGATTTCTGGAGATTCGTAATTTTTGGAAGCTTGGCAACCCCTCTCCATGAAAGTGGTTCTCGCCAGTCACTGCTTAGGGCTACAGCAAGAGGAAACAAAACATAGAGATAGAACGTGAAACTACTTTACTGTGTCAAGTTTCAAGAAGCTAGCACAAACCGTGTTGGATTTAGAGTTCCAAATACATGTATCAATATAGGAGAAAACAAAGTGAAACCTAAAAATTCAAACTGTTACAGGAAATGAACGCTTCAACATAGAAGAACGACATTTGGGGAACCAAGTCGCCTTAGTGTACTGATCATTACCTGAAAGTATCATCCAGTTTGGGTGAAAAAATATTTGCTGAGATTTCTGGAGATTCGTAACTTTTGGAAGCTTGGCAACCCCTTTCCATGAAAGTGTTTCTCGCCAGTCACTGCTTAGGGCTACATCAAGAGGAAACAAAACATAGAGATAGAACGTGAAACTACTTTACCGTATCAAGTTTCAAGAAGCTAGCACAAACCGTGTTGGATTTAGAGTTCCAAATACATGTATCAATATAGGAGAAAACAGAGTGAAACCTAAAAATTCAAACTGTTACTGGAAATGAACGCTTCAACATAGAAGAACGAACTTTGGGGAACCAAGTCGCCTTAGTGTACTGATCATTACCTGAAAGTATCATCCAGTTTGGGTGAAAAAATATTTGCTGAGATTTCTGGAGATTCGTAATTTTTGGAAGCTTGGCAACCCCTCTCCATGAAAGTGGTTCTCGCCAGTCACTGCTTAGGGCTACAGCAATGGAAACAAAACATAGAGATAGAACGTGAAACTACTTTACTGTGTCAAGTTTCAAGAAGCTAGCACAAACCGTGTTGGATTTAGAGTTCCAAATACATGTATCAATATAGGAGAAAACAGATTGAAACCTAAAAATTCAAACTGTTACAGGAAATGAACGCTTCAACATAGAAGAACGACATTTGGGGAACCAAGTCGCCTTAGTGTACTGATCATTACCTGAAAGTATCATCCAGTTTGGGTGAAAAAATATTTGCTGAGATTTCTGCAGATTCGTAACTTTTGGAAGCTTGGCAACCTTTTTCCATGAAAGTGGTTCTCACCAGTCACTGCTTAGGGCTACATCAAGAGGAAACAGAATATAGAGATAGAACGTGAAACTACTTTACTGTGTCAAGTTTCAAGAAGCTAGCACAAACCGTGTTGGATTTAGAGTTCCAAATACATGTATCAATATAGGAGAAAACAGAGTGAAACCTAAAAATTCAAACTGTTACAGGAAATGAACGCTTCAACATAGAAGAACGACATTTGGGGAACCAAGTCGCCTTAGTGTACTGATCATTACCTGAAAGTATCATCCAGTTTGGGTGAAAAAATATTTGCTGAGATTTCTGGAGATTCGTAATTTTTGGAAGCTTGGCAACCCCTTTCCATGAAAGTGTTTCTCGCCAGTCACTGCTTAGGGCTACATCAAGAGGAAACAAAACATAGAGATAGAACGTGAAACTACTTTACTGTATCAAGTTTCAAGAAGCTAGCACAAACCGTGTTGGATTTAGAGTTCCAAATACATGTATCAATATAGGAGAAAACAGAGTGAAACCTAAAAATTCAAACTGTTACTGGAAATGAACGCTTCAACATAGAAGAACGACATTTGGGGAACCAAGTCGCCTACGTGTACTGATCATTACCTGAAAGTATCATCCAGTTTGGGTGAAAAAATATTTGCTGAGATTTCTGGAGATTCGTAATTTTTGGAAGCTTGGCAACCCCTCTCCATGAAAGTGGTTCTCGCCAGTCACTGCTTAGGGCTACAGCAATGGAAACAAAACATAGAGATAGAACGTGAAACTACTTTACTGTGTCAAGTTTCAAGAAGCTAGCACAAACCGTGTTGGATTTAGAGTTCCAAATACATGTATCAATATAGGAGAAAACAGAGTGAAACCTAAAAATTCAAACTGTTACTGGAAATGAACGCTTCAAAATAGAAGAACGACATTTGGGGAACCAAGTCGCCTTAGTGTACTGATCATGACCTGAAAGTATCATCCAGTTTGGGTGAAAAAATATTTGCTGAGATTTCTGGAGATTCGTAACTTTTGGAAGCTTGGCAACCACTTTCCATGAAAGTGTTTCTCGCCAGTCACTGCTTAGGGCTACATCAAGAGGAAACAAAACATAGAGATAGAACGTGAAACTACTTTACTGTGTCAAGTTTCAAGAAGCTACCACAAACCGTGTTGGATTTAGAGTTCCAAATACATGTATCAATATAGGAGAAAACAGAGTGAAACCTAAAAATTCAAACTGTTACTGGAAATGAACGCTTCAACATAGAAGAACGACATTTGGGGAACCAAGTCGCCTTCGTGTACTGATCATTACCTGAAAGTATCATCCAGTTTGGGTGAAAAAATATTTGCTGAGATTTCTGGAGATTCGTAATTTTTGGAAGCTTGGCAACCCCTCTCCATGAAAGTGGTTCTCGCCAGTCACTGCTTAGGGCTACAGCAAGAGGAAACAAAACATAGAGATAGAACGTGAAACTACTTTACTGTGTCAAGTTTCAAGAAGCTAGCACAAACCGTGTTGGATTTAGAGTTCCAAATACATGTATCAATATAGGAGAAAACAGAGTGAAACCTAAAAATTCAAACTGTTACTGGAAATGAACGCTTCAACATAGAAGAACGAACTTTGGGGAACCAAGTCGCCTTAGTGTACTGATCATTACCTGAAAGTATCATCCAGTTTGGGTGAAAAAATATTTGCTGAGATTTCTGGAGATTCGTAATTTTTGGAAGCTTGGCAACCCCTTTCCATGAAAGTGTTTCTCGCCAGTCACTGCTTAGAGCTACATCAAGAGGAAACAAAACATAGAGATAGAACGTGAAACTACTTTATTGTGTCAAGTTTCAAGAAGCTAGCACAAACCGTGTTGGATTTAGAGTTCCAAATACATGTATCAATATAGGAGAAAACAGAGTGAAACCTAAAAATTCAAACTGTTACAGGAAATGAACGCTTCAACATAGAAGAACGACATTTGGGGAACCAAGTCGCCTTAGTGTACTGATCATTACCTGAAAGTATCATCCAGTTTGGGTGAAAAAATATTTGCTGAGATTTCTGGAGATTCGTAATTTTTGGAAGCTTGGCAACCCCTTTCCATGAAAGTGTTTCTCGCCAGTCACTGCTTAGGGCTACAGCAAGAGGAAACAAAACATAGAGATAGAACGTGAAACTACTTTACTGTGTCAAGTTTCAAGATGCTAGCACAAACCGTGTTGGATTTAGAGTTCCAAATACATGTATCAATATAGGAGAAAACAGAGTGAAACCTAAAAATTCAAACTGTTACTGGAAATGAACGCTTCAACATAGAAGAACGACATTTGGGGAACCAAGTCGCCTACGTGTACTGATCATTACCTGAAAGTATCATCCAGTTTGGGTGAAAAAATATTTGCTGAGATTTCTGGAGATTCGTAATTTTTGGAAGCTTGGCAACCCCTCTCCATGAAAGTGGTTCTCGCCAGTCACTGCTTAGGGCTACAGCAAGAGGAAACAAAACATAGAGATAGAACGTGAAACTACTTTACTGTGTCAAGTTTCAAGAAGCTACCACAAACCGTGTTGGATTTAGAGTTCCAAATACATGTATCAATATAGGAGAAAACAGAGTGAAACCTAAAAATTCAAACTGTTACAGGAAATGAACGCTTCAACATAGAAGAACGACATTTGGGGAACCAAGTCGCCTTAGTGTACTGATCATTACCTGAAAGTATCATCCAGTTTGGGTGAAAAAATATTTGCTGAGATTTCTGGAGATTCGTAATTTTTGGAATCTTGGCAACCCCTTTCCATGAAAGTGTTTCTTGCCAGTCACTGCTTAGGGCTACATCAAGAGGAAACAAAACATAGAGATAGAACGTGAAACTACTTTACTGTGTCAAGTTTCAAGAAGCTAGCACAAACCGTGTTGGATTTAGAGTTCCAAATACATGTATCAATATAGGAGAAAACAGAGTGAAACCTAAAAATTCAAACTGTTACAGGAAATGAACGCTTCAACATAGAAGAACGACATTTGGGGAACCAAGTCGCCATAGTGTACTGATCGTTACCTGAAAGTATCATCCAGTTTGGGTGAAAAAATATTTGCTGAGATTTCTGGAGATTCGTAATTTTTGGAAGCTTGGCAACCACTTTCCATGAAAGTGTTTCTCGCCAGTCACTGCTTAGGGCTACATCAAGAGGAAACAAAACATAGAGATAGAACGTGAAACTACTTTACTGTGTCAAGTTTCAAGAAGCTACCACAAACCGTGTTGGATTTAGAGTTCCAAATACATCTATCAATATAGGAGAAAACAGAGTGAAACCTAAAAATTCAAACTGTTACTGGAAATGAATGCTTCAACATAGAAGAACGAACTTTGGGGAACCAAGTCGCCTTAGTGTACTGATCGTTACCTGAAAGTATCATCCAGTTTGGGTGAAAAAATATTTGCTGAGATTTCTGGAGATTCGTAACTTTTGGAAGCTTGGCAACCACTTTCCATGAAAGTGTTTCTCGCCAGTCACTGCTTAGGGCTACATCAAGAGGAAACAAAACATAGAGATAGAACGTGAAACTACTTTACTGTGTCAAGTTTCAAGAAGCTACCACAAACCGTGTTGGATTTAGAGTTCCAAATACATGTATCAGTATAGGAGAAAACAGAGTGAAACCTAAAAATTCAAACTGTTACTGGAAATGAACGCTTCAACATAGAAGAACGACATTTGGGGAACCAAGTCGCCTTCGTGTACTGATCATTACCTGAAAGTATCATCCAGTTTGGGTGAAAAAATATTTGCTGAGATTTCTGGAGATTCGTAATTTTTGGAAGCTTGGCAACCCCTCTCCATGAAAGTGGTTCTCACCAGTCACTGCTTAGGGCTACAGCAAGAGGAAACAAAACATAGAGATAGAACGTGAAACTACTTTACTGTGTCAAGTTTCAAGAAGCTAGCACAAACCGTGTTGGATTTAGAGTTCCAAATACATGTATCAATATAGGAGAAAACAGAGTGAAACCTAAAAATTCAAACTGTTACTGGAAATGAACGCTTCAACATAGAAGAACGAACTTTGGGGAACCAAGTCGCCTTAGTGTACTGATCATTACCTGAAAGTATCATCCAGTTTGGGTGAAAAAATATTTGCTGAGATTTCTGGAGATTCGTAATTTTTGGAAGCTTGGCAACCCCTTTCCATGAAAGTGTTTCTCGCCAGTCACTGCTTAGGGCTACATCAAGAGGAAACAAAACATAGAGATAGAACGTGAAACTACTTTATTGTGTCAAGTTTCAAGAAGCTAGCACAAACCGTGTTGGATTTAGAGTTCCAAATACATGTATCAATATAGGAGAAAACAGAGTGAAACCTAAAAATTCAAACTGTTACAGGAAATGAACGCTTCAACATAGAAGAACGACATTTGGGGAACCAAGTCGCCTTAGTGTACTGATCATTACCTGAAAGTATCATCCAGTTTGGGTGAAAAAATATTTGCTGAGATTTCTGGAGATTCGTAATTTTTGGAAGCTTGGCAACCCCTTTCCATGAAAGTGTTTCTCGCCAGTCACTGCTTAGGGCTACATCAAGAGGAAACAAAACATAGAGATAGAACGTGAAACTACTTTACTGTATCAAGTTTCAAGAAGCTAGCACAAACCGTGTTGGATTTAGAGTTCCAAATACATGTATCAATATAGGAGAAAACAGAGTGAAACCTAAAAATTCAAACTGTTACTGGAAATGAACGCTTCAACATAGAAGAACGACATTTGGGGAACCAAGTCGCCTACGTGTACTGATCATTACCTGAAAGTATCATCCAGTTTGGGTGAAAAAATATTTGCTGAGATTTCTGGAGATTCGTAATTTTTGGAAGCTTGGCAACCCCTCTCCATGAAAGTGGTTCTCGCCAGTCACTGCTTAGGGCTACAGCAATGGAAACAAAACATAGAGATAGAACGTGAAACTACTTTACTGTGTCAAGTTTCAAGAAGCTAGCACAAACCGTGTTGGATTTAGAGTTCCAAATACATGTATCAATATAGGAGAAAACAGAGTGAAACCTAAAAATTCAAACTGTTACTGGAAATGAACGCTTCAAAATAGAAGAACGACATTTGGGGAACCAAGTCGCCTTAGTGTACTGATCATGACCTGAAAGTATCATCCAGTTTGGGTGAAAAAATATTTGCTGAGATTTCTGGAGATTCGTAACTTTTGGAAGCTTGGCAACCACTTTCCATGAAAGTGTTTCTCGCCAGTCACTGCTTAGGGCTACATCAAGAGGAAACAAAACATAGAGATAGAACGTGAAACTACTTTACTGTGTCAAGTTTCAAGAAGCTACCACAAACCGTGTTGGATTTAGAGTTCCAAATACATGTATCAATATAGGAGAAAACAGAGTGAAACCTAAAAATTCAAACTGTTACTGGAAATGAACGCTTCAACATAGAAGAACGACATTTGGGGAACCAAGTCGCCTTCGTGTACTGATCATTACCTGAAAGTATCATCCAGTTTGGGTGAAAAAATATTTGCTGAGATTTCTGGAGATTCGTAATTTTTGGAAGCTTGGCAACCCCTCTCCATGAAAGTGGTTCTCGCCAGTCACTGCTTAGGGCTACAGCAAGAGGAAACAAAACATAGAGATAGAACGTGAAACTACTTTACTGTGTCAAGTTTCAAGAAGCTAGCACAAACCGTGTTGGATTTAGAGTTCCAAATACATGTATCAATATAGGAGAAAACAGAGTGAAACCTAAAAATTCAAACTGTTACTGGAAATGAACGCTTCAACATAGAAGAACGAACTTTGGGGAACCAAGTCGCCTTAGTGTACTGATCATTACCTGAAAGTATCATCCAGTTTGGGTGAAAAAATATTTGCTGAGATTTCTGGAGATTCGTAATTTTTGGAAGCTTGGCAACCCCTTTCCATGAAAGTGTTTCTCGCCAGTCACTGCTTAGAGCTACATCAAGAGGAAACAAAACATAGAGATAGAACGTGAAACTACTTTATTGTGTCAAGTTTCAAGAAGCTAGCACAAACCGTGTTGGATTTAGAGTTCCAAATACATGTATCAATATAGGAGAAAACAGAGTGAAACCTAAAAATTCAAACTGTTACAGGAAATGAACGCTTCAACATAGAAGAACGACATTTGGGGAACCAAGTCGCCTTAGTGTACTGATCATTACCTGAAAGTATCATCCAGTTTGGGTGAAAAAATATTTGATGAGATTTCTGGAGATTCGTAATTTTTGGAAGCTTGGCAACCCCCTTCCATGAAAGTGTTTCTCGCCAGTCACTGCTTAGGGCTACAGCAAGAGGAAACAAAACATAGAGATAGAACGTGAAACTACTTTACTGTGTCAAGTTTCAAGATGCTAGCACAAACCGTGTTGGATTTAGAGTTCCAAATACATGTATCAATATAGGAGAAAACAGAGTGAAACCTAAAAATTCAAACTGTTACTGGAAATGAACGCTTCAACATAGAAGAACGACATTTGGGGAACCAAGTCGCCTACGTGTACTGATCATTACCTGAAAGTATCATCCAGTTTGGGTGAAAAAATATTTGCTGAGATTTCTGGAGATTCGTAATTTTTGGAAGCTTGGCAACCCCTCTCCATGAAAGTGGTTCTCGCCAGTCACTGCTTAGGGCTACAGCAAGAGGAAACAAAACATAGAGATAGAACGTGAAACTACTTTACTGTGTCAAGTTTCAAGAAGCTAGCACAAACCGTGTTGGATTTAGAGTTCCAAATACATGTATCAATATAGGAGAAAACAGAGTGAAACCTAAAAATTCAAACTGTTACAGGAAATGAACGCTTCAACATAGAAGAACGACATTTGGGGAACCAAGTCGCCTTAGTGTACTGATCATTACCTGAAAGTATCATCCAGTTTGGGTGAAAAAATATTTGCTGAGATTTCTGGAGATTCGTAATTTTTGGAATCTTGGCAACCCCTTTCCATGAAAGTGTTTCTTGCCAGTCACTGCTTAGGGCTACATCAAGAGGAAACAAAACATAGAGATAGAACGTGAAACTACTTTACTGTGTCAAGTTTCAAGAAGCTAGCACAAACCGTGTTGGATTTAGAGTTCCAAATACATGTATCAATATAGGAGAAAACAGAGTGAAACCTAAAAATTCAAACTGTTACAGGAAATGAACGCTTCAACATAGAAGAACGACATTTGGGGAACCAAGTCGCCTTAGTGTACTGATCGTTACCTGAAAGTATCATCCAGTTTGGGTGAAAAAATATTTGCTGAGATTTCTGGAGATTCGTAATTTTTGGAAGCTTGGCAACCACTTTCCATGAAAGTGTTTCTCGCCAGTCACTGCTTAGGGCTACATCAAGAGGAAACAAAACATAGAGATAGAACGTGAAACTACTTTACTGTGTCAAGTTTCAAGAAGCTACCACAAACCGTGTTGGATTTAGAGTTCCAAATACATCTATCAATATAGGAGAAAACAGAGTGAAACCTAAAAATTCAAACTGTTACTGGAAATGAACGCTTCAACATAGAAGAACGAACTTTGGGGAACCAAGTCGCCTTAGTGTACTGATCGTTACCTGAAAGTATCATCCAGTTTGGGTGAAAAAATATTTGCTGAGATTTCTGGAGATTCGTAATTTTTGGAAGCTTGGCAACCCCTCTCCATGAAAGTGGTTCTCGCCAGTCACTGCTTAGGGCTACAGCAAGAGGAAACAAAACATAGAGATAGAACGTGAAACTACTTTACTGTGTCAAGTTTCAAGAAGCTAGCACAAACCGTGTTGGATTTAGAGTTCCAAATACATGTATCAATATAGGAGAAAACAGAGTGAAACCTAAAAATTCAAACTGTTACAGGAAATGAACGCTTCAACATAGAAGAATGACATTTGGGGAACCAAGTCGCCTTAGTGTACTGATCATTACCTGAAAGTATCATCCAGTTTGGGTGAAAAAATATTTGCTGAGATTTCTGGAGATTCGTAACTTTTGGAAGCTTGGCAACCTTTTTCCATGAAAGTGTTTCTCACCAGTCACTGCTTAGGGCTACATCAAGAGGAAACAGAATATAGAGATAGAACGTGAAACTACTTTACTGTGTCAAGTTTCAAGAAGCTAGCACAAACCGTGTTGGATTTAGAGTTCCAAATACATGTATCAATATAGGAGAAAACAGAGTGAAACCGAAAAATTCAAACTGTTACAGGAAATGAACGCTTCAACATGGAAGAACGACATTTGGGGAACCAAGTCGCCTTAGAGTACTGATCATTACCTGAAAGTATCATCCAGTTTGGGTGAAAAAATATTTGCTGAGATTTCTGGAGATTCGTAATTTTTGGAAGCTTGGCAACCCCTCTCCATGAAAGTGGTTCTCGCCAGTCACTGCTTAGGGCTACAGCAAGAGGAAACAAAACATAGAGATAGAACGTGAAACTACTTTACTGTGTCAAGTTTCAAGAAGCTAGCACAAACCGTGTTGGATTTAGAGTTCCAAATACATGTATCAATATAGGAGAAAACAGAGTGAAACCTAAAAATTCAAACTGTTACAGGAAATGAACGCTTCAACATAGAAGAACGACATTTGGGGAACCAAGTCGCCTTAGTGTACTGATCATTACCTGAAAGTATCATCCAGTTTGGGTGAAAAAATATTTGCTGAGATTTCTGGAGATTCGTAACTTTTGGAAGCTTGGCAACCCCTCTCCATGAAAGTGTTTCTCGCCAGTCACTGCTTAGGGCTACATCAAGAGGAAACAGAATATAGAGATAGAACGTGAAACTACTTTACTGTGTCAAGTTTCAAGAAGCTAGCACAAACCGTGTTGGATTTAGAGTTCCAAATACATGTATCAATATAGGAGAAAACAGAGTGAAACCTAAAAATTCAAACTGTTACTGGAAATGAACGCTTCAACATAGAAGAACGAACTTTATGGAACCAAGTCGCCTTAGTGTACTGATCATTACCTGAAAGTATCATCCAGTTTGGGTGAAAAAATATTTGCTGAGATTTCTGGAGATTCGTAATTTTTGGAAGCTTGGCAACCCCTTTCCATGAAAGTGTTTCTCGCCAGTCACTGCTTAGGGCTACATCAAGAAAAACAGAATATACAGATAGAACGTGAAACTACTTTACTGTGTCAAGTTTCAAGAAGCTAGCACAAACCGTGTTGGATTTAGAGTTCCAAATACATCTATCAATATAGGAGAAAACAGAGTGAAACCTAAAAATTCAAACTGTTACTGGAAATGAACGCTTCAACATAGAAGAACGACATTTGGGGAACCAAGTCGCCTACGTGTACTGATCATTACCTGAAAGTATCATCCAGTTTGGGTGAAAAAATATTTGCTGAGATTTCTGGAGATTCGTAATTTTTGGAAGCTTGGCAACCCCTCTCCATGAAAGTGGTTCTCGCCAGTCACTGCTTAGGGCTACATCAAGAGGAAACAAAACATAGAGATAGAACGTGAAACTACTTTACTGTGTCAAGTTTCAAGAAGCTAGCACAAACCGTGTTGGATTTTGAGTTCCAAATACATCTATCAATATAGGAGAAAACAGAGTGAAACCTAAAAATTCAAACTGTTACAGGAAATGAACGCTTCAACATAGAAGAACGACATTTGGGGAACCAAGTCACCTTAGTGTACTGATCATTACCTGAAAGTATCATCCAGTTTGGGTGAAAAAATATTTGCTGAGATTTCTGGACATTCATAATTTTTGGAAGCTTGGCAACCCCTTTCCATGAAAGTGTTTCTCGCCAGTCACTGCTTAGGGCTACAGCAAGAGGAAACAAAACATAGAGATAGAACGTGAAACTACTTTACTGTGTCAAGTTTCAAGAAGCTAGCACAAACCGTGTTGGATTTAGAGTTCCAAATACATGTATCAATATAGGAGAAAACAGAGTGAAACCTAAAAATTCAAACTGTTACAGGAAATGATCGCTTCAACATAGAAGAACGACATTTGGTGAACCAAGTCGCCTTAGTGTACTGATCATTACCTGAAAGTATCATCCAGTTTGGGTGAAAAAATATTTGCTGAGATTTCTGGAGATTCGTAATTTTTGGAAGCTTGGCAACCCCTTTCCTTGAAAGTGTTTCTCGCCAGTCACTGCTTAGGGCTACATCAAGAGGAAACAAAACATACAGATAGAACGTGAAACTACTTTACTGTGTCAAGTTTCAAGAAGCTAGCACAAACCGTGTTGGATTTAGAGTTCCAAATACATCTATCAATATAAGAGAAAACAGAGTGAAACCTAAAAATTCAAACTGTTACTGGAAATGAACGCTTCAACATAGAAGAACGACATTTGGGGAACCAAGTCGCCTACGTGTACTGATCATTACCTGAAAGTATCATCCAGTTTGGGTGAAAAAATATTTGCTGAGGTTTCTGGAGATTCGTTATTTTTGGAAGCTTGGCAACCCCTCTCCATGAAAGTGGTTCTCGCCAGTCACTGCTTAGGGCTACAGCAAGAGGAAACAAAACATAGAGATAGAACGTGAAACTACTTTACTGTGTCAAGTTTCAAGAAGCTAGCACAAACCGTGTTGGATTTAGAGTTCCAAATACATGTATCAATATAGGAGAAAACAGAGTGAAACCTAAAAATTCAAACTGTTACAGGAAATGAACGCTTCAACATAGAAGAACGACATTTGGGGAACCAAGTCGCCTTAGTGTACTGATCATTACCTGAAAGTATCATCCAGTTTGGGTGAAAAAATATTTGCTGAGATTTCTGGAGATTCGTAATTTTTGGAATCTTGGAAACCCCTTTCCATGAAAGTGTTTCTTGCCAGTCACTGCTTAGGGCTACATCAAGAGGAAACAAAACATAGAGATAGAACGTGAAACTACTTTACTGTGTCAAGTTTCAAGAAGCTAGCACAAACCGTGTTGGATTTAGAGTTCCAAATACATGTATCAATATAGGAGAAAACAGAGTGAAACCTAAAAATTCAAACTGTTACAGGAAATGAACGCTTCAACATAGAAGAACGACATTTGGGGAACCAAGTCGCCTTAGTGTACTGATCGTTACCTGAAAGTATCATCCAGTTTGGGTGAAAAAATATTTGCTGAGATTTCTGGAGATTCGTAATTTTTGGAAGCTTGGCAACCACTTTCCATGAAAGTGTTTCTCGCCAGTCACTGCTTAGGGCTACATCAAGAGGAAACAAAACATAGAGATAGAACGTGAAACTACTTTACTGTGTCAAGTTTCAAGAAGCTACCACAAACCGTGTTGGATTTAGAGTTCCAAATACATCTATCAATATAGGAGAAAACAGAGTGAAACCTAAAAATTCAAACTGTTACAGGAAATGAACGCTTCAACATAGAAGAACGACATTTGGGGAACCAAGTCGCCTTAGTGTACTGATCATTACCTGAAAGTATCATCCAGTTTGGGTGAAAAAATATTTGCTGAGATTTCTGGAGATTCGTAATTTTTGGAAGCTTGGCAACCCCTTTCCATGAAAGTGTTTCTCGCCAGTCACTGCTTAGGGCTACATCAAGAGGAAACAAAACACAGTGATAGAACGTGAAACTACTTTACTGTGTCAAGTTTCAAGAAGCTAGCACAAACCGTGTTGGATTTAGAGTTCCAAATACATGTATCAATATAGGAGAAAACAGAGTGAAACCTAAAAATTCAAACTGTTACAGGAAATGAACGCTTCAACATAGAAGAACGACATTTGGGGAACCAAGTCGCCTTCGTGTACTGATCATTACCTGAAAGTATCATCCAGTTTGGGTGAAAAAATATTTGCTGAGATTTCTGGAGATTCGTAATTTTTGGAAGCTTGGCAACCCCTTTCCATGAAAGTGTTTCTCGCCAGTCACTGCTTAGGGCTACATCAAGAGGAAACAAAACCTAGAGATAGAACGTGAAACTACTTTACTGTGTCAAGTTTCAAGAAGCTAGCACAAACCGTGTTGGATTTAGAGTTCCAAATACATGTATCAATATAGGAGAAAACAGAGTGAAACCTAAAAATTCAAACTGTTACTGGAAATGAACGCTTCAACATAGAAGAACGAACTTTGGGGAACCAAGTCACCTTAGTGTACTGATCATTACCTGAAAGTATCATCCAGTTTGGGTGAAAAAATATTTGCTGAGATTTCTGGAGATTCGTAATTTTTGGAAGCTTGGCAACCCCTCTCCATGAAAGTGGTTCTCGCCAGTCACTGCTTAGGGCTACAGCAAGAGGAAACAAAACATAGAGATAGAACGTGAAACTACTTTACTGTGTCAAGTTTCAAGAAGCTAGCACAAACCGTGTTGGATTTAGAGTTCCAAATACATGTATCAATATAGGAGAAAACAGAGTGAAACCTAAAAATTCAAACTGTTACAGGAAATGAACGCTTCAACATAGAAGAACGACATTTGGGGAACCAAGTCGCCTTAGTGTACTGATCATTACCTGAAAGTATCATCCAGTTTGGGTGAAAAAATATTTGCTGAGATTTCTGGAGATTCGTAATTTTTGGAAGCTTGGCAACCCCTCTCCATGAAAGTGGTTCTCGCCAGTCACTGCTTAGGGCTACAGCAAGAGGAAACAAAACATAGAGATAGAACGTGAAACTACTTTACTGTGTCAAGTTTCAAGAAGCTAGCACAAACCGTGTTGGATTTAGAGTTCCAAATACATGTATCAATATAGGAGAAAACAAAGTGAAACCTAAAAATTCAAACTGTTACAGGAAATGAACGCTTCAACATAGAAGAACGACATTTGGGGAACCAAGTCGCCTTAGTGTACTGATCATTACCTGAAAGTATCATCCAGTTTGGGTGAAAAAATATTTGCTGAGATTTCTGGAGATTCGTAATTTTTGGAAGCTTGGCAACCCCTCTCCATGAAAGTGGTTCTCGCCAGTCACTGCTTAGGGCTACAGCAAGAGGAAACAAAACATAGAGATAGAACGTGAAACTACTTTACTGTGTCAAGTTTCAAGAAGCTAGCACAAACCGTGTTGGATTTAGAGTTCCAAATACATGTATCAATATAGGAGAAAACAAAGTGAAACCTAAAAATTCAAACTGTTACAGGAAATGAACGCTTCAACATAGAAGAACGACATTTGGGGAACCAAGTCGCCTTAGTGTACTGATCATTACCTGAAAGTATCATCCAGTTTGGGTGAAAAAATATTTGCTGAGATTTCTGGAGATTCGTAATTTTTGGAAGCTTGGCAACCCCTTTCCATGAAAGTGTTTCTCGCCAGTCACTGCTTAGGGCTACATCAAGAGGAAACAAAACATAGAGATAGAACGTGAAACTACTTTACTGTATCAAGTTTCAAGAAGCTAGCACAAACCATGTTGGATTTAGAGTTCCAAATACATGTATCAATATAGGAGAAAACAGAGTGAAACCTAAAAATTCAAACTGTTACTGGAAATGAACGCTTCAACATAGAAGAACGAACTTTGGGGAACCAAGTCGCCTACGTGTACTGATCATTACCTGAAAGTATCATCCAGTTTGGGTGAAAAAATATTTGCTGAGATTTCTGGAGATTCGTAACTTTTGGAAGCTTGGCAACCCCTCTCCATGAAAGTGGTTCTCGCCAGTCACTGCTTAGGGCTACAGCAATGGAAACAAAACATAGAGATAGAACGTGAAACTACTTTACTGTGTCAAGTTTCAAGAAGCTAGCACAAACCGTGTTGGATTTAGAGTTCCAAATACATGTATCAGTACAGGAGAAAACAGAGTGAAACCTAAAAATTCAAACTGTTACAGGAAATGAACGCTTCAACATAGAAGAACGACATTTGGGGAACCAAGTCGCCTTAGTGTACTGATCATTACCTGAAAGTATCATCCAGTTTGGGTGAAAAAATATTTGCTGAGATTTCTGGAGATTCGTAATTTTTGGAAGCTTGGCAACCCCTTTCCATGAAAGTGTTTCTCGCCAGTCACTGCTTAGGGCTACATCAAGAGGAAACAAAACATAGAGATAGAACGTGAAACTACTTTACTGTGTCAAGTTTCAAGATGCTAGCACAAACCGTGTTGGATTTAGAGTTCCAAATACATGTATCAATATAGGAGAAAACAGAGTGAAACCTAAAAATTCAAACTGTTACTGGAAATGAACGCTTCAACATAGAAGAACGACATTTGGGGAACCAAGTCGCCTACGTGTACTGATCATTACCTGAAAGTATCATCCAGTTTGGGTGAAAAAATATTTGCTGAGATTTCTGGAGATTCGTAATTTTTGGAAGCTTGGCAACCCCTCTCCATGAAAGTGGTTCTCTCCAGTCACTGCTTAGGGCTACAGCAAGAGGAAACAAAACATAGAGATAGAACGTGAAACTACTTTACTGTGTCAAGTTTCAAGAAGCTAGCACAAACCGTGTTGGATTTAGAGTTCCAAATACATGTATCAATATAGGAGAAAACAGAGTGAAACCTAAAAATTCAAACTGTTACAGGAAATGAACGCTTCAACATAGAAGAACGACATTTGGGGAACCAAGTCGCCTTAGTGTACTGATCATTACCTGAAAGTATCATCCTGTTTGGGTGAAAAAATATTTGCTGAGATTTCTGGAGATTCGTAATTTTTGGAATCTTGGCAACCCCTTTCCATGAAAGTGTTTCTTGCCAGTCACTGCTTAGGGCTACATCAAGAGGAAACAAAACATAGAGATAGAACGTGAAACTACTTTACTGTGTCAAGTTTCAAGAAGCTAGCACAAACCGTGTTGGATTTAGAGTTCCAAATACATGTATCAATATAGGAGAAAACAGAGTGAAACCTAAAAATTCAAACTGTTACAGGAAATGAACGCTTCAACATAGAAGAACGACATTTGGGGAACCAAGTCGCCTTAGTGTACTGATCCTTACCTTAAAGTATCATCCAGTTTGGGTGAAAAAATATTTGCTGAGATTTCTGGAGATTCGTAATTTTTGGAAGCTTGGCAACCACTTTCCATGAAAGTGTTTCTCGCCAGTCACTGCTTAGGGCTACATCAAGAGGAAACAAAACATAGAGATAGAACGTGAAACTACTTTACTGTGTCAAGTTTCAAGAAGCTACCACAAACCGTGTTGGATTTAGAGTTCCAAATACATCTATCAATATAGGAGAAAACAGAGTGAAACCTAAAAATTCAAACTGTTACTGGAAATGAACGCTTCAACATAGAAGAACGAACTTTGGGGAACCAAGTCGCCTTAGTGTACTGATCGTTACCTGAAAGTATCATCCAGTTTGGGTGAAAAAATATTTGCTGAGATTTCTGGAGATTCGTAATTTTTGGAAGCTTGGCAACCCCTCTCCATGAAAGTGGTTCTCGCCAGTCACTGCTTAGGGCTACAGCAAGAGGAAACAAAACATAGAGATAGAACGTGAAACTACTTTACTGTGTCAAGTTTCAAGAAGGTAGCACAAACCGTGTTGGATTTAGAGTTCCAAATACATGTATCAATATAGGAGAAAACAGAGTGAAACCTAAAAATTCAAACTGTTACAGGAAATGAACGCTTCAACATAGAAGAACGACATTTGGGGAACCAAGTCGCCTTAGTGTACTGATCATTACCTGAAAGTATCATCCAGTTTGGGTGAAAAAATATTTGCTGAGATTTCTGGAGATTCGTAACTTTTGGAAGCTTGGCAACCTTTTTCCATGAAAGTGTTTCTCACCAGTCACTGCTTAGGGCTACATCAAGAGGAAACAGAATATAGAGATAGAACGTGAAACTACTTTACTGTGTCAAGTTTCAAGAAGCTAGCACAAACCGTGTTGGATTTAGAGTTCCAAATACATGTATCAATATAGGAGAAAACAGAGTGAAACCTAAAAATTCAAACTGTTACAGGAAATGAACGCTTCAACATGGAAGAACGACATTTGGGGAACCAAGTCGCCTTAGTGTACTGATCATTACCTGAAAGTATCATCCAGTTTGGGTGAAAAAATATTTGCTGAGATTTCTGGAGATTCGTAATTTTTGGAAGCTTGGCAACCCCTCTCCATGAAAGTGGTTCTCGCCAGTCACTGCTTAGGGCTACAGCAAGAGGAAACAAAACATAGAGATAGAACATGAAACTACTTTACTGTGTCAAGTTTCAAGAAGCTAGCACAAACCGTGTTGGATTTAGAGTTCCAAATACATGTATCAATATAGGAGAAAACAGAGTGAAACCTAAAAATTCAAACTGTTACAGGAAATGAACGCTTCAACATAGAAGAACGACATTTGGGGAACCAAGTCGCCTTAGTGTACTGATCATTACCTGAAAGTATCATCCAGTTTGGGTGAAAAAATATTTGCTGAGATTTCTGGAGATTCGTAACTTTTGGAAGCTTGGCAACCCCTCTCCATGAAAGTGTTTCTCGCCAGTCACTGCTTAGGGCTACATCAAGAGGAAACAGAATATAGAGATAGAATGTGAAACTACTTTACTGTGTCAAGTTTCAAGAAGCTAGCACAAACCGTGTTGGATTTAGAGTTCCAAATACATGTATCAATATAGGAGAAAACAGAGTGAAACCTAAAAATTCAAACTGTTACTGGAAATGAACGCTTCAACATAGAAGAACGAACTTTATGGAACCAAGTCGCCTTAGTGTACTGATCATTACCTGAAAGTATCATCCAGTTTGGGTGAAAAAATATTTGCTGAGATTTCTGGAGATTCGTAATTTTTGGAAGCTTGGCAACCCCTTTCCATGAAAGTGTTTCTCGCCAGTCACTGCTTAGGGCTACATCAAGAAAAACAGAATATACAGATAGAACGTGAAACTACTTTACTGTGTCAAGTTTCAAGAAGCTAGCACAAACCGTGTTGGATTTAGAGTTCCAAATACATCTATCAATATAGGAGAAAACAGAGTGAAACCTAAAAATTCAAACTGTTACTGGAAATGAACGCTTCAACATAGAAGAACGACATTTGGGGAACCAAGTCGCCTTAGTGTACTGATCATTACCTGAAAGTATCATCCAGTTTGGGTGAAAAAATATTTGCTGAGATTTCTGGAGATTCGTAATTTTTGGAAGCTTGGCAACCCCTCTCCATGAAAGTGGTTCTCGCCAGTCACTGCTTAGGGCTACATCAAGAGGAAACAAAACATAGAGATAGAACGTGAAACTAATTTACTGTGTCAAGTTTCAAGAAGCTAGCACAAACCGTGTTGGATTTAGAGTTCCAAATACATCTATCAATATAGGAGAAAACAGAGTGAAACCTAAAAATTCAAACTGTTACAGGAAATGAACGCTTCAACATAGAAGAACGACATTTGGGGAACCAAGTCGCCTTAGTGTACTGATCATTACCTGAAAGTATCATCCAGTTTGGGTGAAAAAATATTTGCTGAGATTTCTGGAGATTCGTAATTTTTGGAAGCTTGGCAACCCCTTTCCATGAAAGTGTTTCTCGCCAGTCACTGCTTAGGGCTACAGCAAGAGGAAACAAAACATAGAGATGGAACGTGAAACTACTTTACTGTGTTAAGTTTCAAGAAGCTAGCACAAACCGTGTTGGATTTAGAGTTCCAAATACATGTATCAATATAGGAGAAAACAGAGTGAAACCTAAAAATTCAAACTATTACAGGAAATGATCGCTTCAACATAGAAGAACGACATTTGGTGAACCAAGTCGCCTTAGTGTACTGATCATTACCTGAAAGTATCATCCAGTTTGGGTGAAAAAATATTTGCTGAGATTTCTGGAGATTCGTAATTTTTGGAAGCTTGGCAACCCCTTTCCATGAAAGTGTTTCTCGCCAGTCACTGCTTAGGGCTACATCAAGAGGAAACAAAACATACAGATAGAACGTGAAACTACTTTACTGTGTCAAGTTTCAAGAAGCTAGCACAAACCGTGTTGGATTTAGAGTTCCAAATACATCTATCAATATAGGAGAAAACAGAGTGAAACCTAAAAATTCAAACTGTTACTGGAAATGAACGCTTCAACATAGAAGAACGACATTTGGGGAACCAAGTCGCCTACGTGTACTGATCATTACCTGAAAGTATCATCCAGTTTGGGTGAAAAAATATTTGCTGAGGTTTCTGGAGATTCGTTATTTTTGGAAGCTTGGCAACCCCTCTCCATGAAAGTGGTTCTCGCCAGTCACTGCTTAGGGCTACAGCAAGAGGAAACAAAACATAGAGATAGAACGTGAAACTACTTTACTGTGTCAAGTTTCAAGAAGCTAGCACAAACCGTGTTGGATTTAGAGTTCCAAATACATGTATCAATATAGGAGAAAACAGAGTGAAACCTAAAAATTCAAACTGTTACAGGAAATGAATGCTTCAACATAGAAGAACGACATTTGGGGAACCAAGTCGCCTTAGTGTACTGATCATTACCTGAAAGTATCATCCAGTTTGGGTGAAAAAATATTTGCTGAGATTTCTGGAGATTCGTAATTTTTGGAAGCTTGGCAACCCCTTTCCATGAAAGTGTTTCTCGCCAGTCACTGCTTAGGGCTACATCAAGAGGAAACAAAACACAGAGATAGAACGTGAAACTACTTTACTGTGTCAAGTTTCAAGAAGCTAGCACAAACCGTGTTGGATTTAGAGTTCCAAATACATGTATCAATATAGGAGAAAACAGAGTGAAACCTAAAAATTCAAACTGTTACAGGAAATGAACGCTTCAACATAGAAGAACGACATTTGGGGAACCAAGTCGCCTTAGTGTACTGATCATTACCTGAAAGTATCATCCAGTTTGGGTGAAAAAATATTTGCTGAGATTTCTGGAGATTCGTAATTTTTGGAAGCTTGGCAACCTTTTTCCATGAAAGTGTTTCTCACCAGTCACTGCTTAGGGCTACATCAAGAGGAAACAAAACATAGAGATAGAACGTGAAACTACTTTACTGTGTGAAGTTTCAAGAAGCTAGCACAAACCGTGTTGGATTTAGAGTTCCAAATACATGTATCAATATAGGAGAAAACAGAGTGAAACCTAAAAATTCAAACTGTTACAGGAAATGAACGCTTCAACATAGAAGAACGACATTTGGGGAACCAAGTCGCCTTAGTGTACTGATCATTACCTGAAAGTATCATCCAGTTTGGGTGAAAAAATATTTGCTGAGATTTCTGGAGATTCGTAATTTTTGGAAGCTTGGCAACCCCTTTCCATGAAAGTGTTTCTCGCCAGTCACTGCTTAGGGCTACATCAAGAGGAAACAAAACACAGAGATAGAACGTGAAACTACTTTACTGTGTCAAGTTTCAAGAAGCTAGCACAAACCGTGTTGGATTTAGAGTTCCAAATACATGTATCAATATAGGAGAAAACAGAGTGAAACCTAAAAATTCAAACTGTTACAGGAAATGAACGCTTCAACATATAGAACGACATTTGGGGAACCAAGTCGCCTTAGTGTACTGATCATTACCTGAAAGTATCATCCAGTTTGGGTGAAAAAATATTTGCTGAGATTTCTGGAGATTCGTAATTTTTGGAAGCTTGGCAACCTTTTTCCATGAAAGTGTTTCTCACCAGTCACTGCTTAGGGCTACATCAAGAGGAAACAAAACATAGAGATAGAACGTGAAACTACTTTACTGTGTCAAGTTTCAAGAAGCTAGCACAAACCGTGTTGGATTTAGAGTTCCAAATACATCTATCAATATAGGAGAAAACAGAGTGAAACATAAAAATTCAAACTGTTACTGGAAATGAACGCTTCAACATAGAAGAACGAACTTTGGGGAACCAAGTCGCCTTCGTGTACTGATCATTACCTGAAAGTATCATCCAGTTTGGGTGAAAAAATATTTGCTGAGATTTCTGGAGATTCGTAATTTTTGGAAGCTTGGCAACCCCTTTCCATGAAAGTGTTTCTCGCCAGTCACTGCTTAGGGCTACATCAAGAGGAAACAAAACATAGAGATAGAACGTGAAACTACTTTACTGTATCAAGTTTCAAGAAGCTAGCACAAACTGTGTTGGATTTAGAGTTCCAAATACATGTATCAATATAGGAGAAAACAGAGTGAAACCTAAAAATTCAAACTGTTACTGGAAATGAACGCTTCAACATAGAAGAACGAACTTTGGGGAACCAAGTCGCCTTAGTGTACTGATCATTACCTGAAAGTATCATCCAGTTTGGGTGAAAAAATATTTGCTGAGATTTCTGGAGATTCGTAATTTTTGGAAGCTTGGCAACCCCTCTCCATGAAAGTGGTTCTCGCCAGTCACTGCTTAGGGCTACAGCAATGGAAACAAAACATAGAGATAGAACGTGAAACTACTTTACTGTGTCAAGTTTCAAGAAGCTAGCACAAACCGTGTTGGATTTAGAGTTCCAAATACATGTATCAATATAGGAGAAAACAGAGTGAAACCTAAAAATTCAAACTGTTACTGGAAATGAACGCTTCAACATAGAAGAACGAACTTTGGGGAACCAAGTCGCCTTAGTGTACTGATCATTACCTGAAAGTATCATCCAGTTTGGGTGAAAAAATATTTGCTGAGATTTCTGGAGATTCGTAACTTTTGGAAGCTTGGCAACCTTTTTCCATGAAAGTGTTTCTCGCCAGTCACTGCTTAGGGCTACATCAAGAGGAAACAGAATATAGAGATAGAACGTGAAACTACTTTACTTTGTCAAGTTTCATGAAGCTAGCACAAACCGTGTTGGATTTAGAGTTCCAAATACATCTATCAATATAGGAGAAAACAGAGTGAAACCTAAAAATTCAAACTGTTACTGGAAATGAACGCTTAAACATAGAAGAACGAAATTTGGGGAACCAAGTCGCCTTCGTGTACTGATCATTACCTGAAAGTATCATCCAGTTTGGGTGAAAAAATATTTGCTGAGATTTCTGGAGATTCGTAACTTTTGGAAGCTTGGCAAACTTTTTCCATGAAAGTGTTTCTCACCAGTCACTGCTTAGGGCTACATCAAGAAAAACAGAATATAGAGATAGAACGTGAAACTACTTTACTTTGTCAAGTTTCAAGAAGCTAGCACAAACCGTGTTGGATTTAGAGTTCCAAATACATCTATCAATATAGGAGAAAACAGAGTGAAACCTAAAAATTCAAACTGTTACTGGAAATGAACGCTTCAACATAGAAGAACGAACTTTGGGGAACCAAGTCGCCTTAGTGTACTGATCATTACCTGAAAGTATCATCCAGTTTGGGTGAAAAAATATTTGCTGAGATTTCTGGAGATTCGTAATTTTTGGAAGCTTGGCAACCCCTCTCCATGAAAGTGGTTCTCGCCAGTCACTGCTTAGGGCTACAGCAAGAGGAAACAAAACATAGAGATAGAACGTGAAACTACTTTACTGTGTCAAGTTTCAAGAAGCTAGCACAAACCGTGTTGGATTTAGAGTTCCAAATACATGTATCAATATAGGAGAAAACAGAGTGAAACCTAAAAATTCAAACTGTTACAGGAAATGATCGCTTCAACATAGAAGAACGACATTTGGTGAACCAAGTCGCCTTAGTGTACTGATCATTACCTGAAAGTATCATCCAGTTTGGGTGAAAAAATATTTGCTGAGATTTCTGGAGATTCGTAATTTTTGGAAGCTTGGCAACCCCTTTCCATGAAAGTGGTTCTCGCCAGTCACTGCTTAGGGCTACATCAAGAGGAAACAAAACATACAGATAGAACGTGAAACTACTTTACTGTGTCAAGTTTCAAGAAGCTAGCACAAATCGTGTTGGATTTAGAGTTCCAAATACATCTATCAATATAGGAGAAAACAGAGTGAAACCTAAAAATTCAAACTGTTACTGGAAATGAACGCTTCAACATAGAAGAACGACATTTGGGGAACCAAGTCGCCTTAGTGTACTGATCATTACCTGAAAGTATCATCCAGTTTGGGTGAAAAAATATTTGCTGAGATTTCTGGAGATTCGTAATTTTTGGAAGCTTGGCAACCCCTCTCCATGAAAGTGGTTCTCGCCAGTCACTGCTTAGGGCTACATCAAGAGGAAACAAAACATAGAGATAGAACGTGAAACTACTTTACTGTGTCACGTTTCAAGAAGCTAGCACAAACCGTGTTGGATTTAGAGTTCCAAATACATCTATCAATATAGGAGAAAACAGAGTGAAACCTAAAAATTCAAACTGTTACAGGAAATGAACGCTTCAACATAGAAGAACGACATTTGGGGAACCAAGTCGCCTTAGTGTACTGATCATTACCTGAAAGTATCATCCAGTTTGGGTGAAAAAATATTTGCTGAGATTTCTGGAGATTCGTAATTTTTGGAAGCTTGGCAACCCCTTTCCATGAAAGTGTTTCTCGCCAGTCACTGCTTAGGGCTACAGCAAGAGGAAACAAAACATAGAGATAGAACGTGAAACTACTTTACTGTGTCAAGTTTCAAGAAGCTAGCACAAACCGTGTTGGATTTAGAGTTCCAAATACATGTATCAATATAGGAGAAAACAGAGTGAAACCTAAAAATTCAAACTGTTACAGGAAATGATCGCTTCAACATAGAAGAACGACATTTGGTGAACCAAGTCGCCTTAGTGTACTGATCATTACCTGAAAGTATCATCCAGTTTGGGTGAAAAAATATTTGCTGAGATTTCTGGAGATTCGTAATTTTTGGAAGCTTGGCAACCCCTTTCCATGAAAGTGTTTCTCGCCAGTCACTGCTTAGGGCTACATCAAGAGGAAACAAAACATACAGATAGAACATGAAACTACTTTACTGTGTCAAGTTTCAAGAAGCTAGCACAAACCGTGTTGGATTTAGAGTTCCAAATACATCTATCAATATAGGAGAAAACAGAGTGAAACCTAAAAATTCAAACTGTTACTGGAAATGAACGCTTAAACATAGAAGAACGAAATTTGGGGAACCAAGTCGCCTTCGTGTACTGATCATTACGTGAAAGTATCATCCAGTTTGGGTGAAAAAATATTTGCTGAGATTTCTGGAGATTCGTAACTTTTGGAAGCTTGGCAAACTTTTTCCACGAAAGTGTTTCACACCAGTCACTGCTTAGGGCTACATCAAGAAAAACAGAATATAGAGATAGAACGTGAAACTACTTTACTTTGTCAAGTTTCAAGAAGCTAGCACAAACCGTGTTGGATTTAGAGTTCCAAATACATCTATCAATATAGGAGAAAACAGAGTGAAACCTAAAAATTCAAACTGTTACTGGAAATGAACGCTTCAACATAGAAGAACGAACTTTGGGGAACCAAGTCGCCTTAGTGTACTGATCATTACCTGAAAGTATCATCCAGTTTGGGTGAAAAAATATTTGCTGAGATTTCTGGAGATTCGTAATTTTTGGAAGCTTGGCAACCCCTCTCCATGAAAGTGGTTCTCGCCAGTCACTGCTTAGGGCTACAGCAAGAGGAAACAAAACATAGAGATAGAACGTGAAACTACTTTACTGTGGCAAGTTTCAAGAAGCTAGCACAAACCGTGTTGGATTTAGAGTTCCAAATACATGTATCAATATAGGAGAAAACAGAGTGAAACCTAAAAATTCAAACTGTTACAGGAAATGATCGCTTCAACATAGAAGAACGACATTTGGTGAACCAAGTCGCCTTAGTGTACTGATCATTACCTGAAAGTATCATCCAGTTTGGGTGAAAAAATATTTGCTGAGATTTCTGGAGATTCGTAATTTTTGGAAGCTTGGCAACCCCTTTCCATGAAAGTGTTTCTCGCCAGTCACTGCTTAGGGCTACATCAAGAGGAAACAAAACACAGAGATAGAACGTGAAACTACTTTACTGTGTCAAGTTTCAAGAAGCTAGCACAAACCGTGTTGGATTTAGAGTTCCAAATACATGTATCAATATAGGAGAAAACAGAGTGAAACCTAAAAATTCAAACTGTTACAGGAAATGAACGCTTCAACATAGAAGAACGACATTTGGGGAACCAAGTCGCCTTAGTGTACTGATCATTACCTGAAAGTATCATCCAGTTTGGGTGAAAAAATATTTGCTGAGATTTCTGGAGATTCGTAATTTTTGGAAGCTTGGCAACCTTTTTCCATGAAAGTGTTTCTCACCAGTCACTGCTTAGGGCTACATCAAGAGGAAACAAAACATAGAGATAGAACGTGAAACTACTTTACTGTGTCAAGTTTCAAGAAGCTAGCACAAACCGTGTTGGATTTAGAGTTCCAAATACATCTATCAATATAGGAGAAAACAGAGTGAAACCTAAAAATTCAAACTGTTACAGGAAATGAACGCTTCAACATAGAAGAACGACATTTGGGGAACCAAGTCGCCTTAGTGTACTGATCATTACCTGAAAGTATCATCCAGTTTGGGTGAAAAAATATTTGCTGAGATTTCTGGAGATTCGTAATTTTTGGAAGCTTGGCAACCCCTTTCCATGAAAGTGTTTCTCGCCAGTCACTGCTTAGGGCTACATCAAGAGGAAACAAAACACAGTGATAGAACGTGAAACTACTTTACTGTGTCAAGTTTCAAGAAGCTAGCACAAACCGTGTTGGATTTAGAGTTCCAAATACATGTATCAATATAGGAGAAAACAGAGTGAAACCTAAAAATTCAAACTGTTACAGGAAATGAACGCTTCAACATAGAAGAACGACATTTGGGGAACCAAGTCGCCTTCGTGTACTGATCATTACCTGAAAGTATAATCCAGTTTGGGTGAAAAAATATTTGCTGAGATTTCTGGAGATTCGTAATTTTTGGAAGCTTGGCAACCCCTTTCCATGAAAGTGTTTCTCGCCAGTCACTGCTTAGGGCTACATCAAGAGGAAACAAAACCTAGAGATAGAACGTGAAACTACTTTACTGTGTCAAGTTTCAAGAAGCTAGCACAAACCGTGTTGGATTTAGAGTTCCAAATACATGTATCAATATAGGAGAAAACAGAGTGAAACCTAAAAATTCAAACTGTTACTGGAAATGAACGCTTCAACATAGAAGAACGAACTTTGGGGAACCAAGTCACCTTAGTGTACTGATCATTACCTGAAAGTATCATCCAGTTTGGGTGAAAAAATATTTGCTGAGATTTCTAGAGATTCGTAATTTTTGGAAGCTTGGCAACCCCTCTCCATGAAAGTGGTTCTCGCCAGTCACTGCTTAGGGCTACAGCAAGAGGAAACAAAACATAGAGATAGAACGTGAAACTACTTTACTGTGTCAAGTTTCAAGAAGCTAGCACAAACCGTGTTGGATTTAGAGTTCCAAATACATGTATCAATATAGGAGAAAACAGAGTGAAACCTAAAAATTCAAACTGTTACAGGAAATGAACGCTTCAACATAGAAGAACGACATTTGGGGAACCAAGTCGCCTTAGTGTACTGATCATTACCTGAAAGTATCATCCAGTTTGGGTGAAAAAATATTTGCTGAGATTTCTGGAGATTCGTAATTTTTGGAAGCTTGGCAACCCCTCTCCATGAAAGTGGTTCTCGCCAGTCACTGCTTAGGGCTACAGCAAGAGGAAACAAAACATAGAGATAGAACGTGAAACTACTTTACTGTGTCAAGTTTCAAGAAGCTAGCACAAACCGTGTTGGATTTAGAGTTCCAAATACATGTATCAATATAGGAGAAAACAAAGTGAAACCTAAAAATTCAAACTGTTACAGGAAATGAACGCTTCAACATAGAAGAACGACATTTGGGGAACCAAGTCGCCTTAGTGTACTGATCATTACCTGAAAGTATCATCCAGTTTGGGTGAAAAAATATTTGCTGAGATTTCTGGAGATTCGTAATTTTTGGAAGCTTGGCAACCCCTTTCCATGAAAGTGTTTCTCGCCAGTCACTGCTTAGGGCTACATCAAGAGGAAACAAAACATAGAGATAGAACGTGAAACTACTTTACTGTATCAAGTTTCAAGAAGCTAGCACAAACCATGTTGGATTTAGAGTTCCAAATACATGTATCAATATAGGAGAAAACAGAGTGAAACCTAAAAATTCAAACTGTTACTGGAAATGAACGCTTCAACATAGAAGAACGAACTTTGGGGAACCAAGTCGCCTACGTGTACTGATCATTACCTGAAAGTATCATCCAGTTTGGGTGAAAAAATATTTGCTGAGATTTCTGGAGATTCGTAACTTTTGGAAGCTTGGCAACCCCTCTCCATGAAAGTGGTTCTCGCCAGTCACTGCTTAGGGCTACAGCAATGGAAACAAAACATAGAGATAGAACGTGAAACTACTTTACTGTGTCAAGTTTCAAGAAGCTAGCACAAACCGTGTTGGATTTAGAGTTCCAAATACATGTATCAGTATAGGAGAAAACAGAGTGAAACCTAAAAATTCAAACTGTTACAGGAAATGAACGCTTCAACATAGAAGAACGACATTTGGGGAACCAAGTCGCCTTAGTGTACTGATCATTACCTGAAAGTATCATCCAGTTTGGGTGAAAAAATATTTGCTGAGATTTCTGGAGATTCGTAATTTTTGGAAGCTTGGCAACCCCTTTCCATGAAAGTGTTTCTCGCCAGTCACTGCTTAGGGCTACATCAAGAGGAAACAAAACATAGAGATAGAACGTGAAACTACTTTATTGTGTCAAGTTTCAAGATGCTAGCACAAACCTTGTTGGATTTAGAGTTCCAAATACATGTATCAATATAGGAGAAAACAGAGTGAAACCTAAAAATTCAAACTGTTACTGGAAATGAACGCTTCAACATAGAAGAACGACATTTGGGGAACCAAGTCGCCTACGTGTACTGATCATTACCTGAAAGTATCATCCAGTTTGGGTGAAAAAATATTTGCTGAGATTTCTGGAGATTCGTAATTTTTGGAAGCTTGGCAACCCCTCTCCATGAAAGTGGTTCTCTCCAGTCACTGCTTAGGGCTACAGCAAGAGGAAACAAAACATAGAGATAGAACGTGAAACTACTTTACTGTGTCAAGTTTCAAGAAGCTAGCACAAACCGTGTTGGATTTAGAGTTCCAAATACATGTATCAATATAGGAGAAAACAGAGTGAAACCTAAAAATTCAAACTGTTACAGGAAATGAACGCTTCAACATAGAAGAACGACATTTGGGGAACCAAGTCGCCTTAGTGTACTGATCATTACCTGAAAGTATCATCCTGTTTGGGTGAAAAAATATTTGCTGAGATTTCTGGAGATTCGTAATTTTTGGAATCTTGGCAACCCCTTTCCATGAAAGTGTTTCTTGCCAGTCACTGCTTAGGGCTACATCAAGAGGAAACAAAACATAGAGATAGAACGTGAAACTACTTTACTGTGTCAAGTTTCAAGAAGCTAGCACAAACCGTGTTGGATTTAGAGTTCCAAATACATGTATCAATATAGGAGAAAACAGAGTGAAACCTAAAAATTCAAACTGTTACAGGAAATGAACGCTTCAACATAGAAGAACGACATTTGGGGAACCAAGTCGCCTTAGTGTACTGATCGTTACCTGAAAGTATCATCCAGTTTGGGTGAAAAAATATTTGCTGAGATTTCTGGAGATTCGTAATTTTTGGAAGCTTGGCAACCACTTTCCATGAAAGTGTTTCTCGCCAGTCACTGCTTAGGGCTACATCAAGAGGAAACAAAACATAGAGATAGAACGTGAAACTACTTTACTGTGTCAAGTTTCAAGAAGCTACCACAAACCGTGTTGGATTTAGAGGTCCAAATACATCTATCAATATAGGAGAAAACAGAGTGAAACCTAAAAATTCAAACTGTTACTGGAAATGAACGCTTCAACATAGAAGAACGAACTTTGGGGAACCAAGTCGCCTTAGTGTACTGATCGTTACCTGAAAGTATCATCCAGTTTGGGTGAAAAAATATTTGCTGAGATTTCTGGAGATTCGTAATTTTTGGAAGCTTGGCAACCCCTCTCCATGAAAGTGGTTCTCGCCAGTCACTGCTTAGGGCTACAGCAAGAGGAAACAAAACATAGAGATAGAACGTGAAACTACTTTACTGTGTCAAGTTTCAAGAAGGTAGCACAAACCGTGTTGGATTTAGAGTTCCAAATACATGTATCAATATAGGAGAAAACAGAGTGAAACCTAAAAATTCAAACTGTTACAGGAAATGAACGCTTCAACATAGAAGAACGACATTTGGGGAACCAAGTCGCCTTAGTGTACTGATCATTACCTGAAAGTATCATCCAGTTTGGGTGAAAAAATATTTGCTGAGATTTCTGGAGATTCGTAACTTTTGGAAGCTTGGCAACCTTTTTCCATGAAAGTGTTTCTCACCAGTCACTGCTTAGGGCTACATCAAGAGGAAACAGAATATAGAGATAGAACGTGAAACTACTTTACTGTGTCAAGTTTCAAGAAGCTAGCACAAACCGTGTTGGATTTAGAGTTCCAAATACATGTATCAATATAGGAGAAAACAGAGTGAAACCTAAAAATTCAAACTGTTACAGGAAATGAACGCTTCAACATGGAAGAACGACATTTGGGGAACCAAGTCGCCTTAGTGTACTGATCATTACCTGAAAGTATCATCCAGTTTGGGTGAAAAAATATTTGCTGAGATTTCTGGAGATTCGTAATTTTTGGAAGCTTGGCAACCCCTCTCCATGAAAGTGGTTCTCGCCAGTCACTGCTTAGGGCTACAGCAAGAGGAAACAAAACATAGAGATAGAACATGAAACTACTTTACTGTGTCAAGTTTCAAGAAGCTAGCACAAACCGTGTTGGATTTAGAGTTCCAAATACATGTATCAATATAGGAGAAAACAGAGTGAAACCTAAAAATTCAAACTGTTACAGGAAATGAACGCTTCAACATAGAAGAACGACATTTGGGGAACCAAGTCGCCTTAGTGTACTGATCATTACCTGAAAGTATCATCCAGTTTGGGTGAAAAAATATTTGCTGAGATTTCTGGAGATTCGTAACTTTTGGAAGCTTGGCAACCCCTCTCCATGAAAGTGTTTCTCGCCAGTCACTGCTTAGGGCTACATCAAGAGGAAACAGAATATAGAGATAGAACGTGAAACTACTTTACTGTGTCAAGTTTCAAGAAGCTAGCACAAACCGTGTTGGATTTAGAGTTCCAAATACATGTATCAATATAGGAGAAAACAGAGTGAAACCTAAAAATTCAAACTGTTACTGGAAATGAACGCTTCAACATAGAAGAACGAACTTTATGGAACCAAGTCGCCTTAGTGTACTGATCATTACCTGAAAGTATCATCCAGTTTGGGTGAAAAAATATTTGCTGAGATTTCTGGAGATTCGTAATTTTTGGAAGCTTGGCAACCCCTTTCCATGAAAGTGTTTCTCGCCAGTCACTGCTTAGGGCTACATCAAGAAAAACAGAATATACAGATAGAACGTGAAACTACTTTACTGTGTCAAGTTTCAAGAAGCTAGCACAAACCGTGTTGGATTTAGAGTTCCAAATACATCTATCAATATAGGAGAAAACAGAGTGAAACCTAAAAATTCAAACTGTTACTGGAAATGAACGCTTCAACATAGAAGAACGACATTTGGGGAACCAAGTCGCCTTAGTGTACTGATCATTACCTGAAAGTATCATCCAGTTTGGGTGAAAAAATATTTGCTGAGATTTCTGGAGATTCGTAATTTTTGGAAGCTTGGCAACCCCTCTCCATGAAAGTGGTTCTCGCCAGTCACTGCTTAGGGCTACATCAAGAGGAAACAAAACATAGAGATAGAACGTGAAACTACTTTACTGTGTCAAGTTTCAAGAAGCTAGCACAAACCGTGTTGGATTTAGAGTTCCAAATACATCTATCAATATAGGAGAAAACAGAGTGAAACCTAAAAATTCAAACTGTTACAGGAAATGAACGCTTCAACATAGAAGAACGACATTTGGGGAACCAAGTCGCCTTAGTGTACTGATCATTACCTGAAAGTATCATCCAGTTTGGGTGAAAAAATATTTGCTGAGATTTCTGGAGATTCGTAATTTTTGGAAGCTTGGCAACCCCTTTCCATGAAAGTGTTTCTCGCCAGTCACTGCTTAGGGCTACAGCAAGAGGAAACAAAACATAGAGATGGAACGTGAAACTACTTTACTGTGTTAAGTTTCAAGAAGCTAGCACAAACCGTGTTGGATTTAGAGTTCCAAATACATGTATCAATATAGGAGAAAACAGAGTGAAACCTAAAAATTCAAACTGTTACAGGAAATGAACGCTTCAACATAGAAGAACGACATTTGGGGAACCAAGTCGCCTTAGTGTACTGATCATTACCTGAAAGTATCATCCAGTTTGGGTGAAAAAATATTTGCTGAGATTTCTGGAGATTCGTAATTTTTGGAAGCTTGGCAACCTTTTTCCATGAAAGTGTTTCTCACCAGTCACTGCTTAGGGCTACATCAAGAGGAAACAAAACATAGAGATAGAACGTGAAACTACTTTACTGTGTCAAGTTTCAAGAAGCTAGCACAAACCGTGTTGGATTTAGAGTTCCAAATACATCTATCAATATAGGAGAAAACAGAGTGAAACATAAAAATTCAAACTGTTACTGGAAATGAACGCTTCAACATAGAAGAACGAACTTTGGGGAACCAAGTCGCCTTCGTGTACTGATCATTACCTGAAAGTATCATCCAGTTTGGGTGAAAAAATATTTGCTGAGATTTCTGGAGATTCGTAATTTTTGGAAGCTTGGCAACCCCTTTCCATGAAAGTGTTTCTCGCCAGTCACTGCTTAGGGCTACATCAAGAGGAAACAAAACATAGAGATAGAACGTGAAACTACTTTACTGTATCAAGTTTCAAGAAGCTAGCACAAACCGTGTTGGATTTAGAGTTCCAAATACATGTATCAATATAGGAGAAAACAGAGTGAAACCTAAAAATTCAAACTGTTACTGGAAATGAACGCTTCAACATAGAAGAACGAACTTTGGGGAACCAAGTCGCCTTAGTGTACTGATCATTACCTGAAAGTATCATCCAGTTTGGGTGAAAAAATATTTGCTGAGATTTCTGGAGATTCGTAATTTTTGGAAGCTTGGCAACCCCTCTCCATGAAAGTGGTTCTCGCCAGTCACTGCTTAGGGCTACAGCAATGGAAACAAAACATAGAGATAGAACGTGAAACTACTTTACTGTGTCAAGTTTCAAGAAGCTAGCACAAACCGTGTTGGATTTAGAGTTCCAAATACATGTATCAATATAGGAGAAAACAGAGTGAAACCTAAAAATTCAAACTGTTACTGGAAATGAACGCTTCAACATAGAAGAACGAACTTTGGGGAACCAAGTCGCCTTAGTGTACTGATCATTACCTGAAAGTATCATCCAGTTTGGGTGAAAAAATATTTGCTGAGATTTCTGGAGATTCGTAACTTTTGGAAGCTTGGCAACCTTTTTCCATGAAAGTGTTTCTCGCCAGTCACTGCTTAGGGCTACATCAAGAGGAAACAGAATATAGAGATAGAACGTGAAACTACTTTACTTTGTCAAGTTTCATGAAGCTAGCACAAACCGTGTTGGATTTAGAGTTCCAAATACATCTATCAATATAGGAGAAAACAGAGTGAAACCTAAAAATTCAAACTGTTACTGGAAATGAACGCTTAAACATAGAAGAACGAAATTTGGGGAACCAAGTCGCCTTCGTGTACTGATCATTACCTGAAAGTATCATCCAGTTTGGGTGAAAAAATATTTGCTGAGATTTCTGGAGATTCGTAACTTTTGGAAGCTTGGCAAACTTTTTCCATGAAAGTGTTTCTCACCAGTCACTGCTTAGGGCTACATCAAGAAAAACAGAATATAGAGATAGAACGTGAAACTACTTTACTTTGTCAAGTTTCAAGAAGCTAGCACAAACCGTGTTGGATTTAGAGTTCCAAATACATCTATCAATATAGGAGAAAACAGAGTGAAACCTAAAAATTCAAACTGTTACTGGAAATGAACGCTTCAACATAGAAGAACGAACTTTGGGGAACCAAGTCGCCTTAGTGTACTGATCATTACCTGAAAGTATCATCCAGTTTGGGTGAAAAAATATTTGCTGAGATTTCTGGAGATTCGTAATTTTTGGAAGCTTGGCAACCCCTCTCCATGAAAGTGGTTCTCGCCAGTCACTGCTTAGGGCTACAGCAAGAGGAAACAAAACATAGAGATAGAACGTGAAACTACTTTACTGTGTCAAGTTTCAAGAAGCTAGCACAAACCGTGTTGGATTTAGAGTTCCAAATACATGTATCAATATAGGAGAAAACAGAGTGAAACCTAAAAATTCAAACTGTTACAGGAAATGATCGCTTCAACATAGAAGAACGACATTTGGTGAACCAAGTCGCCTTAGTGTACTGATCATTACCTGAAAGTATCATCCAGTTTGGGTGAAAAAATATTTGCTGAGATTTCTGGAGATTCGTAAGTTTTGGAAGCTTGGCAACCCCTTTCCATGAAAGTGGTTCTCGCCAGTCACTGCTTAGGGCTACATCAAGAGGAAACAAAACATACAGATAGAACGTGAAACTACTTTACTGTGTCAAGTTTCAAGAAGCTAGCACAAATCGTGTTGGATTTAGAGTTCCAAATACATCTATCAATATAGGAGAAAACAGAGTGAAACCTAAAAATTCAAACTGTTACTGGAAATGAACGCTTCAACATAGAAGAACGACATTTGGGGAACCAAGTCGCCTTAGTGTACTGATCATTACCTGAAAGTATCATCCAGTTTGGGTGAAAAAATATTTGCTGAGATTTCTGGAGATTCGTAATTTTTGGAAGCTTGGCAACCCCTCTCCATGAAAGTGGTTCTCGCCCGTCACTGCTTAGGGCTACATCAAGAGGAAACAAAACATAGAGATAGAACGTGAAACTACTTTACTGTGTCACGTTTCAAGAAGCTAGCACAAACCGTGTTGGATTTAGAGTTCCAAATACATCTATCAATATAGGAGAAAACAGAGTGAAACCTAAAAATTCAAACTGTTACAGGAAATGAACGCTTCAACATAGAAGAACGACATTTGGGGAACCAAGTCGCCTTAGTGTACTGATCATTACCTGAAAGTATCATCCAGTTTGGGTGAAAAAATATTTGCTGAGATTTCTGGAGATTCGTAATTTTTGGAAGCTTGGCAACCCCTTTCCATGAAAGTGTTTCTCGCCAGTCACTGCTTAGGGCTACAGCAAGAGGAAACAAAACATAGAGATAGAACGTGAAACTACTTTACTGTGTCAAGTTTCAAGAAGCTAGCACAAACCGTGTTGGATTTAGAGTTCCAAATACATGTATCAATATAGGAGAAAACAGAGTGAAACCTAAAAATTCAAACTGTTACAGGAAATGATCGCTTCAACATAGAAGAACGACATTTGGTGAACCAAGTCGCCTTAGTGTACTGATCATTACCTGAAAGTATCATCCAGTTTGGGTGAAAAAATATTTGCTGAGATTTCTGGAGATTCGTAATTTTTGGAAGCTTGGCAACCCCTTTCCATGAAAGTGTTTCTCGCCAGTCACTGCTTAGGGCTACATCAAGAGGAAACAAAACATACAGATAGAACATGAAACTACTTTACTGTGTCAAGTTTCAAGAAGCTAGCACAAACCGTGTTGGATTTAGAGTTCCAAATACATCTATCAATATAGGAGAAAACAGAGTGAAACCTAAAAATTCAAACTGTTACTGGAAATGAACGCTTAAACATAGAAGAACGAAATTTGGGGAACCAAGTCGCCTTCGTGTACTGATCATTACGTGAAAGTATCATCCAGTTTGGGTGAAAAAATATTTGCTGAGATTTCTGGAGATTCGTAACTTTTGGAAGCTTGGCAAACTTTTTCCACGAAAGTGTTTCACACCAGTCACTGCTTAGGGCTACATCAAGAAAAACAGAATATAGAGATAGAACGTGAAACTACTTTACTTTGTCAAGTTTCAAGAAGCTAGCACAAACCGTGTTGGATTTAGAGTTCCAAATACATCTATCAATATAGGAGAAAACAGAGTGAAACCTAAAAATTCAAACTGTTACTGGAAATGAACGCTTCAACATAGAAGAACGAACTTTGGGGAACCAAGTCGCCTTAGTGTACTGATCATTACCTGAAAGTATCATCCAGTTTGGGTGAAAAAATATTTGCTGAGATTTCTGGAGATTCGTAATTTTTGGAAGCTTGGCAACCCCTCTCCATGAAAGTGGTTCTCGCCAGTCACTGCTTAGGGCTACAGCAAGAGGAAACAAAACATAGAGATAGAACATGAAACTACTTTACTGTGTCAAGTTTCAAGAAGCTAGCACAAACCGTGTTGGATTTAGAGTTCCAAATACATGTATCAATATAGGAGAAAACAGAGTGAAACCTAAAAATTCAAACTGTTACAGGAAATGAACGCTTCAACATAGAAGAACGACATTTGGGGAACCAAGTCGCCTTAGTGTACTGATCATTACCTGAAAGTATCATCCAGTTTGGGTGAAAAAATATTTGCTGAGATTTCTGGAGATTCGTAACTTTTGGAAGCTTGGCAACCCCTCTCCATGAAAGTGTTTCTCGCCAGTCACTGCTTAGGGCTACATCAAGAGGAAACAGAATATAGAGATAGAACGTGAAACTACTTTACTGTGTCAAGTTTCAAGAAGCTAGCACAAACCGTGTTGGATTTAGAGTTCCAAATACATGTATCAATATAGGAGAAAACAGAGTGAAACCTAAAAATTCAAACTGTTACTGGAAATGAACGCTTCAACATAGAAGAACGAACTTTATGGAACCAAGTCGCCTTAGTGTACTGATCATTACCTGAAAGTATCATCCAGTTTGGGTGAAAAAATATTTGCTGAGATTTCTGGAGATTCGTAATTTTTGGAAGCTTGGCAACCCCTTTCCATGAAAGTGTTTCTCGCCAGTCACTGCTTAGGGCTACATCAAGAAAAACAGAATATACAGATAGAACGTGAAACTACTTTACTGTGTCAAGTTTCAAGAAGCTAGCACAAACCGTGTTGGATTTAGAGTTCCAAATACATCTATCAATATAGGAGAAAACAGAGTGAAACCTAAAAATTCAAACTGTTACTGGAAATGAACGCTTCAACATAGAAGAACGACATTTGGGGAACCAAGTCGCCTTAGTGTACTGATCATTACCTGAAAGTATCATCCAGTTTGGGTGAAAAAATATTTGCTGAGATTTCTGGAGATTCGTAATTTTTGGAAGCTTGGCAACCCCTCTCCATGAAAGTGGTTCTCGCCAGTCACTGCTTAGGGCTACATCAAGAGGAAACAAAACATAGAGATAGAACGTGAAACTACTTTACTGTGTCAAGTTTCAAGAAGCTAGCACAAACCGTGTTGGATTTAGAGTTCCAAATACATCTATCAATATAGGAGAAAACAGAGTGAAACCTAAAAATTCAAACTGTTACAGGAAATGAACGCTTCAACATAGAAGAACGACATTTGGGGAACCAAGTCGCCTTAGTGTACTGATCATTACCTGAAAGTATCATCCAGTTTGGGTGAAAAAATATTTGCTGAGATTTCTGGAGATTCGTAATTTTTGGAAGCTTGGCAACCCCTTTCCATGAAAGTGTTTCTCGCCAGTCACTGCTTAGGGCTACAGCAAGAGGAAACAAAACATAGAGATGGAACGTGAAACTACTTTACTGTGTTAAGTTTCAAGAAGCTAGCACAAACCGTGTTGGATTTAGAGTTCCAAATACATGTATCAATATAGGAGAAAACAGAGTGAAACCTAAAAATTCAAACTGTTACAGGAAATGAACGCTTCAACATAGAAGAACGACATTTGGGGAACCAAGTCGCCTTAGTGTACTGATCATTACCTGAAAGTATCATCCAGTTTGGGTGAAAAAATATTTGCTGAGATTTCTGGAGATTCGTAATTTTTGGAAGCTTGGCAACCTTTTTCCATGAAAGTGTTTCTCACCAGTCACTGCTTAGGGCTACATCAAGAGGAAACAAAACATAGAGATAGAACGTGAAACTACTTTACTGTGTCAAGTTTCAAGAAGCTAGCACAAACCGTGTTGGATTTAGAGTTCCAAATACATCTATCAATATAGGAGAAAACAGAGTGAAACATAAAAATTCAAACTGTTACTGGAAATGAACGCTTCAACATAGAAGAACGAACTTTGGGGAACCAAGTCGCCTTCGTGTACTGATCATTACCTGAAAGTATCATCCAGTTTGGGTGAAAAAATATTTGCTGAGATTTCTGGAGATTCGTAATTTTTGGAAGCTTGGCAACCCCTTTCCATGAAAGTGTTTCTCGCCAGTCACTGCTTAGGGCTACATCAAGAGGAAACAAAACATAGAGATAGAACGTGAAACTACTTTACTGTATCAAGTTTCAAGAAGCTAGCACAAACCGTGTTGGATTTAGAGTTCCAAATACATGTATCAATATAGGAGAAAACAGAGTGAAACCTAAAAATTCAAACTGTTACTGGAAATGAACGCTTCAACATAGAAGAACGAACTTTGGGGAACCAAGTCGCCTTAGTGTACTGATCATTACCTGAAAGTATCATCCAGTTTGGGTGAAAAAATATTTGCTGAGATTTCTGGAGATTCGTAATTTTTGGAAGCTTGGCAACCCCTCTCCATGAAAGTGGTTCTCGCCAGTCACTGCTTAGGGCTACAGCAATGGAAACAAAACATAGAGATAGAACGTGAAACTACTTTACTGTGTCAAGTTTCAAGAAGCTAGCACAAACCGTGTTGGATTTAGAGTTCCAAATACATGTATCAATATAGGAGAAAACAGAGTGAAACCTAAAAATTCAAACTGTTACTGGAAATGAACGCTTCAACATAGAAGAACGAACTTTGGGGAACCAAGTCGCCTTAGTGTACTGATCATTACCTGAAAGTATCATCCAGTTTGGGTGAAAAAATATTTGCTGAGATTTCTGGAGATTCGTAACTTTTGGAAGCTTGGCAACCTTTTTCCATGAAAGTGTTTCTCGCCAGTCACTGCTTAGGGCTACATCAAGAGGAAACAGAATATAGAGATAGAACGTGAAACTACTTTACTTTGTCAAGTTTCATGAAGCTAGCACAAACCGTGTTGGATTTAGAGTTCCAAATACATCTATCAATATAGGAGAAAACAGAGTGAAACCTAAAAATTCAAACTGTTACTGGAAATGAACGCTTAAACATAGAAGAACGAAATTTGGGGAACCAAGTCGCCTTCGTGTACTGATCATTACCTGAAAGTATCATCCAGTTTGGGTGAAAAAATATTTGCTGAGATTTCTGGAGATTCGTAACTTTTGGAAGCTTGGCAAACTTTTTCCATGAAAGTGTTTCTCACCAGTCACTGCTTAGGGCTACATCAAGAAAAACAGAATATAGAGATAGAACGTGAAACTACTTTACTTTGTCAAGTTTCAAGAAGCTAGCACAAACCGTGTTGGATTTAGAGTTCCAAATACATCTATCAATATAGGAGAAAACAGAGTGAAACCTAAAAATTCAAACTGTTACTGGAAATGAACGCTTCAACATAGAAGAACGAACTTTGGGGAACCAAGTCGCCTTAGTGTACTGATCATTACCTGAAAGTATCATCCAGTTTGGGTGAAAAAATATTTGCTGAGATTTCTGGAGATTCGTAATTTTTGGAAGCTTGGCAACCCCTCTCCATGAAAGTGGTTCTCGCCAGTCACTGCTTAGGGCTACAGCAAGAGGAAACAAAACATAGAGATAGAACGTGAAACTACTTTACTGTGTCAAGTTTCAAGAAGCTAGCACAAACCGTGTTGGATTTAGAGTTCCAAATACATGTATCAATATAGGAGAAAACAGAGTGAAACCTAAAAATTCAAACTGTTACAGGAAATGATCGCTTCAACATAGAAGAACGACATTTGGTGAACCAAGTCGCCTTAGTGTACTGATCATTACCTGAAAGTATCATCCAGTTTGGGTGAAAAAATATTTGCTGAGATTTCTGGAGATTCGTAATTTTTGGAAGCTTGGCAACCCCTTTCCATGAAAGTGGTTCTCGCCAGTCACTGCTTAGGGCTACATCAAGAGGAAACAAAACATACAGATAGAACGTGAAACTACTTTACTGTGTCAAGTTTCAAGAAGCTAGCACAAATCGTGTTGGATTTAGAGTTCCAAATACATCTATCAATATAGGAGAAAACAGAGTGAAACCTAAAAATTCAAACTGTTACTGGAAATGAACGCTTCAACATAGAAGAACGACATTTGGGGAACCAAGTCGCCTTAGTGTACTGATCATTACCTGAAAGTATCATCCAGTTTGGGTGAAAAAATATTTGCTGAGATTTCTGGAGATTCGTAATTTTTGGAAGCTTGGCAACCCCTCTCCATGAAAGTGGTTCTCGCCAGTCACTGCTTAGGGCTACATCAAGAGGAAACAAAACATAGAGATAGAACGTGAAACTACTTTACTGTGTCACGTTTCAAGAAGCTAGCACAAACCGTGTTGGATTTAGAGTTCCAAATACATCTATCAATATAGGAGAAAACAGAGTGAAACCTAAAAATTCAAACTGTTACAGGAAATGAACGCTTCAACATAGAAGAACGACATTTGGGGAACCAAGTCGCCTTAGTGTACTGATCATTACCTGAAAGTATCATCCAGTTTGGGTGAAAAAATATTTGCTGAGATTTCTGGAGATTCGTAATTTTTGGAAGCTTGGCAACCCCTTTCCATGAAAGTGTTTCTCGCCAGTCACTGCTTAGGGCTACAGCAAGAGGAAACAAAACATAGAGATAGAACGTGAAACTACTTTACTGTGTCAAGTTTCAAGAAGCTAGCACAAACCGTGTTGGATTTAGAGTTCCAAATACATGTATCAATATAGGAGAAAACAGAGTGAAACCTAAAAATTCAAACTGTTACAGGAAATGATCGCTTCAACATAGAAGAACGACATTTGGTGAACCAAGTCGCCTTAGTGTACTGATCATTACCTGAAAGTATCATCCAGTTTGGGTGAAAAAATATTTGCTGAGATTTCTGGAGATTCGTAATTTTTGGAAGCTTGGCAACCCCTTTCCATGAAAGTGTTTCTCGCCAGTCACTGCTTAGGGCTACATCAAGAGGAAACAAAACATACAGATAGAACATGAAACTACTTTACTGTGTCAAGTTTCAAGAAGCTAGCACAAACCGTGTTGGATTTAGAGTTCCAAATACATCTATCAATATAGGAGAAAACAGAGTGAAACCTAAAAATTCAAACTGTTACTGGAAATGAACGCTTAAACATAGAAGAACGAAATTTGGGGAACCAAGTCGCCTTCGTGTACTGATCATTACGTGAAAGTATCATCCAGTTTGGGTGAAAAAATATTTGCTGAGATTTCTGGAGATTCGTAACTTTTGGAAGCTTGGCAAACTTTTTCCACGAAAGTGTTTCACACCAGTCACTGCTTAGGGCTACATCAAGAAAAACAGAATATAGAGATAGAACGTGAAACTACTTTACTTTGTCAAGTTTCAAGAAGCTAGCACAAACCGTGTTGGATTTAGAGTTCCAAATACATCTATCAATATAGGAGAAAACAGAGTGAAACCTAAAAATTCAAACTGTTACTGGAAATGAACGCTTCAACATAGAAGAACGAACTTTGGGGAACCAAGTCGCCTTAGTGTACTGATCATTACCTGAAAGTATCATCCAGTTTGGGTGAAAAAATATTTGCTGAGATTTCTGGAGATTCGTAATTTTTGGAAGCTTGGCAACCCCTCTCCATGAAAGTGGTTCTCGCCAGTCACTGCTTAGGGCTACAGCAAGAGGAAACAAAACATAGAGATAGAACGTGAAACCACTTTACTGTGGCAAGTTTCAAGAAGCTAGCACAAACCGTGTTGGATTTAGAGTTCCAAATACATGTATCAATATAGGAGAAAACAGAGTGAAACCTAAAAATTCAAACTGTTACAGGAAATGATCGCTTCAACATAGAAGAACGACATTTGGTGAACCAAGTCGCCTTAGTGTACTGATCATTACCTGAAAGTATCATCCAGTTTGGGTGAAAAAATATTTGCTGAGATTTCTGGAGATTCGTAATTTTTGGAAGCTTGGCAACCCCTTTCCATGAAAGTGTTTCTCGCCAGTCACTGCTTAGGGCTACAGCAAGAGGAAACAAAACATAGAGATGGAACGTGAAACTACTTTACTGTGTTAAGTTTCAAGAAGCTAGCACAAACCGTGTTGGATTTAGAGTTCCAAATACATGTATCAATATAGGAGAAAACAGAGTGAAACCTAAAAATTCAAACTGTTACAGGAAATGAACGCTTCAACATAGAAGAACGACATTTGGGGAACCAAGTCGCCTTAGTGTACTGATCATTACCTGAAAGTATCATCCAGTTTGGGTGAAAAAATATTTGCTGAGATTTCTGGAGATTCGTAATTTTTGGAAGCTTGGCAACCTTTTTCCATGAAAGTGTTTCTCACCAGTCACTGCTTAGGGCTACATCAAGAGGAAACAAAACATAGAGATAGAACGTGAAACTACTTTACTGTGTCAAGTTTCAAGAAGCTAGCACAAACCGTGTTGGATTTAGAGTTCCAAATACATCTATCAATATAGGAGAAAACAGAGTGAAACATAAAAATTCAAACTGTTACTGGAAATGAACGCTTCAACATAGAAGAACGAACTTTGGGGAACCAAGTCGCCTTCGTGTACTGATCATTACCTGAAAGTATCATCCAGTTTGGGTGAAAAAATATTTGCTGAGATTTCTGGAGATTCGTAATTTTTGGAAGCTTGGCAACCCCTTTCCATGAAAGTGTTTCTCGCCAGTCACTGCTTAGGGCTACATCAAGAGGAAACAAAACATAGAGATAGAACGTGAAACTACTTTACTGTATCAAGTTTCAAGAAGCTAGCACAAACCGTGTTGGATTTAGAGTTCCAAATACATGTATCAATATAGGAGAAAACAGAGTGAAACCTAAAAATTCAAACTGTTACTGGAAATGAACGCTTCAACATAGAAGAACGAACTTTGGGGAACCAAGTCGCCTTAGTGTACTGATCATTACCTGAAAGTATCATCCAGTTTGGGTGAAAAAATATTTGCTGAGATTTCTGGAGATTCGTAATTTTTGGAAGCTTGGCAACCCCTCTCCATGAAAGTGGTTCTCGCCAGTCACTGCTTAGGGCTACAGCAATGGAAACAAAACATAGAGATAGAACGTGAAACTACTTTACTGTGTCAAGTTTCAAGAAGCTAGCACAAACCGTGTTGGATTTAGAGTTCCAAATACATGTATCAATATAGGAGAAAACAGAGTGAAACCTAAAAATTCAAACTGTTACTGGAAATGAACGCTTCAACATAGAAGAACGAACTTTGGGGAACCAAGTCGCCTTAGTGTACTGATCATTACCTGAAAGTATCATCCAGTTTGGGTGAAAAAATATTTGCTGAGATTTCTGGAGATTCGTAACTTTTGGAAGCTTGGCAACCTTTTTCCATGAAAGTGTTTCTCGCCAGTCACTGCTTAGGGCTACATCAAGAGGAAACAGAATATAGAGATAGAACGTGAAACTACTTTACTTTGTCAAGTTTCATGAAGCTAGCACAAACCGTGTTGGATTTAGAGTTCCAAATACATCTATCAATATAGGAGAAAACAGAGTGAAACCTAAAAATTCAAACTGTTACTGGAAATGAACGCTTAAACATAGAAGAACGAAATTTGGGGAACCAAGTCGCCTTCGTGTACTGATCATTACCTGAAAGTATCATCCAGTTTGGGTGAAAAAATATTTGCTGAGATTTCTGGAGATTCGTAACTTTTGGAAGCTTGGCAAACTTTTTCCATGAAAGTGTTTCTCACCAGTCACTGCTTAGGGCTACATCAAGAAAAACAGAATATAGAGATAGAACGTGAAACTACTTTACTTTGTCAAGTTTCAAGAAGCTAGCACAAACCGTGTTGGATTTAGAGTTCCAAATACATCTATCAATATAGGAGAAAACAGAGTGAAACCTAAAAATTCAAACTGTTACTGGAAATGAACGCTTCAACATAGAAGAACGAACTTTGGGGAACCAAGTCGCCTTAGTGTACTGATCATTACCTGAAAGTATCATCCAGTTTGGGTGAAAAAATATTTGCTGAGATTTCTGGAGATTCGTAATTTTTGGAAGCTTGGCAACCCCTCTCCATGAAAGTGGTTCTCGCCAGTCACTGCTTAGGGCTACAGCAAGAGGAAACAAAACATAGAGATAGAACGTGAAACTACTTTACTGTGTCAAGTTTCAAGAAGCTAGCACAAACCGTGTTGGATTTAGAGTTCCAAATACATGTATCAATATAGGAGAAAACAGAGTGAAACCTAAAAATTCAAACTGTTACAGGAAATGATCGCTTCAACATAGAAGAACGACATTTGGTGAACCAAGTCGCCTTAGTGTACTGATCATTACCTGAAAGTATCATCCAGTTTGGGTGAAAAAATATTTGCTGAGATTTCTGGAGATTCGTAATTTTTGGAAGCTTGGCAACCCCTTTCCATGAAAGTGGTTCTCGCCAGTCACTGCTTAGGGCTACATCAAGAGGAAACAAAACATACAGATAGAACGTGAAACTACTTTACTGTGTCAAGTTTCAAGAAGCTAGCACAAATCGTGTTGGATTTAGAGTTCCAAATACATCTATCAATATAGGAGAAAACAGAGTGAAACCTAAAAATTCAAACTGTTACTGGAAATGAACGCTTCAACATAGAAGAACGACATTTGGGGAACCAAGTCGCCTTAGTGTACTGATCATTACCTGAAAGTATCATCCAGTTTGGGTGAAAAAATATTTGCTGAGATTTCTGGAGATTCGTAATTTTTGGAAGCTTGGCAACCCCTCTCCATGAAAGTGGTTCTCGCCAGTCACTGCTTAGGGCTACATCAAGAGGAAACAAAACATAGAGATAGAACGTGAAACTACTTTACTGTGTCACGTTTCAAGAAGCTAGCACAAACCGTGTTGGATTTAGAGTTCCAAATACATCTATCAATATAGGAGAAAACAGAGTGAAACCTAAAAATTCAAACTGTTACAGGAAATGAACGCTTCAACATAGAAGAACGACATTTGGGGAACCAAGTCGCCTTAGTGTACTGATCATTACCTGAAAGTATCATCCAGTTTGGGTGAAAAAATATTTGCTGAGATTTCTGGAGATTCGTAATTTTTGGAAGCTTGGCAACCCCTTTCCATGAAAGTGTTTCTCGCCAGTCACTGCTTAGGGCTACAGCAAGAGGAAACAAAACATAGAGATAGAACGTGAAACTACTTTACTGTGTCAAGTTTCAAGAAGCTAGCACAAACCGTGTTGGATTTAGAGTTCCAAATACATGTATCAATATAGGAGAAAACAGAGTGAAACCTAAAAATTCAAACTGTTACAGGAAATGATCGCTTCAACATAGAAGAACGACATTTGGTGAACCAAGTCGCCTTAGTGTACTGATCATTACCTGAAAGTATCATCCAGTTTGGGTGAAAAAATATTTGCTGAGATTTCTGGAGATTCGTAATTTTTGGAAGCTTGGCAACCCCTTTCCATGAAAGTGTTTCTCGCCAGTCACTGCTTAGGGCTACATCAAGAGGAAACAAAACATACAGATAGAACATGAAACTACTTTACTGTGTCAAGTTTCAAGAAGCTAGCACAAACCGTGTTGGATTTAGAGTTCCAAATACATCTATCAATATAGGAGAAAACAGAGTGAAACCTAAAAATTCAAACTGTTACTGGAAATGAACGCTTAAACATAGAAGAACGAAATTTGGGGAACCAAGTCGCCTTCGTGTACTGATCATTACGTGAAAGTATCATCCAGTTTGGGTGAAAAAATATTTGCTGAGATTTCTGGAGATTCGTAACTTTTGGAAGCTTGGCAAACTTTTTCCACGAAAGTGTTTCACACCAGTCACTGCTTAGGGCTACATCAAGAAAAACAGAATATAGAGATAGAACGTGAAACTACTTTACTTTGTCAAGTTTCAAGAAGCTAGCACAAACCGTGTTGGATTTAGAGTTCCAAATACATCTATCAATATAGGAGAAAACAGAGTGAAACCTAAAAATTCAAACTGTTACTGGAAATGAACGCTTCAACATAGAAGAACGAACTTTGGGGAACCAAGTCGCCTTAGTGTACTGATCATTACCTGAAAGTATCATCCAGTTTGGGTGAAAAAATATTTGCTGAGATTTCTGGAGATTCGTAATTTTTGGAAGCTTGGCAACCCCTCTCCATGAAAGTGGTTCTCGCCAGTCACTGCTTAGGGCTACAGCAAGAGGAAACAAAACATAGAGATAGAACGTGAAACCACTTTACTGTGGCAAGTTTCAAGAAGCTAGCACAAACCGTGTTGGATTTAGAGTTCCAAATACATGTATCAATATAGGAGAAAACAGAGTGAAACCTAAAAATTCAAACTGTTACAGGAAATGATCGCTTCAACATAGAAGAACGACATTTGGTGAACCAAGTCGCCTTAGTGTACTGATCATTACCTGAAAGTATCATCCAGTTTGGGTGAAAAAATATTTGCTGAGATTTCTGGAGATTCGTAATTTTTGGAAGCTTGGCAACCTTTTTCCATGAAAGTGTTTCTCACCAGTCACTGCTTAGGGCTACATCAAGAGGAAACAAAACATAGAGATAGAACGTGAAACTACTTTACTGTGTCAAGTTTCAAGAAGCTAGCACAAACCGTGTTGGATTTAGAGTTCCAAATACATCTATCAATATAGGAGAAAACAGAGTGAAACCTAAAAATTCAAACTGTTACAGGAAATGAACGCTTCAACATAGAAGAACGACATTTGGGGAACCAAGTCGCCTTAGTGTACTGATCATTACCTGAAAGTATCATCCAGTTTGGGTGAAAAAATATTTGCTGAGATTTCTGGAGATTCGTAATTTTTGGAAGCTTGGCAACCCCTTTCCATGAAAGTGTTTCTCGCCAGTCACTGCTTAGGGCTACATCAAGAGGAAACAAAACACAGTGATAGAACGTGAAACTACTTTACTGTGTCAAGTTTCAAGAAGCTAGCACAAACCGTGTTGGATTTAGAGTTCCAAATACATGTATCAATATAGGAGAAAACAGAGTGAAACCTAAAAATTCAAACTGTTACAGGAAATGAACGCTTCAACATAGAAGAACGACATTTGGGGAACCAAGTCGCCTTCGTGTACTGATCATTACCTGAAAGTATAATCCAGTTTGGGTGAAAAAATATTTGCTGAGATTTCTGGAGATTCGTAATTTTTGGAAGCTTGGCAACCCCTTTCCATGAAAGTGTTTCTCGCCAGTCACTGCTTAGGGCTACATCAAGAGGAAACAAAACCTAGAGATAGAACGTGAAACTACTTTACTGTGTCAAGTTTCAAGAAGCTAGCACAAACCGTGTTGGATTTAGAGTTCCAAATACATGTATCAATATAGGAGAAAACAGAGTGAAACCTAAAAATTCAAACTGTTACTGGAAATGAACGCTTCAACATAGAAGAACGAACTTTGGGGAACCAAGTCACCTTAGTGTACTGATCATTACCTGAAAGTATCATCCAGTTTGGGTGAAAAAATATTTGCTGAGATTTCTGGAGATTCGTAATTTTTGGAAGCTTGGCAACCCCTCTCCATGAAAGTGGTTCTCGCCAGTCACTGCTTAGGGCTACAGCAAGAGGAAACAAAACATAGAGATAGAACGTGAAACTACTTTACTGTGTCAAGTTTCAAGAAGCTAGCACAAACCGTGTTGGATTTAGAGTTCCAAATACATGTATCAATATAGGAGAAAACAGAGTGAAACCTAAAAATTCAAACTGTTACAGGAAATGAACGCTTCAACATAGAAGAACGACATTTGGGGAACCAAGTCGCCTTAGTGTACTGATCATTACCTGAAAGTATCATCCAGTTTGGGTGAAAAAATATTTGCTGAGATTTCTGGAGATTCGTAATTTTTGGAAGCTTGGCAACCCCTCTCCATGAAAGTGGTTCTCGCCAGTCACTGCTTAGGGCTACAGCAAGAGGAAACAAAACATAGAGATAGAACGTGAAACTACTTTACTGTGTCAAGTTTCAAGAAGCTAGCACAAACCGTGTTGGATTTAGAGTTCCAAATACATGTATCAATATAGGAGAAAACAAAGTGAAACCTAAAAATTCAAACTGTTACAGGAAATGAACGCTTCAACATAGAAGAACGACATTTGGGGAACCAAGTCGCCTTAGTGTACTGATCATTACCTGAAAGTATCATCCAGTTTGGGTGAAAAAATATTTGCTGAGATTTCTGGAGATTCGTAATTTTTGGAAGCTTGGCAACCCCTTTCCATGAAAGTGTTTCTCGCCAGTCACTGCTTAGGGCTACATCAAGAGGAAACAAAACATAGAGATAGAACGTGAAACTACTTTACTGTATCAAGTTTCAAGAAGCTAGCACAAACCATGTTGGATTTAGAGTTCCAAATACATGTATCAATATAGGAGAAAACAGAGTGAAACCTAAAAATTCAAACTGTTACTGGAAATGAACGCTTCAACATAGAAGAACGAACTTTGGGGAACCAAGTCGCCTACGTGTACTGATCATTACCTGAAAGTATCATCCAGTTTGGGTGAAAAAATATTTGCTGAGATTTCTGGAGATTCGTAACTTTTGGAAGCTTGGCAACCCCTCTCCATGAAAGTGGTTCTCGCCAGTCACTGCTTAGGGCTACAGCAATGGAAACAAAACATAGAGATAGAACGTGAAACTACTTTACTGTGTCAAGTTTCAAGAAGCTAGCACAAACCGTGTTGGATTTAGAGTTCCAAATACATGTATCAGTATAGGAGAAAACAGAGTGAAACCTAAAAATTCAAACTGTTACAGGAAATGAACGCTTCAACATAGAAGAACGACATTTGGGGAACCAAGTCGCCTTAGTGTACTGATCATTACCTGAAAGTATCATCCAGTTTGGGTGAAAAAATATTTGCTGAGATTTCTGGAGATTCGTAATTTTTGGAAGCTTGGCAACCCCTTTCCATGAAAGTGTTTCTCGCCAGTCACTGCTTAGGGCTACATCAAGAGGAAACAAAACATAGAGATAGAACGTGAAACTACTTTATTGTGTCAAGTTTCAAGATGCTAGCACAAACCTTGTTGGATTTAGAGTTCCAAATACATGTATCAATATAGGAGAAAACAGAGTGAAACCTAAAAATTCAAACTGTTACTGGAAATGAACGCTTCAACATAGAAGAACGACATTTGGGGAACCAAGTCGCCTACGTGTACTGATCATTACCTGAAAGTATCATCCAGTTTGGGTGAAAAAATATTTGCTGAGATTTCTGGAGATTCGTAATTTTTGGAAGCTTGGCAACCCCTCTCCATGAAAGTGGTTCTCTCCAGTCACTGCTTAGGGCTACAGCAAGAGGAAACAAAACATAGAGATAGAACGTGAAACTACTTTACTGTGTCAAGTTTCAAGAAGCTAGCACAAACCGTGTTGGATTTAGAGTTCCAAATACATGTATCAATATAGGAGAAAACAGAGTGAAACCTAAAAATTCAAACTGTTACAGGAAATGAACGCTTCAACATAGAAGAACGACATTTGGGGAACCAAGTCGCCTTAGTGTACTGATCATTACCTGAAAGTATCATCCTGTTTGGGTGAAAAAATATTTGCTGAGATTTCTGGAGATTCGTAATTTTTGGAATCTTGGCAACCCCTTTCCATGAAAGTGTTTCTTGCCAGTCACTGCTTAGGGCTACATCAAGAGGAAACAAAACATAGAGATAGAACGTGAAACTACTTTACTGTGTCAAGTTTCAAGAAGCTAGCACAAACCGTGTTGGATTTAGAGTTCCAAATACATGTATCAATATAGGAGAAAACAGAGTGAAACCTAAAAATTCAAACTGTTACAGGAAATGAACGCTTCAACATAGAAGAACGACATTTGGGGAACCAAGTCGCCTTAGTGTACTGATCGTTACCTGAAAGTATCATCCAGTTTGGGTGAAAAAATATTTGCTGAGATTTCTGGAGATTCGTAATTTTTGGAAGCTTGGCAACCACTTTCCATGAAAGTGTTTCTCGCCAGTCACTGCTTAGGGCTACATCAAGAGGAAACAAAACATAGAGATAGAACGTGAAACTACTTTACTGTGTCAAGTTTCAAGAAGCTACCACAAACCGTGTTGGATTTAGAGGTCCAAATACATCTATCAATATAGGAGAAAACAGAGTGAAACCTAAAAATTCAAACTGTTACTGGAAATGAACGCTTCAACATAGAAGAACGAACTTTGGGGAACCAAGTCGCCTTAGTGTACTGATCGTTACCTGAAAGTATCATCCAGTTTGGGTGAAAAAATATTTGCTGAGATTTCTGGAGATTCGTAATTTTTGGAAGCTTGGCAACCCCTCTCCATGAAAGTGGTTCTCGCCAGTCACTGCTTAGGGCTACAGCAAGAGGAAACAAAACATAGAGATAGAACGTGAAACTACTTTACTGTGTCAAGTTTCAAGAAGGTAGCACAAACCGTGTTGGATTTAGAGTTCCAAATACATGTATCAATATAGGAGAAAACAGAGTGAAACCTAAAAATTCAAACTGTTACAGGAAATGAACGCTTCAACATAGAAGAACGACATTTGGGGAACCAAGTCGCCTTAGTGTACTGATCATTACCTGAAAGTATCATCCAGTTTGGGTGAAAAAATATTTGCTGAGATTTCTGGAGATTCGTAACTTTTGGAAGCTTGGCAACCTTTTTCCATGAAAGTGTTTCTCACCAGTCACTGCTTAGGGCTACATCAAGAGGAAACAGAATATAGAGATAGAACGTGAAACTACTTTACTGTGTCAAGTTTCAAGAAGCTAGCACAAACCGTGTTGGATTTAGAGTTCCAAATACATGTATCAATATAGGAGAAAACAGAGTGAAACCTAAAAATTCAAACTGTTACAGGAAATGAACGCTTCAACATGGAAGAACGACATTTGGGGAACCAAGTCGCCTTAGTGTACTGATCATTACCTGAAAGTATCATCCAGTTTGGGTGAAAAAATATTTGCTGAGATTTCTGGAGATTCGTAATTTTTGGAAGCTTGGCAACCCCTCTCCATGAAAGTGGTTCTCGCCAGTCACTGCTTAGGGCTACAGCAAGAGGAAACAAAACATAGAGATAGAACATGAAACTACTTTACTGTGTCAAGTTTCAAGAAGCTAGCACAAACCGTGTTGGATTTAGAGTTCCAAATACATGTATCAATATAGGAGAAAACAGAGTGAAACCTAAAAATTCAAACTGTTACAGGAAATGAACGCTTCAACATAGAAGAACGACATTTGGGGAACCAAGTCGCCTTAGTGTACTGATCATTACCTGAAAGTATCATCCAGTTTGGGTGAAAAAATATTTGCTGAGATTTCTGGAGATTCGTAACTTTTGGAAGCTTGGCAACCCCTCTCCATGAAAGTGTTTCTCGCCAGTCACTGCTTAGGGCTACATCAAGAGGAAACAGAATATAGAGATAGAATGTGAAACTACTTTACTGTGTCAAGTTTCAAGAAGCTAGCACAAACCGTGTTGGATTTAGAGTTCCAAATACATGTATCAATATAGGAGAAAACAGAGTGAAACCTAAAAATTCAAACTGTTACAGGAAATGATCGCTTCAACATAGAAGAACGACATTTGGTGAACCAAGTCGCCTTAGTGTACTGATCATTACCTGAAAGTATCATCCAGTTTGGGTGAAAAAATATTTGCTGAGATTTCTGGAGATTCGTAATTTTTGGAAGCTTGGCAACCCCTTTCCATGAAAGTGTTTCTCGCCAGTCACTGCTTAGGGCTACATCAAGAGGAAACAAAACATACAGATAGAACGTGAAACTACTTTACTGTGTCAAGTTTCAAGAAGCTAGCACAAACCGTGTTGGATTTAGAGTTCCAAATACATCTATCAATATAGGAGAAAACAGAGTGAAACCTAAAAATTCAAACTGTTACTGGAAATGAACGCTTCAACATAGAAGAACGACATTTGGGGAACCAAGTCGCCTACGTGTACTGATCATTACCTGAAAGTATCATCCAGTTTGGGTGAAAAAATATTTGCTGAGGTTTCTGGAGATTCGTTATTTTTGGAAGCTTGGCAACCCCTCTCCATGAAAGTGGTTCTCGCCAGTCACTGCTTAGGGCTACAGCAAGAGGAAACAAAACATAGAGATAGAACGTGAAACTACTTTACTGTGTCAAGTTTCAAGAAGCTAGCACAAACCGTGTTGGATTTAGAGTTCCAAATACATGTATCAATATAGGAGAAAACAGAGTGAAACCTAAAAATTCAAACTGTTACAGGAAATGAATGCTTCAACATAGAAGAACGACATTTGGGGAACCAAGTCGCCTTAGTGTACTGATCATTACCTGAAAGTATCATCCAGTTTGGGTGAAAAAATATTTGCTGAGATTTCTGGAGATTCGTAATTTTTGGAAGCTTGGCAACCCCTTTCCATGAAAGTGTTTCTCGCCAGTCACTGCTTAGGGCTACATCAAGAGGAAACAAAACACAGAGATAGAACGTGAAACTACTTTACTGTGTCAAGTTTCAAGAAGCTAGCACAAACCGTGTTGGATTTAGAGTTCCAAATACATGTATCAATATAGGAGAAAACAGAGTGAAACCTAAAAATTCAAACTGTTACAGGAAATGAACGCTTCAACATAGAAGAACGACATTTGGGGAACCAAGTCGCCTTAGTGTACTGATCATTACCTGAAAGTATCATCCAGTTTGGGTGAAAAAATATTTGCTGAGATTTCTGGAGATTCGTAATTTTTGGAAGCTTGGCAACCTTTTTCCATGAAAGTGTTTCTCACCAGTCACTGCTTAGGGCTACCTCAAGAGGAAACAAAACATAGAGATAGAACGTGAAACTACTTTACTGTGTCAAGTTTCAAGAAGCTAGCACAAACCGTGTTGGATTTAGAGTTCCAAATACATGTATCAATATAGGAGAAAACAGAGTGAAACCTAAAAATTCAAACTGTTACAGGAAATGAACGCTTCAACATAGAAGAACGACATTTGGGGAACCAAGTCGCCTTAGTGTACTGATCATTACCTGAAAGTATCATCCAGTTTGGGTGAAAAAATATTTGCTGAGATTTCTGGAGATTCGTAATTTTTGGAAGCTTGGCAACCCCTTTCCATGAAAGTGTTTCTCGCCAGTCACTGCTTAGGGCTACATCAAGAGGAAACAAAACACAGAGATAGAACGTGAAACTACTTTACTGTGTCAAGTTTCAAGAAGCTAGCACAAACCGTGTTGGATTTAGAGTTCCAAATACATGTATCAATATAGGAGAAAACAGAGTGAAACCTAAAAATTCAAACTGTTACAGGAAATGAACGCTTCAACATAGAAGAACGACATTTGGGGAACCAAGTCGCCTTAGTGTACTGATCATTACCTGAAAGTATCATCCAGTTTGGGTGAAAAAATATTTGCTGAGATTTCTGGAGATTCGTAATTTTTGGAAGCTTGGCAACCTTTTTCCATGAAAGTGTTTCTCACCAGTCACTGCTTAGGGCTACATCAAGAGGAAACAAAACATAGAGATAGAACGTGAAACTACTTTACTGTGTCAAGTTTCAAGAAGCTAGCACAAACCGTGTTGGATTTAGAGTTCCAAATACATCTATCAATATAGGAGAAAACAGAGTGAAACATAAAAATTCAAACTGTTACTGGAAATGAACGCTTCAACATAGAAGAACGAACTTTGGGGAACCAAGTCGCCTTCGTGTACTGATCATTACCTGAAAGTATCATCCAGTTTGGGTGAAAAAATATTTGCTGAGATTTCTGGAGATTCGTAATTTTTGGAAGCTTGGCAACCCCTTTCCATGAAAGTGTTTCTCGCCAGTCACTGCTTAGGGCTACATCAAGAGGAAACAAAACATAGAGATAGAACGTGAAACTACTTTACTGTATCAAGTTTCAAGAAGCTAGCACAAACCGTGTTGGATTTAGAGTTCCAAATACATGTATCAATATAGGAGAAAACAGAGTGAAACCTAAAAATTCAAACTGTTACTGGAAATGAACGCTTCAACATAGAAGAACGAACTTTGGGGAACCAAGTCGCCTTAGTGTACTGATCATTACCTGAAAGTATCATCCAGTTTGGGTGAAAAAATATTTGCTGAGATTTCTGGAGATTCGTAATTTTTGGAAGCATGGCAACCCCTCTCCATGAAAGTGGTTCTCGCCAGTCACTGCTTAGGGCTACAGCAATGGAAACAAAACATAGAGATAGAACGTGAAACTACTTTACTGTGTCAAGTTTCAAGAAGCTAGCACAAACCGTGTTGGATTTAGAGTTCCAAATACATCTATCAATATAGGAGAAAACAGAGTGAAACCTAAAAATTCAAACTGTTACTGGAAATGAACGCTTCAACATAGAAGAACGAACTTTGGGGAACCAAGTCGCCTTAGTGTACTGATCATTACCTGAAAGTATCATCCAGTTTGGGTGAAAAAATATTTGCTGAGATTTCTGGAGATTCGTAACTTTTGGAAGCTTGGCAACCTTTTTCCATGAAAGTGTTTCTCGCCAGTCACTGCTTAGGGCTACATCAAGAGGAAACAGAATATAGAGATAGAACGTGAAACTACTTTACTTTGTCAAGTTTCATGAAGCTAGCACAAACCGTGTTGGATTTAGAGTTCCAAATACATCTATCAATATAGGAGAAAACAGAGTGAAACCTAAAAATTCAAACTGTTACTGGAAATGAACGCTTAAACATAGAAGAACGAAATTTGGGGAACCAAGTCGCCTTCGTGTACTGATCATTACCTGAAAGTATCATCCAGTTTGGGTGAAAAAATATTTGCTGAGATTTCTGGAGATTCGTAACTTTTGGAAGCTTGGCAAACTTTTTCCATGAAAGTGTTTCTCACCAGTCACTGCTTAGGGCTACATCAAGAAAAACAGAATATAGAGATAGAAAGTGAAACTACTTTACTTTGTCAAGTTTCAAGAAGCTAGCACAAACCGTGTTGGATTTAGAGTTCCAAATACATCTATCAATATAGGAGAAAACAGAGTGAAACCTAAAAATTCAAACTGTTACTGGAAATGAACGCTTCAACATAGAAGAACGAACTTTGGGGAACCAAGTCGCCTTAGTGTACTGATCATTACCTGAAAGTATCATCCAGTTTGGGTGAAAAAATATTTGCTGAGATTTCTGGAGATTCGTAATTTTTGGAAGCTTGGCAACCCCTCTCCATGAAAGTGGTTCTCGCCAGTCACTGCTTAGGGCTACAGCAAGAGGAAACAAAACATAGAGATAGAACGTGAAACTACTTTACTGTGTCAAGTTTCAAGAAGCTAGCACAAACCGTGTTGGATTTAGAGTTCCAAATACATGTATCAATATAGGAGAAAACAGAGTGAAACCTAAAAATTCAAACTGTTACAGGAAATGATCGCTTCAACATAGAAGAACGACATTTGGTGAACCAAGTCGCCTTAGTGTACTGATCATTACCTGAAAGTATCAAACAGTTTGGGTGAAAACATATTTGCTGAGATTTCTGGAGATTCGTAATTTTTGGAAGCTTGGCAACCCCTTTCCATGAAAGTGGTTCTCGCCAGTCACTGCTTAGGGCTACATCAAGAGGAAACAAAACATACAGATAGAACGTGAAACTACTTTACTGTGTCAAGTTTCAAGAAGCTAGCACAAATCGTGTTGGATTTAGAGTTCCAAATACATCTATCAATATAGGAGAAAACAGAGTGAAACCTAAAAATTCAAACTGTTACTGGAAATGAACGCTTCAACATAGAAGAACGACATTTGGGGAACCAAGTCGCCTTAGTGTACTGATCATTACCTGAAAGTATCATCCAGTTTGGGTGAAAAAATATTTGCTGAGATTTCTGGAGATTCGTAATTTTTGGAAGCTTGGCAACCCCTCTCCATGAAAGTGGTTCTCGCCAGTCACTGCTTAGGGCTACATCAAGAGGAAACAAAACATAGAGATAGAACGTGAAACTACTTTACTGTGTCACGTTTCAAGAAGCTAGCACAAACCGTGTTGGATTTAGAGTTCCAAATACATCTATCAATATAGGAGAAAACAGAGTGAAACCTAAAAATTCAAACTGTTACAGGAAATGAACGCTTCAACATAGAAGAACGACATTTGGGGAACCAAGTCGCCTTAGTGTACTGATCATTACCTGAAAGTATCATCCAGTTTGGGTGAAAAAATATTTGCTGAGATTTCTGGAGATTCGTAATTTTTGGAAGCTTGGCAACCCCTTTCCATGAAAGTGTTTCTCGCCAGTCACTGCTTAGGGCTACAGCAAGAGGAAACAAAACATAGAGATAGAACGTGAAACTACTTTACTGTGTCAAGTTTCAAGAAGCTAGCACAAACCGTGTTGGATTTAGAGTTCCAAATACATGTATCAATATAGGAGAAAACAGAGTGAAACCTAAAAATTCAAACTGTTACAGGAAATGATCGCTTCAACATAGAAGAACGACATTTGGTGAACCAAGTCGCCTTAGTGTACTGATCATTACCTGAAAGTATCATCCAGTTTGGGTGAAAAAATATTTGCTGAGATTTCTGGAGATTCGTAATTTTTGGAAGCTTGGCAACCCCTTTCCATGAAAGTGTTTCTCGCCAGTCACTGCTTAGGGCTACATCAAGAGGAAACAAAACATACAGATAGAACATGAAACTACTTTACTGTGTCAAGTTTCAAGAAGCTAGCACAAACCGTGTTGGATTTAGAGTTCCAAATACATCTATCAATATAGGAGAAAACAGAGTGAAACCTAAAAATTCAAACTGTTACTGGAAATGAACGCTTAAACATAGAAGAACGAAATTTGGGGAACCAAGTCGCCTTCGTGTACTGATCATTACCTGAAAGTATCATCCAGTTTGGGTGAAAAAATATTTGCTGAGATTTCTGGAGATTCGTAACTTTTGGAAGCTTGGCAAACTTTTTCCACGAAAGTGTTTCTCACCAGTCACTGCTTAGGGCTACATCAAGAAAAACAGAATATAGAGATAGAACGTGAAACTACTTTACTTTGTCAAGTTTCAAGAAGCTAGCACAAACCGTGTTGGATTTAGAGTTCCAAATACATCTATCAATATAGGAGAAAACAGAGTGAAACCTAAAAATTCAAACTGTTACTGGAAATGAACGCTTCAACATAGAAGAACGACATTTGGGGAACCAAGTCGCCTTAGTGTACTGATCATTACCTGAAAGTATCATCCAGTTTGGGTAAAAAAATATTTGCTGAGATTTCTGGAGATTCGTAATTTTTGGAAGCTTGGCAACCCCTCTCCATGAAAGTGGTTCTCGCCAGTCACTGCTTAGGGCTACATCAAGAGGAAACAAAACATAGAGATAGAACGTGAAACTACTTTACTGTGGCAAGTTTCAAGAAGCTAGCACAAACCGTGTTGGATTTAGAGTTCCAAATACATGTATCAATATAGGAGAAAACAGAGTGAAACCTAAAAATTCAAACTGTTACAGGAAATGATCGCTTCAACATAGAAGAACGACATTTGGTGAACCAAGTCGCCTTAGTGTACTGATCATTACCTGAAAGTATCATCCAGTTTGGGTGAAAAAATATTTGCTGAGATTTCTGGAGATTCGTAATTTTTGGAAGCTTGGCAACCCCTTTCCATGAAAGTGTTTCTCGCCAGTCACTGCTTAGGGCTACATCAAGAGGAAACAAAACACAGAGATAGAACGTGAAACTACTTTACTGTGTCAAGTTTCAAGAAGCTAGCACAAACCGTGTTGGATTTAGAGTTCCAAATACATGTATCAATATAGGAGAAAACAGAGTGAAACCTAAAATTTCAAACTGTTACAGGAAATGAACGCTTCAACATAGAAGAACGACATTTGGGGAACCAAGTCGCCTTAGTGTACTGATCATTACCTGAAAGTATCATCCAGTTTGGGTGAAAAAATATTTGCTGAGATTTCTGGAGATTCGTAATTTTTGGAAGCTTGGCAACCTTTTTCCATGAAAGTGTTTCTCACCAGTCACTGCTTAGGGCTACATCAAGAGGAAACAAAACATAGAGATAGAACGTGAAACTACTTTACTGTGTCAAGTTTCAAGAAGCTAGCACAAACCGTGTTGGATTTAGAGTTCCAAATACATCTATCAATATAGGAGAAAACAGAGTGAAACCTAAAAATTCAAACTGTTACTGGAAATGAACGCTTCAACATAGAAGAACGAACTTTGGGGAACCAAGTCGCCTTCGTGTACTGATCATTACCTGAAAGTATCATCCAGTTTGGGTGAAAAAATATTTGCTGAGATTTCTGGAGATTCGTAATTTTTGGAAGCTTGGCAACCCCTTTCCATGAAAGTGTTTCTCGCCAGTCACTGCTTAGGGCTACATCAAGAGGAAACAAAACATAGAGATAGAACGTGAAACTACTTTACTGTATCAAGTTTCAAGAAGCTAGCACAAACCGTGTTGGATTTAGAGTTCCAAATACATGTATCAATATAGGAGAAAACAGAGTGAAACCTAAAAATTCAAACTGTTACTGGAAATGAACGCTTCAACATAGAAGAACGAACTTTGGGGAACCAAGTCGCCTTAGTGTACTGATCATTACCTGAAAGTATCATCCAGTTTGGGTGAAAAAATATTTGCTGAGATTTCTGGAGATTCGTAATTTTTGGAAGCTTGGCAACCCCTCTCCATGAAAGTGGTTCTCGCCAGTCACTGCTTAGGGCTACAGCAATGGAAACAAAACATAGAGATAGAACGTGAAACTACTTTACTGTGTCAAGTTTCAAGAAGCTAGCACAAACCGTGTTGGATTTAGAGTTCCAAATACATGTATCAATATAGGAGAAAACAGAGTGAACCCTAAAAATTCAAACTGTTACAGGAAATGAACGCTTCAACATAGAAGAACGACATTTGGGGAACCAAGTCGCCTTAGTGTACTGATCATTACCTGAAAGTATCATCCAGTTTGGGTGAAAAAATATTTGCTGAGATTTCTGGAGATTCGTAACTTTTGGAAGCTTGGCAACCTTTTTCCATGAAAGTGTTTCTCGCCAGTCACTGCTTAGGGCTACATCAAGAGGAAACAGAATATAGAGATAGAACGTGAAACTACTTTACTTTGTCAAGTTTCATGAAGCTAGCACAAACCGTGTTGGATTTAGAGTTCCAAATACATCTATCAATATAGGAGAAAACAGAGTGAAACCTAAAAATTCAAACTGTTACTGGAAATGAACGCTTAAACATAGAAGAACGAAATTTGGGGAACCAAGTCGCCTTCGTGTACTGATCATTACCTGAAAGTATCATCCAGTTTGGGTGAAAAAATATTTGCTGAGATTTCTGGAGATTCGTAACTTTTGGAAGCTTGGCAAACTTTTTCCATGAAAGTGTTTCTCACCAGTCACTGCTTAGGGCTACATCAAGAAAAACAGAATATAGAGATAGAACGTGAAACTACTTTACTTTGTCAAGTTTCAAGAAGCTAGCACAAACCGTGTTGGATTTAGAGTTCCAAATACATCTATCAATATAGGAGAAAACAGAGTGAAACCTAAAAATTCAAACTGTTACTGGAAATGAACGCTTCAACATAGAAGAACGAACTTTGGGGAACCAAGTCGCCTTAGTGTACTGATCATTACCTGAAAGTATCATCCAGTTTGGGTGAAAAAATATTTGCTGAGATTTCTGGAGATTCGTAATTTTTGGAAGCTTGGCAACCCCTCTCCATGAAAGTGGTTCTCGCCAGTCACTGCTTAGGGCTACAGCAAGAGGAAACAAAACATAGAGATAGAACGTGAAACTACTTTACTGTGTCAAGTTTCAAGAAGCTAGCACAAACCGTGTTGGATTTAGAGTTCCAAATACATGTATCAATATAGGAGAAAACAGAGTGAAACCTAAAAATTCAAACTGTTACAGGAAATGATCGCTTCAACATAGAAGAACGACATTTGGTGAACCAAGTCGCCTTAGTGTACTGATCATTACCTGAAAGTATCATCCAGTTTGGGTGAAAAAATATTTGCTGAGATTTCTGGAGATTCGTAATTTTTGGAAGCTTGGCAACCCCTTTCCATGAAAGTGTTTCTCGCCAGTCACTGCTTAGGGCTACATCAAGAGGAAACAAAACATACAGATAGGACGTGAAACTACTTTACTGTGTCAAGTTTCAAGAAGCTAGCACAAATCGTGTTGGATTTAGAGTTCCAAATACATCTATCAATATAGGAGAAAACAGAGTGAAACCTAAAAATTCAAACTGTTACTGGAAATGAACGCTTCAACATAGAAGAACGACATTTGGGGAACCAAGTCGCCTTAGTGTACTGATCATTACCTGAAAGTATCATCCAGTTTGGGTGAAAAAATATTTGCTGAGATTTCTGGAGATTCGTAATTTTTGGAAGCTTGGCAACCCCTCTCCATGAAAGTGGTTCTCGCCAGTCACTGCTTAGGGCTACATCAAGAGGAAACAAAACATAGAGATAGAACGTGAAACTACTTTACTGTGTCAAGTTTCAAGAAGCTAGCACAAACCGTGTTGGATTTAGAGTTCCAAATACATCTATCAATATAGGAGAAAACAGAGTGAAACCTAAAAATTCAAACTGTTACAGGAAATGAACGCTTCAACATAGAAGAACGACATTTGGGGAACCAAGTCGCCTTAGTGTACTGATCATTACCTGAAAGTATCATCCAGTTTGGGTGAAAAAATATTTGCTGAGATTTCTGGAGATTCGTAATTTTTGGAAGCTTGGCAACCCCTTTCCATGAAAGTGTTTCTCGCCAGTCACTGCTTAGGGCTACAGCAAGAGGAAACAAAACATAGAGATAGAACGTGAAACTACTTTACTGTGTCAAGTTTCAAGAAGCTAGCACAAACCGTGTTGGATTTAGAGTTCCAAATACATGTATCAATATAGGAGAAAACAGAGTGAAACCTAAAAATTCAAACTGTTACAGGAAATGAACGCTTCAATATAGAAGAACGACATTTGGGGAACCAAGTCGCCTTAGTGTACTGATCATTACCTGAAAGTATCATCCAGTTTGGGTGAAAAAATATTTGCTGAGATTTCTGGAGATTCGTAATTTTTGGAAGCTTGGCAACCTTTTTCCATGAAAGTGTTTCTCACCAGTCACTGCTTAGGGCTACATCAAGAGGAAACAAAACATAGAGATAGAACGTGAAACTACTTTACTGTGTCAAGTTTCAAGAAGCTAGCACAAACCGTGTTGGATTTAGAGTTCCAAATACATGTATCAATATAGGAGAAAACAGAGTGAAACCTAAAAATTCAAACTGTTACTGGAAATGAACGCTTCAACATAGAAGAACGAACTTTGGGGAACCAAGTCGCCTTCGTGTACTGATCATTACCTGAAAGTATCATCCAGTTTGGGTGAAAAAATATTTGCTGAGATTTCTGGAGATTCGTAATTTTTGGAAGCTTGGCAACCCCTTTCCATGAAAGTGTTTCTCTCCAGTCACTGCTTAGGGCTACATCAAGAGGAAACAAAACATAGAGATAGAACGTGAAACTATTTTACTGTATCAAGTTTCAAGAAGCTAGCACAAACCGTGTTGGATTTAGAGTTCCAAATACATGTATCAATATAGGAGAAAACAGAGTGAAACCTAAAAATTCAAACTGTTACTGGAAATGAACGCTTCAACATAGAAGAACGAACTTTGGGGAACCAAGTCGCCTTAGTGTACTGATCATTACCTGAAAGTATCATCCAGTTTGGGTGAAAAAATATTTGCTGAGATTTCTGGAGATTCGTAATTTTTGGAAGCTTGGCAACCCCTCTCCATGAAAGTGGTTCTCGCCAGTCACTGCTTAGGGCTACAGCAATGGAAACAAAACATAGAGATAGAACGTGAAACTACTTTACTGTGTCAAGTTTCAAGAAGCTAGCACAAACCGTGTTGGATTTAGAGTTCCAAATACATGTATCAATATAGGAGAAAACAGAGTGAAACCTAAAAATTCAAACTGTTACAGGAAATGAACGCTTCAACATAGAAGAACGAACTTTGGGGAACCAAGTCGCCTTAGTGTACTGATCATTACCTGAAAGTATCATCCAGTTTGGGTGAAAAAATATTTGCTGAGATTTCTGGAGATTCGTAACTTTTGGAAGCTTGGCAACCTTTTTCCATGAGGTGTTTCTCGCCAGTCACTGCTTAGGGCTACATCAAGAGGAAACAGAATATAGAGATAGAACGTGAAACTACTTTACTTTGTCCAGTTTCATGAAGCTAGCACAAACCGTGTTGGATTTAGAGTTCCAAATACATCTATCAATATAGGAGAAAACAGAGTGAAACCTAAAAATTCAAACTGTTACTGGAAATGAACGCTTAAACATAGAAGAACGAAATTTGGGGAACCAAGTCGCCTTCGTGTACTGATCATTACCTGAAAGTATCATCCAGTTTGGGTGAAAAAATATTTGCTGAGATTTCTGGAGATTCGTAACTTTTGGAAGCTTGGCAAACTTTTTCCATGAAAGTGTTTCTCACCAGTCACTGCTTAGGGCTACATCAAGAAAAACAGAATATAGAGATAGAACGTGAAACTACTTTACTTTGTCAAGTTTCAAGAAGCTAGCACAAACCGTGTTGGATTTAGAGTTCCAAATACATCTATCAATATAGGAGAAAACAGAGTGAAACCTAAAAATTCAAACTGTTACTGGAAATGAACGCTTCAACATAGAAGAACGAACTTTGGGGAACCAAGTCGCCTTAGTGTACTGATCATTACCTGAAAGTATCATCCAGTTTGGGTGAAAAAATATTTGCTGAGATTTCTGGAGATTCGTAATTTTTGGAAGCTTGGCAACCCCTCTCCATGAAAGTGGTTCTCGCCAGTCACTGCTTAGGGCTACAGCAAGAGGAAACAAAACATAGAGATAGAACGTGAAACTACTTTACTGTGTCAAGTTTCAAGAAGCTAGCACAAACCGTGTTGGATTTAGAGTTCCAAATACATGTATCAATATAGGAGAAAACAGAGTGAAACCTAAAATTCAAACTGTTACAGGAAATGATCGCTTCAACATAGAAGAACGACATTTGGTGAACCAAGTCGCCTTGTGTACTGATCATTACCTGAAAGTATCATCCAGTTTGGGTGAAAAAATATTTGCTGAGATTTCTGGAGATTCGTAATTTTTGGAAGCTTGGCAACCCCTTTCCATGAAAGTGTTTCTCGCCAGTCACTGCTTAGGGCTACATCAAGAGGAAACAAAACATACAGATAGAACGTGAAACTACTTTACTGTGTCAAGTTTCAAGAAGCTAGCACAAATCGTGTTGGATTTAGAGTTCCAAATACATCTATCAATATAGGAGAAAACAGAGTGAAACCTAAAAATTCAAACTGTTACTGGAAATGAACGCTTCAACATAGAAGAACGAACTTTGGGGAACCAAGTCGCCTTAGTGTACTGATCATTACCTGAAAGTATCATCCAGTTTGGGTGAAAAAATATTTGCTGAGATTTCTGGAGATTCGTAATTTTTGAAAGCTTGGCAACCCCTCTCCATGAAAGTGGTTCTCGCCAGTCACTGCTTAGGGCTACAGCAAGAGGAAACAAAACATAGAGATAGAACGTGAAACTACTTTACTGTGTCAAGTTTCAAGAAGCTAGCACAGACCGTGTTGGATTTAGAGTTTCAAATACATGTATCAATATAGGAGAAAACAGAGTGAAACCTAAAAATTCAAACTGTTACAGGAAATGATCGCTTCAACATAGAAGAACGACATTTGGTGAACCAAGTCGCCTTAGTGTACTGATCATTACCTGAAAGTATCATCCAGTTTGGGTGAAAAAATATTTGCTGAGATTTCTGGAGATTCGTAATTTTTGGAAGCTTGGCAACCCCTTTCCATGAAAGTGTTTCTCGCCAGTCACTGCTTAGGGCTACATCAAGAGGAAACAAAACATACAGATAGAACGTGAAACTACTTTACTGTGTCAAGTTTCAAGAAGCTAGCACAAACCGTGTTGGATTTAGAGTTCCAAATACATCTATCAATATAGGAGAAAACAGAGTGAAACCTAAAAATTCAAACTGTTACTGGAAATGAACGCTTCAACATAGAAGAACGACATTTGGGGAACCAAGTCGCCTACGTGTACTGATCATTACCTGAAAGTATCATCCAGTTTGGGTGAAAAAATATTTGCTGAGATTTCTGGAGATTCGTAATTTTTGGAAGCTTGGCAACCCCTCTCCATGAAAGTGGTTCTCGCCAGTCACTGCTTAGGGCTACAGCAAGAGGAAACAAAACATAGAGATAGAACGTGAAACTACTTTACTGTGTCAAGTTTCAAGAAGCTAGCACAAACCGTGTTGGATTTAGAGTTCCAAATACATGTATCAATATAGGAGAAAACAGAGTGAAACCTAAAAATTCAAACTGTTACAGGAAATGAACGCTTCAACATAGAAGAACGACATTTGGGGAACCAAGTCGCCTTAGTGTACTGATCATTACCTGAAAGTATCATCCAGTTTGGGTGAAAAAATATTTGCTGAGATTTCTGGAGATTCGTAATTTTTGGAAGCTTGGCAACCCCTTTCCATGAAAGTGTTTCTCGCCAGTCACTGCTTAGGGCTACATCAAGAGGAAACAAAACATAGAGATAGAACGTGAAACTACTTTACTGTGTCAAGTTTCAAGAAGCTAGCACAAACCGTGTTGGATTTAGAGTTCCAAATACATGTATCAATATAGGAGAAAACAGAGTGAAACCTAAAAATTCAAACTGTTACAGGAAATGAACGCTTCAACATAGAAGAACGACATTTGGGGAACCAAGTCGCCTTAGTGTACTGATCATTACCTGAAAGTATCATCCAGTTTGGGTGAAAAAATATTTGCTGAGATTTCTGGAGATTCGTAATTTTTGGAAGCTTGGCAACCTTTTTCCATGAAAGTGTTTCTCACCAGTCACTGCTTAGGGCTACATCAAGAGGAAACAAAACATAGAGATAGAACGTGAAACTACTTTACTGTGTCAAGTTTCAAGAAGCTAGCACAAACCGTGTTGGATTTAGAGTTCCAAATACATCTATCAATATAGGAGAAAACAGAGTGAAACCTAAAAATTCAAACTGTTACTGGAAATGAACGCTTCAACATAGAAGAACGAACTTTGGGGAACCAAGTCGCCTTAGTGTACTGATCATTACCTGAAAGTATCATCCAGTTTGGGTGAAAAAATATTTGCTGAGATTTCTGGAGATTCGTAACTTTTGGAAGCTTGGCAACCTTTTTCCATGAAAGTGTTTCTCACCAGTCACTGCTTAGGGCTACATCAAGAGGAAACAAAACATAGAGATAGAACGTGAAACTACTTTACTGTGTCAAGTTTCAAGAAGCTAGCACAAACCGTGTTGGATTTAGAGTTCCAAATACATCTATCAATATAGGAGAAAACAGAGTGAAACCTAAAAATTCAAACTGTTACTGGAAATGAACGCTTCAACATAGAAGAACGAACTTTGGGGAACCAAGTCGCCTTAGTGTACTGATCATTACCTGAAAGTATCATCCAGTTTGGGTGAAAAAATATTTGCTGAGATTTCTGGAGATTCGTAACTTTTGGAAGCTTGGCAACCCCTTTCCATGAAAGTGTTTCTCGCCAGTCACTGCTTAGGGCTACAGCAAGAGGAAACAAAACATAGAGAGAGAACGTGAAACTACTTTACTGTATCAAGTTTCAAGAAGCTAGCACAAACCGTGTTGGATTTAGAGTTCCAAATACATGTATCAATATAGGAGAAAACAGAGTGAAACCTAAAAATTCAAACTGTTACTGGAAATGAACGCTTCAACATAGAAGAACGAACTTTGGGGAACCAAGTCGCCTTAGTGTACTGATCATTACCTGAAAGTATCATCCAGTTTGGGTGAAAAAATATTTGCTGAGATTTCTGGAGATTCGTAATTTTTGGAAGCTTGGCAACCCCTCTCCATGAAAGTGGTTCTCGCCAGTCACTGCTTAGGGCTACAGCAATGGAAACAAAACATAGAGATAGAACGTGAAACTACTTTACTGTGTCAAGTTTCAAGAAGCTAGCACAAACCGTGTTGGATTTAGAGTTCCAAATACATGTATCAATATAGGAGAAAACAGAGTGAAACCTAAAAATTCAAACTGTTACAGGAAATGAACGCTTCAACATAGAAGAACGACATTTGGGGAACCAAGTCGCCTTAGTGTACTGATCATTACCTGAAAGTATCATCCAGTTTGGGTGAAAAAATATTTGCTGAGATTTCTGGAGATTCGTAACTTTTGGAAGCTTGGCAACCTTTTTCCATGAAAGTGTTTCTCGCCAGTCACTGCTTAGGGCTACATCAAGAGGAAACAGAATATAGAGATAGAACGTGAAACTACTTTACTTTGTCAAGTTTCATGAAGCTAGCACAAACCGTGTTGGATTTAGAGTTCCAAATACATCTATCAATATAGGAGAAAACAGAGTGAAACCTAAAAATTCAAACTGTTACTGGAAATGAACGCTTCAACATAGAAGAACGAAATTTGGGGAACCAAGTCGCCTTCGTGTACTGATCATTACCTGAAAGTATCATCCAGTTTGGGTGAAAAAATATTTGCTGAGATTTCTGGAGATTCGTAACTTTTGGAAGCTTGGCAACCTTTTTCCATGAAAGTGTTTCTCACCAGTCACTGCTTAGGGCTACATCAAGAGGAAACAGAATATAGAGATAGAACGTGAAACTACTTTACTGTGTCAAGTTTCAAGAAGCTAGCACAAACCGTGTTGGATTTAGAGTTCCAAATACATGTATCAATATAGGAGAAAACAGAGTGAAACCTAAAAATTCAAACTGTTACAGGAAATGAACGCTTCAACATAGAAGAACGACATTTGGGGAACCAAGTCGCCTTCGTGTACTGATCATTACCTGAAAGTATCATCCAGTTTGGGTGAAAAAATATTTGCTGAGATTTCTGGAGATTCGTAATTTTTGGAAGCTTGGCAACCCCTTTCCATGAAAGTGTTTCTCGCCAGTCACTGCTTAGGGCTACATCAAGAGGAAACAAAACCTAGAGATAGAACGTGAAACTACTTTACTGTGTCAAGTTTCAAGAAGCTAGCACAAACCGTGTTGGATTTAGAGTTCCAAATACATGTATCAATATAGGAGAAAACAGAGTGAAACCTAAAAATTCAAACTGTTACTGGAAATGAACGCTTCAACATAGAAGAACGAACTTTGGGGAACCAAGTCACCTTAGTGTACTGATCATTACCTGAAAGTATCATCCAGTTTGGGTGAAAAAATATTTGCTGAGATTTCTGGAGATTCGTAATTTTTGGAAGCTTGGCAACCCCTCTCCATGAAAGTGGTTCTCGCCAGTCACTGCTTAGGGCTACAGCAAGAGGAAACAAAACATAGAGATAGAACGTGAAACTACTTTACTGTGTCAAGTTTCAAGAAGCTAGCACAAACCGTGTTGGATTTAGAGTTCCAAATACATGTATCAATATAGGAGAAAACAGAGTGAAACCTAAAAATTCAAACTGTTACAGGAAATGAACGCTTCAACATAGAAGAACGACATTTGGGGAACCAAGTCGCCTTCGTGTACTGATCATTACCTGAAAGTATCATCCAGTTTGGGTGAAAAAATATTTGCTGAGATTTCTGGAGATTCGTAATTTTTGGAAGCTTGGCAACCCCTTTCCATGAAAGTGTTTCTCGCCAGTCACTGCTTAGGGCTACATCAAGAGGAAACAAAACATAGAGATAGAACGTGAAACTACTTTACTGTGTCAAGTTTCAAGAAGCTAGCACAAACCGTGTTGGATTTAGAGTTCCAAATACATGTATCAATATAGGAGAAAACAGAGTGAAACCTAAAAATTCAAACTGTTACAGGAAATGAACGCTTCAACATAGAAGAACGACATTTGGGGAACCAAGTCGCCTTAGTGTACTGATCATTACCTGAAAGTATCATCCAGTTTGGGTGAAAAAATATTTGCTGAGATTTCTGGAGATTCGTAATTTTTGGAAGCTTGGCAACCCCTCTCCATGAAAGTGGTTCTCGCCAGTCACTGCTTAGTGCTACATCAAGAGGAAACAAAACAAAGAGATAGAACGTGAAACTACTTTACTGTGTCAAGTTTCAAGAAGCTAGCACAAACCGTGTTGGATTTAGAGTTCCAAATACATCTATCAATATAGGAGAAAACAGAGTGAAACCTAAAAATTCAAACTGTTACTGGAAATGAACGCTTCAACATAGAAGAACGAACTTTGGGGAACCAAGTCACCTTCGTGTACTGATCATTACCTGAAAGTATCATCCAGTTTGGGTGAAAAAATATTTGCTGAGATTTCTGGAGATTCGTAATTTTTGGAAGCTTGGCAACCCCTCTCCATGAAAGTGGTTCTCGCCAGTCACTGCTTAGGGCTACAGCAAGAGGAAACAAAACATAGAGATAGAACGTGAAACTACTTTACTGTGTCAAGTTTCAAGAAGCTAGCACAAACCGTGTTGGATTTAGAGTTCCAAATACATGTATCAATATAGGAGAAAACAAAGTGAAACCTAAAAATTCAAACTGTTACAGGAAATGAACGCTTCAACATAGAAGAACGACATTTGGGGAACCAAGTCGCCTTAGTGTACTGATCATTACCTGAAAGTATCATCCAGTTTGGGTGAAAAAATATTTGCTGAGATTTCTGGAGATTCGTAATTTTTGGAAGCTTGGCAACCCCTTTCCATGAAAGTGTTTCTCGCCAGTCACTGCTTAGGGCTACATCAAGAGGAAACAAAACATAGAGATAGAACGTGAAACTACTTTACTGTATCAAGTTTCAAGAAGCTAGCACAAACCGTGTTGGATTTAGAGTTCCAAATACATCTATCAATATAGGAGAAAACAGAGTGAAACCTAAAAATTCAAACTGTTACTGGAAATGAACGCTTCAACATAGAAGAACGAACTTTGGGGAACCAAGTCACCTTAGTGTACTGATCATTACCTGAAAGTATCATCCAGTTTGGGTGAAAAAATATTTGCTGAGATTTCTGGAGATTCGTAATTTTTGGAAGCTTGGCAACCCCTCTCCATGAAAGTGGTTCTCGCCAGTCACTGCTTAGGGCTACAGCAAGAGGAAACAAAACATAGAGATAGAACGTGAAACTACTTTACTGTGTCAAGTTTCAAGAAGCTAGCACAAACCGTGTTGGATTTAGAGTTCCAAATACATGTATCAATATAGGAGAAAACAAAGTGAAACCTAAAAATTCAAACTGTTACAGGAAATGAACGCTTCAACATAGAAGAACGACATTTGGGGAACCAAGTCGCCTTAGTGTACTGATCATTACCTGAAAGTATCATCCAGTTTGGGTGAAAAAATATTTGCTGAGATTTCTGGAGATTCGTAACTTTTGGAAGCTTGGCAACCCCTTTCCATGAAAGTGTTTCTCGCCAGTCACTGCTTAGGGCTACATCAAGAGGAAACAAAACATAGAGATAGAACGTGAAACTACTTTACCGTATCAAGTTTCAAGAAGCTAGCACAAACCGTGTTGGATTTAGAGTTCCAAATACATGTATCAATATAGGAGAAAACAGAGTGAAACCTAAAAATTCAAACTGTTACTGGAAATGAACGCTTCAACATAGAAGAACGAACTTTGGGGAACCAAGTCGCCTTAGTGTACTGATCATTACCTGAAAGTATCATCCAGTTTGGGTGAAAAAATATTTGCTGAGATTTCTGGAGATTCGTAATTTTTGGAAGCTTGGCAACCCCTCTCCATGAAAGTGGTTCTCGCCAGTCACTGCTTAGGGCTACAGCAATGGAAACAAAACATAGAGATAGAACGTGAAACTACTTTACTGTGTCAAGTTTCAAGAAGCTAGCACAAACCGTGTTGGATTTAGAGTTCCAAATACATGTATCAATATAGGAGAAAACAGAGTGAAACCTAAAAATTCAAACTGTTACAGGAAATGAACGCTTCAACATAGAAGAACGACATTTGGGGAACCAAGTCGCCTTAGTGTACTGATCATTACCTGAAAGTATCATCCAGTTTGGGTGAAAAAATATTTGCTGAGATTTCTGCAGATTCGTAACTTTTGGAAGCTTGGCAACCTTTTTCCATGAAAGTGGTTCTCACCAGTCACTGCTTAGGGCTACATCAAGAGGAAACAGAATATAGAGATAGAACGTGAAACTACTTTACTGTGTCAAGTTTCAAGAAGCTAGCACAAACCGTGTTGGATTTAGAGTTCCAAATACATGTATCAATATAGGAGAAAACAGAGTGAAACCTAAAAATTCAAACTGTTACAGGAAATGAACGCTTCAACATAGAAGAACGACATTTGGGGAACCAAGTCGCCTTCGTGTACTGATCATTACCTGAAAGTATCATCCAGTTTGGGTGAAAAAATATTTGCTGAGATTTCTGGAGATTCGTAATTTTTGGAAGCTTGGCAACCCCTTTCCATGAAAGTGTTTCTCGCCAGTCACTGCTTAGGGCTACATCAAGAGGAAACAAAACCTAGAGATAGAACGTGAAACTACTTTACTGTGTCAAGTTTCAAGAAGCTAGCACAAACCGTGTTGGATTTAGAGTTCCAAATACATGTATCAATATAGGAGAAAACAGAGTGAAACCTAAAAATTCAAACTGTTACTGGAAATGAACGCTTCAACATAGAAGAACAAACTTTGGGGAACCAAGTCACCTTAGTGTACTGATCATTACCTGAAAGTATCATCCAGTTTGGGTGAAAAAATATTTGCTGAGATTTCTGGAGATTCGTAATTTTTGGAAGCTTGGCAACCCCTCTCCATGAAAGTGGTTCTCGCCAGTCACTGCTTAGGGCTACAGCAATGGAAACAAAACATAGAGATAGAACGTGAAACTACTTTACTGTGTCAAGTTTCAAGAAGCTAGCACAAACCGTGTTGGATTTAGAGTTCCAAATACATGTATCAATATAGGAGAAAACAGAGGGAAACCTAAAAATTCAAACTGTTACAGGAAATGAACGCTTCAACATAGAAGAACGACATTTGGGGAACCAAGTCGCCTTAGTGTACTGATCATTACCTGAAAGTATCATCCAGTTTGGGTGAAAAAATATTTGCTGAGATTTCTGGAGATTCGTAACTTTTGGAAGCTTGGCAACCTTTTTCCATGAAAGTGTTTCTCGCCAGTCACTGCTTAGTGCTACATCAAGCGGAAACAGAATATAGAGATAGAACTTGAAACTACTTTACTGTGTCAAGTTTCAAGAAGCTAGCACAAACCGTGTTGGATTTAGAGTTCCAAATACATGTATTAATATAGGAGAAAACAGAGTGAAACCTAAAAATTCAAACTGTTACAGGAAATGAACGCTTCAACATAGAAGAACGACATTTGGGGAACCAAGTCGCCTTCGTGTACTGATCATTACCTGAAAGTATCATCCAGTTTGGGTGAAAAAATATTTGCTGAGATTTCTGGAGATTCGTAATTTTTGGAAGCTTGGCAACCCCTTTCCATGAAAGTGTTTCTCGCCAGTCACTGCTTAGGGCTACATCAAGAGGAAACAAAACATAGAGATAGAACGTGAAACTACTTTACTGTGTCAAGTTTCAAGAAGCTAGCACAAACCGTGTTGGATTTAGAGTTCCAAATACATCTATCAATATAGGAGAAAACGGAGTGAAACCTAAAAATTCAAACTGTTACAGGAAATGAACGCTTCAACATAGAAGAACGACATTTGGGGACCAAGTCGCCTTAGTGTACTGATCATTACCTGAAAGTATCATCCAGTTTAGGTGAAAAAATATTTGCTGAGATTTTTGGAGATTCGTAATTTTTGGAAGGTTGGCAACCCCTCTCCATGAAAGTGGTTCTCGACAGTCACTGCTTAGGGCTACATCAAGAGGAAACAAAACAAAGAGATAGAACGTGAAACTACTTTACTGTGTCAAGTTTCAAGAAGCTAGCACAAACCGTGTTGGATTTAGAGTTCCAAATACATCTATCAATATAGGAGAAAACAGAGTGAAACCTAAATTTCAAACTGTTACTGGAAATGAACGCTTCAACATAGAAGAACGAACTTTGGGGAACCAAGTCACCTTTGTGTACTGATCATTACCTGAAAGTATCATCCAGTTTGGGTGAAAAAATATTTGCTGAGATTTCTGGAGATTCGTAATTTTTGGAAGCCTGGCAACCCCTCTCCTTGAAAGTGGTTCTCGCCAGTCACTGCTTAGGGCTACAGCAAGAGGAAACAAAACATAGAGATAGAACGTGAAACTACTTTACTGTGTCAAGTTTCAAGAAGCTAGCACAAACCGTGTTGGATTTAGAGTTCCAAATACATGTATCAATATAGGAGAAAACAAAGTGAAACCTAAAAATTCAAACTGTTACAGGAAATGAACGCTTCAACATAGAAGAACGACATTTGGGGAACCAAGTCGCCTTAGTGTACTGATCATTACCTGAAAGTATCATCCAGTTTGGGTGAAAAAATATTTGCTGAGATTTCTGGAGATTCGTAACTTTTGGAAGCTTGGCAACCTTTTTCCATGAAAGTGTTTCTCGCCAGTCACTGCTTAGGGCTACATCAAGAGGAAACAGAATATAGAGATAGAACGTGAAAATACTTTACTTTGTCCAGTTTCAAGAAGCTAGCACAAACCGTGTTGGATTTAGAGTTCCAAATACATCTATCAATATAGGAGAAAACAGAGTGAAACCTAAAAATTCAAACAGTTACTGGAAATGAACGCTTCAACATAGAAGAACGAAATTTGGGGAACCAAGTCGCCTTCGTGTACTGATCATTACCTGAAAGTATCATCCAGTTTGGGTGAAAAAATATTTGCTAAGATTTCTGGAGATTCGTAACTTTTGGAAGCTTGGCAACCTTTTTCCATGAAAGTGTTTCTCACCAGTCACTGCTTAGGGCTACATCAAGAGGAAACAGAATATAGAGATAGAACGTGAAACTACTTTACTGTATCAAGTTTGAAGAAGCTAGCACAAACCGTGTTGGATTTAGAGTTCCAAATACATGTATCAATATAGGAGAAAACAGAGTGAAACCTAAAAATTCAAACTGTTACTGGAAATGTACGCTTCAACATAGAAGAACGAACTTTGGGGAACCAAGTCGCCTTAGTGTACTGATCATTACCTGAAAGTATCATCCAATTTGGGTGAAAAAATATTTGCTGAGATTTCTGGAGATTCGTAATTTTTGGAAGCTTGGCAACCCCTCTCCATGAAAGTGGTTCTCGCCAGTCACTGCTTAGGGCTACAGCAAGAGGAAACAAAACATAGAGATAGAACGTGAAACTACTTTACTGTGTCAAGTTTCAAGAAGCTAGCACAAACCGTGTTGGATTTATAGTTCCAAATACATGTATCAATATAGGAGAAAACAGAGTGAAACCTAAAAATTCAAACTGTTACAGGAAATGAACGCTTCAACATAGAAGAACGACATTTGGGGAACCAAGTCGCCTTAGTGTACTGATCATTACCTGAAAGTATCATCCAGTTTGGGTGAAAAAATATTTGCTGAGATTTCTGGAGATTCGTAACTTTTGGAAGCTTGGCAACCTTTTTCCATGAAAGTGTTTCTCGCCAGTCACTGCTTAGGGCTACATCAAGAGGAAACAGAATATAGAGATAGAACGTGAAACTACTTTACTGTGTCAAGTTTCAAGAAGCTAGCAAAAACCGTGTTGGATTTAGAGTTCCAAATACATGTATCAATATAGGAGAAAACAGAGTGAAACCTAAAAATTCAAACTGTTACTGGAAATGAACGCTTCAACATAGAAGAACGACATTTGGGGAACCAAGTCGCCTTCGTGTACTGATCATTACCTGAAAGTATCATCCAGTTTGGGTGAAAAAATATTTGCTGATATTTCTGGAGATTCGTAATTTTTGGAAGCTTGGCAACCCCTTTCCATGAAAGTGTTTCTCGCCAGTCACTGCTTAGGGCTACATCAAGAGGAAACAAAACATAGAGATAGAACGTGAAACTACTTTACTGTGTCAAGTTTCAAGAAGCTAGCACAAACCGTGTTGGATTTAGAGTTCCAAATACATGTATCAATATAGGAGAAAACAGAGTGAAACCTAAAAATTCAAACTGTTACTGGAAATGAACGCTTCAACATAGAAGAACGAACTTTGGGGAACCAAGTCGCCTTAGTGTACTGATAATTACCTGAAAGTATCATCCAGTTTGGGTGAAAAAATATTTGCTGAGATTTCTGGAGATTCGTAATTTTTGGAAGCTTGGCAACCCCTTTCCATGAAAGTGTTTCTCACCAGTCACTGCTTAGGGCTACATCAAGAGGAAACAAAACATAGAGATAGAACGTGAAACTACTTTACTGTGTCAAGTTTCAAGAAGCTAGCACAAACCGTGTTGGATTTAGAGTTCCAAATACATGAATCAATATAGGAGAAAACAGAGTGAAACCTAAAAATTCAAACTGTTACAGGAAATGAACGCTTCAACATAGAAGTACGACATTTGGGGAACCAAGTCGCCTTAGTGTACTGATCATGACCTGAAAGTATCATCCAGTTTGGGTGAAAAAATATTTGCTGAGATTTTTGGAGATTCGTAATTTTTGGAAGCTTGGCAACCCCTCTCCATGAAAGTGGTTCTCGCCAGTCACTGCTTAGGGCTACATCAAGAGGAAACAAAACATAGAGATAGAACGTGAAACTACTTTACTGTGTCAAGTTTCAAGAAGCTAGCACAAACCGTGTTGGATTTAGAGTTCCAAATACATCTATCAATATAGGAGAAAACAGAGTGAAACCTAAAAATTCAAACTGTTACAGGAAATGAACGCTTCAACATAGAAGAACGAACTTTGGGGAACCAAGTCACCTTAGTGTACTGATCATTACCTGAAAGTATCATCCAGTTTGGGTGAAAAAATATTTGCTGAGATTTCTGGAGATTCGTAATTTTTGGAAGCTTGGCAACCCCTCTCCATGAAAGTGGTTCTCGCCAGTCACTGCTTAGGGCTACAGCAAGAGGAAACAAAACATAGAGATAGAACGTGAAACTACTTTACTGTGTCAAGTTTCAAGAAGCTAGCACAAACCGTGTTGGATTTAGAGTTCCAAATACATGTATCAATATAGGAGAAAACAAAGTGAAACCTAAAAATTCAAACTGTTACAGGAAATGAACGCTTCAACATAGAAGAACGACATTTTGGGAACCAAGTCGCCTTAGTGTACTGATCATTACCTGAAAGTATCATCCAGTTTGGGTGAAAAAATATTTGCTGAGATTTCTGGAGATTCGTAACTTTTGGAAGCTTGGCAACCTTTTTCCATGAAAGTGTTTCTCGCCAGTCACTGCTTAGGGCTACATCAAGAGGAAACAGAATATAGAGATAGAACGTGAAACTACTTTACTGTGTCAAGTTTCAAGAAGCTAGCACAAACCGTGTTGGATTTAGAGTTCCAAATACATCTATCAATATAGGAGAAAACAGAGTGAAACCTAAAAATTCAAACTGTTACTGGAAATGAACGCTTCAACATAGAAGAACGACATTTGGGGAACCAAGTCGCCTTCGTGTACTGATCATTACCTGAAAGTATCATCCAGTTTGGGTGAAAAAATATTTGCTGAGATTTCTGGAGATTCGTAATTTTTGGAAGCTTGGCAACCCCTTTCCATGAAAGTGTTTCTCGCCAGTCACTGCTTAGGGCTACATCAAGAGGAAACAAAACATAGAGATAGAACGTGAAACTACTTTACTGTGTCAAGTTTCAAGAAGCTAGCACAAACCGTGTTGGATTTAGAGTTCCAAATACATGTATCAATATAGGAGAAAACAGAGTGAAACCTAAAAATTCAAACTGTTACTGGAAATGAACGCTTCAACATAGAAGAACGAACTTTGGGGAACCAAGTCGCCTTAGTGTACTGATCATTACCTGAAAGTATCATCCAGTTTGGGTGAAAAAATATTTGCTGAGATTTCTGGAGATTCGTAATTTTTGGAAGCTTGGCAACCCCTTTCCATGAAAGTGGTTCTCGCCAGTCACTGCTTAGGGCTACAGCAAGAGGAAACAAAACATAGAGATAGAACGTGAAACTACTTTACTGTGTCAAGTTTCAAGAAGCTAGCACAAACCGTGTTGGATTTAGAGTTCCAAATACATGTATCAATATAGGAGAAAACAGAGTGAAACCTAAAAATTCAAACTGTTACTGGAAATGAACGCTTCAACATAGAAGAACGAAATTTGGGGAACCAAGTCGCCTTCGTGTACTGATCATTACCTGAAAGTATCATCCAGTTTGGGTGAAAAAATATTTGCTGAGATTTCTGGAGATTCGTAACTTTTGGAAGCTTGGCATCCTTTTTCCATGAAAGTGTTTCTCACCAGTCACTGCTTAGGGCTACATCAAGAGGAAACAAAACATAGAGATAGAACGTGAAACTACTTTACTGTGTCAAGTTTCAAGAAGCTAGCACAAACCGTGTTGGATTTAGAGTTCCAAATACATGTATCAATATAGGAGAAAACAGAGTGAAACCTAAAAATTCAAACTGTTACTGGAAATGAACGCTTCAACATAGAAGAACGAACTTTGGGGAACCAAGTCGCCTTAGTGCACTGATCATTACCTGAAAGTATCATCCAGTTTGGGTGAAAAAATATTTGCTGAGATTTCTGGAGATTCGTAATTTTTGGAAGCTTGGCAACCCCTTTCCATGAAAGTGTTTCTCGCCAGTCACTGCTTAGGGCTACATCAAGAGGAAACAAAACATAGAGATAGAACGTGAAACTACTTTACTGTGTCAAGTTTCAAGAAGCTAGCACAAACCGTGTTGGATTTAGAGTTCCAAATACATGTATCAATATAGGAGAAAACAGAGTGAAACCTAAAAATTCAAACTGTTACAGGAAATGAACGCTTCAACATAGAAGAACGACATTTGGGGAACCAAGTCGCCTTAGTGTACTGATCATTACCTGAAAGTATCATCCAGTTTGGGTGAAAAAATATTTGCTGAGATTTCTGGAGATTCGTAACTTTTGGAAGCTTGGCAACCCCTTTCCATGAAAGTGTTTCTCGCCAGTCACTGCTTAGGGCTACATCAAGAGGAAACAGAATATAGAGATAGAACGTGAAACTACTTTACTTTGTCAAGTTTCAAGAAGCTAGCACAAACCGTGTTGGATTTAGTGTTCCAAATACATCTATCAATATAGGAGAAAACAGAGTGAAACCTAAAAATTCAAACTGTTACTGGAAATGAACGCTTCAACATAGAAGAACGAAATTTGGGGAACCAAGTCGCCTTCGTGTACTGATCATTACCTGAAAGTATCATCCAGTTTGGGTGAAAAAATATTTGCTGAGATTTCTGGAGATTCGTAACTTTTGGAAGCTTGGCAACCTTTTTCCATGAAAGTGTTTCTCACCAGTCACTGCTTAGGGCTACATCAAGAGGAAACAAAACATAGAGATAGAACGTGAAACTACTTTACTGTGTCAAGTTTCAAGAAGCTAGCACAAACCGTGTTGGATTTAGAGTTCCAAATACATGTATCAATATAGGAGAAAACAGAGTGAAACCTAAAAATTCAAACTGTTACTGGAAATGAACGCTTCAACATAGAAGAACGAACTTTGGGGAACCAAGTTGCCTTAGTGCACTGATCATTACCTGAAAGTATCATCCAGTTTGGGTGAAAAAATATTTGCTGAGATTTCTGGAGATTCGTAATTTTTGGAAGCTTGGCAACCCCTTTCCATGAAAGTGTTTCTCGCCAGTCACTGCTTAGGGCTACATCAAGAGGAAACAAAACATAGAGATAGAACGTGAAACTACTTTACTGTGTCAAGTTTCAAGAAGCTAGCACAAACCGTGTTGGATTTAGAGTTCCAAATACATGTATCAATATAGGAGAAAACAGAGTGAAACCTAAAAATTCAAACTCTTACTGGAAATGAACGCTTCAACATAGAAGAACGAACTTTGGGGAACCAAGTCGCCTTAGTGTACTGATCATTACCTGAAAGTATCATCCAGTTTGGGTGAAAAAATATTTGCTGAGATTTCTGGAGATTCGTAATTTTTGGAAGCTTGGCAACCCCTCTCCATGAAAGTGTTTCTCGCCAGTCACTGCTTAGGGCTACAGCAATGGAAACAAAACATAGAGATAGAACGTGAAACTACTTTACTGTGTCAAGTTTCAAGAAGCTAGCACAAACCGTGTTGGATTTAGAGTTCCAAATACATGTATCAATATAGGAGAAAACAGAGTGAAACCTAAAAATTCAAACTGTTACAGGAAATGAACGCTTCAACATAGAAGAACGACATTTGGGGAACCAAGTCGCCTTAGTGTACTGATCATTACCTGAAAGTATCATCCAGTTTGGGTGAAAAAATATTTGCTGAGATTTCTGGAGATTCGTAACTTTTGGAAGCTTGGCAACCTTTTTCCATGAAAGTGTTTCTCACCAGTCACTGCTTAGGGCTACATCAAGAGGAAACAGAATATAGAGATAGAACGTGAAACTACTTTACTTTGTCAAGTTTCAAGAAGCTAGCACAAACCGTGTTGGATTTAGTGTTCCAAATACATCTATCAATATAGGAGAAAACAGAGTGAAACCTAAAAATTCAAACTGTTACTGGAAATGAACGCTTCAACATAGAAGAACGAAATTTGGGGAACCAAGTCGCCTTCGTGTACTGATCATTACCTGAAAGTATCATCCAGTTTGGCTGAAAAAATATTTGCTGAGATTTCTGGAGATTCGTAACTTTTGGAAGCTTGGCAACCATTTTCCATGAAAGTGTTTCTCACCAGTCACTGCTTAGGGCTACATCATGAGGAAACAGAATATAGAGATAGAACGTGAAACTACTTTACTTTGTCAAGTTTCATGAAGCTAGCACAAACCGTATTGGATTTAGAGTTCCAAATACATCTATCAATATAGGAGAAAACAGAGTGAAACCTAAAAATTCAATGTGTTACTGGAAATGAACGCTTCAACATAGAAGAACGACATTTGGGGAACCAAGTCGCCTTCGTGTACTGATCATTACCTGAAAGAATCATCCAGTTTGGGTGAAAAAATATTTGCTGAGATTTCTGGAGATTCGTAATTTTTGGAAGCTTGGCAACCCCTCTCCATGAAAGTGGTTCTCGCCAGTCACTGCTTAGGGCTACAGCAAGAGGAAACAAAACATAGAGATAGAACATGAAACTACTTTACTGTGTCAAGTTTCAAGAAGCTAGCACAAACCGTGTTGGATTTAGAGTTCCAAATACATGTATCAATATAGGAGAAAACAGAGTGAAACCTAAAAATTCAAACTGTTACTGGAAATGAACGCTTCAACATAGAAGAACGAACTTTGGGGAACCAAGTCGCCTTAGTGTACTGATCATTACCTGAAAGTATCATCCAGTTTGGGTGAAAAAATATTTGCTGAGATTTCTGGAGATTCGTAATTTTTGGAAGCTTGGCAACCCCTCTCCATGAAAGTGGTTCTCGCCAGTCACTGCTTAGGGCTACAGCAAGAGGAAACAAAACATAGAGATAGAACGTGAAACTACTGTGTCAAGTTTCAAGAAGCTAGCACAAACCGTGTTGGATTTAGAGTTCCAAATACATGTATCAATATAGGAGAAAACAGAGTGAAACCTAAAAATTCAAACTGTTACAGGAAATGAACGCTTCAACATAGAAGAACGACATTTGGGGAACCAAGTCGCCTTAGTGTACTGATCATTACCTGAAAGTATCATCCAGTTTGGGTGAAAAAATATTTGCTGAGATTTCTGGAGATTCGTAATTTTTGGAAGCTTGGCAACCCCTTTCCATGAAAGTGTTTCTCGCCAGTCACTGCTTAGGGCTACATCAAGAGGAAACAAAACATAGAGATAGAACGTGAAACTACTTTACTGTGTCAAGTTTCAAGAAGCTAGCACAAACCGTGTTGGATTTAGAGTTCCAAATACATGTATCAATATAGGAGAAAACAGAGTGAAACCTAAAAATTCAAACTGTTACAGGAAATGAACGCTTCAACATAGAAGAACGACATTTGGGGAACCAAGTCGCCTTAGTGTACTGATCATTCATTACCTGAAAGTATCATCCAGTTTGGGTGAAAAAATATTTGCTGAGATTTCTGGAGATTCGTAATTTTTGGAAGCTTGGCAACCCCTTTCCATGAAAGTGTTTCTCGCCAGTCACTGCTTAGGGCTACATCAAGAGGAAACAAAACATAGAGATAGAACGTGAAACTACTTTACTGTGTCAAGTTTCAAGAAGCTAGCACAAACCATGTTGGATTTAGAGTTCCAAATACATGTATCAATATAGGAGAAAACAGAGTGAAACCTAAAAATTCAAACTGTTACAGGAAATGAACGCTTCAACATAGAAGAACGACATTTGGGGAACCAAGTCGCCTTCGTGTACTGATCATTACCTGAAAGTATCATCCAGTTTGGGTGAAAAAATATTTGCTGAGATTTCTGGAGATTCGTAATTTTTGGAAGCTTGGCAACCCCTTTCCATGAAAGTGTTTCTCGCCAGTCACTGCTTAGGGCTACATCAAGAGGAAACAAAACATAGAGATAGAACGTGAAACTACTTTACTGTGTCAAGTTTCAAGAAGCTAGCACAAACCGTGTTGGATTTAGAGTTCCAAATACATGTATCAATATAGGAGAAAACAGAGTGAAACCTAAAAATTCAAACTGTTACTGGAAATGAACGCTTCAACATAGAAGAACGAACTTTGGGGAACGAAGTCGCCTTAGTGTACTGATCATTTCCTGAAAGTATCATCCAGTTTGGGTGAAAAAATATTTGCTGAGATTTCTGGAGATTCGTAATTTTTGGAAGCTTGGCAACCCCTCTCCATTAAAGTGGTTCTCGCCAGTCACTGCTTAGGGCTACAGCAATGGAAACAAAACATAGAGATAGAACGTGAAACTACTTTACTGTGTCAAGTTTCAAGAAGCTAGCACAAACCGTGTTGGATTTAGAGTTCCAAATACATGTATCAATATAGGAGAAAACAGAGTGAAACCTAAAAATTCAAACTGTTACAGGAAATGAACGCTTCAACATAGAAGAACGACATTTGGGGAACCAAGTCGCCTTCGTGTACTGATCATTACCTGAAAGTATCATCCAGTTTGGGTGAAAAAATATTTGCTGAGATTTCTGGAGATTCGTAACTTTTGGAAGCTTGGCAACCTTTTTCCATGAAAGTGTTTCTCGCCAGTCACTGCTTAGGGCTAAATCAAGAGGAAACAGAATATAGAGATAGAACGTGAAACTACTTTACTTTGTCAAGTTTCAAGAAGCTAGCACAAACCGTGTTGGATTTAGAGTTCCAAATACATCTATCAATATAGGAGAAAACAGAGTGAAACCTAAAAATTCAAACTGTTACTGGAAATGAACGCTTCATCATAGAAGAACGAAAATTGGGGAACCAAGTCGCCTTCGTGTACTGATCATTACCTGAAAGTATCATCCAGTTTGGGTGAAAAAATATTTGCTGAGATTTCTGGAGATTCGTAACTTTTGGAAGCTTGGCAACCTTTTTCCATGAAAGTGTTTCTCACCAGTCACTGCTTAGGGCTACATCAAGAGGAAACAGAATATAGAGATAGAACGTGAAACTACTTTACTTTGTCAAGTTTCATGAAGCTAGCACAAACCGTGTTGGATTTAGAGTTCCAAATACATCTATCAATATAGGAGAAAACAGAGTGAAACCTAAAAATTCAAAGTGTTACTGGAAATGAATGCTTCAACATGGAAGAACGACATTTGGGGAACCAAGTCGCCTTCGTGTACTGATCATTACCTGAAAGTATCATCCAGTTTGGGTGAAAAAATATTTGCTGAGATTTCTGGAGATTCGTAATTTTTGGAAGCTTGGCAACCCCTCTCCATGAAAGTGGTTCTCGCCAGTCACTGCTGAGGGCTACAGCAAGAGGAAACAAAACATAGAGATAGAACGTGAAACTACTTTACTGTGTCAAGTTTCAAGAAGCTAGCACAAACCGTGTTGGATTTAGAGTTCCAAATACATGTATCAATATAGGAGAAAACAGAGTGAAACCTAAAAATTCAAACTGTTACAGGAAATGAACGCTTCAACATAGAAGAACGACATTTGGGGAACCAAGTCGCCTTAGTGTACTGATCATTACCTGAAAGTATCATCCAGTTTGGGTGAAAAAATATTTGCTGAGATTTCTGGAGATTCGTAATTTTTGGAAGCTTGGCAACCCCTTTCCATGAAAGTGTTTCTCGCCAGTCACTGCTTAGGGCTACATCAAGAGGAAACAAAACATAGAGATAGAACGTGAAACTACTTTACTGTGTCAAGTTTCAAGAAGCTAGCACAAACCGTGTTGGATTTAGAGTTCCAAATACATGTATCAATATAGGAGAAAACAGAGTGAAACCTAAAAATTCAAACTGTTACAGGAAATGAACGCTTCAACATAGAAGAACGACATTTGGGGAACCAAGTCGCCTTAGTGTACTGATCATTCATTACCTGAAAGTATCATCCAGTTTGGGTGAAAAAATATTTGCTGAGATTTCTGGAGATTCGTAATTTTTGGAAGCTTGGCAACCCCTTTCCATGAAAGTGTTTCTCGCCAGTCACTGCTTAGGGCTACATCAAGAGGAAACAAAACATAGAGATAGAACGTGAAACTACTTTACTGTGTCAAGTTTCAAGAAGCTAGCACAAACCATGTTGGATTTAGAGTTCCAAATACATGTATCAATATAGGAGAAAACAGAGTGAAACCTAAAAATTCAAACTGTTACAGGAAATGAACGCTTCAACATAGAAGAACGACATTTGGGGAACCAAGTCGCCTTCGTGTACTGATCATTACCTGAAAGTATCATCCAGTTTGGGTGAAAAAATATTTGCTGAGATTTCTGGAGATTCGTAATTTTTGGAAGCTTGGCAACCCCTTTCCATGAAAGTGTTTCTCGCCAGTCACTGCTTAGGGCTACATCAAGAGGAAACAAAACATAGAGATAGAACGTGAAACTACTTTACTGTGTCAAGTTTCAAGAAGCTAGCACAAACCGTGTTGGATTTAGAGTTCCAAATACATGTATCAATATAGGAGAAAACAGAGTGAAACCTAAAAATTCAAACTGTTACTGGAAATGAACGCTTCAACATAGAAGAACGAACTTTGGGGAACGAAGTCGCCTTAGTGTACTGATCATTTCCTGAAAGTATCATCCAGTTTGGGTGAAAAAATATTTGCTGAGATTTCTGGAGATTCGTAATTTTTGGAAGCTTGGCAACCCCTCTCCATTAAAGTGGTTCTCGCCAGTCACTGCTTAGGGCTACAGCAATGGCAACAAAACATAGAGATAGAACGTGAAACTACTTTACTGTGTCAAGTTTCAAGAAGCTAGCACAAACCGTGTTGGATTTAGAGTTCCAAATACATGTATCAATATAGGAGAAAACAGAGTGAAACCTAAAAATTCAAACTGTTACAGGAAATGAACGCTTCAACATAGAAGAACGACATTTGGGGAACCAAGTCGCCTTCGTGTACTGATCATTACCTGAAAGTATCATCCAGTTTGGGTGAAAAAATATTTGCTGAGATTTCTGGAGATTCGTAACTTTTGGAAGCTTGGCAACCTTTTTCCATGAAAGTGTTTCTCGCCAGTCACTGCTTAGGGCTAAATCAAGAGGAAACAGAATATAGAGATAGAACGTGAAACTACTTTACTTTGTCAAGTTTCAAGAAGCTAGCACAAACCGTGTTGGATTTAGAGTTCCAAATACATCTATCAATATAGGAGAAAACAGAGTGAAACCTAAAAATTCAAACTGTTACTGGAAATGAACGCTTCATCATAGAAGAACGAAAATTGGGGAACCAAGTCGCCTTCGTGTACTGATCATTACCTGAAAGTATCATCCAGTTTGGGTGAAAAAATATTTGCTGAGATTTCTGGAGATTCGTAACTTTTGGAAGCTTGGCAACCCCTTTCCATGAAAGTGTTTCTCACCAGTCACTGCTTAGGGCTACATCAAGAGGAAACAAAACATAGAGATAGAACGTGAAACTACTTTACTGTGTCAAGTTTCAAGAAGCTAGCACAAACCGTGTTGGATTTAGAGTTCCAAATACATGTATCAATATAGGAGAAAACAGAGTGAAACCTAAAAATTCAAACTGTTACAGGAAATGAACGCTTCAACATAGAAGAACGACATTTGGGGAACCAAGTCGCCTTAGTGTACTGATCATTCATTACCTGAAAGTATCATCCAGTTTGGGTGAAAAAATATTTGCTGAGATTTCTGGAGATTCGTAATTTTTGGAAGCTTGGCAACCCCTCTCCATGAAAGTGGTTCTCGCCAGTCACTGCTTAGGGCTACAGCAAGAGGAAACAAAACATAGAGATAGAACATGAAACTACTTTACTGTGTCAAGTTTCAATAAGCTAGCACAAACCGTGTTGGATTTAGAGTTCCAAATACATGTATCAATATAGGAGAAAACAGAGTGAAACCTAAAAATTCAAACTGTTACTGGAAATGAACGCTTCAACATAGAAGAACGAACTTTGGGGAACCAAGTCGCCTTAGTGTACTGATCATTACCTGAAAGTATCATCCAGTTTGGGTGAAAAAATATTTGCTGAGATTTCTGGAGATTCGTAATTTTTGGAAGCTTGGCAACCCCTCTCCATGAAAGTGGTTCTCGCCAGTCACTGCTTAGGGCTACAGCAAGAGGAAACAAAACATAGAGATAGAACGTGAAACTACTGTGTCAAGTTTCAAGAAGCTAGCACAAACCGTGTTGGATTTAGAGTTCCAAATACATGTATCAATATAGGAGAAAACAGAGTGAAACCTAAAAATTCAAACTGTTACAGGAAATGAACGCTTCAACATAGAAGAACGACATTTGGGGAACCAAGTCGCCTTAGTGTACTGATCATTACCTGAAAGTATCATCCAGTTTGGGTGAAAAAATATTTGCTGAGATTTCTGGAGATTCGTAATTTTTGGAAGCTTGGCAACCCCTTTCCATGAAAGTGTTTCTCGCCAGTCACTGCTTAGGGCTACATCAAGAGGAAACAAAACATAGAGATAGAACGTGAAACTACTTTACTGTGTCAAGTTTCAAGAAGCTAGCACAAACCGTGTTGGATTTAGAGTTCCAAATACATGTATCAATATAGGAGAAAACAGAGTGAAACCTAAAAATTCAAACTGTTACAGGAAATGAACGCTTCAACATAGAAGAACGACATTTGGGGAACCAAGTCGCCTTAGTGTACTGATCATTCATTACCTGAAAGTATCATCCAGTTTGGGTGAAAAAATATTTGCTGAGATTTCTGGAGATTCGTAATTTTTGGAAGCTTGGCAACCCCTTTCCATGAAAGTGTTTCTCGCCAGTCACTGCTTAGGGCTACATCAAGAGGAAACAAAACATAGAGATAGAACGTGAAACTACTTTACTGTGTCAAGTTTCAAGAAGCTAGCACAAACCATGTTGGATTTAGAGTTCCAAATACATGTATCAATATAGGAGAAAACAGAGTGAAACCTAAAAATTCAAACTGTTACAGGAAATGAACGCTTCAACATAGAAGAACGACATTTGGGGAACCAAGTCGCCTTCGTGTACTGATCATTACCTGAAAGTATCATCCAGTTTGGGTGAAAAAATATTTGCTGAGATTTCTGGAGATTCGTAATTTTTGGAAGCTTGGCAACCCCTTTCCATGAAAGTGTTTCTCGCCAGTCACTGCTTAGGGCTACATCAAGAGGAAACAAAACATAGAGATAGAACGTGAAACTACTTTACTGTGTCAAGTTTCAAGAAGCTAGCACAAACCGTGTTGGATTTAGAGTTCCAAATACATGTATCAATATAGGAGAAAACAGAGTGAAACCTAAAAATTCAAACTGTTACTGGAAATGAACGCTTCAACATAGAAGAACGAACTTTGGGGAACGAAGTCGCCTTAGTGTACTGATCATTTCCTGAAAGTATCATCCAGTTTGGGTGAAAAAATATTTGCTGAGATTTCTGGAGATTCGTAATTTTTGGAAGCTTGGCAACCCCTCTCCATTAAAGTGGTTCTCGCCAGTCACTGCTTAGGGCTACAGCAATGGAAACAAAACATAGAGATAGAACGTGAAACTACTTTACTGTGTCAAGTTTCAAGAAGCTAGCACAAACCGTGTTGGATTTAGAGTTCCAAATACATGTATCAATATAGGAGAAAACAGAGTGAAACCTAAAAATTCAAACTGTTACAGGAAATGAACGCTTCAACATAGAAGAACGACATTTGGGGAACCAAGTCGCCTTCGTGTACTGATCATTACCTGAAAGTATCATCCAGTTTGGGTGAAAAAATATTTGCTGAGATTTCTGGAGATTCGTAACTTTTGGAAGCTTGGCAACCTTTTTCCATGAAAGTGTTTCTCGCCAGTCACTGCTTAGGGCTAAATCAAGAGGAAACAGAATATAGAGATAGAACGTGAAACTACTTTACTTTGTCAAGTTTCAAGAAGCTAGCACAAACCGTGTTGGATTTAGAGTTCCAAATACATCTATCAATATAGGAGAAAACAGAGTGAAACCTAAAAATTCAAACTGTTACTGGAAATGAACGCTTCATCATAGAAGAACGAAAATTGGGGAACCAAGTCGCCTTCGTGTACTGATCATTACCTGAAAGTATCATCCAGTTTGGGTGAAAAAATATTTGCTGAGATTTCTGGAGATTCGTAACTTTTGGAAGCTTGGCAACCTTTTTCCATGAAAGTGTTTCTCACCAGTCACTGCTTAGGGCTACATCAAGAGGAAACAGAATATAGAGATAGAACGTGAAACTACTTTACTTTGTCAAGTTTCATGAAGCTAGCACAAACCGTGTTGGATTTAGAGTTCCAAATACATCTATCAATATAGGAGAAAACAGAGTGAAACCTAAAAATTCAAAGTGTTACTGGAAATGAATGCTTCAACATGGAAGAACGACATTTGGGGAACCAAGTCGCCTTCGTGTACTGATCATTACCTGAAAGTATCATCCAGTTTGGGTGAAAAAATATTTGCTGAGATTTCTGGAGATTCGTAATTTTTGGAAGCTTGGCAACCCCTCTCCATGAAAGTGGTTCTCGCCAGTCACTGCTTAGGGCTACAGCAAGAGGAAACAAAACATAGAGATAGAACGTGAAACTACTTTACTGTGTCAAGTTTCAAGAAGCTAGCACAAACCGTGTTGGATTTAGAGTTCCAAATACATGTATCAATATAGGAGAAAACAGAGTGAAACCTAAAAATTCAAACTGTTACAGGAAATGAACGCTTCAACATAGAAGAACGACATTTGGGGAACCAAGTCGCCTTAGTGTACTGATCATTACCTGAAAGTATCATCCAGTTTGGGTGAAAAAATATTTGCTGAGATTTCTGGAGATTCGTAATTTTTGGAAGCTTGGCAACCCCTTTCCATGAAAGTGTTTCTCGCCAGTCACTGCTTAGGGCTACATCAAGAGGAAACAAAACATAGAGATAGAACGTGAAACTACTTTACTGTGTCAAGTTTCAAGAAGCTAGCACAAACCGTGTTGGATTTAGAGTTCCAAATACATGTATCAATATAGGAGAAAACAGAGTGAAACCTAAAAATTCAAACTGTTACAGGAAATGAACGCTTCAACATAGAAGAACGACATTTGGGGAACCAAGTCGCCTTAGTGTACTGATCATTCATTACCTGAAAGTATCATCCAGTTTGGGTGAAAAAATATTTGCTGAGATTTCTGGAGATTCGTAATTTTTGGAAGCTTGGCAACCCCTTTCCATGAAAGTGTTTCTCGCCAGTCACTGCTTAGGGCTACATCAAGAGGAAACAAAACATAGAGATAGAACGTGAAACTACTTTACTGTGTCAAGTTTCAAGAAGCTAGCACAAACCGTGTTGGATTTAGAGTTCCAAATACATGTATCAATATAGGAGAAAACAGAGTGAAACCTAAAAATTCAAACTGTTACTGGAAATGAACGCTTCAACATAGAAGAACGAACTTTGGGGAACGAAGTCGCCTTAGTGTACTGATCATTTCCTGAAAGTATCATCCAGTTTGGGTGAAAAAATATTTGCTGAGATTTCTGGAGATTCGTAATTTTTGGAAGCTTGGCAACCCCTCTCCATTAAAGTGGTTCTCGCCAGTCACTGCTTAGGGCTACAGCAATGGAAACAAAACATAGAGATAGAACGTGAAACTACTTTACTGTGTCAAGTTTCAAGAAGCTAGCACAAACCGTGTTGGATTTAGAGTTCCAAATACATGTATCAATATAGGAGAAAACAGAGTGAAACCTAAAAATTCAAACTGTTACAGGAAATGAACGCTTCAACATAGAAGAACGACATTTGGGGAACCAAGTCGCCTTCGTGTACTGATCATTACCTGAAAGTATCATCCAGTTTGGGTGAAAAAATATTTGCTGAGATTTCTGGAGATTCGTAACTTTTGGAAGCTTGGCAACCTTTTTCCATGAAAGTGTTTCTCGCCAGTCACTGCTTAGGGCTAAATCAAGAGGAAACAGAATATAGAGATAGAACGTGAAACTACTTTACTTTGTCAAGTTTCAAGAAGCTAGCACAAACCGTGTTGGATTTAGAGTTCCAAATACATCTATCAATATAGGAGAAAACAGAGTGAAACCTAAAAATTCAAACTGTTACTGGAAATGAACGCTTCATCATAGAAGAACGAAAATTGGGGAACCAAGTCGCCTTCGTGTACTGATCATTACCTGAAAGTATCATCCAGTTTGGGTGAAAAAATATTTGCTGAGATTTCTGGAGATTCGTAACTTTTGGAAGCTTGGCAACCTTTTTCCATGAAAGTGTTTCTCACCAGTCACTGCTTAGGGCTACATCAAGAGGAAACAGAATATAGAGATAGAACGTGAAACTACTTTACTTTGTCAAGTTTCATGAAGCTAGCACAAACCGTGTTGGATTTAGAGTTCCAAATACATCTATCAATATAGGAGAAAACAGAGTGAAACCTAAAAATTCAAAGTGTTACTGGAAATGAATGCTTCAACATGGAAGAACGACATTTGGGGAACCAAGTCGCCTTCGTGTACTGATCATTACCTGAAAGTATCATCCAGTTTGGGTGAAAAAATATTTGCTGAGATTTCTGGAGATTCGTAATTTTTGGAAGCTTGGCAACCCCTCTCCATGAAAGTGGTTCTCGCCAGTCACTGCTTAGGGCTACAGCAAGAGGAAACAAAACATAGAGATAGAACGTGAAACTACTTTACTGTGTCAAGTTTCAAGAAGCTAGCACAAACCGTGTTGGATTTAGAGTTCCAAATACATGTATCAATATAGGAGAAAACAGAGTGAAACCTAAAAATTCAAACTGTTACAGGAAATGAACGCTTCAACATAGAAGAACGACATTTGGGGAACCAAGTCGCCTTAGTGTACTGATCATTACCTGAAAGTATCATCCAGTTTGGGTGAAAAAATATTTGCTGAGATTTCTGGAGATTCGTAATTTTTGGAAGCTTGGCAACCCCTTTCCATGAAAGTGTTTCTCGCCAGTCACTGCTTAGGGCTACATCAAGAGGAAACAAAACATAGAGATAGAACGTGAAACTACTTTACTGTGTCAAGTTTCAAGAAGCTAGCACAAACCGTGTTGGATTTAGAGTTCCAAATACATGTATCAATATAGGAGAAAACAGAGTGAAACCTAAAAATTCAAACTGTTACAGGAAATGAACGCTTCAACATAGAAGAACGACATTTGGGGAACCAAGTCGCCTTAGTGTACTGATCATTCATTACCTGAAAGTATCATCCAGTTTGGGTGAAAAAATATTTGCTGAGATTTCTGGAGATTCGTAATTTTTGGAAGCTTGGCAACCCCTTTCCATGAAAGTGTTTCTCGCCAGTCACTGCTTAGGGCTACATCAAGAGGAAACAAAACATAGAGATAGAACGTGAAACTACTTTACTGTGTCAAGTTTCAAGAAGCTAGCACAAACCATGTTGGATTTAGAGTTCCAAATACATGTATCAATATAGGAGAAAACAGAGTGAAACCTAAAAATTCAAACTGTTACAGGAAATGAACGCTTCAACATAGAAGAACGACATTTGGGGAACCAAGTCGCCTTCGTGTACTGATCATTACCTGAAAGTATCATCCAGTTTGGGTGAAAAAATATTTGCTGAGATTTCTGGAGATTCGTAATTTTTGGAAGCTTGGCAACCCCTTTCCATGAAAGTGTTTCTCGCCAGTCACTGCTTAGGGCTACATCAAGAGGAAACAAAACATAGAGATAGAACGTGAAACTACTTTACTGTGTCAAGTTTCAAGAAGCTAGCACAAACCGTGTTGGATTTAGAGTTCCAAATACATGTATCAATATAGGAGAAAACAGAGTGAAACCTAAAAATTCAAACTGTTACTGGAAATGAACGCTTCAACATAGAAGAACGAACTTTGGGGAACGAAGTCGCCTTAGTGTACTGATCATTTCCTGAAAGTATCATCCAGTTTGGGTGAAAAAATATTTGCTGAGATTTCTGGAGATTCGTAATTTTTGGAAGCTTGGCAACCCCTCTCCATTAAAGTGGTTCTCGCCAGTCACTGCTTAGGGCTACAGCAATGGAAACAAAACATAGAGATAGAACGTGAAACTACTTTACTGTGTCAAGTTTCAAGAAGCTAGCACAAACCGTGTTGGATTTAGAGTTCCAAATACATGTATCAATATAGGAGAAAACAGAGTGAAACCTAAAAATTCAAACTGTTACAGGAAATGAACGCTTCAACATAGAAGAATGACATTTGGGGAACCAAGTCGCCTTCGTGTACTGATCATTACCTGAAAGTATCATCCAGTTTGGGTGAAAAAATATTTGCTGAGATTTCTGGAGATTCGTAACTTTTGGAAGCTTGGCAACCTTTTTCCATGAAAGTGTTTCTCGCCAGTCACTGCTTAGGGCTAAATCAAGAGGAAACAGAATATAGAGATAGAACGTGAAACTACTTTACTTTGTCAAGTTTCAAGAAGCTAGCACAAACCGTGTTGGATTTAGAGTTCCAAATACATCTATCAATATAGGAGAAAACAGAGTGAAACCTAAAAATTCAAACTGTTACTGGAAATGAACGCTTCATCATAGAAGAACGAAAATTGGGGAACCAAGTCGCCTTCGTGTACTGATCATTACCTGAAAGTATCATCCAGTTTGGGTGAAAAAATATTTGCTGAGATTTCTGGAGATTCGTAACTTTTGGAAGCTTGGCAACCTTTTTCCATGAAAGTGTTTCTCACCAGTCACTGCTTAGGGCTACATCAAGAGGAAACAGAATATAGAGATAGAACGTGAAACTACTTTACTTTGTCAAGTTTCATGAAGCTAGCACAAACCGTGTTGGATTTAGAGTTCCAAATACATCTATCAATATAGGAGAAAACAGAGTGAAACCTAAAAATTCAAAGTGTTACTGGAAATGAATGCTTCAACATGGAAGAACGACATTTGGGGAACCAAGTCGCCTTCGTGTACTGATCATTACCTGAAAGTATCATCCAGTTTGGGTGAAAAAATATTTGCTGAGATTTCTGGAGATTCGTAATTTTTGGAAGCTTGGCAACCCCTCTCCATGAAAGTGGTTCTCGCCAGTCACTGCTTAGGGCTACAGCAAGAGGAAACAAAACATAGAGATAGAACGTGAAACTACTTTACTGTGTCAAGTTTCAAGAAGCTAGCACAAACCGTGTTGGATTTAGAGTTCCAAATACATGTATCAATATAGGAGAAAACAGAGTGAAACCTAAAAATTCAAACTGTTACAGGAAATGAACGCTTCAACATAGAAGAACGACATTTGGGGAACCAAGTCGCCTTAGTGTACTGATCATTACCTGAAAGTATCATCCAGTTTGGGTGAAAAAATATTTGCTGAGATTTCTGGAGATTCGTAATTTTTGGAAGCTTGGCAACCCCTTTCCATGAAAGTGTTTCTCGCCAGTCACTGCTTAGGGCTACATCAAGAGGAAACAAAACATAGAGATAGAACGTGAAACTACTTTACTGTGTCAAGTTTCAAGAAGCTAGCACAAACCGTGTTGGATTTAGAGTTCCAAATACATGTATCAATATAGGAGAAAACAGAGTGAAACCTAAAAATTCAAACTGTTACAGGAAATGATCGCTTCAACATAGAAGAACGACATTTGGTGAACCAAGTCGCCTTAGTGTACTGATCATTACCTGAAAGTATCATCCAGTTTGGGTGAAAAAATATTTGCTGAGATTTCTGGAGATTCGTAATTTTTGGAAGCTTGGCAACCCCTTTCCATGAAAGTGTTTCTCGCCAGTCACTGCTTAGGGCTACATCAAGAGGAAACAAAACATACAGATAGAACATGAAACTACTTTACTGTGTCAAGTTTCAAGAAGCTAGCACAAACCGTGTTGGATTTAGAGTTCCAAATACATCTATCAATATAGGAGAAAACAGAGTGAAACCTAAAAATTCAAACTGTTACTGGAAATGAACGCTTAAACATAGAAGAACGAAATTTGGGGAACCAAGTCGCCTTCGTGTACTGATCATTACCTGAAAGTATCATCCAGTTTGGGTGAAAAAATATTTGCTGAGATTTCTGGAGATTCGTAACTTTTGGAAGCTTGGCAAACTTTTTCCACGAAAGTGTTTCTCACCAGTCACTGCTTAGGGCTACATCAAGAAAAACAGAATATAGAGATAGAACGTGAAACTACTTTACTTTGTCAAGTTTCAAGAAGCTAGCACAAACCGTGTTGGATTTAGAGTTCCAAATACATCTATCAATATAGGAGAAAACAGAGTGAAACCTAAAAATTCAAACTGTTACTGGAAATGAACGCTTCAACATAGAAGAACGAACTTTGGGGAACCAAGTCGCCTTAGTGTACTGATCATTACCTGAAAGTATCATCCAGTTTGGGTGAAAAAATATTTGCTGAGATTTCTGGAGATTCGTAATTTTTGGAAGCTTGGCAACCCCTCTCCATGAAAGTGGTTCTCGCCAGTCACTGCTTAGGGCTACAGCAAGAGGAAACAAAACATAGAGATAGAACGTGAAACTACTTTACTGTGGCAAGTTTCAAGAAGCTAGCACAAACCGTGTTGGATTTAGAGTTCCAAATACATGTATCAATATAGGAGAAAACAGAGTGAAACCTAAAAATTCAAACTGTTACAGGAAATGATCGCTTCAACATAGAAGAACGACATTTGGTGAACCAAGTCGCCTTAGTGTACTGATCATTACCTGAAAGTATCATCCAGTTTGGGTGAAAAAATATTTGCTGAGATTTCTGGAGATTCGTAATTTTTGGAAGCTTGGCAACCCCTTTCCATGAAAGTGTTTCTCGCCAGTCACTGCTTAGGGCTACATCAAGAGGAAACAAAACACAGAGATAGAACGTGAAACTACTTTACTGTGTCAAGTTTCAAGAAGCTAGCACAAACCGTGTTGGATTTAGAGTTCCAAATACATGTATCAATATAGGAGAAAACAGAGTGAAACCTAAAAATTCAAACTGTTACAGGAAATGAACGCTTCAACATAGAAGAACGACATTTGGGGAACCAAGTCGCCTTAGTGTACTGATCATTACCTGAAAGTATCATCCAGTTTGGGTGAAAAAATATTTGCTGAGATTTCTGGAGATTCGTAATTTTTGGAAGCTTGGCAACCTTTTTCCATGAAAGTGTTTCTCACCAGTCACTGCTTAGGGCTACATCAAGAGGAAACAAAACATAGAGATAGAACGTGAAACTACTTTACTGTGTCAAGTTTCAAGAAGCTAGCACAAACCGTGTTGGATTTAGAGTTCCAAATACATCTATCAATATAGGAGAAAACAGAGTGAAACCTAAAAATTCAAACTGTTACTGGAAATGAACGCTTCAACATAGAAGAACGAACTTTGGGGAACCAAGTCGCCTTCGTGTACTGATCATTACCTGAAAGTATCATCCAGTTTGGGTGAAAAAATATTTGCTGAGATTTCTGGAGATTCGTAATTTTTGGAAGCTTGGCAACCCCTTTCCATGAAAGTGTTTCTCGCCAGTCACTGCTTAGGGCTACATCAAGAGGAAACAAAACATAGAGATAGAACGTGAAACTACTTTACTGTATCAAGTTTCAAGAAGCTAGCACAAACCGTGTTGGATTTAGAGTTCCAAATACATGTATCAATATAGGAGAAAACAGAGTGAAACCTAAAAATTCAAACTGTTACTGGAAATGAACGCTTCAACATAGAAGAACGAACTTTGGGGAACCAAGTCGCCTTAGTGTACTGATCATTACCTGAAAGTATCATCCAGTTTGGGTGAAAAAAATATTTGCTGAGATTTCTGGAGATTCGTAATTTTTGGAAGCTTGGCAACCCCTCTCCATGAAAGTGGTTCTCGCCAGTCACTGCTTAGGGCTACAGCAATGGAAACAAAACATAGAGATAGAACGTGAAACTACTTTACTGTGTCAAGTTTCAAGAAGCTAGCACAAACCGTGTTGGATTTAGAGTTCCAAATACATGTATCAATATAGGAGAAAACAGAGTGAACCCTAAAAATTCAAACTGTTACAGGAAATGAACGCTTCAACATAGAAGAACGACATTTGGGGAACCAAGTCGCCTTAGTGTACTGATCATTACCTGAAAGTATCATCCAGTTTGGGTGAAAAAATATTTGCTGAGATTTCTGGAGATTCGTAACTTTTGGAAGCTTGGCAACATTTTTCCATGAAAGTGTTTCTCGCCAGTCACTGCTTAGGGCTACATCAAGAGGAAACAGAATATAGAGATAGAACGTGAAACTACTTTACTTTGTCAAGTTTCATGAAGCTAGCACAAACCGTGTTGGATTTAGAGTTCCAAATACATCTATCAATATAGGAGAAAACAGAGTGAAACCTAAAAATTCAAACTGTTACTGGAAATGAACGCTTAAACATAGAAGAACGAAATTTGGGGAACCAAGTCGCCTTCGTGTACTGATCATTACCTGAAAGTATCATCCAGTTTGGGTGAAAAAATATTTGCTGAGATTTCTGGAGATTCGTAACTTTTGGAAGCTTGGCAAACTTTTTCCATGAAAGTGTTTCTCACCAGTCACTGCTTAGGGCTACATCAAGAAAAACAGAATATAGAGATAGAACGTGAAACTACTTTACTTTGTCAAGTTTCAAGAAGCTAGCACAAACCGTGTTGGATTTAGAGTTCCAAATACATCTATCAATATAGGAGAAAACAGAGTGAAACCTAAAAATTCAAACTGTTACTGGAAATGAACGCTTCAACATAGAAGAACGAACTTTGGGGAACCAAGTCGCCTTAGTGTACTGATCATTACCTGAAAGTATCATCCAGTTTGGGTGAAAAAATATTTGCTGAGATTTCTGGAGATTCGTAATTTTTGGAAGCTTGGCAACCCCTCTCCATGAAAGTGGTTCTCGCCAGTCACTGCTTAGGGCTACAGCAAGAGGAAACAAAACATAGAGATAGAACGTGAAACTACTTTACTGTGTCAAGTTTCAAGAAGCTAGCACAAACCGTGTTGGATTTAGAGTTCCAAATACATGTATCAATATAGGAGAAAACAGAGTGAAACCTAAAAATTCAAACTGTTACAGGAAATGATCGCTTCAACATAGAAGAACGACATTTGGTGAACCAAGTCGCCTTAGTGTACTGATCATTACCTGAAAGTATCATCCAGTTTGGGTGAAAAAATATTTGCTGAGATTTCTGGAGATTCGTAATTTTTGGAAGCTTGGCAACCCCTTTCCATGAAAGTGTTTCTCGCCAGTCACTGCTTAGGGCTACATCAAGAGGAAACAAAACATACAGATAGGACGTGAAACTACTTTACTGTGTCAAGTTTCAAGAAGCTAGCACAAATCGTGTTGGATTTAGAGTTCCAAATACATCTATCAATATAGGAGAAAACAGAGTGAAACCTAAAAATTCAAACTGTTACTGGAAATGAACGCTTCAACATAGAAGAACGACATTTGGGGAACCAAGTCGCCTTAGTGTACTGATCATTACCTGAAAGTATCATCCAGTTTGGGTGAAAAAATATTTGCTGAGATTTCTGGAGATTCGTAATTTTTGGAAGCTTGGCAACCCCTCTCCATGAAAGTGGTTCTCGCCAGTCACTGCTTAGGGCTACATCAAGAGGAAACAAAACATAGAGATAGAACGTGAAACTACTTTACTGTGTCAAGTTTCAAGAAGCTAGCACAAACCGTGTTGGATTTAGAGTTCCAAATACATCTATCAATATAGGAGAAAACAGAGTGAAACCTAAAAATTCAAACTGTTACAGGAAATGAACGCTTCAACATAGAAGAACGACATTTGGGGAACCAAGTCGCCTTAGTGTACTGATCATTACCTGAAAGTATCATCCAGTTTGGGTGAAAAAATATTTGCTGAGATTTCTGGAGATTCGTAATTTTTGGAAGCTTGGCAACCCCTTTCCATGAAAGTGTTTCTCGCCAGTCACTGCTTAGGGCTACAGCAAGAGGAAACAAAACATAGAGATAGAACGTGAAACTACTTTACTGTGTCAAGTTTCAAGAAGCTAGCACAAACCGTGTTGGATTTAGAGTTCCAAATACATGTATCAATATAGGAGAAAACAGAGTGAAACCTAAAAATTCAAACTGTTACAGGAAATGAACGCTTCAATATAGAAGAACGACATTTGGGGAACCAAGTCGCCTTAGTGTACTGATCATTACCTGAAAGTATCATCCAGTTTGGGTGAAAAAATATTTGCTGAGATTTCTGGAGATTCGTAATTTTTGGAAGCTTGGCAACCTTTTTCCATGAAAGTGTTTCTCACCAGTCACTGCTTAGGGCTACATCAAGAGGAAACAAAACATAGAGATAGAACGTGAAACTACTTTACTGTGTCAAGTTTCAAGAAGCTAGCACAAACCGTGTTGGATTTAGAGTTCCAAATACATCTATCAATATAGGAGAAAACAGAGTGAAACCTAAAAATTCAAACTGTTACTGGAAATGAACGCTTCAACATAGAAGAACGAACTTTGGGGAACCAAGTCGCCTTCGTGTACTGATCATTACCTGAAAGTATCATCCAGTTTGGGTGAAAAAATATTTGCTGAGATTTCTGGAGATTCGTAATTTTTGGAAGCTTGGCAACCCCTTTCCATGAAAGTGTTTCTCGCCAGTCACTGCTTAGGGCTACATCAAGAGGAAACAAAACATAGAGATAGAACGTGAAACTATTTTACTGTATCAAGTTTCAAGAAGCTAGCACAAACCGTGTTGGATTTAGAGTTCCAAATACATGTATCAATATAGGAGAAAACAGAGTGAAACCTAAAAATTCAAACTGTTACTGGAAATGAACGCTTCAACATAGAAGAACGAACTTTGGGGAACCAAGTCGCCTTAGTGTACTGATCATTACCTGAAAGTATCATCCAGTTTGGGTGAAAAAATATTTGCTGAGATTTCTGGAGATTCGTAATTTTTGGAAGCTTGGCAACCCCTCTCCATGAAAGTGGTTCTCGCCAGTCACTGCTTAGGGCTACAGCAATGGAAACAAAACATAGAGATAGAACGTGAAACTACTTTACTGTGTCAAGTTTCAAGAAGCTAGCACAAACCGTGTTGGATTTAGAGTTCCAAATACATGTATCAATATAGGAGAAAACAGAGTGAAACCTAAAAATTCAAACTGTTACAGGAAATGAACGCTTCAACATAGAAGAACGAACTTTGGGGAACCAAGTCGCCTTAGTGTACTGATCATTACCTGAAAGTATCATCCAGTTTGGGTGAAAAAATATTTGCTGAGATTTCTGGAGATTCGTAACTTTTGGAAGCTTGGCAACCTTTTTCCATGAGGTGTTTCTCGCCAGTCACTGCTTAGGGCTACATCAAGAGGAAACAGAATATAGAGATAGAACGTGAAACTACTTTACTTTGTCAAGTTTCATGAAGCTAGCACAAACCGTGTTGGATTTAGAGTTCCAAATACATCTATCAATATAGGAGAAAACAGAGTGAAACCTAAAAATTCAAACTGTTACTGGAAATGAACGCTTAAACATAGAAGAACGAAATTTGGGGAACCAAGTCGCCTTCGTGTACTGATCATTACCTGAAAGTATCATCCAGTTTGGGTGAAAAAATATTTGCTGAGATTTCTGGAGATTCGTAACTTTTGGAAGCTTGGCAAACTTTTTCCATGAAAGTGTTTCTCACCAGTCACTGCTTAGGGCTACATCAAGAAAAACAGAATATAGAGATAGAACGTGAAACTACTTTACTTTGTCAAGTTTCAAGAAGCTAGCACAAACCGTGTTGGATTTAGAGTTCCAAATACATCTATCAATATAGGAGAAAACAGAGTGAAACCTAAAAATTCAAACTGTTACTGGAAATGAACGCTTCAACATAGAAGAACGAACTTTGGGGAACCAAGTCGCCTTAGTGTACTGATCATTACCTGAAAGTATCATCCAGTTTGGGTGAAAAAATATTTGCTGAGATTTCTGGAGATTCGTAATTTTTGGAAGCTTGGCAACCCCTCTCCATGAAAGTGGTTCTCGCCAGTCACTGCTTAGGGCTACAGCAATGGAAACAAAACATAGAGATAGAACGTGAAACTACTTTACTGTGTCAAGTTTCAAGAAGCTAGCACAAACCGTGTTGGATTTAGAGTTCCAAATACATGTATCAATATAGGAGAAAACAGAGTGAAACCTAAAAATTCAAACTGTTACAGGAAATGAACGCTTCAACATAGAAGAACGACATTTGGGGAACCAAGTCGCCTTAGTGTACTGATCATTACCTGAAAGTATCATCCAGTTTGGGTGAAAAAATATTTGCTGAGATTTCTGCAGATTCGTAACTTTTGGAAGCTTGGCAACCTTTTTCCATGAAAGTGGTTCTCACCAGTCACTGCTTAGGGCTACATCAAGAGGAAACAGAATATAGAGATAGAACGTGAAACTACTTTACTGTGTCAAGTTTCAAGAAGCTAGCACAAACCGTGTTGGATTTAGAGTTCCAAATACATGTATCAATATAGGAGAAAACAGAGTGAAACCTAAAAATTCAAACTGTTACAGGAAATGAACGCTTCAACATAGAAGAACGACATTTGGGGAACCAAGTCGCCTTCGTGTACTGATCATTACCTGAAAGTATCATCCAGTTTGGGTGAAAAAATATTTGCTGAGATTTCTGGAGATTCGTAATTTTTGGAAGCTTGGCAACCCCTTTCCATGAAAGTGTTTCTCGCCAGTCACTGCTTAGGGCTACATCAAGAGGAAACAAAACCTAGAGATAGAACGTGAAACTACTTTACTGTGTCAAGTTTCAAGAAGCTAGCACAAACCGTGTTGGATTTAGAGTTCCAAATACATGTATCAATATAGGAGAAAACAGAGTGAAACCTAAAAATTCAAACTGTTACTGGAAATGAACGCTTCAACATAGAAGAACAAACTTTGGGGAACCAAGTCACCTTAGTGTACTGATCATTACCTGAAAGTATCATCCAGTTTGGGTGAAAAAATATTTGCTGAGATTTCTGGAGATTCGTAATTTTTGGAAGCTTGGCAACCCCTCTCCATGAAAGTGGTTCTCGCCAGTCACTGCTTAGGGCTACAGCAATGGAAACAAAACATAGAGATAGAACGTGAAACTACTTTACTGTGTCAAGTTTCAAGAAGCTAGCACAAACCGTGTTGGATTTAGAGTTCCAAATACATGTATCAATATAGGAGAAAACAGAGGGAAACCTAAAAATTCAAACTGTTACAGGAAATGAACGCTTCAACATAGAAGAACGACATTTGGGGAACCAAGTCGCCTTAGTGTACTGATCATTACCTGAAAGTATCATCCAGTTTGGGTGAAAAAATATTTGCTGAGATTTCTGGAGATTCGTAACTTTTGGAAGCTTGGCAACCTTTTTCCATGAAAGTGTTTCTCGCCAGTCACTGCTTAGTGCTACATCAAGCGGAAACAGAATATAGAGATAGAACTTGAAACTACTTTACTGTGTCAAGTTTCAAGAAGCTAGCACAAACCGTGTTGGATTTAGAGTTCCAAATACATGTATTAATATAGGAGAAAACAGAGTGAAACCTAAAAATTCAAACTGTTACAGGAAATGAACGCTTCAACATAGAAGAACGACATTTGGGGAACCAAGTCGCCTTCGTGTACTGATCATTACCTGAAAGTATCATCCAGTTTGGGTGAAAAAATATTTGCTGAGATTTCTGGAGATTCGTAATTTTTGGAAGCTTGGCAACCCCTTTCCATGAAAGTGTTTCTCGCCAGTCACTGCTTAGGGCTACATCAAGAGGAAACAAAACATAGAGATAGAACGTGAAACTACTTTACTGTGTCAAGTTTCAAGAAGCTAGCACAAACCGTGTTGGATTTAGAGTTCCAAATACATCTATCAATATAGGAGAAAACGGAGTGAAACCTAAAAATTCAAACTGTTACAGGAAATGAACGCTTCAACATAGAAGAACGACATTTGGGGACCAAGTCGCCTTAGTGTACTGATCATTACCTGAAAGTATCATCCAGTTTGGGTGAAAAAATATTTGCTGAGATTTTTGGAGATTCGTAATTTTTGGAAGGTTGGCAACCCCTCTCCATGAAAGTGGTTCTCGACAGTCACTGCTTAGGGCTACATCAAGAGGAAACAAAACAAAGAGATAGAACGTGAAACTACTTTACTGTGTCAAGTTTCAAGAAGCTAGCACAAACCGTGTTGGATTTAGAGTTCCAAATACATCTATCAATATAGGAGAAAACAGAGTGAAACCTAAATTTCAAACTGTTACTGGAAATGAACGCTTCAACATAGAAGAACGAACTTTGGGGAACCAAGTCACCTTTGTGTACTGATCATTACCTGAAAGTATCATCCAGTTTGGGTGAAAAAATATTTGCTGAGATTTCTGGAGATTCGTAATTTTTGGAAGCCTGGCAACCCCTCTCCTTGAAAGTGGTTCTCGCCAGTCACTGCTTAGGGCTACAGCAAGAGGAAACAAAACATAGAGATAGAACGTGAAACTACTTTACTGTGTCAAGTTTCAAGAAGCTAGCACAAACCGTGTTGGATTTAGAGTTCCAAATACATGTATCAATATAGGAGAAAACAAAGTGAAACCTAAAAATTCAAACTGTTACAGGAAATGAACGCTTCAACATAGAAGAACGACATTTGGGGAACCAAGTCGCCTTAGTGTACTGATCATTACCTGAAAGTATCATCCAGTTTGGGTGAAAAAATATTTGCTGAGATTTCTGGAGATTCGTAACTTTTGGAAGCTTGGCAACCTTTTTCCATGAAAGTGTTTCTCGCCAGTCACTGCTTAGGGCTACATCAAGAGGAAACAGAATATAGAGATAGAACGTGAAAATACTTTACTTTGTCCAGTTTCAAGAAGCTAGCACAAACCGTGTTGGATTTAGAGTTCCAAATACATCTATCAATATAGGAGAAAACAGAGTGAAACCTAAAAATTCAAACTGTTACTGGAAATGAACGCTTCAACATAGAAGAACGAAATTTGGGGAACCAAGTCGCCTTCGTGTACTGATCATTACCTGAAAGTATCATCCAGTTTGGGTGAAAAAATATTTGCTAAGATTTCTGGAGATTCGTAACTTTTGGAAGCTTGGCAACCTTTTTCCATGAAAGTGTTTCTCACCAGTCACTGCTTAGGGCTACATCAAGAGGAAACAGAATATAGAGATAGAACGTGAAACTACTTTACTGTATCAAGTTTGAAGAAGCTAGCACAAACCGTGTTGGATTTAGAGTTCCAAATACATGTATCAATATAGGAGAAAACAGAGTGAAACCTAAAAATTCAAACTGTTACTGGAAATGTACGCTTCAACATAGAAGAACGAACTTTGGGGAACCAAGTCGCCTTAGTGTACTGATCATTACCTGAAAGTATCATCCAATTTGGGTGAAAAAATATTTGCTGAGATTTCTGGAGATTCGTAATTTTTGGAAGCTTGGCAACCCCTCTCCATGAAAGTGGTTCTCGCCAGTCACTGCTTAGGGCTACAGCAAGAGGAAACAAAACATAGAGATAGAACGTGAAACTACTTTACTGTGTCAAGTTTCAAGAAGCTAGCACAAACCGTGTTGGATTTAGAGTTCCAAATACATGTATCAATATAGGAGAAAACAGAGTGAAACCTAAAAATTCAAACTGTTACAGGAAATGAACGCTTCAACATAGAAGAACGACATTTGGGGAACCAAGTCGCCTTAGTGTACTGATCATTACCTGAAAGTATCATCCAGTTTGGGTGAAAAAATATTTGCTGAGATTTCTGGAGATTCGTAACTTTTGGAAGCTTGGCAACCTTTTTCCATGAAAGTGTTTCTCGCCAGTCACTGCTTAGGGCTACATCAAGAGGAAACAGAATATAGAGATAGAACGTGAAACTACTTTACTGTGTCAAGTTTCAAGAAGCTAGCAAAAACCGTGTTGGATTTAGAGTTCCAAATACATGTATCAATATAGGAGAAAACAGAGTGAAACCTAAAAATTCAAACTGTTACTGGAAATGAACGCTTCAACATAGAAGAACGACATTTGGGGAACCAAGTCGCCTTCGTGTACTGATCATTACCTGAAAGTATCATCCAGTTTGGGTGAAAAAATATTTGCTGATATTTCTGGAGATTCGTAATTTTTGGAAGCTTGGCAACCCCTTTCCATGAAAGTGTTTCTCGCCAGTCACTGCTTAGGGCTACATCAAGAGGAAACAAAACATAGAGATAGAACGTGAAACTACTTTACTGTGTCAAGTTTCAAGAAGCTAGCACAAACCGTGTTGGATTTAGAGTTCCAAATACATGTATCAATATAGGAGAAAACAGAGTGAAACCTAAAAATTCAAACTGTTACTGGAAATGAACGCTTCAACATAGAAGAACGAACTTTGGGGAACCAAGTCGCCTTAGTGTACTGATAATTACCTGAAAGTATCATCCAGTTTGGGTGAAAAAATATTTGCTGAGATTTCTGGAGATTCGTAATTTTTGGAAGCTTGGCAACCCCTTTCCATGAAAGTGTTTCTCGCCAGTCACTGCTTAGGGCTACATCAAGAGGAAACAAAACATAGAGATAGAACGTGAAACTACTTTACTGTGTCAAGTTTCAAGAAGCTAGCACAAACCGTGTTGGATTTAGAGTTCCAAATACATGAATCAATATAGGAGAAAACAGAGTGAAACCTAAAAATTCAAACTGTTACAGGAAATGAACGCTTCAACATAGAAGTACGACATTTGGGGAACCAAGTCGCCTTAGTGTACTGATCATGACCTGAAAGTATCATCCAGTTTGGGTGAAAAAATATTTGCTGAGATTTTTGGAGATTCGTAATTTTTGGAAGCTTGGCAACCCCTCTCCATGAAAGTGGTTCTCGCCAGTCACTGCTTAGGGCTACATCAAGAGGAAACAAAACATAGAGATAGAACGTGAAACTACTTTACTGTGTCAAGTTTCAAGAAGCTAGCACAAACCGTGTTGGATTTAGAGTTCCAAATACATCTATCAATATAGGAGAAAACAGAGTGAAACCTAAAAATTCAAACTGTTACAGGAAATGAACGCTTCAACATAGAAGAACGAACTTTGGGGAACCAAGTCACCTTAGTGTACTGATCATTACCTGAAAGTATCATCCAGTTTGGGTGAAAAAATATTTGCTGAGATTTCTGGAGATTCGTAATTTTTGGAAGCTTGGCAACCCCTCTCCATGAAAGTGGTTCTCGCCAGTCACTGCTTAGGGCTACAGCAAGAGGAAACAAAACATAGAGATAGAACGTGAAACTACTTTACTGTGTCAAGTTTCAAGAAGCTAGCACAAACCGTGTTGGATTTAGAGTTCCAAATACATGTATCAATATAGGAGAAAACAAAGTGAAACCTAAAAATTCAAACTGTTACAGGAAATGAACGCTTCAACATAGAAGAACGACATTTTGGGAACCAAGTCGCCTTAGTGTACTGATCATTACCTGAAAGTATCATCCAGTTTGGGTGAAAAAATATTTGCTGAGATTTCTGGAGATTCGTAACTTTTGGAAGCTTGGCAACCTTTTTCCATGAAAGTGTTTCTCGCCAGTCACTGCTTAGGGCTACATCAAGAGGAAACAGAATATAGAGATAGAACGTGAAACTACTTTACTGTGTCAAGTTTCAAGAAGCTAGCACAAACCGTGTTGGATTTAGAGTTCCAAATACATCTATCAATATAGGAGAAAACAGAGTGAAACCTAAAAATTCAAACTGTTACTGGAAATGAACGCTTCAACATAGAAGAACGACATTTGGGGAACCAAGTCGCCTTCGTGTACTGATCATTACCTGAAAGTATCATCCAGTTTGGGTGAAAAAATATTTGCTGAGATTTCTGGAGATTCGTAATTTTTGGAAGCTTGGCAACCCCTTTCCATGAAAGTGTTTCTCGCCAGTCACTGCTTAGGGCTACATCAAGAGGAAACAAAACATAGAGATAGAACGTGAAACTACTTTACTGTGTCAAGTTTCAAGAAGCTAGCACAAACCGTGTTGGATTTAGAGTTCCAAATACATGTATCAATATAGGAGAAAACAGAGTGAAACCTAAAAATTCAAACTGTTACTGGAAATGAACGCTTCAACATAGAAGAACGAACTTTGGGGAACCAAGTCGCCTTAGTGTACTGATCATTACCTGAAAGTATCATCCAGTTTGGGTGAAAAAATATTTGCTGAGATTTCTGGAGATTCGTAATTTTTGGAAGCTTGGCAACCCCTTTCCATGAAAGTGGTTCTCGCCAGTCACTGCTTAGGGCTACAGCAAGAGGAAACAAAACATAGAGATAGAACGTGAAACTACTTTACTGTGTCAAGTTTCAAGAAGCTAGCACAAACCGTGTTGGATTTAGAGTTCCAAATACATCTATCAATATAGGAGAAAACAGAGTGAAACCTAAAAATTCAAACTGTTACTGGAAATGAACGCTTCAACATAGAAGAACGAAATTTGGGGAACCAAGTCGCCTTCGTGTACTGATCATTACCTGAAAGTATCATCCAGTTTGGGTGAAAAAATATTTGCTGAGATTTCTGGAGATTCGTAACTTTTGGAAGCTTGGCATCCTTTTTCCATGAAAGTGTTTCTCACCAGTCACTGCTTAGGGCTACATCAAGAGGAAACAAAACATAGAGATAGAACGTGAAACTACTTTACTGTGTCAAGTTTCAAGAAGCTAGCACAAACCGTGTTGGATTTAGAGTTCCAAATACATGTATCAATATAGGAGAAAACAGAGTGAAACCTAAAAATTCAAACTGTTACTGGAAATGAACGCTTCAACATAGAAGAACGAACTTTGGGGAACCAAGTCGCCTTAGTGCACTGATCATTACCTGAAAGTATCATCCAGTTTGGGTGAAAAAATATTTGCTGAGATTTCTGGAGATTCGTAATTTTTGGAAGCTTGGCAACCCCTTTCCATGAAAGTGTTTCTCGCCAGTCACTGCTTAGGGCTACATCAAGAGGAAACAAAACATAGAGATAGAACGTGAAACTACTTTACTGTGTCAAGTTTCAAGAAGCTAGCACAAACCGTGTTGGATTTAGAGTTCCAAATACATGTATCAATATAGGAGAAAACAGAGTGAAACCTAAAAATTCAAACTGTTACAGGAAATGAACGCTTCAACATAGAAGAACGACATTTGGGGAACCAAGTCGCCTTAGTGTACTGATCATTACCTGAAAGTATCATCCAGTTTGGGTGAAAAAATATTTGCTGAGATTTCTGGAGATTCGTAACTTTTGGAAGCTTGGCAACCCCTTTCCATGAAAGTGTTTCTCGCCAGTCACTGCTTAGGGCTACATCAAGAGGAAACAGAATATAGAGATAGAACGTGAAACTACTTTACTTTGTCAAGTTTCAAGAAGCTAGCACAAACCGTGTTGGATTTAGTGTTCCAAATACATCTATCAATATAGGAGAAAACAGAGTGAAACCTAAAAATTCAAACTGTTACTGGAAATGAACGCTTCAACATAGAAGAACGAAATTTGGGGAACCAAGTCGCCTTCGTGTACTGATCATTACCTGAAAGTATCATCCAGTTTGGGTGAAAAAATATTTGCTGAGATTTCTGGAGATTCGTAACTTTTGGAAGCTTGGCAACCTTTTTCCATGAAAGTGTTTCTCACCAGTCACTGCTTAGGGCTACATCAAGAGGAAACAAAACATAGAGATAGAACGTGAAACTACTTTACTGTGTCAAGTTTCAAGAAGCTAGCACAAACCGTGTTGGATTTAGAGTTCCAAATACATGTATCAATATAGGAGAAAACAGAGTGAAACCTAAAAATTCAAACTGTTACTGGAAATGAACGCTTCAACATAGAAGAACGAACTTTGGGGAACCAAGTCGCCTTAGTGCACTGATCATTACCTGAAAGTATCATCCAGTTTGGGTGAAAAAATATTTGCTGAGATTTCTGGAGATTCGTAATTTTTGGAAGCTTGGCAACCCCTTTCCATGAAAGTGTTTCTCGCCAGTCACTGCTTAGGGCTACATCAAGAGGAAACAAAACATAGAGATAGAACGTGAAACTACTTTACTGTGTCAAGTTTCAAGAAGCTAGCACAAACCGTGTTGGATTTAGAGTTCCAAATACATGTATCAATATAGGAGAAAACAGAGTGAAACCTAAAAATTCAAACTCTTACTGGAAATGAACGCTTCAACATAGAAGAACGAACTTTGGGGAACCAAGTCGCCTTAGTGTACTGATCATTACCTGAAAGTATCATCCAGTTTGGGTGAAAAAATATTTGCTGAGATTTCTGGAGATTCGTAATTTTTGGAAGCTTGGCAACCCCTCTCCATGAAAGTGTTTCTCGCCAGTCACTGCTTAGGGCTACAGCAATGGAAACAAAACATAGAGATAGAACGTGAAACTACTTTACTGTGTCAAGTTTCAAGAAGCTAGCACAAACCGTGTTGGATTTAGAGTTCCAAATACATGTATCAATATAGGAGAAAACAGAGTGAAACCTAAAAATTCAAACTGTTACAGGAAATGAACGCTTCAACATAGAAGAACGACATTTGGGGAACCAAGTCGCCTTAGTGTACTGATCATTACCTGAAAGTATCATCCAGTTTGGGTGAAAAAATATTTGCTGAGATTTCTGGAGATTCGTAACTTTTGGAAGCTTGGCAACCTTTTTCCATGAAAGTGTTTCTCACCAGTCACTGCTTAGGGCTACATCAAGAGGAAACAGAATATAGAGATAGAACGTGAAACTACTTTACTTTGTCAAGTTTCAAGAAGCTAGCACAAACCGTGTTGGATTTAGTGTTCCAAATACATCTATCAATATAGGAGAAAACAGAGTGAAACCTAAAAATTCAAACTGTTACTGGAAATGAACGCTTCAACATAGAAGAACGAAATTTGGGGAACCAAGTCGCCTTCGTGTACTGATCATTACCTGAAAGTATCATCCAGTTTGGCTGAAAAAATATTTGCTGAGATTTCTGGAGATTCGTAACTTTTGGAAGCTTGGCAACCATTTTCTATGAAAGTGTTTCTCACCAGTCACTGCTTAGGGCTACATCATGAGGAAACAGAATATAGAGATAGAACGTGAAACTACTTTACTTTGTCAAGTTTCATGAAGCTAGCACAAACCGTATTGGATTTAGAGTTCCAAATACATCTATCAATATAGGAGAAAACAGAGTGAAACCTAAAAATTCAATGTGTTACTGGAAATGAACGCTTCAACATAGAAGAACGACATTTGGGGAACCAAGTCGCCTTCGTGTACTGATCATTACCTGAAAGTATCATCCAGTTTGGGTGAAAAAATATTTGCTGAGATTTCTGGAGATTCGTAATTTTTGGAAGCTTGGCAACCCCTCTCCATGAAAGTGGTTCTCGCCAGTCACTGCTTAGGGCTACAGCAAGAGGAAACAAAACATAGAGATAGAACGTGAAACTACTGTGTCAAGTTTCAAGAAGCTAGCACAAACCGTGTTGGATTTAGAGTTCCAAATACATGTATCAATATAGGAGAAAACAGAGTGAAACCTAAAAATTCAAACTGTTACAGGAAATGAACGCTTCAACATAGAAGAACGACATTTGGGGAACCAAGTCGCCTTAGTGTACTGATCATTACCTGAAAGTATCATCCAGTTTGGGTGAAAAAATATTTGCTGAGATTTCTGGAGATTCGTAATTTTTGGAAGCTTGGCAACCCCTTTCCATGAAAGTGTTTCTCGCCAGTCACTGCTTAGGGCTACATCAAGAGGAAACAAAACATAGAGATAGAACGTGAAACTACTTTACTGTGTCAAGTTTCAAGAAGCTAGCACAAACCGTGTTGGATTTAGAGTTCCAAATACATGTATCAATATAGGAGAAAACAGAGTGAAACCTAAAAATTCAAACTGTTACAGGAAATGAACGCTTCAACATAGAAGAACGACATTTGGGGAACCAAGTCGCCTTAGTGTACTGATCATTCATTACCTGAAAGTATCATCCAGTTTGGGTGAAAAAATATTTGCTGAGATTTCTGGAGATTCGTAATTTTTGGAAGCTTGGCAACCCCTTTCCATGAAAGTGTTTCTCGCCAGTCACTGCTTAGGGCTACATCAAGAGGAAACAAAACATAGAGATAGAACGTGAAACTACTTTACTGTGTCAAGTTTCAAGAAGCTAGCACAAACCATGTTGGATTTAGAGTTCCAAATACATGTATCAATATAGGAGAAAACAGAGTGAAACCTAAAAATTCAAACTGTTACAGGAAATGAACGCTTCAACATAGAAGAACGACATTTGGGGAACCAAGTCGCCTTCGTGTACTGATCATTACCTGAAAGTATCATCCAGTTTGGGTGAAAAAATATTTGCTGAGATTTCTGGAGATTCGTAATTTTTGGAAGCTTGGCAACCCCTTTCCATGAAAGTGTTTCTCGCCAGTCACTGCTTAGGGCTACATCAAGAGGAAACAAAACATAGAGATAGAACGTGAAACTACTTTACTGTGTCAAGTTTCAAGAAGCTAGCACAAACCGTGTTGGATTTAGAGTTCCAAATACATGTATCAATATAGGAGAAAACAGAGTGAAACCTAAAAATTCAAACTGTTACTGGAAATGAACGCTTCAACATAGAAGAACGAACTTTGGGGAACGAAGTCGCCTTAGTGTACTGATCATTTCCTGAAAGTATCATCCAGTTTGGGTGAAAAAATATTTGCTGAGATTTCTGGAGATTCGTAATTTTTGGAAGCTTGGCAACCCCTCTCCATTAAAGTGGTTCTCGCCAGTCACTGCTTAGGGCTACAGCAATGGAAACAAAACATAGAGATAGAACGTGAAACTACTTTACTGTGTCAAGTTTCAAGAAGCTAGCACAAACCGTGTTGGATTTAGAGTTCCAAATACATGTATCAATATAGGAGAAAACAGAGTGAAACCTAAAAATTCAAACTGTTACAGGAAATGAACGCTTCAACATAGAAGAACGACATTTGGGGAACCAAGTCGCCTTCGTGTACTGATCATTACCTGAAAGTATCATCCAGTTTGGGTGAAAAAATATTTGCTGAGATTTCTGGAGATTCGTAACTTTTGGAAGCTTGGCAACCTTTTTCCATGAAAGTGTTTCTCGCCAGTCACTGCTTAGGGCTAAATCAAGAGGAAACAGAATATAGAGATAGAACGTGAAACTACTTTACTTTGTCAAGTTTCAAGAAGCTAGCACAAACCGTGTTGGATTTAGAGTTCCAAATACATCTATCAATATAGGAGAAAACAGAGTGAAACCTAAAAATTCAAACTGTTACTGGAAATGAACGCTTCATCATAGAAGAACGAAAATTGGGGAACCAAGTCGCCTTCGTGTACTGATCATTACCTGAAAGTATCATCCAGTTTGGGTGAAAAAATATTTGCTGAGATTTCTGGAGATTCGTAACTTTTGGAAGCTTGGCAACCTTTTTCCATGAAAGTGTTTCTCACCAGTCACTGCTTAGGGCTACATCAAGAGGAAACAGAATATAGAGATAGAACGTGAAACTACTTTACTTTGTCAAGTTTCATGAAGCTAGCACAAACCGTGTTGGATTTAGAGTTCCAAATACATCTATCAATATAGGAGAAAACAGAGTGAAACCTAAAAATTCAAAGTGTTACTGGAAATGAATGCTTCAACATGGAAGAACGACATTTGGGGAACCAAGTCGCCTTCGTGTACTGATCATTACCTGAAAGTATCATCCAGTTTGGGTGAAAAAATATTTGCTGAGATTTCTGGAGATTCGTAATTTTTGGAAGCTTGGCAACCCCTCTCCATGAAAGTGGTTCTCGCCAGTCACTGCTTAGGGCTACAGCAAGAGGAAACAAAACATAGAGATAGAACGTGAAACTACTTTACTGTGTCAAGTTTCAAGAAGCTAGCACAAACCGTGTTGGATTTAGAGTTCCAAATACATGTATCAATATAGGAGAAAACAGAGTGAAACCTAAAAATTCAAACTGTTACAGGAAATGAACGCTTCAACATAGAAGAACGACATTTGGGGAACCAAGTCGCCTTAGTGTACTGATCATTACCTGAAAGTATCATCCAGTTTGGGTGAAAAAATATTTGCTGAGATTTCTGGAGATTCGTAATTTTTGGAAGCTTGGCAACCCCTTTCCATGAAAGTGTTTCTCGCCAGTCACTGCTTAGGGCTACATCAAGAGGAAACAAAACATAGAGATAGAACGTGAAACTACTTTACTGTGTCAAGTTTCAAGAAGCTAGCACAAACCGTGTTGGATTTAGAGTTCCAAATACATGTATCAATATAGGAGAAAACAGAGTGAAACCTAAAAATTCAAACTGTTACAGGAAATGAACGCTTCAACATAGAAGAACGACATTTGGGGAACCAAGTCGCCTTAGTGTACTGATCATTCATTACCTGAAAGTATCATCCAGTTTGGGTGAAAAAATATTTGCTGAGATTTCTGGAGATTCGTAATTTTTGGAAGCTTGGCAACCCCTTTCCATGAAAGTGTTTCTCGCCAGTCACTGCTTAGGGCTACATCAAGAGGAAACAAAACATAGAGATAGAACGTGAAACTACTTTACTGTGTCAAGTTTCAAGAAGCTAGCACAAACCATGTTGGATTTAGAGTTCCAAATACATGTATCAATATAGGAGAAAACAGAGTGAAACCTAAAAATTCAAACTGTTACAGGAAATGAACGCTTCAACATAGAAGAACGACATTTGGGGAACCAAGTCGCCTTCGTGTACTGATCATTACCTGAAAGTATCATCCAGTTTGGGTGAAAAAATATTTGCTGAGATTTCTGGAGATTCGTAATTTTTGGAAGCTTGGCAACCCCTTTCCATGAAAGTGTTTCTCGCCAGTCACTGCTTAGGGCTACATCAAGAGGAAACAAAACATAGAGATAGAACGTGAAACTACTTTACTGTGTCAAGTTTCAAGAAGCTAGCACAAACCGTGTTGGATTTAGAGTTCCAAATACATGTATCAATATAGGAGAAAACAGAGTGAAACCTAAAAATTCAAACTGTTACTGGAAATGAACGCTTCAACATAGAAGAACGAACTTTGGGGAACGAAGTCGCCTTAGTGTACTGATCATTTCCTGAAAGTATCATCCAGTTTGGGTGAAAAAATATTTGCTGAGATTTCTGGAGATTCGTAATTTTTGGAAGCTTGGCAACCCCTCTCCATTAAAGTGGTTCTCGCCAGTCACTGCTTAGGGCTACAGCAATGGAAACAAAACATAGAGATAGAACGTGAAACTACTTTACTGTGTCAAGTTTCAAGAAGCTAGCACAAACCGTGTTGGATTTAGAGTTCCAAATACATGTATCAATATAGGAGAAAACAGAGTGAAACCTAAAAATTCAAACTGTTACAGGAAATGAACGCTTCAACATAGAAGAACGACATTTGGGGAACCAAGTCGCCTTCGTGTACTGATCATTACCTGAAAGTATCATCCAGTTTGGGTGAAAAAATATTTGCTGAGATTTCTGGAGATTCGTAACTTTTGGAAGCTTGGCAACCTTTTTCCATGAAAGTGTTTCTCGCCAGTCACTGCTTAGGGCTACATCAAGAGGAAACAGAATATAGAGATAGAACGTGAAACTACTTTACTTTGTCAAGTTTCAAGAAGCTAGCACAAACCGTGTTGGATTTAGAGTTCCAAATACATCTATCAATATAGGAGAAAACAGAGTGAAACCTAAAAATTCAAACTGTTACTGGAAATGAACGCTTCATCATAGAAGAACGAAAATTGGGGAACCAAGTCGCCTTCGTGTACTGATCATTACCTGAAAGTATCATCCAGTTTGGGTGAAAAAATATTTGCTGAGATTTCTGGAGATTCGTAACTTTTGGAAGCTTGGCAACCCCTTTCCATGAAAGTGTTTCTCACCAGTCACTGCTTAGGGCTACATCAAGAGGAAACAAAACATAGAGATAGAACGTGAAACTACTTTACTGTGTCAAGTTTCAAGAAGCTAGCACAAACCGTGTTGGATTTAGAGTTCCAAATACATGTATCAATATAGGAGAAAACAGAGTGAAACCTAAAAATTCAAACTGTTACAGGAAATGAACGCTTCAACATAGAAGAACGACATTTGGGGAACCAAGTCGCCTTAGTGTACTGATCATTCATTACCTGAAAGTATCATCCAGTTTGGGTGAAAAAATATTTGCTGAGATTTCTGGAGATTCGTAATTTTTGGAAGCTTGGCAACCCCTCTCCATGAAAGTGGTTCTCGCCAGTCACTGCTTAGGGCTACAGCAAGAGGAAACAAAACATAGAGATAGAACATGAAACTACTTTACTGTGTCAAGTTTCAAGAAGCTAGCACAAACCGTGTTGGATTTAGAGTTCCAAATACATGTATCAATATAGGAGAAAACAGAGTGAAACCTAAAAATTCAAACTGTTACTGGAAATGAACGCTTCAACATAGAAGAACGAACTTTGGGGAACCAAGTCGCCTTAGTGTACTGATCATTACCTGAAAGTATCATCCAGTTTGGGTGAAAAAATATTTGCTGAGATTTCTGGAGATTCGTAATTTTTGGAAGCTTGGCAACCCCTCTCCATGAAAGTGGTTCTCGCCAGTCACTGCTTAGGGCTACAGCAAGAGGAAACAAAACATAGAGATAGAACGTGAAACTACTGTGTCAAGTTTCAAGAAGCTAGCACAAACCGTGTTGGATTTAGAGTTCCAAATACATGTATCAATATAGGAGAAAACAGAGTGAAACCTAAAAATTCAAACTGTTACAGGAAATGAACGCTTCAACATAGAAGAACGACATTTGGGGAACCAAGTCGCCTTAGTGTACTGATCATTACCTGAAAGTATCATCCAGTTTGGGTGAAAAAATATTTGCTGAGATTTCTGGAGATTCGTAATTTTTGGAAGCTTGGCAACCCCTTTCCATGAAAGTGTTTCTCGCCAGTCACTGCTTAGGGCTACATCAAGAGGAAACAAAACATAGAGATAGAACGTGAAACTACTTTACTGTGTCAAGTTTCAAGAAGCTAGCACAAACCGTGTTGGATTTAGAGTTCCAAATACATGTATCAATATAGGAGAAAACAGAGTGAAACCTAAAAATTCAAACTGTTACTGGAAATGAACGCTTCAACATAGAAGAACGAACTTTGGGGAACGAAGTCGCCTTAGTGTACTGATCATTTCCTGAAAGTATCATCCAGTTTGGGTGAAAAAATATTTGCTGAGATTTCTGGAGATTCGTAATTTTTGGAAGCTTGGCAACCCCTCTCCATTAAAGTGGTTCTCGCCAGTCACTGCTTAGGGCTACAGCAATGGAAACAAAACATAGAGATAGAACGTGAAACTACTTTACTGTGTCAAGTTTCAAGAAGCTAGCACAAACCGTGTTGGATTTAGAGTTCCAAATACATGTATCAATATAGGAGAAAACAGAGTGAAACCTAAAAATTCAAACTGTTACAGGAAATGAACGCTTCAACATAGAAGAACGACATTTGGGGAACCAAGTCGCCTTCGTGTACTGATCATTACCTGAAAGTATCATCCAGTTTGGGTGAAAAAATATTTGCTGAGATTTCTGGAGATTCGTAACTTTTGGAAGCTTGGCAACCTTTTTCCATGAAAGTGTTTCTCGCCAGTCACTGCTTAGGGCTAAATCAAGAGGAAACAGAATATAGAGATAGAACGTGAAACTACTTTACTTTGTCAAGTTTCAAGAAGCTAGCACAAACCGTGTTGGATTTAGAGTTCCAAATACATCTATCAATATAGGAGAAAACAGAGTGAAACCTAAAAATTCAAACTGTTACTGGAAATGAACGCTTCATCATAGAAGAACGAAAATTGGGGAACCAAGTCGCCTTCGTGTACTGATCATTACCTGAAAGTATCATCCAGTTTGGGTGAAAAAATATTTGCTGAGATTTCTGGAGATTCGTAACTTTTGGAAGCTTGGCAACCTTTTTCCATGAAAGTGTTTCTCACCAGTCACTGCTTAGGGCTACATCAAGAGGAAACAGAATATAGAGATAGAACGTGAAACTACTTTACTTTGTCAAGTTTCATGAAGCTAGCACAAACCGTGTTGGATTTAGAGTTCCAAATACATCTATCAATATAGGAGAAAACAGAGTGAAACCTAAAAATTCAAAGTGTTACTGGAAATGAATGCTTCAACATGGAAGAACGACATTTGGGGAACCAAGTCGCCTTCGTGTACTGATCATTACCTGAAAGTATCATCCAGTTTGGGTGAAAAAATATTTGCTGAGATTTCTGGAGATTCGTAATTTTTGGAAGCTTGGCAACCCCTCTCCATGAAAGTGGTTCTCGCCAGTCACTGCTTAGGGCTACAGCAAGAGGAAACAAAACATAGAGATAGAACGTGAAACTACTTTACTGTGTCAAGTTTCAAGAAGCTAGCACAAACCGTGTTGGATTTAGAGTTCCAAATACATGTATCAATATAGGAGAAAACAGAGTGAAACCTAAAAATTCAAACTGTTACAGGAAATGAACGCTTCAACATAGAAGAACGACATTTGGGGAACCAAGTCGCCTTAGTGTACTGATCATTACCTGAAAGTATCATCCAGTTTGGGTGAAAAAATATTTGCTGAGATTTCTGGAGATTCGTAATTTTTGGAAGCTTGGCAACCCCTTTCCATGAAAGTGTTTCTCGCCAGTCACTGCTTAGGGCTACATCAAGAGGAAACAAAACATAGAGATAGAACGTGAAACTACTTTACTGTGTCAAGTTTCAAGAAGCTAGCACAAACCGTGTTGGATTTAGAGTTCCAAATACATGTATCAATATAGGAGAAAACAGAGTGAAACCTAAAAATTCAAACTGTTACAGGAAATGAACGCTTCAACATAGAAGAACGACATTTGGGGAACCAAGTCGCCTTAGTGTACTGATCATTCATTACCTGAAAGTATCATCCAGTTTGGGTGAAAAAATATTTGCTGAGATTTCTGGAGATTCGTAATTTTTGGAAGCTTGGCAACCCCTTTCCATGAAAGTGTTTCTCGCCAGTCACTGCTTAGGGCTACATCAAGAGGAAACAAAACATAGAGATAGAACGTGAAACTACTTTACTGTGTCAAGTTTCAAGAAGCTAGCACAAACCATGTTGGATTTAGAGTTCCAAATACATGTATCAATATAGGAGAAAACAGAGTGAAACCTAAAAATTCAAACTGTTACAGGAAATGAACGCTTCAACATAGAAGAACGACATTTGGGGAACCAAGTCGCCTTCGTGTACTGATCATTACCTGAAAGTATCATCCAGTTTGGGTGAAAAAATATTTGCTGAGATTTCTGGAGATTCGTAATTTTTGGAAGCTTGGCAACCCCTTTCCATGAAAGTGTTTCTCGCCAGTCACTGCTTAGGGCTACATCAAGAGGAAACAAAACATAGAGATAGAACGTGAAACTACTTTACTGTGTCAAGTTTCAAGAAGCTAGCACAAACCGTGTTGGATTTAGAGTTCCAAATACATGTATCAATATAGGAGAAAACAGAGTGAAACCTAAAAATTCAAACTGTTACTGGAAATGAACGCTTCAACATAGAAGAACGAACTTTGGGGAACGAAGTCGCCTTAGTGTACTGATCATTTCCTGAAAGTATCATCCAGTTTGGGTGAAAAAATATTTGCTGAGATTTCTGGAGATTCGTAATTTTTGGAAGCTTGGCAACCCCTCTCCATTAAAGTGGTTCTCGCCAGTCACTGCTTAGGGCTACAGCAATGGAAACAAAACATAGAGATAGAACGTGAAACTACTTTACTGTGTCAAGTTTCAAGAAGCTAGCACAAACCGTGTTGGATTTAGAGTTCCAAATACATGTATCAATATAGGAGAAAACAGAGTGAAACCTAAAAATTCAAACTGTTACAGGAAATGAACGCTTCAACATAGAAGAACGACATTTGGGGAACCAAGTCGCCTTCGTGTACTGATCATTACCTGAAAGTATCATCCAGTTTGGGTGAAAAAATATTTGCTGAGATTTCTGGAGATTCGTAACTTTTGGAAGCTTGGCAACCTTTTTCCATGAAAGTGTTTCTCGCCAGTCACTGCTTAGGGCTAAATCAAGAGGAAACAGAATATAGAGATAGAACGTGAAACTACTTTACTTTGTCAAGTTTCAAGAAGCTAGCACAAACCGTGTTGGATTTAGAGTTCCAAATACATCTATCAATATAGGAGAAAACAGAGTGAAACCTAAAAATTCAAACTGTTACTGGAAATGAACGCTTCATCATAGAAGAACGAAAATTGGGGAACCAAGTCGCCTTCGTGTACTGATCATTACCTGAAAGTATCATCCAGTTTGGGTGAAAAAATATTTGCTGAGATTTCTGGAGATTCGTAACTTTTGGAAGCTTGGCAACCTTTTTCCATGAAAGTGTTTCTCACCAGTCACTGCTTAGGGCTACATCAAGAGGAAACAGAATATAGAGATAGAACGTGAAACTACTTTACTTTGTCAAGTTTCATGAAGCTAGCACAAACCGTGTTGGATTTAGAGTTCCAAATACATCTATCAATATAGGAGAAAACAGAGTGAAACCTAAAAATTCAAAGTGTTACTGGAAATGAATGCTTCAACATGGAAGAACGACATTTGGGGAACCAAGTCGCCTTCGTGTACTGATCATTACCTGAAAGTATCATCCAGTTTGGGTGAAAAAATATTTGCTGAGATTTCTGGAGATTCGTAATTTTTGGAAGCTTGGCAACCCCTCTCCATGAAAGTGGTTCTCGCCAGTCACTGCTTAGGGCTACAGCAAGAGGAAACAAAACATAGAGATAGAACGTGAAACTACTTTACTGTGTCAAGTTTCAAGAAGCTAGCACAAACCGTGTTGGATTTAGAGTTCCAAATACATGTATCAATATAGGAGAAAACAGAGTGAAACCTAAAAATTCAAACTGTTACAGGAAATGAACGCTTCAACATAGAAGAACGACATTTGGGGAACCAAGTCGCCTTAGTGTACTGATCATTACCTGAAAGTATCATCCAGTTTGGGTGAAAAAATATTTGCTGAGATTTCTGGAGATTCGTAATTTTTGGAAGCTTGGCAACCCCTTTCCATGAAAGTGTTTCTCGCCAGTCACTGCTTAGGGCTACATCAAGAGGAAACAAAACATAGAGATAGAACGTGAAACTACTTTACTGTGTCAAGTTTCAAGAAGCTAGCACAAACCGTGTTGGATTTAGAGTTCCAAATACATGTATCAATATAGGAGAAAACAGAGTGAAACCTAAAAATTCAAACTGTTACAGGAAATGAACGCTTCAACATAGAAGAACGACATTTGGGGAACCAAGTCGCCTTAGTGTACTGATCATTCATTACCTGAAAGTATCATCCAGTTTGGGTGAAAAAATATTTGCTGAGATTTCTGGAGATTCGTAATTTTTGGAAGCTTGGCAACCCCTTTCCATGAAAGTGTTTCTCGCCAGTCACTGCTTAGGGCTACATCAAGAGGAAACAAAACATAGAGATAGAACGTGAAACTACTTTACTGTGTCAAGTTTCAAGAAGCTAGCACAAACCATGTTGGATTTAGAGTTCCAAATACATGTATCAATATAGGAGAAAACAGAGTGAAACCTAAAAATTCAAACTGTTACTGGAAATGAACGCTTCATCATAGAAGAACGAAAATTGGGGAACCAAGTCGCCTTCGTGTACTGATCATTACCTGAAAGTATCATCCAGTTTGGGTGAAAAAATATTTGCTGAGATTTCTGGAGATTCGTAACTTTTGGAAGCTTGGCAACCTTTTTCCATGAAAGTGTTTCTCACCAGTCACTGCTTAGGGCTACATCAAGAGGAAACAGAATATAGAGATAGAACGTGAAACTACTTTACTTTGTCAAGTTTCATGAAGCTAGCACAAACCGTGTTGGATTTAGAGTTCCAAATACATCTATCAATATAGGAGAAAACAGAGTGAAACCTAAAAATTCAAAGTGTTACTGGAAATGAATGCTTCAACATAGAAGAACGACATTTGGGGAACCAAGTCGCCTTCGTGTACTGATCATTACCTGAAAGTATCATCCAGTTTGGGTGAAAAAATATTTGCTGAGATTTCTGGAGATTCGTAATTTTTGGAAGCTTGGCAACCCCTCTCCATGAAAGTGGTTCTCGCCAGTCACTGCTTAGGGCTACAGCAAGAGGAAACAAAACATAGAGATAGAACGTGAAATACTTTACTGTATCAAGTTTCAAGAAGCTAGCACAAACCGTGTTGGATTTAGAGTTCCAAATACATGTATCAATATAGGAGAAAACAGAGTGAAACCTAAAAATTCAAACTGTTACTGGAAATGAACGCTTCAACATAGAAGAACGAACTTTGGGGAACCAAGTCGCCTTAGTGTACTGATCATTACCTGAAAGTATCATCCAGTTTGGGTGAAAAAATATTTGCTGAGATTTCTGGAGATTCGTAATTTTTGGAAGCTTGGCAACCCCTCTCCATGAAAGTGGTTCTCGCCAGTCACTGCTTAGGGCTACAGCAATAGGAAACAAAACATAGAGATAGAACGTGAAACTACTTTACTGTGTCAAGTTTCAAGAAGCTAGCACAAACCGTGTTGGATTTAGAGTTCCAAATACATGTATCAATATAGGAGAAAACAGAGTGAAACCTAAAAATTCAAACTGTTACAGGAAATGAACGCTTCAACATAGAAGAACGACATTTGGGGAACCAAGTCGCCTTAGTGTACTGATCATTACCTGAAAGTATCATCCAGTTTGGGTGAAAAAATATTTGCTGAGATTTCTGGAGATTCGTAATTTTTGGAATCTTGGCAACCCCTTTCCATGAAAGTGTTTCTCGCCAGTCACTGCTTAGGGCTACATCAAGAGGAAACAAAACATAGAGATAGAACGTGAAACTACTTTACTGTGTCAAGTTTCAAGAAGCTAGCACAAACCGTGTTGGATTTAGAGTTCCAAATACATGTATCAATATAGGAGAAAACAGAGTGAAACCTAAAAATTCAAACTCTTACTGGAAATGAACGCTTCAACATAGAAGAACGAACTTTGGGGAACCAAGTCGCCTTAGTGTACTGATCATTACCTGAAAGTATCATCCAGTTTGGGTGAAAAAATATTTGCTGAGATTTCTGGAGATTCGTAATTTTTGGAAGCTTGGCAACCCCTCTCCATGAAAGTGGTTCTCGCCAGTCACTGCTTAGGGCTACAGCAATGGAAACAAAACATAGAGATAGAACGTGAAACTACTTTACTGTGTCAAGTTTCAAGAAGCTAGCACAAACCGTGTTGGATTTAGAGTTCCAAATACATGTATCAATGTAGGAGAAAACAGAGTGAAACCTAAAAATTCAAACTGTTACAGGAAATGAATGCTTCAACATAGAAGAACGACATTTGGGGAACCAAGTCGCCTTAGTGTACTGATCATTACCTGAAAGTATCATCCAGTTTGGGTGAAAAAATATTTGCTGAGATTTCTGGAGATTCGTAACTTTTGGAAGCTTGGCAACCTTTTTCCATGAAAGTGTTTCTCACCAGTCACTGCTTAGGGCTACATCAAGAGGAAACAGAATATAGAGATAGAACGTGAAACTACTTTACTGTGTCAAGTTTCAAGAAGCTAGCACAAACCGTGTTGGATTTAGAGTTCCAAATACATGTATCAATATAGGAGAAAACAGAGTGAAACCTAAAAATTCAAACTGTTACAGGAAATGAACGCTTCAACATAGAAGAACGAAATTTGGGGAACCAAGTCGCCTTAGTGTACTGATCATTACCTGAAAGTATCATCCAGTTTGGGTGAAAAAATATTTGCTGAGATTTTTGGAGATTCGTAATTTTTGGAAGCTTGGCAACCCCTCTCCATGAAAGTGGTTCTCGCCAGTCACTGCTTAGGGCTACATCAAGAGGAAACAAAACATAGAGATAGAACGTGAAACTACTTTACTGTGTCAAGTTTCAAGAAGCTAGCACAAAGCGTGTTGGATTTAGAGTTCCAAATACATCTATCAATATAGGAGAAAACAGAGTGAAACCTAAAAATTCAAACTGTTACAGGAAATGAACGCTTCAACATAGAAGAACGACATTTGGGGAACCAAGTCGCCTTAGTGTACTGATCATTACCTGAAAGTATCATCCAGTTTGGGTGAAAAAAATATTTGCTGAGATTTCTGGAGATTCGTAATTTTTGGAAGCTTGGCAACCCCTTTCCATGAAAGTGTTTCTCGCCAGTCACTGCTTAGGGCTACATCAAGAGGAAACAAAACATAGAGATAGAACGTGAAAGTACTTTACTGTGTCAAGTTTCAAGAAACTAGCACAAACCTTGTTGGATTTAGAGTTCCAAATACATGTATCAATATAGGAGAAAACAGAGTGAAACCTAAAAATTCAAACTGTTACTGGAAATGAACGCTTCAACATAGAAGAACGAACTTTGAGGAACCAAGTCGCCTTAGAGTACTGATCATTACCTGAAAGTATCATCCAGTTTGGGTGAAAAAATATTTGCTGAGATTTCTGGAGATTCGTAATTTTTGGAAGCTTGGCAACCCCTCTCCATGAAAGTGGTTCTTGCCAGTCACTGCTTAGGGCTACAGCAATGGAAACAAAACATAGAGATAGAACGTGAAACTACTTTACTGTGTCAAGTTTCAAGAAGCTAGCACAAACCGTGTTGGATTTAGAGTTCCAAATACATGTATCAATATAGGAGAAAACAGAGTGAAACCTAAAAATTCAAACTGTTACAGGAAATGAACGCTTCAACATAGAAGAACGACATTTGGGGAACCAAGTCGCCTTCGTGTACTGATCATTACCTGAAAGTATCATCCAGTTTGGGTGAAAAAATATTTGCTGAGATTTCTGGAGATTCGTAACTTTTGGAAGCTTGGCAACCTTTTTCCATGAAAGTGTTTCTCACCAGTCACTGCTTAGTGCTACATCAAGAGGAAACAGAATATAGAGATAGAACGTGAAACTACTTTACTGTGTCAAGTTTCAAGAAGCTAGCACAAACCGTGTTGGATTTAGAGTTCCAAATACATGTATCAATATAGGAGAAAACAGAGTGAAACCTAAAAATTCAAACTGTTACAGGAAATGAACGCTTCAACATAGAAGAACGACATTTGGGGAACCAAGTCGCCTTCGTGTACTGATCATTACCTGAAAGTATCATCCAGTTTGGGTGAAAAAATATTTGCTGAGATTTCTGGAGATTCGTAACTTTTGGAAGCTTGGCAACCTTTTTCCATGAAAGTGTTTCTCACCAGTCACTGCTTAGGGCTACATCAAGAGGAAACAGAATATAGAGATAGAACGTGAAACTACTTTACTGTGTCAAGTTTCAAGAAGCTAGCACAAACCGTGTTGGATTTAGAGTTCCAAATACATGTATCAATATAGGAGAAAACAGAGTGAAACCTAAAAATTCAAAGTGTTACTGGAAATGAACGCTTCAACATAGAAGAACGAACTTTGGGGAACCAAGTCACCTTAGTGTACTGATCATTACCTGAAAGTATCATCCAGTTTGGGTGAAAAAATATTTGCTGAGATTTCTGGAGATTCGTAATTTATGGAACCTTGGCAATCCCTCTCCATGAAAGTGGTTCTCGCCAGTCACTGCTTAGGGCTACATCAAGAGGAAACAGAATATAGAGATGGAACGTGAAAATACTTTACTTTGTCAAGTTTCATGAAGCTAGCACAAACCGTGTTGGATTTAGAGTTCCAAATACATGTATCAATATAGGAGAAAACAGAGTGAAACCTAAAAATTCAAACTGTTACTGGAAATGAACGCTTCAACATAGAAGAACGAAATTTGGGGAACCAAGTCGCCTTCGTGTACTGATCATTACCTGAAAGTATCATCCAGTTTGGGTGAAAAAATATTTGCTGAGATTTCTGGAGAATCGTAATTTTTGGAAGCTTGGCAACCCCTCTCCATGAAAGTGGTTCTCGCCAGTAACTGCTTAGGGCTACAGCAAGAGGAAACAAAACATAGAGATAGAACGTGAAACTACTTTACTGTATCAAGTTTCAAGAAGCTAGCACAAACCGTGTTGGATTTAGAGTTCCAAATACATGTATCAATATAGGAGAAAACAGAGTGAAACCTAAAAATTGAAACTGTTACTGGAAATGAACGCTTCAACATAGAAGAACGACATTTGGGGAACCTAGTCGCCTTCGTGTACTGATCATTACCTGAAAGTATCATCCAGTTTGGGTGAAAAAATATTTGCTGAGATTTCTGGAGATTCGTAATTTTTGGAAGCTTGGCAACCCCTCTCCATGAAAGTGGTTCTCGCCAGTCACTGCTTAGGGCTACAGCAAGAGGAAACAAAACATAGAGATAGAACGTGAAACTACTTTACTGTGTCAAGTTTCAAGAAGCTAGCACAAACCGTGTTGGATTTAGAGTTCCAAATACATGTATCAATATAGGAGAAAACAGAGTGAAACCTAAAAATTCAAACTGTTACTGGAAATGAACGCTTCAACATAGAAGAACGACATTTGGGGAACCAAGTCGCCTACGTGTACTGATCATTACCTGAAACTATCATCCAGTTTGGGTGAAAAAATATTTGCTGAGATTTCTGGAGATTCGTAATTTTTGGAAGCTTGGCAACCCCTCTCCATGAAAGTGGTTCTCGCCAGTCACTGCTTAGGGCTACAGCAAGAGGAAACAAAACATAGAGATAGAACGTGAAACTACTTTACTGTGTCAAGTTTCAAGAAGCTAGCACAAACCGTATTGGATTTAGAGTTCCAAATACATGTATCAATATAGGAGAAAACAGAGTGAAACCTAAAAATTCAAACTGTTACAGGAAATGAACGCTTCAACATAGAAGAACGACATTTGGGGAACCAAGTCGCCTTAGTGTACTGATCATTACCTGAAAGTATCATCCAGTTTGGGTGAAAAAATATTTGCTGAGATTTCTGGAGATTCGTAATTTTTGGAAGCTTGGCAACCCCTTTCCATGAAAGTGTTTCTTGCCAGTCACTGCTTAGGGCTACATCAAGAGGAAACAAAACATAGAGATAGAACGTGAAACTACTTTACTGTGTCAAGTTTCAAGAAGCTAGCACAAACCGTGTTGGATTTAGAGTTCCAAATACGTGTATCAATATAGGAGAAAACAGAGTGAAACCTAAAAATTCAAACTGTTACTGGAAATGAAGGCTTCAACATAGAAGAACGAAATTTGGGGAACCAAGTCGCCTTAGTGTACTGATCATTACCTGAAAGTATCATCCAGTTTGGGTGAAAAAATATTTGCTGAGATTTCTGGAGATTCGTAATTTTTGGAAGCTTGGCAACCCCTCTCCATGAAAGTGGTTCTCGCCAGTCACTGCTTAGGGCTACATCAAGAGGAAACAAAACATAGACATAGAACGTGAAACTACTTTACTGTATCAAGTTTCAAGAAGCTAGCACAAACCGTGTTGGATTTAGAGTTCCAAATACATGTATCAATATAGGAGAAAACAGAGTGAAACCTAAAAATTCAAACTGTTACTGGAAATGAAGGCTTCAACATAGAAGAACAAAATTTGGGGAACCAAGTCGCCTACGTGTACTGATCATTACCTGAAAGTATCATCCTGTTTGGGTGAAAAAATATTTGCTGAGATTTCTGGAGATTCGTAACTTTTGGAAGCTTGGCAACCTTTTTCCATGAAAGTGTTTCTCGCCAGTCACTGCTTAGTGCTACTTCAAGAGGAAACAGAATATAGAGATAGAACGTGAAACTACTTTACTTTGTCAAGTTTCATGAAGCTAGCACAAACCGTGTTGGATTTAGAGTTCCAAATACATGTATCAATATAGGAGAAAACAGAGTGAAACCTAAAAATTCAAACTGTTACAGGAAATGAACGCTTCAACATAGAAGAACGACATTTGGGGAACCAATTCGCCTTAGTGTACTGATCATTACCTGAAAGTATCATCCAGTTTGGGTGAAAAAATATTTGCTGAGATTTCTGGAGATTCGTAACTTTTGGAAGCTTGGCAACCTTTTTCCATGAAAGTGTTTCTCACCAGTCACTGCTTAGGGCTACATCAAGAGGAAACAGAATATAGAGATAGAACGTGAAACTACTTTACTTTGTCAAGTTTCATGAAGCTAGCACAAACCGTGTTGGATTTAGAGTTCCAAATACATCTATCAATATAGGAGAAAACAGAGTGAAACCTAAAAATTCAAAGTGTTACTGGAAATGAACGCTTCAACATAGAAGAACGACATTTGGGGAACCAAGTCGCCTTCGTGTACTGATCATTACCTGAAAGTATCATCCAGTTTGGGTGAAAAAATATTTGCTGAGATTTCTGGAGATTCGTAATTTTTGGAAGCTTGGCAACACCTCTCCTTGAAAGTGGTTCTCGCCAGTCACTGCTTAGGGCTACAGCAAGAGGAAAGAAAACATAGAGATAGAATGTGAAACTACTTTACTGTATCAAGTTTCAAGAAGCTAGCACAAACCGTGTTGGATTTAGAGTTCCAAATACATGTATCAATATAGGAGAAAACAGAGTGAAACCTAAAAATTCAAACTGTTACTGGAAATGAACGCTTCAACATAGAAGAACGAACTTTGGGGAACCAAGTCGCCTTAGTGTACTGATCATTACCTGAAAGTATCATCCAGTTTGGGTGAAAAAATATTTGCTGAGATTTCTGGAGATTCGTAACTTTTGGAAGCTTGGAAACCTTTTTCAATGAAAGTGTTTCTCACCAGTCACTGCTTAGGGCTACATCAAGAGGAAACAGAATATAGAGATAGAACGTGAAACTACTTTACTTTGTCAAGTTTCATGAAGCTAGCACAAACCGCGTTGCATTTAGAGTTCCAAATACATCTATCAATATAGGAGAAAACAGAGTGAAACCTAAAAATTCAAAGTGTTACTGGAAATGAACGCTTCAACATAGAAGAACGACATTTGGGGAACCAAGTCGCCTTCGTGTACTGATCATTACCTGAAAGTATCATCCAGTTTGGGTGAAAAAATATTTGCTGAGATTTCTGGAGATTCGTAATTTTTGGAAGCTTGGCAACCCCTCTCCATGAAAGTGGTTCTCGCCAGTCACTGCTTAGGGCTACAGCAATGGAAACAAAACATAGAGATAGAACGTGAAACTACTTTACTGTGTCAAGTTTCAAGAAGCTAGCACAAACCGTGTTGGATTTAGAGTTCCAAATACATGTATCAATATAGGAGAAAACAGAGTGAAACCTAAAAATTCAAACTGTTACAGGAAATGAACGCTTCAACATAGAAGAACGACATTTGGGGAACCAAGTCGCCTTAGTGTACTGATCATTACCTGAAAGTATCATCCAGTTTGGGTGAAAAAATATTTGCTGAGATTTCTGGAGATTCGTAACTTTTGGAAGCTTGGCAACCTTTTTCCATGAAAGTGTTTCTCACCAGTCACTGCTTAGGGCTACATCAAGAGGAAACAGAATATAGAGATAGAACGTGAAACTACTTTACTGTGTCAAGTTTCAAGAAGCTAGCACAAACCGTGTTGGATTTAGAGTTCCAAATACATGTATCAGTATAGGAGAAAACAGAGTGAAACCTAAAAATTCAAACTGTCACAGGAAATGAACGCTTCAACATAGAAGAACGACATTTGGGGAACCAAGTTGCCTTCGTGTACTGATCATTACCTGAAAGTATCATCCAGTTTGGGTGAGAAAATATTTGCTGAGATTTCTGGAGATTCGTAACTTTTGGAAGCTTGGCAACCATTTTCCATGAAAGTGTTTCTCGCCAGTCACTGCTTAGGGCTACATCAAGAGGAAACAGAATATAGAGATAGAACGTGAAACTACTTTACTTTGTCAAGTTTCAAGAAGCTAGCACAAACCGTGTTGGATTTAGTGTTCCAAATACATCTATCAATATAGGAGAAAACAGAGTGAAACCTAAAAATTCAAACTGTTACTGGAAATGAACGCTTCAACATAGAAGAACGAAATTTGGGGAACCAAGTCGCCTTCGTGTACTGATCATTACCTGAAAGTATCATCCAGTTTGGCTGAAAAAATATTTGCTGAGATTTCTGGAGATTCGTAACTTTTGGAAGCTTGGCAACCTTTTTCCATGAAAGTGTTTCTCACCAGTCACTGCTTAGGGCTACATCATGAGGAAACAGAATATAGAGATAGAACGTGAAACTACTTTACTTTGTCAAGTTTCATGAAGCTAGCACAAACCGTATTGGATTTAGAGTTCCAAATACATCTATCAATATAGGAGAAAACAGAGTGAAACCTAAAAATTCAATGTGTTACTGGAAATGAACGCTTCAACATAGAAGAACGACATTTGGGGAACCAAGTCGCCTTCGTGTACTGATCATTACCTGAAAGTATCATCCAGTTTGGGTGAAAAAATATTTGCTGAGATTTCTGGAGATTCGTAATTTTTGGAAGCTTGGCAACCCCTCTCCATGAAAGTGGTTCTCGCCAGTCACTGCTTAGGGCTACAGCAAGAGGAAACAAAACATAGAGATAGAACGTGAAACTACTTTACTGTGTCAAGTTTCAAGAAGCTAGCACAAACCATGTTGGATTTAGAGTTCCAAATACATGTATCAATATAGGAGAAAACAGAGTGAAACCTAAAAATTCAAACTGTTACTGGAAATGAACGCTTCAACATAGAAGAACGAAAATTGGGGAACCAAGTCGCCTTCGTGTACTGATCATTACCTGAAAGTATCATCCAGTTTGGGTGAAAAAATATTTGCTGAGATTTCTGGAGATTCGTAACTTTTGGAAGCTTGGCAACCTTTTTCCATGAAAGTGTTTCTCACCAGTCACTGCTTAGGGCTACATCAAGAGGAAACAGAATATAGAGATAGAACGTGAAACTACTTTACTTTGTCAAGTTTCATGAAGCTAGCACAAACCGTGTTGGATTTAGAGTTCCAAATACATCTATCAATATAGGAGAAAACAGAGTGAAACCTAAAAATTCAAAGTGTTACTGGAAATGAATGCTTCAACATAGAAGAACGACATTTGGGGAACCAAGTCGCCTTCGTGTACTGATCATTACCTGAAAGTATCATCCAGTTTGGGTGAAAAAATATTTGCTGAGATTTCTGGAGATTCGTAATTTTTGGAAGCTTGGCAACCCCTCTCCATGAAAGTGGTTCTCGCCAGTCACTGCTTAGGGCTACAGCAAGAGGAAACAAAACATAGAGATAGAACGTGAAACTACTTTACTGTGTCAAGTTTCAAGAAGCTAGCACAAACCGTGTTGGATTTAGAGTTCCAAATACATGTATCAATATAGGAGAAAACAGAGTGAAACCTAAAAATTCAAACTGTTACAGGAAATGAACGCTTCAACATAGAAGAACGACATTTGGGGAACCAAGTCGCCTTAGTGTACTGATCATTACCTGAAAGTATCATCCAGTTTGGGTGAAAAAATATTTGCTGAGATTTCTGGAGATTCGTAATTTTTGGAAGCTTGGCAACCCCTTTCCATGAAAGTGTTTCTCGCCAGTCACTGCTTAGGGCTACATCAAGAGGAAACAAAACATAGAGATAGAACGTGAAACTACTTTACTGTGTCAAGTTTCAAGAAGCTAGCACAAACCGTGTTGGATTTAGAGTTCCAAATACAAGTATCAATATAGGAGAAAACAGAGTGAAACCTAAAAATTCAAACTGTTACAGGAAATGAACGCTTCAACATAGAAGAACGACATTTGGGGAACCAAGTCGCCTTAGTGTACTGATCATTCATTACCTGAAAGTATCATCCAGTTTGGGTGAAAAAATATTTGCTGAGATTTCTGGAGATTCGTAATTTTTGGAAGCTTGGCAACCCCTTTCCATGAAAGTGTTTCTCGCCAGTCACTGCTTAGGGCTACATCAAGAGGAAACAAAACATAGAGATAGAACGTGAAACTACTTTACTGTGTCAAGTTTCAAGAAGCTAGCACAAACCATGTTGGATTTAGAGTTCCAAATACATGTATCAATATAGGAGAAAACAGAGTGAAACCTAAAAATTCAAACTGTTACAGGAAATGAACGCTTCAACATAGAAGAACGACATTTGGGGAACCAAGTCGCCTTCGTGTACTGATCATTACCTGAAAGTATCATCCAGTTTGGGTGAAAAAATATTTGCTGAGATTTCTGGAGATTCGTAATTTTTGGAAGCTTGGCAACCCCTTTCCATGAAAGTGTTTCTCGCCAGTCACTGCTTAGGGCTACATCAAGAGGAAACAAAACATAGAGATAGAACGTGAAACTACTTTACTGTGTCAAGTTTCAAGAAGCTAGCACAAACCGTGTTGGATTTAGAGTTCCAAATACATGTATCAATATAGGAGAAAACAGAGTGAAACCTAAAAATTCAAACTGTTACTGGAAATGAACGCTTCAACATAGAAGAACGAACTTTGGGGAACGAAGTCGCCTTAGTGTACTGATCATTTCCTGAAAGTATCATCCAGTTTGGGTGAAAAAATATTTGCTGAGATTTCTGGAGATTCGTAATTTTTGGAAGCTTGGCAACCCCTCTCCATGAAAGTGGTTCTCGCCAGTCACTGCTTAGGGCTACAGCAATGGAAACAAAACATAGAGATAGAACGTGAAACTACTTTACTGTGTCAAGTTTCAAGAAGCTAGCACAAACCGTGTTGGATTTAGAGTTCCAAATACATGTATCAATATAGGAGAAAACAGAGTGAAACCTAAAAATTCAAACTGTTACAGGAAATGAACGCTTCAACATAGAAGAACGACATTTGGGGAACCAAGTCGCCTTAGTGTACTGATCATTACCTGAAAGTATCATCCAGTTTGGGTGAAAAAATATTTGCTGAGATTTCTGGAGATTCGTAACTTTTGGAAGCTTGGCAACCTTTTTCCATGAAAGTGTTTCTCGCCAGTCACTGCTTAGGGCTAAATCAAGAGGAAACAGAATATAGAGATAGAACGTGAAACTACTTTACTTTGTCAAGTTTCAAGAAGCTAGCACAAACCGTGTTGGATTTAGAGTTCCAAATACATCTATCAATATAGGAGAAAACAGAGTGAAACCTAAAAATTCAAACTGTTACTGGAAATGAACGCTTCATCATAGAAGAACGAAAATTGGGGAACCAAGTCGCCTTCGTGTACTGATCATTACCTGAAAGTATCATCCAGTTTGGGTGAAAAAATATTTGCTGAGATTTCTGGAGATTCGTAACTTTTGGAAGCTTGGCAACCTTTTTCCATGAAAGTGTTTCTCACCAGTCACTGCTTAGGGCTACATCAAGAGGAAACAGAATATAGAGATGGAACGTGAAACTACTTTACTTTGTCAAGTTTCATGAAGCTAGCACAAACCGTGTTGGATTTAGAGTTCCAAATACATCTATCAATATAGGAGAAAACAGAGTGAAACCTAAAAATTCAAAGTGTTACTGGAAATGAATGCTTCAACATAGAAGAACGACATTTGGGGAACCAAGTCGCCTTCGTGTACTGATCATTACCTGAAAGTATCATCCAGTTTGGGTGAAAAAATATTTGCTGAGATTTCTGGAGATTCGTAATTTTTGGAAGCTTGGCAACCCCTCTCCATGAAAGTGGTTCTCGCCAGTCACTGCTTAGGGCTACAGCAAGAGGAAACAAAACATAGAGATAGAACGTGAAACTACTTTACTGTATCAAGTTTCAAGAAGCTAGCACAAACCGTGTTGGATTTAGAGTTCCAAATACATGTATCAATATAGGAGAAAACAGAGTGAAACCTAAAAATTCAAACTGTTACTGGAAATGAACGCTTCAACATAGAAGAACGAACTTTGGGGAACCAAGTCGCCTTAGTGTACTGATCATTACCTGAAAGTATCATCCAGTTTGGGTGAAAAAATATTTGCTGAGATTTCTGGAGATTCGTAATTTTTGGAAGCTTGGCAACCCCTCTCCATGAAAGTGGTTCTCGCCAGTCACTGCTTAGGGCTACAGCAAGAGGAAACAAAACATAGAGATAGAACGTGAAACTACTTTACTGTGTCAAGTTTCAAGAAGCTAGCACAAACCGTGTTGGATTTAGAGTTCCAAATACATGTATCAATATAGGAGAAAACAGAGTGAAACCTAAAAATTCAAACTGTTACAGGAAATGAACGCTTCAACATAGAAGAACGACATTTGGGGAACCAAGTCGCCTTAGTGTACTGATCATTACCTGAAAGTATCATCCAGTTTGGGTGAAAAAATATTTGCTGAGATTTCTGGAGATTCGTAATTTTTGGAATCTTGGCAACCCCTTTCCATGAAAGTGTTTCTCGCCAGTCACTGCTTAGGGCTACATCAAGAGGAAACAAAACATAGAGATAGAACGTGAAACTACTTTACTGTGTCAAGTTTCAAGAAGCTAGCACAAACCGTGTTGGATTTAGAGTTCCAAATACATGTATCAATATAGGAGAAAACAGAGTGAAACCTAAAAATTCAAACTCTTACTGGAAATGAACGCTTCAACATAGAAGAACGAACTTTGGGGAACCAAGTCGCCTTAGTGTACTGATCATTACCTGAAAGTATCATCCAGTTTGGGTGAAAAAATATTTGCTGAGATTTCTGGAGATTCGTAATTTTTGGAAGCTTGGCAACCCCTCTCCATGAAAGTGGTTCTCGCCAGTCACTGCTTAGGGCTACAGCAATGGAAACAAAACATAGAGATAGAACGTGAAACTACTTTACTGTGTCAAGTTTCAAGAAGCTAGCACAAACCGTGTTGGATTTAGAGTTCCAAATACATGTATCAATATAGGAGAAAACAGAGTGAAACCTAAAAATTCAAACTGTTACAGGAAATGAACGCTTCAACATAGAAGAACGACATTTGGGGAACCAAGTCGCCTTAGTGTACTGATCATTACCTGAAAGTATCATCCAGTTTGGGTGAAAAAATATTTGCTGAGATTTCTGGAGATTCGTAATTTTTGGAAGCTTGGCAACCCCTTTCCATGAAAGTGTTTCTCGCCAGTCACTGCTTAGGGCTACATCAAGAGGAAACAAAACATAGAGATAGAACGTGAAAGTACTTTACTGTGTCAAGTTTCAAGAAACTAGCACAAACCTTGTTGGATTTAGAGTTCCAAATACATGTATCAATATAGGAGAAAACAGAGTGAAACCTAAAAATTCAAACTGTTACTGGAAATGAATGCTTCAACATAGAAGAACGAACTTTGAGGAACCAAGTCGCCTTAGAGTGCTGATCATTACCTGAAAGTATCATCCAGTTTGGGTGAAAAAATATTTGCTGAGATTTCTGGAGATTCGTAATTTTTGGAAGCTTGGCAACCCCTCTCCATGAAAGTGGTTCTTGCCAGTCACTGCTTAGGGCTACAGCAATGGAAACAAAACATAGAGATAGAACGTGAAACTACTTTACTGTGTCAAGTTTCAAGAAGCTAGCACAAACCGTGTTGGATTTAGAGTTCCAAATACATGTATCAATATAGGAGAAAACAGAGTGAAACCTAAAAATTCAAACTGTTACAGGAAATGAACGCTTCAACATAGAAGAACGACATTTGGGGAACCAAGTCGCCTTCGTGTACTGATCATTACCTGAAAGTATCATCCAGTTTGGGTGAAAAAATATTTGCTGAGATTTCTGGAGATTCGTAACTTTTGGAAGCTTGGCAACCTTTTTCCATGAAAGTGTTTCTCACCAGTCACTGCTTAGGGCTACATCAAGAGGAAACAGAATATAGAGATAGAACGTGAAACTACTTTACTGTGTCAAGTTTCAAGAAGCTAGCACAAACCGTGTTGGATTTAGAGTTCCAAATACATGTATCAATATAGGAGAAAACAGAGTGAAACCTAAAAATTCAAACTGTTACAGGAAATGAACGCTTCAACATAGAAGAACGACATTTGGGGAACCAAGTCGCCTTCGTGTACTGATCATTACCTGAAAGTATCATCCAGTTTGGGTGAAAAAATATTTGCTGAGATTTCTGGAGATTCGTAACTTTTGGAAGCTTGGCAACCTTTTTCCATGAAAGTGTTTCTCACCAGTCACTGCTTAGGGCTACATCAAGAGGAAACAGAATATAGAGATAGAACGTGAAACTACTTTACTGTGTCAAGTTTCAAGAAGCTAGCACAAACCGTGTTGGATTTAGAGTTCCAAATACATGTATCAATATAGGAGAAAACAGAGTGAAACCTAAAAATTCAAAGTGTTACTGGAAATGAACGCTTCAACATAGAAGAACGAACTTTGGGGAACCAAGTCACCTTAGTGTACTGATCATTACCTGAAAGTATCATCCAGTTTGGGTGAAAAAATATTTGCTGAGATTTCTGGAGATTCGTAATTTATGGAACCTTGTCAATCCCTCTCCATGAAAGTGGTTCTCGCCAGTCACTGCTTAGGGCTACATCAAGAGGAAACAGAATATAGAGATGGAACGTGAAACTACTTTACTTTGTCAAGTTTCATGAAGCTAGCACAAACCGTGTTGGATTTAGAGTTCCAAATACATGTATCAATATAGGAGAAAACATAGTGAAACCTAAAAATTCAAACTGTTACTGGAAATGAACGCTTCAACATAGAAGAACGAAATTTGGGGAACCAAGTCGCCTTCGTGTACTGATCATTACCTGAAAGTATCATCCAGTTTGGGTGAAAAAATATTTGCTGAGATTTCTGGAGAATCGTAATTTTTGGAAGCTTGGCAACCCCTCTCCATGAAAGTGGTTCTCGCCAGTCACTGCTTAGGGCTACAGCAAGAGGAAACAAAACATAGAGATAGAACGTGAAACTACTTTACTGTATCAAGTTTCAAGAAGCTAGCACAAACCGTGTTGGATTTAGAGTTCCAAATACATGTATCAATATAGGAGAAAACAGAGTGAAACCTAAAAATTGAAACTGTTACTGGAAATGAACGCTTCAACATAGAAGAACGACATTTGGGGAACCAAGTCGCCTTCGTGTACTGATCATTACCTGAAAGTATCATCCAGTTTGGGTGAAAAAATATTTGCTGAGATTTCTGGAGATTCGTAATTTTTGGAAGCTTGGCAACCCCTCTCCATGAAAGTGGTTCTCGCCAGTCACTGCTTAGGGCTACAGCAAGAGGAAACAAAACATAGAGATAGAACGTGAAACTACTTTACTGTGTCAAGTTTCAAGAAGCTAGCACAAACCGTGTTGGATTTAGAGTTCCAAATACATGTATCAATATAGGAGAAAACAGAGTGAAACCTAAAAATTCAAACTGTTACTGGAAATGAACGCTTCAACATAGAAGAACGACATTTGGGGAACCAAGTCGCCTACGTGTACTGATCATTACCTGAAAGTATCATCCAGTTTGGGTGAAAAAATATTTGCTGAGATTTCTGGAGATTCGTAATTTTTGGAAGCTTGGCAACCCCTCTCCATGAAAGTGGTTCTCGCCAGTCACTGCTTAGGGCTACAGCAAGAGGAAACAAAACATAGAGATAGAACGTGAAACTACTTTACTGTGTCAAGTTTCAAGAAGCTAGCACAAACCGTATTGGATTTAGAGTTCCAAATACATGTATCAATATAGGAGAAAACAGAGTGAAACCTAAAAATTCAAACTGTTACAGGAAATGAACGCTTCAACATAGAAGAACGACATTTGGGGAACCAAGTCGCCTTAGTGTACTGATCATTACCTGAAAGTATCATCCAGTTTGGGTGAAAAAATATTTGCTGAGATTTCTGGAGATTCGTAATTTTTGGAAGCTTGGCAACCCCTTTCCATGAAAGTGTTTCTTGCCAGTCACTGCTTAGGGCTACATCAAGAGGAAACAAAACATAGAGATAGAACGTCAAACTACTTTACTGTGTCAAGTTTCAAGAAGCTAGCACAAACCGTGTTGGATTTAGAGTTCCAAATACGTGTATCAATATAGGAGAAAACAGAGTGAAACCTAAAAATTCAAACTGTTACTGGAAATGAAGGCTTCAACATAGAAGAACGAAATTTGGGGAACCAAGTCGCCTTAGTGTACTGATCATTACCTGAAAGTATCATCCAGTTTGGGTGAAAAAATATTTGCTGAGATTTCTGGAGATTCGTAATTTTTGGAAGCTTGGCAACCCCTCTCCATGAAAGTGGTTCTCGCCAGTCACTGCTTAGGGCTACATCAAGAGGAAACAAAACATAGAGATAGAACGTGAAACTACTTTACTGTATCAAGTTTCAAGAAGCTAGCACAAACCGTGTTGGATTTAGAGTTCCAAATACATGTATCAATATAGGAGAAAACAGAGTGAAACCTAAAAATTCAAACTGTTACTGGAAATGAAGGCTTCAACATAGAAGAACAAAATTTGGGGAACCAAGTCGCCTACGTGTACTGATCATTACCTGAAAGTATCATCCTGTTTGGGTGAAAAAATATTTGCTGAGATTTCTGGAGATTCGTAACTTTTGGAAGCTTGGCAACCTTTTTCCATGAAAGTGTTTCTCGCCAGTCACTGCTTAGGGCTACTTCAAGAGGAAACAGAATATAGAGATAGAACGTGAAACTACTTTACTTTGTCAAGTTTCATGAAGCTAGCACAAACCGTGTTGGATTTAGAGTTCCAAATACATGTATCAATATAGGAGAAAACAGAGTGAAACCTAAAAATTCAAACTGTTACAGGAAATGAACGCTTCAACATAGAAGAACGACATTTGGGGAACCAATTCGCCTTAGTGTACTGATCATTACCTGAAAGTATCATCCAGTTTGGGTGAAAAAATATTTGCTGAGATTTCTGGAGATTCGTAACTTTTGGAAGCTTGGCAACCTTTTTCCATGAAAGTGTTTCTCACCAGTCACTGCTTAGGGCTACATCAAGAGGAAACAGAATATAGAGATAGAACGTGAAACTACTTTACTTTGTCAAGTTTCATGAAGCTAGCACAAACCGTGTTGGATTTAGAGTTCCAAATACATCTATCAATATAGGAGAAAACAGAGTGAAACCTAAAAATTCAAAGTGTTACTGGAAATGAACGCTTCAACATAGAAGAACGACATTTGGGGAACCAAGTCGCCTTCGTGTACTGATCATTACCTGAAAGTATCATCCAGTTTGGGTGAAAAAATATTTGCTGAGATTTCTGGAGATTCGTAACTTTTGGAAGCTTGGAAACCTTTTTCAATGAAAGTGTTTCTCACCAGTCACTGCTTAGGGCTACATCAAGAGGAAACAGAATATAGAGATAGAACGTGAAACTACTTTACTTTGTCAAGTTTCATGAAGCTAGCACAAACCGTGTTGCATTTAGAGTTCCAAATACATCTATCAATATAGGAGAAAACAGAGTGAAACCTAAAAATTCAAAGTGTTACTGGAAATGAACGCTTCAACATAGAAGAACGACATTTGGGGAACCAAGTCGCCTTCGTGTACTGATCATTACCTGAAAGTATCATCCAGTTTGGGTGAAAAAATATTTGCTGAGATTTCTGGAGATTCGTAATTTTTGGAAGCTTGGCAACCCCTCTCCATGAAAGTGGTTCTCGCCAGTCACTGTTTAGGGCTACAGCAAGAGGAAACAAAACATAGAGATAGAACGTGAAACTACTTTACTGTATCAAGTTTCAAGAAGCTAGCACAAACCGTGTTGGATTTAGAGTTCCAAATACATGTATCAATATAGGAGAAAACAGAGTGAAACCTAAAAATTCAAACTGTTACTGGAAATGAACGCTTCAACATAGAAGAACGAACTTTGGGGAACCAAGTCGCCTTAGTGTACTGATCATTACCTGAAAGTATCATCCAGTTTGGGTGAAAAAATATTTGCTGAGATTTCTGGAGATTCGTAACTTTTGGAAGCTTGGCAGCCTTTTTCCATGAAAGTGTTTCTCACCAGTCACTGCTTAGGGCTACATCAAGAGGAAACAGAATATAGAGATAGAACGTGAAACTACTTTACTTTGTCAAGTTTCATGAAGCTAGCACAAACCGTGTTGGATTTAGACTTCCAAATACATCTATCAATATAGGAGAAAACAGAGTGAAACCTAAAAATTCAAAGTGTTACTGGAAATGAACGCTTCAACATAGAAGAACGACATTTGGGGAACCAAGTCGCCTTCGTGTACTGATCATTACCTGAAAGTATCATCCAGTTTGGGTGAAAAAATATTTGCTGAGATTTCTGGAGATTCGTAATTTTTGGAAGCTTGGCAACCCCTCTCCATGAAAGTGGTTCTCGCCAGTCACTGCTTAGGGCTACAGCAAGAGGAAACAAAACATAGAGATAGAACGTGAAACTACTTTACTGTATCAAGTTTCAAGAAGCTAGCACAAACAGTGTTGGATTTAGAGTTCCAAATACATGTATCAATATAGGAGAAAACAAAGTGAAACCTAAAAATTCAAACTGTTACTGGAAATGAACGCTTCAACATAGAAGAACGAACTTTGGGGAACCAAGTCGCCTTAGTGTACTGATCATTACCTGAAAGTATCATCCAGTTTGGGTGAAAAAATATTTGCTGAGATTTCTGGAGATTCGTAATTTTTGGAAGCTTGGCAACCCCTTTCCATGAAAGTGTTTCTCGCCAGTCACTGCTTAGGGCTACATCAAGAGGAAACAAAACATAGAGATAGAACGTGAAACTACTTTACTGTGTCAAGTTTCAAGAAGCTAGCACAAACCGTGTTGGATTTAGAGTTCCAAATACATGTATCAATATAGGAGAAAACAGAGTGAAACCTAAAAATTCAAACTGTTACAGGAAATGAACGCTTCAACATAGAAGAACGACATTTGGGGAACCAAGTCGCCTTAGTGTACTGATCATTACCTGAAAGTATCATCCAGTTTGGGTGAAAAAATATTTGCTGAGATTTCTGGAGATTCGTAACTTTTGGAAGCTTGGCAACCTTTTTCCATGAAAGTGTTTCTCGCCAGTCACTGCTTAGTGCTACATCAAGAGGAAACAGAATATAGAGATAGAACTTGAAACTACTTTACTGTGTCAAGTTTCAAGAAGCTAGCACAAACCGTGTTGGATTTAGAGTTCCAAATACATGTATTAATATAGGAGAAAACAGAGTGAAACCTAAAAATTCAAACTGTTACAGGAAATGAACGCTTCAACATAGAAGAACGACATTTGGGGAACCAAGTCGCCTTCGTGTACTGATCATTACCTGAAAGTATCATCCAGTTTGGGTGAAAAAATATTTGCTGAGATTTCTGGAGATTCGTAATTTTTGGAAGCTTGGCAACCCCTTTCCATGAAAGTGTTTCTCGCCAGTCACTGCTTAGGGCTACATCAAGAGGAAACAAAACATAGAGATAGAACGTGAAACTACTTTACTGTGTCAAGTTTCAAGAAGCTAGCACAAACCGTGTTGGATTTAGAGTTCCAAATACATGTATCAATATAGGAGAAAACAGAGTGAAACCTAAAAATTCAAACTGTTACTGGAAATGAACGCTTCAACATAGAAGAACGAACTTTGGGGAACCAAGTCGCCTTAGTGTACTGATCATTACCTGAAAGTATCATCCAGTTTGGGTGAAAAAATATTTGCTGAGATTTCTGGAGATTCGTAATTTTTGGAAGCTTGGCAACCCCTTTCCATGAAAGTGTTTCTCGCCAGTCACTGCTTAGGGCTACATCAAGAGGAAACAAAACATAGAGATAGAACGTGAAACTACTTTACTGTGTCAAGTTTCAAGAAGCTAGCACAAACCGTGTTGGATTTAGAGTTCCAAATACATGTATCAATATAGGAGAAAACAGAGTGAAACCTAAAAATTCAAACTGTTACAGGAAATGAACGCTTCAACATAGAAGAACGACATTTGGGGAACCAAGTCGCCTTAGTGTACTTATCATTACCTGAAAGTATC